>NC_091685.1:25406071-26040000 GCF_041296265.1 Equus caballus
GTTGTGGCACATGGGATGCCACCTCAGCATGGCTTGATGAGCAGTGCCATGTCCGCGCCCAGGATTTAACCAGCAAAACCCTGGGCTGCCGAAACGGAGCTCGTGAACTTAACCACTCGGCCACAGGGCCAGCCCCTCAATACAGTGTTATTAAGTATAGTCATTACGCCTGTACATTACATCTCTGGACTTATTCATCCTGCGTAACTACATCTTTGCTCCCTTTGACCAACATCTTCCCATTTCCCCATCACTACTCCAGCCCCTGGTAACCACCATTCTATGTTCTGCTTCTGTGAGTGCCACTTTTTTTCTTTTCTTTTCTTTTCTTATTTTATTTTATTATTTTTTTAGGGTTTTTTTTTTTTTTTGATGAGGAAGATTGGCACTGAGCTAATGTCTGTTGCCAATCTTCCTCTTTTTTTTTTTCTCCCCAAAGTCCCCGTACGTAGTTGTATATCCTAGGTGTACATCCTTCTAGTTCTTCCACGTGGGATGCCGACAGTGGTGCATCCATGCGGTGCTGGGTCTGCGCCCAGGATCCAAACCGGTGAACCTGGGCTGCTGAAGTGGAGCACGCAATCTCAACCACTATGCCACCAGGCCAGCCCCTTTGTTTTCTTTTCTTATCATTTATTTATTTTTTTTAGGAAGATTAGCCCTGAGCTAACTACTGCCAATCCTCCTCTTTTTGCTGAGGAAGACCGGCCCTGAGCTAACATCCGTGCCCATCTTCCTCTACTTTATATGTGGGACGCCTACCACAGCATGGCTTTTGCCAAGCGGTGGCATGTCCGCACCCGGGATCCTAACCGGCGAACCCTGGGCGCTGAGAAGCAGAAAGTGTGAACTTAACTGCTGTGCCACTGGGCCAGCCCCATTTTCTTTTCTTTTAGATTCCACATATAAGTGAGATCATACAGTATTTTGTCTTTCTCTGGCTTATTTCACTTAGCATAATGTCCTCTGGGTTCATCCATGCGGTCACAAATGGTGGGATTTCCGTCTTTCTCAAGGCCAAATAATATTCCATTTTGTATATACCGCATCTTCTTTACCTGTTCATCTGTCAATGAACACCTGGGTTGTTTCCATACCTTGGCTGCTGTGAATAAAGCTGCAATGAACATGGGGTGCAGAGATTTTTTTGAGATCCTGATTTCATTTCCTTTGGATAAATACCCAGAAGTGAGATTGCTGGATTATATGGTAGTTCTATTTTTAATTTTTTGACGACTCTTCACATTATCCTCCATAATGGCTGTGACTTAGCATATATTAGAATTGTAACTTTAAAAAGAGTAAACAAAAATTAATGAAACATAAATGTTATTTTAAAACAAAAGCACTGGGGCTGGCCCCGTGGCCGAGTGGTTAAGTTCTTGCGCTCCACTTCGGTAGCCCAGGCTTTCACCGGTTCGAATCCTGGGCACGGACGTGGCACCGCTCATCAAGCCGTGCTGAGGCGGCCTCCCACATAGCTGAACCAGAGGCACTCACAACTAGAATCTACAACTATGTACTGGGGGGCTTTAGGGAGAAGAAGGAAAAAAAAGAAGATTGGCAACAGATGTTAGCTCAGGTTCCAATCTTTAAAAAAAAAAATACGAAAAGCATTGAAGAGAAAAATTCAGCAGTCTGCCTAGATGACCAGGGTGTGGGTTTCCCCCTCTTCTCCCCTTTCTCCTTCTTTCCTAGTCTTTCTCCCCCTCCTCCCACTTCTCCTCCCACTCCTCCTCCTTCTTTTAGCACATGAAAACTTGACAAATAAAAATGGCAAGCAATAGGATATATTGGAGAATATGAGGAAGCCATTTGGTATAAATCTAATTCGGCCTGACCTTGTCTTTCCAAAAGGGCCTGACCGTGGCATTGTATATCTGCTTTAGAGATTCCCTACGGCATGAACAAAGGGCCTTGGGATAAAGGTGCAACTTCCCTCCCCTCCCATCGTTGGCATCTCCTTAAGGATTAAGCATCTTTCCTTAGGCTAGAAACTGATTCCTGCGCTCACCTGTGACCGCCCAGCTCGAGGCAATAGACTTGCCTCCTGCTACGCCCTCGGAGAGAGCAGACCACTACCTGCTGTGTCCATCAAGCACTGTGCTGACAGGGCAATCTTGTGACTATTGTGGGAGGGACATTTCAATCATATGTGAAACGTCCTGCTTGGGGGTATACAACCACTCTGTGCACCTCACTTCTTTGGTGCCCTTTCTTCCTTCGGGAAGAAAGGCCCCAGGCCATGGTCCTCAGATTTCAGCTCAGAATAAACTCACCCAAATTTTCATTTATAGATTGGTTATGGATTATTTTCGTCGACAGACTCTATCATGTCCATCCGGCCAGGGCTGAGGCTGTGGCTGCGTCAGAACACCGACTGGATATGAAGATTGATGATGATGACGATGGACTCCTGCTTACCAAGTCCCAGGCTACGGGAAGCACTTGCCATTCTCTATCTCCTTCAACTCTAACAGATTCTCTGAGGCGGTGCTGGTCAACGTGCCTTCCTGCTGGAGGGGCCCGTAGGACCGAGTGATGCCGAACCGCTTGGGTTCAAATCTCAGCTATGCCGTTCACTAGCTGTGTGACCTTAGTAACCTTCTCAACCCTAAGTTTCTGGATGGAATGAAGATAATGATAGCACCTCCCTCATAGGGTTGTGGTCAGGATGGAATGAATCCGTACATATCAGGCCTTGAGGGCAGTACCTGGCACAAGTCTACACTTGAGGAAATCGAGGCAAGCCAGCAGGGGTTCCAGCCCACGGACCCTGGCCCAGCCAGAGTCTGACGCCTCCACGCCTGCTCAGTCCTTCCAGTCAGCCCTTCCAGTCTGGCCAACCTTTCCCTTGGACCCTGAGGCAGAAAGGGGAGGTGGAGTGGGGAGAAGTTCCCTTCTGGAACCTTCCTGTGTTTCTTCAGCTGTTGAGCACAGCGGTGGTTCCCTTAATTAAGAAGGAGCCAGCCTTAGGAAAATCAGAAGCAAGTCCGCCGCACTCTAAAATCCTCAGAATTTTTACACTGGGTGCAAAGAAAATTTGTGCGAGTCCCCGGGAGGGTCTCAGGGTCCTGCGCTTGGTGGAGAATCATTTCCTTCTTGGCCTGAGGGAATGGCTGCTCCTTCCCTCTGAGATGCCAGCCGGGGGAGGCAGGCCCTGACCCCCTCCCCGCCCCCGGGGACCCGTAGTCAGGGTGGGGCAGTGAAAGAAGGGACGGAGCTCCATTCGAAAAGTTGCTTTGAAAATCAGATTTTAAAAATATTTTGTTTTGCCTCAAAAATTTTTAGATGTTTCTAGAAAATGAGTAGATGTGAAATCATTTCCTTTTTAAGAAAAGTGAGGTCACAGAGGGAATGTGGCAAATCCGAAGCTGCTTCTGGGCTGTCCCCCTCCCTGCTCCCTTCCCCCTCTTACTTCCCCCTCCCCCTTCTCTCCTCCCTCTCCCTTCCTTCCTCCCATTCCCTTCCCTCCCCACCCCCCACCAGGTGTGGCCAAGCTCCCAGGCCTGAGGATAGAGCCTGCAGTGGGGTGACAGTCCAGAGGGCACCTGGTGAGCCTTTTCACACCCTGACCTTTCCAGAGCCTGGACGCCTCCCCCGCTCCCTTCTTCTTACTTATCGTTTTGTATAATGATTTAATTCCTGAGATTTGTATGTGCTGCTGAGTCTGTGTGTGCGTTGGGGAAAGGAGCCTGGCATTGACCCAACTGAAAATAAAGAATAATAAACCACACGATCAAAACACACACGTAAAAAGACAACTTTGAAAGCAATATTTATTCTGGGTTTGCTTTTGCTTTGAAAGGTATAGCGTGTGCTAGACAGCACAAAATAGAAAAGGCAAAACGAACATACAGCGACTCCCAGCACCAGGAGCCAGCCAGCCTTTGTCAACAGTTTGTTTCTTCTCTTTGGGTTACAGGACACTCGTGCTATTTCTTTTTACCACTTGGGCTGGGGAAGAGAGCCGCTGTCACTGCACACCTGGGTCTAGAGGTGCCCCCCCCCCCCCGCCCGCCTCCAGTGGGGAGCCGGTGGAGTCAGTGGCGCAGCTCTGGGAGAGGTTCCCCTGGAGGGACGGCTAGAGTGGAGCACTGGGCTCTGCTGCTGTGGGAAAGGGTTTGTGAACAGTAAACTGACCAGA
Organism: Equus caballus; assembly: GCF_041296265.1. Classification (NCBI taxonomy): domain Eukaryota; kingdom Metazoa; phylum Chordata; class Mammalia; order Perissodactyla; family Equidae; genus Equus; species Equus caballus. The sequence goes on from NC_091685.1 coordinate 25,410,219, forward strand.
GCTTCCATCTGGGCTGCTGGACTCAGCGAAAAGGTCCCCAGAGGGCAGAGGTAGGCCCCTCTTTCCCACACCTCCCTTTGAAACTGCACTCTTTTCCTCACTCATTAAACATTAACTGACCCCCACCCCCACCCCCGCCAGGCCCTGGGGCCTCCCAGGTGGGGACGCTCCAAGAGCTCTCAGCCAGATGCTAGGATTGACCTTCCCATCCTATGCACACAGAAAGAGCCCAGAGGAAGGATGGGGCCATGCCTGGAAAAGATCATGGATAGACCAATGGTCTGGTTCTCTCCGATGGAAGGGATAGAAGGTGGGAAATGATAAGATCAGATTCGTATTCTGGGAAGGCTGCCCTGGCCACCTGGTGGGGGATGGATTAGAGGGTCGAAGAGTAGGTGGCAGGATCCCCACTGAGGACACTGGTCCGGTCACCCTGCAGGAAATGCTGATGACTTCAGCCAGGGTGGTGGCAGGAGGTGTGTGGAGAATGAAGATACAAAAGAGATGATTAATGGGATAGGGGAGCCGGCAGAGGATTCAAGAATAACTCCAAAACTCTGGCTTGAGCAAGATGGGGGTTGACGGGGATACCGGGAAAGAGCAAGCGTGGGAAGGTACGGGCCTCGCTGAGTTCCAGGTGTCTGTGGGCCAACTTGAGATGCTCAGACGGCTGCTAGGTGTTTGGGAGATCCCAAAGGAGCTTTTCCAGGATTCGAGTCTCTGCAGGGCTGTCCCCGGCTTGTAGGGTACCGTTCAGAGCAGGGGTTGGCAAATTTTTTCTGTAATGGGCCAGATAGTACATATTTTAGTCTTTGCCAGTCATATGGTCTCTGTCAAAACTACTCAGCTGCACTGTTGGAGTAGGAAGGCAGCCACAGACGATACTTAAACAAGTAGGCGTGGCTGTGGGCCAGCAAAGCTTTATTTCTGGACACTGAAATTTGAATTTCATATCATTTTTACGTGTCAAGAAATAGTATTCTTCTTTTGATTTTTTTTTTCAACCATTTAAAAATGTTAAAACCATCCTTAGCTTGCAGGGGTTATATAAAAACAGGGAGCAGGTGGGTAATTTGGCCCCCTGGCCAGATGTGGTACTTTGCTGATCCCTGTTTTGGAGAATTAGAAAAAGTCATAGCATCCTCCACTAATACATTTCATAAGTTAGTCTATTATTTCTCAATAGTAACAATTATGACAAACGTAAATTATTCTGTATAAATTACACAAATATTGAACATAATAGAAAATCATCATTGTTGTAAATATATTGCAATCCTTCCATGATAGTCATCCTAGATTTTAGAAAATCACTTAAGATTTTTGATTCTTGAGACATTAATGTCTCATCAGAATCACTTCCTTCTGTGTATGCAGTTTTTGTTTTTTTTTTAAAGATTGGCACCTCAGCTAACATCTGTTGCCAATCTTTTATTTTTTTAATTTTAAAAAATTTTTCTTCTTCTCCCCAAGCCCCCCAGTACATAGTTGTCTATTCTAGTTGTGGGTCCTTCTAGTTGTGGCATGTGGGACACTGCCTCAGTACGGCTTGATGAGCAGTGCCATGTCTGCGCCCAGGATATGAACCGGGGAAACGCCGGGCCACCGAAGCGGAGTGTGCAAACTTAACCACTTGGCCACGGGGCTGGCCCCCTGTATATCCAGTTGATTTCAATTGTAAATTTTTACAGAGTTCCAGTTGTTCATATTTATCATAATTCCTCAAATTATGTATATTGTCTGGAGAAGAACACTTTAAAAAAGTCATGGTATTCTTTTCAGTATTATAAATCTTTCTTTTAAGGATGTTATTAATGAATCTAGTATAGCAAAATAAAATGAAATAACTTTGAATTTTAGTTTTGGGTCTTGGAAATCATAATAAAACGAGTCTTGCTTTTTCTTAGGATTTTCTACATAAGTAATGGCATTAATGTTGAAATTCTGCAATTTGGCATCAATAACTATTTTTCATAAATCTTGCTTCTTTTTTTAAACAAAGAACACCCTAATTTTTTCAATGCTTTCAAGGGCATTATGTATACTAAATTTTATTCCTTCATGATTTATTTATGAGATTTTAACTAAAGACCATTTCATATTAGCCCTGAGCAAACACATTTAAAAGTTCAAATTTGCTAGAATATACTTTGCACTCTAGAATCTCTGTCTTTTTTAGTACAATTAACAGTTCCTAGAAAGGGCTTTGCATCCTGCCTTTTGAGTTTTTGGTGACACGGTGGCGTCCTCTTGACTCTCTCATTGTGGGTTCGACACTGACATTCAGCATTTGAAAATTGTGTTTGAAAATACATGAAACATTTCATCAAAACTGAAATTTTGCTGGATGCTTCCCAGGCAATAGTTAAAAATTCAGTGATGTCAAAAGAATTTTTGACCACATCACTCACTATCTCGTTTAAAGAATATGCAAAACAAAGAAAGCAGACTTCCCTAGAATAATTTTTCAAGGATCTTCTGTTACAATCCGTTCTGGTTTTCCATGCATTTTTGTCGCATTGTCATATTTCTGGCCCCTTGGGTTATTTTTGTCTAGATTTAGTTTTTGTAAGCAGTCTACTGAGAACGTAAAATCCTGCCCTAGTTGAGTCATCTGCTGTGCAGAAGCCTCCAAGGTGTTCACATATAGATATATTTGCATTTTGGAAATGAACAAATCTAAAATAATTGTTGCGGGGCCGGCCCGGTGGTGCAGCGGTTAAGTGCGCACGTTCTGCTTCTCTGCGGCTAGGGGTTCACCGGTTCGGATCCCGGGTGCGGACATGGCACTGCTTGGCAAAAGCCATGCTGTGGAAGGCGTCCCACATAGAAAGTAGAGGAAGATGGGCATGGATGTTAGCTCAGGGCCAGTCTTCCTCAGCAAAAACAGGAGGATTGGCAGCAGTTAGCTCAGGGCTGATCTTCCTCAAAATAAAAATAAATAAATAGAATAAAATAAAATAAAATAGAATAATTGTTGCATATTCTACATAGCTTGTTCCTGGAGTTGTATTTCAAATAATTGAGGAGTGTCTAACCTTTCTTACTTTATTCAACACGATCGTATTCATTGTATCTATAATTTTAATGATTTCGTTTTGTCCTTGAGTCTCTAAACAATGTGTAATGTTATTTCGTGTCAATGTTTACATTTTGCATAAATGTTCTGACATAACTATATCAAATTTTGCTGTGACTCCTGCCAAATAAAGAGTATTTTCCATTATCACGCTCGTTCACTTTCTTGGATGAGCTTAGCTATTCGCTCACCAAAGAGTGAATCAGAAGTCTCATATGTTCAAAAACAGCACCCAATTTTTTCTCATGTTCACACGGATATAATATATTTTCGGAATCACATTGCGATTTGGTTGATGCACATTTCACTTTCTTCGTGTTTTCAGGAATATGCGGTAAATGCTGCCAATCTTTGCTTTCGTTTGCATTCTCATCTAGTTTCATTGAATTTTTTCTATCGCAAAGACTTTACAATGTAGACAAAATATAGAATCCTTTGAGGTAGAACAAAGTAACCAGGATTTAGTGGGTTTTTTTCCAGAAGGATCGTGGGTATTAAGTTTCCGAAACTGTCTACCTGCGTTGCTATCTGGAAACAACGTTTCTTACCTGAGATGGATCATTTCAACCAGATCTGCTGTTTCATGTGCAAAGTCATTTGGTCAGGGACCTGATGGGCAGGAAGTGCATTTGGTCTAATGGGTTCTTTGTCTTTGTTTTCTCTTCTCTTCTCGTTTTTCTTGAATTCCATCGATTATGGAGCGTGGAAGTCCGAGGTAAATGCTCGCCCTGCCCCATCGACGATGTGTTAGTGCCATCTTTTGCTAAAACTAGTACCTCTGAAGCGTCTCCTTTACTCTGGCAGTCCATCTAATTTTTCCAGAAATCCAGCCATCCAGAGGAGTTGCTAAACACGGCCAGTAGAACCAAGTGCTTATGATAGTGCAACTACATGTGTATTTTTTAAATAAGCCAGATTTCTTTAATAGCTTTCCGATTTCTTTTTCTAGATCTCATGATGTTTTAAAAAATGTTTTTCCTACTATCTGGAGAGAAATAATTTCATGATAAAGTCTGATAAAGATTAAGTATTTTATCTTACTATTTATAATGCTTTTTTTTTTTTTGACCAAGATTAGCCCTGAGCTGACTGCTGCCAATCCTCCTGTTTTTGCTGAGGAAGACTGGCCCTGAGCTAACATCCATGCCCATCTTCCTCTACTTTCTATGTGGGACGCCTACCACAGCATGGCTTGCCAAGTGGTGCCATGTCTGCACCTGGGATCCGAACCAGCAAACCTGGGCTGCCGAAGCAGAATGTGCGCACTTAACTGCTGCACCATCAGGCTGGCCCTTATTTACAACACTTTAATGGGGCTGGCCCCGTGGCCGAGTGGTTAAGTTCATGCACTCCGCTGCAGGCGGCCCAGTATTTTGTTGGTTCATAATCCTGGGCGCGGACATGGCACTGCTCGTTAGGCCACGCTGAGGCAGCATCCCACATGCCACAACTAGAAGGACCTACCACTATGTACTGGGGGGCTTTGGGGAGAAAAAGGAAAAAAATAAAATCTTTAAAAAAAACTTTAAAACATTATCAGTGTTACATGCTAATAAACTTTAACAGTATTTAATATTTGTAGTAATAAAATTTCCATAACACAAATAAAAGATTGATTTACAATTAGTGGATCATTATAAAATAATCTTTAAGTTATATCTGTGCAATTCTTACTTTTCGGTTTTTAATGGTAGATTCATGCTATTTGTCACGTAGTAATTTGTGTCATAATGAAAGTACTAGTAAACTTCTTAGAAACTCAACAATTACCTCATGGTACAGAAACACAGCAGCAGATGGTATGAACTATAAGATAAAATTTATCACATTTGGCCAGGCACTGATACCAACTGGATCCTTTTTGTTTTTTTAAGATGATCTCTGATCAATACCATAGTCAAAAAACAGCTCTTGTTTAAGTTATTTGAGATGATATTAGAGCAACAAGATTTTTTATTATTGTCAAAATGGTATGATATATGATAATTTTGTTAGAAAAAGACTTGTCAACATATGCTTGAACATTGTTATCATAATTATACAAATCATTAATTTTTGGAGTCAGCAAAATTATAAAAAACATTTTTAAAATTCTAAATAGCAAAGATCTCTACCATTTGAATGACACCCCTTAGATGTGGTTGTGCTGTGCAGCGTACAACCTTAACAACAGTACCCAAAGGCTCTGTTATGAGAGTGATCCGATGGAGGTTGGTGATTAATACTGTGGGAGCAACACCAATCCCAAGTGAGGAGGATTATTTTATTCTAATGGATGACAACCACTGCCAGGAGAAGGTGGAAGGGGAGATGAGAGGAGGATTACAGATAGAACCTGAAACGACTCCCCACAAACATTACCTACCCCCAATCATCCTACAGAGTGGCCTCTCTATTCTCACTTTCTCTGACTTGAAAAACTGGGCCCTATGGGCAACCTGGTCCTTACCAAGCTCACTCCTGCCTTGGCTTTCTGAAATGCGGCATCGTCTTGGTTCACCTATTCCCTCTCAAAGCTTTTTATTTATTTATTTATTTATTTATTTTTTTTTTTTGCTGAGGAAGATTAGCCCAGAGCTAACATCTCTTGCCAATCTTCCTCTACTTTACATGTGAGTTGCTGCCACAACATGGCTGACAAGTGGTATAGGTCCGTGTCTGGGATCCAAACCTGTGAACCAGGGCGGCCGAGGCAGAATGTGCTGGACTTAATCACTGTGCCAGGTGGCCAGCCCCTCAAAGGTTTTTAGTTGGCTCTTCTTCCTACCTTCCTCAAGACCACAATGATGTACCCTTAGATTGCTTCTCTAGTCTTTCTCCCTATACTGTCTTGTCAATCATTCATTTCATTCATTCATTCAATAAGCATCTCAGGGCCCATACTAGGCTCTGGAGGTTTGAAGATGGGCCAGTCGTAGTCCCTGGCCTCTGGGCTGACGGAAGACATAGGCAGGTAGACTTACCATGTTTCAGACTGTTCTAGATACTTTACACGGGTTATCTCATTTAACCCTTGCCACACACTTATTGGTGGGTTGGAGGAAAGAATGTGCGTCAAGGAGATGTAATGTCCTGAGGTTTCTGGGCTGACGGGATGAAACAGAGAGAAGTCTAATATAAGTTTTCTTGGCAAGTGGGTGCATAGTGGTGCCACTTACAGATGTGGGGATGAGGAGCAGACTGGGGAGGAGGCGCAAGGATGAGGGAGGGTGCAGGCAAACCGGGTTGTCAATATCTGTGGGCTCTCCACGTGGAAAAGTCTAACAAACCCTCGGTGGCTATGAGAGAAGTTTGTACTAAACACTTCAATTTGAGCATAATTAATATATAAATTGTAGCTGCACAGATAGAATCACCCAAGGCAAGACTGATAAAGAAAAAATCCAGGATTAAAAACATGGATAACAGCAACATAGAACATACAGGCTATGTCTTCCAAAATTCTTTCAGTTGTAAATAATAGAAACCCAAATGAAACTGACTTGAACAAAAACAAAACAAACAAAAAAGAAGTTGACTCAGAAGAGAGGACTAGCTTTGGGGTATGGCTAGATCCGTGGCCTCAGTGTTGGCAGGTCATCATGTCTTGGCTTCATTTTCCTCTGGGTTAGCTTTCTTCTCAGGCGGGCTCTTCTTGCAAGGTGGCAAAGATGGCAACTGGCAGATTCAGGCTTATAACCTACCAGTTTAGCAAAGTCCATGGGAAGAACACAGTTTGTTCTTAACAGTCCCGGCAAAAGTCCTGGGGATGAATCTCAATGGTCCTGAGTCATTAGACATTTCCTGAGCTGTGACGAACTGGCCAGGCCTGGGCCATAAGCTTACTCCCGTGTTGGGGTAAGAGTGATGGCCCTGAACCAAGATGGGTGGAAGGATGGTTCCCCACAGCAAAATGGAGCCACTCTGCACAGTCGAAGGGGAAGTGGAGCCTGGATATGCAAAAGCCACCCATGGTCATTACACAGACAATGGCTATAAGGCCGGGATGGAGATGAAAAAGGAGTGGGTCGAGGAGTAGAAGGTGCACCCCACGAGGGGACAGTATTACTGACAGCAAGGGAAGAGAAAGTTTCCAGGAGGGCACAGTATCAGGGTCGAATGAGAGATTAGGGAGAATAAGGACTGAGCCACGTTTACCGGATTCAGCACTGAGTCGTCTTAGTCGGAGTGGTGAGCGCGAAGCAAGATTTCAACGGTTGAAGAGTGAATGAAAGGCGGAGAAGTAGAATCTTTACGTAGACGATCGCTTCCAGTGCCTTGGCTGTGCAGGGGGAGAGAGTTAGATTGTAGCCAATGGGGAGAGGCTGGAGCCTGTTGAAAATAAAGAGCTAAGAATAGTAATATCAGTATATCTATCATTTATTGAGCACTAAGTGCCCGACATTTTGCTGTGTTGGAACATAAAACTTTGGCCCATGTGTTTTGTCTCGGAGTGGAAATTTGATTAAAGAAACAGTCTAGAAACAATGGCAATCTCAAAATCTGCACCCACACGCCTGCCTCCCGTTAGCTCCAACGGATGGACTTTCTTTGTTCCTTTCTAAAGCCAGTCTCTCCTCTGAGCCACTAGACTCAGGACACGGCTCTGCGATCTTCCTCTCTCTCCCACATCATCAATGTTTGCTCTTTAGTGGGCCACTCCCATCAGTTTACAAACATTCTGTTGTTTCCGCCATCTTAAAAGAAACTTCTGTTTGCTCTACCCTCCCAGCAGTTAACAGCTTCTTTGAAGAAAATCTCCTCCAAAGAGTTGTGTCTATTCACTATCTCTCATTCCTCTCCTCTCTGTTCTCTTTTAATCCTACTCCAATGTGGTTTTTGCCCCCCGTATTTCACTAAAGCTGTCTGGCTAAGGTCAGCAATGACCTTCACTTTGTTAAATGCGGTATGGCTCCTCCTTGCTGTGCTTATTTCTCTTGGTTTCCAGGACACTGCATCATCTACCTCCCATTCCTTCTGTCTCTTTATGGATTCCTTCCCTTCTCCCACACTTTTTTTTTTTTTGGAGGAAGATTAGCCCTGAGCTAACATCCGCCGCCAGTCCTCTTCTTTTTGCTGAGGAAGATTGGCTCTGAGCTAATATCCGTGCTCATCTTCCTCTACTATATATATGGGATGCCTCCACAGCATGGCTTGCTGAGTGGTACATAGGTCTGTGCTCGGGATCCGAACCTGCGAACCCCAGGCTGCCGAAGCAAAGCGCAGGAACTTAACTGCTAAGCCACTAGGCCGGCCCCCTCCCACACTTCTTAATGTAGGAATGCTCTGGGGCTCCAAATTTGACCCCCTTCTCTTCTTCATCTACTTTCGCTCTCTTACTAATCTCATCCAATCTCATGTTTAAATACCATTGTACGCCAGCAACTTCCAGATTTATATTTCTGGCCCAGACCTCTTCCCTGAACTCAAAAGTCACTCGTCTGTATAGTCAACAATACTGCTTGAATCTGTTTGGATGCTGATAGATACCTCAAATTTCAAACGTTCAAAACTGAACTCCTAGTCATTTCCTCTCTCAGGTTCCTCGTTCCGTAGCCTTCCACAACAAAATGGAGGACAGCTTGCCAGTACTCAGGCCTCCAAATCCTCAAGTCACCTTAGAGGCACCTGGGGGCAGGGGTGGAGGGTAGGAGAGACCCTGGCGGCAGTGGTCTGCCACGCTGGGGCGGGCGGGAGCATTTTGTAACTTTTTAGACAGCGTTTAAAATTGCAGGTGCTTGATGATGGTGAACAGTGGGCCAACATCTAGTCCATTTTATTACGATTTAAAAATTCTCTACAGGCAAGACACAGCCTTGTTCCTTATTGCCTAAACACAGAGAGGAGCGTCTCGTCACCACAGCCACCTCCTTGGTACGGTGTATCTTGACCCCTCTCTTTTCTTTCACTCTCCTCTGCCCCATTCCTTCACTTAGGAAACCCTATGAACTTCACCTCCAAGAAATATCAGAATCCAGTCTCTTCTTACCACCTCCACTGATGCCACTTTTTTTTTTTATTCTTTTTACTTTTTTTTTTTTTTTTTGAGGAAGATTAGCCCTGAGCTAATATCTGCCACCAATCCTCCTCTTTTTTTTTTTTTTGCTGAGGAAGACTGGCCCTGAGCTAACATCATGCCCATCTTCTTCTACTTTATACGTGGGATGCCTGCCACAGCATGGCTTGATAAGTGGTGTGTAGGTCCACATCCAGGATCTGAACCGGCAATCCCTGGGCCGCTGAGGCAGAATATGCGAATTTAACCGCTGCGTCGCTGGGCCAGCCCCAGCTGACACCACTCTTGTCTGAGCTGCCTTCAACTCTGTTTTAGGTTTGCCATCAAGAGCCTCCAGGTAGGTCTGTGCTTCCACCTTACCCCCCTCAGTCTATTCCTGACACAACAGCGCAGTGATTTTTCTAGAAACATAAGTCACATTGTGTCTAGGCCTTGCTCAATAGCTACGATGGCTTCTCATCTCAGTCTTCATAATGGCTTCTGAGGCCCCACACAGTCAGCTCAGCCCCTTAGGTCTGACCTCCTCTCCTTCTCTCTCCCTTGCTCTTTCTGCTCCCACCCCAGGACCTTTGCAAGAGCTGTCCCCATTGCCGAGACTGCTCTTGCCCCGGATGTCAGCTTGGCCAACTCCCTCATCTCCCTCAAGCGTTTGTTCAGAGGTCACCTTCTCAGTGAGGCCCAGCTGCCCTGACCACCCTCTTAAACCCGGCCACCTGTGCTGCCCTCCCCACCCTGGCATGCTGGAGTCCTCTCATCTGAATCTTCTGTTTTCCTTTTTCTTTAGCACATTCACTCTCTAGTGTAGTACATAATTTACTTATTCCGTTTATTGTTTATTATTCGTCTTTCCAGACTAGGATGTAAGCTGCCTGAAGGCAAAAATCTGTGTTTATTCACTGCTATATCCCACAGGTAAGGTGACCGTACATTTATCATCCCACCCAGGAGAGGAAGGAGCTGCCATTTTCTGGGACATCTTGGGTCTAACCAAGACTTTTTCCCAGCAAACTGGCATATGGTCATCCTACCCAAAGGCCCAGTCAGAGTCAAATTTTTCTGTTAGCTACCTGGAAAACTTTGAAGGGATCCAGACACGCAGTCGACAGCACACTCTCCCCATGAGCTTTCCATCTCACTTCTCACCTCTTTGTTTTCATTCTGGAGCCTATTTGTGATACAGTCTCCCCACTGCTGCCGGAGTAACATCTTTCTCTTCCCCATTTCCAGCCCCTTCCCCTCTTCTCCCCTCAAGGACAATCACTTAGTGCATATCCTCAGAATTATAATTATCGTTGTAAATTACAGTAATATTTTATAATAGTATTTTTGTGTATTTGAATTCTGTTTATGAGAATGGGGCTGTGTTTCTTTTCTTCTTTTCTTCTTCTTCTTCTCCCCAAAGTCCCCCAGTACATAGTTAGGTCCTCCAAGTTGTACTATGCAGGATGCCGCGTCAGCATGGCTTGATGAGCGGTGCCATGTCCGCGCCCAAGATCCGAACCAGCGAAACTCTGGGCCGCTGAAGCAGAGCGAGTGAACTTAACCAATCAGCCACGGGGCCGGCCCCAGGATTGTGTTTCTTACTTAAAATCTTTTTTTCCATAGTGCACCCACCCCATTCCATCATTCCATTCCCCAGTGATGGACACCTGGTGCCTCGTGGTCTCTGCAGCCACAAACCAGGCCATGAGCAACATCCTTGTACAGTTGCTGGGAGCACCCTTGTAAACATTTCTTTGGAATATAAAATAGGAGGTGAACTGCTGAATCATAGGATGTGCTTATCCTTAATCTGATCAAGTTTGGCTATATTGATCCCAAAATGGCTGCAGGGCCTAAGGGATCCTATTGACTCTCTCCTTGACCACATTCAGGTTATCTGGCTTTTTACTTTTTGCTGGCCTCGAAGTATGAAGTGGTGTCTCACTACAGGTCTAATTTGCATTTTTCTGATGACTAATAAGCCTGAGCATCCCTTCATGTGTCTGTTACCCTGTTCCTTTTCCTTTTCTGTAAATTATCTGCTCATATATGCTTTGCCAGTATTGATTTGCAGGAATTCCTAGTTATTTTAGTCATTGTCAGTTTTAATTATTGCAAATATCTTCTTCCACTCAGTCTTCTTTTAACTTTGCTCGTGGTATGATGCTTTGGATAGAAATCCTCAATTTTAATCTGATGGAAATGGTTTGTGCTTTTTTTTGCGGGGGGGAACATTAGCCCTGAGCTAACACCTGCTGCCAATCCTCCTCTTTTTTTTTTTTTTGCTGACGAAGACTGGCCCCGAGCTAACATCCGTGCCCATCTTCCTCTACTTTATACGTGGGACGCCTACCACAGCATGGCATGCCAAGCGGTGCCATGTCTGCACCCGGGATCGGAACTGGTGAACCCCGGGCCACCAAATGTGTGAACTTAACCGCTGTGCCACTGGGCCAGCCACCCATGTTTATATGAGCCAGTTTCCCCAGCTCCACCTACTAAATAAACCCTCCCTTCCACAGGATCTCGGGGTCACCTTTTCTGTATGTTAAATTCGTCTATCTACATGGGTTTGTCTCTAAGTTTTCTACTTTATTCCATTGGTTTGTTTCTTTGTTCTTGAACAAAAACGTGTACTCGAACAAAATGTGTTCTTGAACAATGCTGCAATGTTCTGTGGTCCTGTGGTCCTATGGTTCTGTGGTCCGCCTTAATATCTGGTCCAGCTAGCCCCCCTTCCTTACTCAGCCTTTTCAAGGTGGACTTTTATTTGTGGACTTTTAATCTGGAATTACTGTTGAGATTGCAATTAATTTATAGAGTGCTGAGGAGAGTTGACCCCTACATAGTTCTGAGTTATTTCATCGAAGACACGCCTCTTCATTTAGAGACATTATCACCTATGTCCATTACTATGGTCTTGAAGCTTTCTCTGTAGATATTTGCATATTTTTTGTTAGTTCTTAAGTATATTCAGGTTTTTGTTGCGATTGTGACATGTTTCTTATTATTTTAAAGATTTTATTTTTCTTTTTCCTCCTCAAAGCCCCCTGGTATACAGTTGTCTATTTTTAGTTGTGGGTCCTTCTGGTGTGGCATGTGCGATGCCGCCTCAGCATGGCCTGATGAGCGGTGCCGTGTCTGCGCCCAGGATCTGAACCTGGTGAACCCCAGGGCCGCTGCAGCAGAGCGCGTGAACTTAACCACTCAGCCACAGGGCCAGCCCCTCTTATGTTTTTTAAACTATATTTTCTGGGTGGTTATTACTGGGAGAGGGCGATTCCACTGACTTGGGTAGGTTGATATTCAGCAACCTTGCTGAGCTTTCTTATCAATTCTAATAGTTTTTCTGATGATTCTGTTGACTTTTCTAGATAGATGATTTTGTTTTACACACAGAGTGATAATTTCCTCTCTTTGCTTCGAGTCCTCCCCCTCTTAAGCCTTTTTCCTTTCTTTACAGCACTGGCCAGACCTCCAGTAATATGGTAAACAATAGTGGTGCAGGGGCATCTGGTCTTGCCCCAATCTAAAAGGAATACACTAAAATGTCTCAATTATACACAGAAAGTGAAATATATAACAATGTACACCTGGAATTTATATAATGTTATAAACCAATGTTGCCACAATAAAAAAAAAGGAAAAATAAAACAATAAAAATTGAAAAATTGAAAAAAATGAAAAACTAAAAAATAGTGTGTCAATTAAGTGTAATATTTGCTGTGGATTTTTGGTATAAAATCTTTGCCAACCTGAGGATATTCTATTCTTATTTTGCACAATTAAGAAAGTGTTATTGTAGTAGGGTAAACTTTATAAACAGCCTTTTTTCCAAGATCAGTTGAGATAACCTTACAGTATTTCATCATTAGTCTATTAAAATACGTTGCATTGATAGATTTTTAAAATATTAAGTCAGGCTTTTTTCTGTGGGGCTAGTCCTACTTGATCAAGATGTATTTTTTTTTAATTTAAATATACTTGACATATAACCATGTAAATGTACGGTGTGCAACATGTTAATTTGATGCATTTATATATTATAATATGATTGCTATTGTAGAGATAATTAGCAACTCTATCATGTTACATAATTATCATTATTTTTAGTGGTTGGAATAATCACGTTCTAGTCTCTTAGCAAGTTTGGTGGTTATAACACAGTATTGTTGTCTAAGATATATTATTATTATTATTACTTTATTTTTGAGGAAGATTAGCCCTGAGCTAACTACTGCCAATCCTCCTCTTTTTGCTGAGGAAGACTGGCCCTGAGCTAACATCCATGTCCATCTTCCTCTACTTTATATGTGGGACACCTACCACAGCATGGCATGCCAAGCGGTGCCATGTCTGCACCCGGGATCCAAAGCAGTGAACCCCGGGCCGCCAAAGTGGAACATGTGCACTTAACCCTTGCACCACCAGGCCAGCCCCTAAGGTATATTATTTTTTATTATAATTACAGACAACACTTACTGAACACTTACTATGCGCCAAGCACAGCTCTAACTACCTTATTATATTATTACATTTACCCTTGCCACAGCCTATGAAGTAGCTATTGTTATTATACCCATTTTTCAGATGGGGAAACTGAGGCACAGGTTAGCTTATTTGCTCAAGGTCAATTAGGAAGTGATGAAACAGGGGTGTCTCAGGCATCCTGGCTCCAGAGTCCACATTCTTAGCAGCTACACTATAGTGTCTGAATTTAATTTGGTTAGCTAATATTTTATTTAGGTGTTTGTGTTTCCATTTATAAGTGAAAATAGTTTATAATTTTTCTTTATTAGATTATCTCTGGCCAGCCTGGTATATATAAAGTAGAGGAAGATGGGCACGGATGTTAGCTCAGGGCCAGTCTTCCTCGGCAGGAAAAAAAGAGAATGATTGGCGGCAGATGTTAGCTCAGGGCTAATCTTCCTGAAAAAAAAAAAAAAAAGATTATCTCAAACTTTTAAAAAAATTGACACAGAAGTTACATACCGTAAAATTCACTCTTTTATTTATTTATTTATTTTAAATTTTTTTTTAAAGGCTGGCACCTGAGCTAACATCTGTTGCCAATCTTCTTCTTTTTTCTTTTTTTTTCCTTCTTCTTCTCCCCAAAGCCCCCCAGTACATAGCTGTGTATTCTAGTTAAGGATCCTTCTAGTTGTGGCATGTGGGATGCTGCTTCAGCGTGGCCTGATGAGCAGTGCCATGTCCGCGCCCAGGATCCAAACCAGCGAAACCCTGGCCCCCCCCAAGTGGAGTGTTCGAACTTAACCACTCGGCCACAGGGCCAGCCCCAAATTCACCCTTTTAAAATGTACGTTTCAGTGGATTGTGCAACCATCACCACTATCTAATTCCAGATTTTTATAACACCAAAAAGAAAATCTCTGAACCCATGAATACAGTTACCCACTGCTCTCCTCTGTCTCCAGTCTCTGACAACTGCTAATGTACTTTCTGTCTCTATGGATTTGCCTATTCAACATTTCATATAATTGGAATCATACAATATATGACCTTTTATGGCTTCTTTTATTTAGTATAATATTTTCAAGGTCATCCACATTATCAGTACTTATTCATTTTTATGGTTGTATCATATTCCATTGTACAGACACACCACATTTTAAAAATTCACTCATTACTTGATGAACACTTGGGTTATTTCCACTTTGTGGCTTTTAATAATATCGCTATGAACATTTGTATACAAGTTTTTCTGTGGACATATGTTTTCAATCCTTTTTTTTTTGCTGAGGAAGATTTGCCCTGAGCTAACATCAGTGCTAATCTTCCTCTATTTTGTATGTGGGTTGCTGCCATAGCATGGCTGCTGATGAGTGGTGTATATCTGTACCTGGGAACCAAACTTGAGCCACAGACGTGGAGCATGCTGAACTTAACCACTAGGCCACTGGGGCTGGCCCTTCAATTCTTTTGGGTATATACCTAGGCATGGAACTAATGGTCATATGGAATACTATGCTTAATTTCTTGAGGAACTTATCTTTATTTGAGTTTGAACTCCAGATTAAACATGTGCTTCCACTTCCGACTAAAACGGCAAAATGGCACCAGCTGCTGCCTCCTCCCCCAAGGCCTGAAGAAAGTCCAGCTGAAACACATCCAGAAGATAAGGAGCCAAAATCAAAGGAAGAAACCCCCAGGAAGATTATTTTTAATTGATGTGTGTACACATGCGCACACACACGCACACATACATACATACGCAGCCTGAAATAGACGGTGGCCCACAGGGCTATGAAAGGATAAATTAGTAAAAACAGTTTAAATTCTGCTTTTGTTTCCCTTTGGTTCAGTTCTTCCCTGCCCACTTGCTTCAGAAATCTGGGGTCGTGGCCCAGACCTGGGGGTCCACAGTGGTCAAATCAGGGTAATGGGGAACAGATGGGGCCTGAGCGGCCTTGGGCATTGAATCCTCAGCGTCTACTCGTCCCAGCCCCCAAGGGAGGTTTCCGTTTGTTTCTCAGAGATTTGACGGCAAAGCCAAAGAGGATTTGTGATGTTCACTGGGACGGGCTGAGACTGGGGCCAACCTTTCTCCTCTCCCCCTTCCCCAAGAAGCATTTCCTGGCAGTGGAGTCAATAACCCCAGGAGAATATGATCTGACAGGCGGAATTAAGAAGATATCACATGAGTGTAACTACTTCAAAGGAAAACCAACATACCAGATCACCCATATTATCAGAAAAAGAGATCTTCAAAACAAAGGGCCCAGAGGTGGAACATAAGAAAAATAAATATACTAAAGAAATAAGAAAAGTATTAGCAATATGAAAAATAAGCAAGAAATCATAAAAAAAGTCCAAGTGAAAATATTGGCCTGAAAAATATAATAGATAAAATAAAGAACATCATGGATGTGATAAATAGTTGATACACATAGCTGAAGGATGAATTATTGAGATTTAAGATGAGATGGAGGAAGCTTCCAAGAAGGAAGAAAGGAAGGATAAAGTAATAGAAAATAGGAAAAAAGGTATTATGAAACATGGAGGAAAGAAGCAGAAGTGCCAATACTCATTTTGGGAATATTAGAGTAAAAAACATATTTTAAATGAAAGGACTTTTTCAGTATTAAAGGAAAATGAAAGACCTCAGGTTGAAAGGGCTCATGAAGTGCCAAAAAGGAAGGATAAGAAAAAGTCTAAATACATTTTAGCAAAATTTAAGACTATCAGTTGAAATGAGAAAATTTTAAAAGCTTCTAATCAGAAAGAACAGGGAGTTTACAAAAGGATAAAAAAAATTGGATTGAGGGGCCGGCCTGGTGGCACAGCTGTTAATTTCGAATATTCTACTTTGGTGGCCCAGGGTTTGCCGGTTCGGATCCCGGGTATGGACATGGCACTGCCTGGCAAGCCGTGCTGTGGCAGGAGTCCCATGTATAAAGTAGAGGAAGATGGGCATGGATGTTAGCTCAGGGCCAGTCTTCCTCAGCAAAAAAGAGGAGGACTGGCGGTAGCTAGCTCAGGGCTAATCTTCCTCAAAAAAAAAAAAAAAAATCAGATGGAAATTAGACTTCTCAACGGCAACATTACAATAGATAGTTGTGCTGTAGTAGTAGTATGGTGGATACAATGGATACAATGTGACAATGGAATCAATCTTTTCTTAAGGGATCGAAGGAAAATAATTCTAAACTATCCAAATTATTATTCAAATGGGAAGCTGTAATAATAATAGTCTCAGGCATGCAAAGCCTCGGAAGAATTGCCACACAAAACTCACATAGAAAGTGTACTTGGAGAGAATTCAAGAAGAGAAACAAACCCAGGAGATGCTGTAAGCGATAAGAAGTTCGGGCCAGCCTGTGGGCGAGTGGCTGAGTTCGTGCGCTCTGCTTCCGCAGCCCGGAGTTTCGCAGGTTTGAATCCTGGGCGTGCACCTAGCACCGCTCATCAGGCCATGCTGAAGCAGCCTCACGTAGCACAGCCAGAAGGACCTACAACCAGAATATACAACTATGTACTGGGGGGCTTTGGGAAGAAGAAGAAGAAAAAAATAATAATAAGATTGGCAACAGATAATAGCTCAGGTGCCAATCTTTAAAAAAGAAAAGAGAGATCGAAGAAAGTTAATCAGTCTTTGGAAGGCTTGCTGTAGTCTTAAAACAAGAAAACAAAAAATGGATACCTCTCTCCCCTCAAAAAAGGAAAAATTATTTTGATAACAAGCCAGAAATAAAAATTCAGATAATATCATCATAGTGGGTAAGGAGACACCAAAGGACATGAATGTAAACTAAAGTTCTCACCTTATTAGAAAAACAATATAGATATCAAGTTTAAAAAGGAAGAAGGGAGAACGAAAAGCAGGCTGAATTAAATAAAAGAGAAGCTGTAAATGTGTCAATATATTAATAATTGCAATAAGCATAAAGGGACAAAACTCACCAGCTAAAGTCAGGGTTTAAAAAAAAATTCATGAGGACATGGAAGAGGAAAGAAGACCTTTCAGGTAAATTTTAACCAAAGTAATCTTGTACTGATATATTTATATCAGAAGAAAAATAGACTTTAAGGCAAAAAACATCATTGGGGATAAAGAAGATCCCCATTTATAATGATAAATGATTCAGTTCACCAAGAAGATATAAAAATTCTAAACAGGGGCTGGCCCGGTGGCGCAGCGGTTAAGTGCGCACGTTCCGCTTCTCAGTGGCCTGGGGTTCACCGGTTCGGATCCCGGGTGTGGACATGGCACTGCTTGGCACGCCATGCTGTGGTAGGCATCCCACCTATAAATTAGAGGAAGATGGGCACGGATGTTAGCTCAGGGCCAGGCTTCCTCGGCAAAAAGAGGAGGACAGGCAGTAGTTAGCTCAGGGCTAGTCTTCCTCAAAAAAAAAAAAAAATCTAAACATATGTACGCCTAAGAAAATAGCATAAACATACACAAACTGACCTTAATCGAATTAAGCGGAGAAATTGCTAAATTCACCTTCATATAGGAGAATTTTCACATATCTTTCCCAATTGATGATAGGTCTGGCAGCCCCATAAAATCAGCAAAGTTCAAGATTTGAACAATATGATTAAACAGCTCTTCCTAAAGGACATGTGTGGAAGAATGCATTCAACAATTGGAGAATTTATGTATTCTTCTCAAGTTCTTCAAAAATTAAAAAAAATTATATCACAAGTGTTGGTGAGGATGCGGAGAAATATGAACTCTCATACGCTGCTAGTTGGAAGGCAAAATGGTTCAACCACTTTGGAAAACAGTCTGACAGTTCCTCAGACAAGGACCATAAACAGAGTTACCATGTGACTAAGTAATTCCACTCCTAGGTATATACACCAAAAAAGTAAAACATATGTTCACACAGAAACTTGTACATGAATGTTTACAGCAGCATGATTTGTAATAGTCAAAAGATGAAAACAACCCAAATATCTATCAACAGATGAATGGGTAAACAAAATGTGGTATATCCACACAACAGAAGAATATTATTTGGCCATAAAAAAGGAATGGCCTGAAAAAGGAATAACATGCTGATACATACTACAGTTTGGAAGAACCTTAAGAACATTATGTGAAATGAGAGAAGCCAGTCACAAAAGGCCACATACTATATAATTCCAATCATAAAACTCCTGCATAGGGAAATCTATAAAGAAGAAACTAGATTACTGGTTGCTTAGACCTATGGGTGAGGGAAATGGGGGATTAGGAGAATGATAGCTAAAGGGTACAGGGTTTCTTTTTGAGGTGATGAAAATGCTCTAAAGTTGACTGCAATGGTGGCTGCAGATATCTGTAGATATATTCAAAAGCACTGAATTGTACACTTTAAGTGGGTGAATTGTATGGTATGTGAATTGTATTTCAGTAGAACTGTTAAAAAATTAATTAACTAGCTATAAGGCAAATCTCAACAGATTTAAAAGAATAAGTATCATAACATATCACACCACTATTGTTTGACGTTATTAGTTAAAAGATAAAGCTATTTGTATATTTAGAAATTTACAAGGGAACCTCTAAATAAGTCATGAGCCAAAGAAGAAATCACATTGCAAATTGAAAAACACATAGAACTAAATTAGTATAAAGATGCAACATTTAACATTTGTAGGATGCACAGAAAATAGAATCTCAAGGGAAATGCATGGCTTTAAATATTTATACCAGAAAAGAAGAAAAACTGAAAGTTAGTGAGCTAAATGTAAAAGAAAAAACAACAGAATAAACCTTGAAACATAGACCTAAGGATATAATAACCGAAATAATTAAGGGTAGAAATCAATGAAACAGAATCAACATCAAAAATTATTTTTTTCAATTTGAAATCAGTCATTGTTGATTAACTGACCAAATTACAAAAGCAATCATGGTAGACACCTTAATTCATCCTTCCAATAAGCCTGTAGATCTGGTCTTCCCTGTTGCCAGCATCTCCACCTTCTACAGAATGGGTGGTGCTTTTCTTCATTCCGCCCGTCAGAGAAGATAGTTTGAAGGAGGTTGTCTGCTTCTTTGAAGCTTTTTCCAACAGTATAGATCTTATGAATCAGATCCTGCATGCAGATGAGGCCATATTTACCAAGAGACTGATCAATCAGTGTGCTATCTGTCAGGGCAATTCACTTCTTACTGATTTTGCCGTCACCACGCTTATAAATCAATTCCTTTACTCGCTTCACATTATGGTACCTTCACGCAAGATGTGGTTCATAACGCTCAGCATGTTAACTGAAGCCTTGGTGAGCTCAACAAAGGTGGCATTGAAGATCTGGTGAAAGCAAAGAACCTGCAACACCTTTCAGACGTTTGAGCTCACACCATCGGTATCCCTAATCTTGATGACAAATGCCAATTTGGGTTCCACAGGTACCTAGAAGTTGCCAGCTTTTCTTGCCATCCTAGCCATTCGAATCTCGGTCTGTACATCTGCCTATACTCCTTGTGATAGTGCTTAGCTTTTTCATAGATAAGCTTCCTCCTTGCCATTTGAAGCATCTTTTGACCAAACTTCTTTCTCAGACATTTGATCTTTGGCTTTGCAAAATTCCTTCACTCTTTCTTAAGGCTTTCTCACATAGCAGGAACCTTGTTTTATTTCTCTTCTGTACCCTCCATGGTTCCAGCCAGAAAAGAGGAAGAAAAAAGTATTTTTAAAAAAAAGTTAACAGAATACATGTGTCTCTGGTAAGATTTAATGAGACTAAAAGAGAAGCATAGATGAATAATATAAATAAAAAGAGAATATGACTATAAAAAACATAAATTTAAAAGAGAAAGTTATAGACTATGCCAATAAATGTCCAAATTGTATGAAATGGACAACCTCCTGGAAAATAGAACGACTAAAATCGACTTGAGAAAAAACAAAAAGGCAAGTAATCTCGTCATGATTAAAATTGTACTCTTGAGCATTTATCCCAGAGCAATGAAAACTACGTTCACAAAATAAAACACTTGCACGTGATTGTTCCCAGCAGCTTTACTTGTAATAGCCTCAAACTGGAAACAACCAAAATGTCCCTCAGTGGTTGAGTCTGTGCTACATTCGTACCCCTGCACTGCTTATGCAGCAATGAAACAGAACAAACTATTGATATGTTGTACAACAACTTGGATAGAACTCAGGGGAGTCATGCTGAGTGAAAAAAGCCACTCTGGAAAAGGTTCCATACTGTATGATTCCACTTATACAACACTCTTGAAATAACAAAATTATAGAGATGAAGTGCGATTAGTAGCTGCCGGAAGTCAGAAATGAGGGGAGAGGTGGTTACAGCTATAAAGGGTAGTAAGAGGGATATCTTGATTGGGGTGGTGATGGTTACACAAATCTACACATGAGATAAGACTGCATACAGGTCTACACACACACCCCCACATAGGAGTGCATAGAAAACTGATGAAATCTGAATAAGCTGTGAGGCCACACCAAAGCCAGTCTTCTGGTTTTGACATTGTACTACAGTTACACAACATATGACCATTGGGGAAAACTGGGTGAAGGGTACACAAGATTTTACAGTACTTTTTTTTGCAACTTCCTGTGAGTCTATGATTATTTCACAATGAAAAATTTTTAAACATCGAAGCAGTAAAAACCTCCCACAAAGAAAACGCCAGGCCCTGATGGTTGCACAAGCAAATTCTGTCAACTTTCAGGGCACAGGTCATTCTAATCTTATAGGACATCTTCCAGAGCATAGAAAAAGGGGGAATGCTGACCTCTTGCCAATCCCGTGAGGCCAATATAACCTTGATACTGAGTCCAGAGATAAGAAGAACAGAGAAAGAATATTACAGACCCATTTCACTTGTGAACATAGGTGCAAAGATCCTAAACAAAATATTAGTGATGGGGCTGGCCCCGTGGCCGAGTGTTTAAGTTCACACACCCTGCGTGATGGCCCGGGGTTTCGCTGGTTCAGATCCTGGGCGCGGACATGGCACCGCTCATCAAGCTATGCTGAGGCAACATCCCACATGCCACAACTAGAAGGACCCAGAACTAGAATACACAGCTATATACTAGGGGGCTTTGGGGAGAAGAAGAAGGAAAAACAAAAAAGGAAGATTGGCAACAGGTGTTAGCTCAGCTGCCAATCTTTTAAAAAAACAAAAATTAGTGAGTAATATCCAATAATGAATAAAAGAAACAATGTACTATGATCAGGTTGGGATTATCTGAGGAATCGTTTATCTACATGTTAGATTATCTATAGATATCATTCACTATAATAGCAGATTAAGGAGAAAAAAAATCACATGAACATTTTAATAAATGTAGGAAAATTATTTGACAAAATTTAACATAAATTAGAAATAGAATGGTAAACCAAAGAAAGTACCTACAAAAAACTTACAACAGGTTACATCTTAAGTGTGGAAACTTTAAAAGCATTCCCTTGGGGCCGGCCCGGTGGCCGAGTGGTTAAATTCACGAGCTCTGCTTCACCGCCCAGGGTTTCACCGGTTCTGATCCTAGGCACGGACATGGCACTGCTCGTCAGGCCACGCTGAGGTGGCGTCCCACATGCCACAACTAGAAGGACCTGCAACTAAAATATACAACTATGTACAGGAGGGGGTTTGGGGAGATAAAGCAGAAAAAAAAAAAAAGAAGATTGGCAACAATTGTTAGCTCAGGTGCCAATCTTTAAAAAAAAAAAAGCATTCCTTTTAAAATCATAAACCTGATATGCATGCCAACTATCACTATTTCTATTCAACAATGTGACGGAGGTCCCAGCCACTGCAATAAGACAATAATAAAATCACGGCGGGGCTGGCCCCGTGGCTGAGTGGTTAAGTTCATGCGCTCCACTGCAGGCGGCCTAGCGTTTTGTCGGTTCGAATCCTGGGCAGTCATGGCACTGCTCATCAAGCCACGCTGAGGCAGCATCCCACATGCCACAACTAGAAGGACCCACAACGAAGAATATACAACTATGCACCGGGGGGCTTTGGGGAGAAAAAGGAAAAAAATAAAATCTTAAAAAAAAGCAAAAGAAATTCATGGCATAAGTATTGAAAGAGAGGAAATGAAATTGTTGTTATACTCAGATGATATGCTTATTTTCATTAAAAAACACAAGATAATCCATAGACGAGTTATTAGAGTAATAGATGAGTATAGCAAGGTAGCTGATTACAAGGCCTGCGTACAAAAGCCAATTGCAATTCTACACACCAACAACAATCACATGATATAATTATATAAGGAAATCATTAAAATAGCAACATAACTATGACATACTCAGGAATAAATCTAAAAAAATAGGTACAGAATCTGTACATAGAAAATTATAAAACCGTACTAAAAGACCTTAAAGAAGACCTGAAAAAAAACAACTATCCCATATTTATAGTAGAAAGAGCTAATATCAGAAAAGACAATTCTTTACAAGCTGATCTATAGATTCAATAGATTTTTAATCAAAACCAGTGTTAGATTGGCAAGTTAATTCTGAAATGTATACGTAAAAACGGAAGACCAGGGGCAGGCCTGGTGGCGCAGTGGTTAAGTTTGCACATTCTGCCTTGGTGGCCTGGGGTTCGCCGGTTTGGATCCTGGTTGCAGAGCTATGCACTGCTTGTGAAGCCATGCTGTGGCAGGCATCCCATGTGTAAAATAGAGGAAGATGGGCACAGATGTTAGCTCAGGGCCAGTCTTCCTCAGCAAAAAAGAGGAGGATTGGCGGCAGATGTTAGCTCAGGGCTAATCTTCCTCAAAATAAATAAATAAAATAAAAAATTAAAATAAAAAAAAGAGTAGAAGACCAAGAACAGCCAAGACTAAATTTTATTTTATTTATTTATTTATTTTTTGAGGAAGATTAGCCCTGAGCCAACATCTGCTGCCAATCCTCCTCTTTTTCCTGAGGAAGACTGGCCCTGAGCTAACATCCATGCCCATCTTCCTCTACTTTATATGTAGGACGCCTACCACAGTATGGCCTGCCAAGCGGTGCCATGTCCTCACCGGGATCCGAACCGAAGCGGAATGTGCGCACTTAACTGCTGTGTCATCGGGCTGGCTCCCCCAAAAAAGATCTTAAAACTCGTGTCTGTTCTTGGTCTTTTATTCATGCTATAGTATAATAAAACCCCCATAAAGTTATCTTTCAACTTCAACAATTGTCAATTGCTGTACCATCTTGTTTCATTTATACCTTCTTCTGCTTCCCCCACTCCAGATAATTTTGAATCAGATCCCAGACATTACATCATTTCATCCTAAATAGGGAACTCACTTTAAATGTTTTGACAACATAGCTGCAAGAGGCTCTTTTTGCTCTCTAGTTAAGTTACTCATACATTGCAATAGAATAAAGCGGAAGCAGAAGTTGGATTTTGTTTCCCTTAAATACAGTTTCAAATTTCTTTTCTTTCTTTTTTTTTTTTTTTTAAAGATTTTATTTCTCCTTTTTCTCCCCAAAGCCCCTTGGTACATAGTTGTGTATTTTTGGTTGTAGGTCCTTCTAGTTGTGCTATGTGGGACGCCGCCTCAGCATGGCCTGATGAATGGTGCCACGTCCGCGCCCAGGATTCCAACCCGCGAAACCCTGGGCCGCCCAAGCAGAGCACGAGAACCACCACTCGGCCACTGGGCTGGCCCCCTCAAATTTCTTTTCTTTTTTTTTTGAGGGAGGGAAGATTAGCCCTGAGCTAACATCTGCCGCCAATCCTCCTCTTTTTTGCTGAGGAAGACTGTCCCTGAGCTCACATCCATGCCCATCTTCCTCTACTTCATATGCGGGATGCCTGCCACAGCATGGGGTGCCAAGCAGTGCCATGTCCGCACCCAGGATCTGAACTGGCGAACCCTGGGCCACCGAGAAGCAGAACGTATGCACTTAACCACTGAGCCACTGGCCGGCCCCCTCAAATTTCTTTTTAATCTTGCTAGTTTGATAATATGACTAAAATTTATAAATAAATGCAAAAAGAAGACAGAGTTAGTTAAATACATCAGGCAAGTGGACTGTGGAATTGATTTATCTCACACACGATGTGTGAATTTAAGCCTCACATTTTGCTAAATGCTTATCATGATTATAGAATGTTTTGATCCATGATGAACTTTTAATTCCCTGACATGTTCATTTTTGTCACAATACATGTAGATTATTATTCTTGGAAAAACATGATAGATACACACACACTCCAGCTATAACTTGGAGTACAAAGTGAGATTTTCCCAGGAGCTATCTATAGGAAGTAAAGTAGTTTCCTCTTTCCTGCAAAGAATATGTTCCAAGACCCCCAGTGGATGCCTGGAACCATAGACAGTACTGAACCCTGTATATATTATGTTCTTCTCTATACAGTACACACACACACATGATAAAGTTTAATATACTAATTAGGCACAGTAAGAGATTAACAACAGTAACTAATGATAAAGTGGGCTGTGCGCCATTATTAAGGAAAATAAGGTTCACTTGAACACAAGCACTGCACTATCGGGACAGTCGATCTGATAACCCAGATGGCTACTAAGTGACTAATGAGAGGGTAGCACACACAGCGTAGATATGCTGGACAAAGGGATGATTCACGTCTAGGGCAGGACGGAGCAGGACAGCGCAAGATTTCATCACGTTACTCAGAACGGTGCACAATTGAAACTTATGAATTGTTTATTTCTGGAAAATTCCATTTAATATTTTTGGACTGTGGTTGACCCTGGGTAACTGAAACCATGGAAAACAGGGGACTACATAGTCAGGGATGTGCCGGGTGAAATGATGCTGAGGGCTGAGTCAAATTAAAGAGAGATTTGAAAGTTTCATCCACTTCCGTGATAGCAACTTTCTTCCTGCAATGACTACAAGGATAGCAGCAACTGGATACTCTGAGAATAGCCCATTTTGATGGTGACGCCAGTTATATTTTCTCAAGTTGAAGACCACAAGAAAGCAATGTGAGACCACTGACAAAAACTAAATGTTTCAGAAATGTCTTATCCAAATGTGTGATCACATGACGAAATAATTCACTTTTTTTTTTTTAAAGAAAGATTAGCCCTGAGCTAACAACTGCTGCCAATCCTCCTCTTTTTTTTTTTTTTCTGAGGAAGACTGGCCCTGAACTAACATCTGTGCCAATCTTCATCTACTTTATATGTGGGACAGCTGCCACAGCATGGCTTGCCAAGTGGTGCCATGTCTGGACTCGGGCTCTGAACTGGCGAGCCCTGGGCCGCCAAAGCGAAATGTGTGAAATTAACTGCTGCACCACCAGGCTGGCCCCCTACTTTTTTTGGAAAGATGATGAAAGCCTACGTACTAGCAAATAAATCCCTAAAGCGTTTCTAAACACTGGCATTCCCATACACCATTACATTCGTTTTAAAATACAAACACTTGGGTAACTTTTCAATTTTCATCATTTCCTCACAATATTGTAGTGCATTCCAGACAATATACCTGCAGGGTCACAAGCAGAGTTACAGTATTTATCTACCTATTTACCCATGAATAGATAAATTTTCTCTGGTGATTTTGCATAATTTTTTTAAAAGTTCTGCAAGATGGTATAATCGACCATGGGTGTCTCCACAGGGTGTAAGAGCCAACAAATCTTTTGTAGTTTTGATTCTTGTGTTATTATTTCTTAGCTTTCTCTCACAGGATCCACATTGTTCTCCTTTCTTTACCCTTTGGGCTTGCTCTGTGACTTTTTCTAACTTCTTGTGCTGGGGTGCTTGGCCCGTTCATTTTGGACAATTTTATCTCCTAAAAAATATATTATGTATAAAGTATATTTAAAATAATGTACTTCCCTCCAAATACTGTTTTTGCTCTGTCCCACAAAATTTTTTTAAAAAGATCCTATTTTTTCTTTTTCCCCCCAAACCCCCCTGGGACACAGTTGTATGTATTTTCAGTTGTGGATCCTTCTTGTTGTGGCATGTGGGATGCTGCCTCAGCGTGGCCTGACGAGCGGTGCTACCTCCGCGCCCAGGATCCGAACTGGCGAAACCCTGGGCCGCCAAAGCGGAGCGCTGTGAACTCAAACACTCGGCCATGGGGCTGGCCCCTGTCCCACAAATTTTGACACGTAGTGTTTTTCTTATTATTCATTTCTAAGTAATTTCCTTCACTCTTTTTTAAATGTAATAGTTACTGGGGCTAGCCCGGTGGCGCAGCAGTTAAGTTCACACGTTCCTCTTCTTGGCGGCCCGGGGTCCGCCGGTTCGGATCCCGGGTGCGAACATGGCACCACTTGGCAAAAGCCATGCTGTGGTAGGCATCCCATATATAAAGTAAAGGAAGACAGGCACGGATCTTAGCTCAGGGCCAGTCTTCCTCAGCAAAAAGAGGAGGATTGGCAGTAGTTAGCTCAGGGCTAATCTTCCTCAAATAAAATAAAATAAAATAAATGTAATGGTTATTTAATAATGCAATTTAGTTTCTAAGTATTCAGGATGTGTTGTTTTCAACAATAAAAAACAAAGTTTTCAATTTTGCATCTTATGGTTGGAAAACATGGTCTATATGATACTGAATTTTTGGAATTTGTTGAGACTTTTTTTAGAGTATTATGCATTCTCTATTTTTGAACATGTACTGTATATGTTTAAAAAGTCTGTAATTTGCTGTTGGTTGGGAATAGAATTCTACATATAGCCAGTAGGTTGAGCTTATTAATTGTATTGTCCAGATTTTTGATATTTCTACTTATTTTTTGTTTAGTTGATCTATGTATTTTGAAAGAAGTTATGTTAAAAGCAAATATATATTTCTTCCTGCAGTTCTGTCAGTTACATTATAGTATTTGGAGGCTGTGATGTTGATGTATAAAGCTTTATTATATCTATAATTCATGTTCTATTGACTTTTTTAAACCAATATGTAACATAGTTCTTTACCACTGTGATATATATAAATATATATATAGCTTTCTTTAGGTTCATATTTAGCTGGTATTTATTTTTAAGCATGTTTCATAATTTCATCCAATCACAGAGTTCTTGTCTTTTATTGGTAAGTTTAACCATTTTATATTTATTGGAATTACTCTTTTTTTTTTCTTGAGGAAGATTAGCCCTGAGCTAACTGCTGCCAATCCTCCTCTCTTTGCTGAGGAAGACTGGCCCTGAGCTAACATCCGTGCCTATCTTCCTCTACTTTATATGTGGGATGCCTACCATAGCATGGCATGTCAAGCTGTGCCACGTCCCTAGCCGGGATCTGAACCAGTGAACCTGGGGCCGTCAAAGCAGAACGTGCACACCCAGCTGATGCGCCACCAGACTGGCCCCTATCATTTTCTTTTTTAAAAAAATTTTTTAAATTATTTTTTTATTGCAGTAACAGTGGTTTACAACATGGTATAAATTTCAGGTGAACATCATCCCCCCTTCCCCTCTAGTAACCACCAATCCAATCTCTGTTTCTATGTGTTTGTTTGTCATTGTTTTTATCTTCTATTTATGAGTGAGATCATATGGTATTTGACTTTCTCCCTCTGATTGTTTTTTTCGAAGATGATTCGCCCTGAGCTAACATCTGCTGCCAATCCTCCTCTTTTTGTGGAGGAAGACTGGCCCCGAGCTAACATCCGTCCCCATCTTCCTCTACTTTATATATGGGATGCCTGCCACAGCATGGCTTGCCAAGCAGTGCCATGTCCACACCCAGGATCCGAACCACCGAACCCTAGGCCACAGAATTGGAACATACAAACTTAACTGCTGTGCCACTGGGCCAGCCCCCCTCTGATTTGTGTGTGTGTGTGTGAGGAAGATTGGCCCTGAGCTAACATCTGTTGCCAATCTTCCACTTTTTGCTTGAGGAAGATTGTTGCTGAGTTAACATCTGTACCAATCTTCCTTTATTTCATGTGGGATGCTGCCACAGTGCAGCTTGACGAATGGTGCTAGGTCTGTGCCTGGGATCCAAACCCCAGGCCACCAAAGCAGAGTGCACAAACTTAACCACTACACCACTGGGCAGCCCCAGACTTAATTCCCATCATTTTCTAAATTCTATCCATACCCTATATCTTCCCCAACAAGCCAGTACTTTTGCATCTTTCTCACGTGCCATCGGATTCCTCTGTGAGATCATTTATGGTCATACTGTCTAGAATTTTAGTTTAGGGATTTTATTAACAAACTTTCTGTCTTCCTTTGGTGTTAGCTTTTCTCTTTCTCTCTTTCTTCCTTTCTTTTGACAACACTGTACTTCACTTCCTCCATTTCTTACAGGGACTGAATTGGCTTCAGTTTTGTTTCTTTGAGGCTTTCGTACTGCCCTGATTTGACCTCATGTCACTTGAGGATAGCTGAAAGGGCAGTCACCACCCCCTCAACCCTCACCTACATACCAGCCTTAATTTTCCTGAGGTTTCCTGTTTACAATTCATAGTGTTTCCTGAATCTGTGCCTTTTTTTCCCCCATTCCTTTTGGTAAATTAGCCCTGTCATGTCAAATATTTCTTCTGCCCTCCTCTTTCCCTCCTGTTTTCCAATTATCTGTACATTAAACTATCTCATTCTCTCTTCTATAACTCTTCTCCTTTTTCACTTTTCTATCATTTTGCCTCTTTGTGTTTCATTCTGGATATTTTCTTCTGACCTCTAAGTTTACTAATTCTCTCTTCTGCAGCTTTTGTCTATTTATTTATTTATTTATTTTCGGCGAGGAAGATTGGCCCTGAACTACCATCTCTTGCCAATCTTCCTATTTTTGCTTGAGGAAGACTGTCCCTGAGCTAACATCTGTGCCAATCTTCCTCTATTTTGTATGTAGGATGCTGCCACAGCATGGCTTGATGAGCAGCATGTAGGTCCCTGCCCAGGATCTGAACCTGTGAACTCCGGGCTGCCTAAGCCGAGTGTGCAAGCTTAACCACCAGGCCACCAGTCTGGCCCCCACCGTCTGCAGCTTTTAATCTGTTGTTAAACCCAATCCATTGGGTTATTAATTTTTATTATTATATTTTTCAGTTATAGAATTTTCAGTTTGTAGTTTTGTATACTTTCCCTTTTTTGCCAAAATTATCAATCTTCTGTTTATCTTCTTGAACATGATAAATAATTTGATGACTATGTCATCTGAGGTTCTTTTGGGTCCCTTTCAATTGTCTTTTGTTGCTGCTGGTTTTTGTTCATATTACCTTGTCTTCTACTATGTGTGACTATTTCCATCTGTGGACTGAATATGGTATTTGCATAATCATTCATAGAAACAATTTGAGACCTAGACTGGCGATCTCTTTACCAAAGAGAGCATTCACTTTGCTTCCTGCCGGGTACCTGGAGGCACTGGCATCTGGGGTCGCCTTAATACAATTTCAGGGTTTGAGCTGGTCTGAAGCTGAGTTTCCATCTCTGTAAGAGCTTGTCTACTCTAGTCACCTTTGCTTTTGGGTGCAGTCCTTTGGGATCCAAATCCAAAGTGAGAGTTGTTTACTGGGCTGAGGTGCTCTCTCTCCTAGTAGGTTCTCGACTCCCATCTCCGTTCCCCTAATTACCCAAGGCTGCTGAAATCACCGCTCAGCCTCTTAGCTCCCTCTCAGGAAGTGCCCCACCAGAAAAGTAGTCCTACATGTGGGGCTTACATTCCTTAACTCCTCTCCTTTCCCAGACCCTGGCTCAGTAAGTCTTCACTAACTTGTTAACTTTCCAATGATTTCAAGAAGACATTTTTAGATTTTTCCAGTTCTGCTAGTTTTCCTCAGTGGGAGAGTTGGTCAGAATTTCCTAGTCACCAGTACTGGAAGCCCAACCCTCCTACCTTCCTAGGGGAAAAGCACTCTTATAACCAAGATTTGCTAAGAGACAAAATGACAGCGGAAATGCTAACAGTGTAACAATTACCCAAGCACCGAAACAATGAACAGAAGTGCCACCCAAAGGAGATTCCACAAATATAAAAAACACAAGTGTAAGATAGTTGAAAAAGCAACTTAAACTGACACTGATAACAAATTTTCTTCCGGAAAAGCAGAAGTCCAACTTTGCTTGAAAATGCTTTGCCTTCAGTTTACAAATACCATATTATGGTAGCCTTTAGTAGCCAATAACGGTTGACTAGAAAAAAGAATGAAAGTCTGTGGAATTGAACAGCACCTGTCCATTCTGGGATTGGTTCTCAGCTGCCAGCATGACCAGGTTGGCTGACTCACCAGGAAGCCTCAGACCCTACTTTGAGAACCATAGCCAAACAAAGGAAGAGGGAATGCTTGAAATTCTTGCACCAAAGCTTTCTTGTGCGGCCTTCACTAAAAGTTTCTGTTCTGAGATCTCTGTCTTTCTCTGATTAGGTGACAATGGAATGGATTAGGTTTCTCCTGATGAGATTAAAACATCCTTCTCCTATCCACCCTAATCCTCACCCCAGGTCAGCTTGATCAGATGTTTGGTTTTTGAAACCTCCCGAAGACTGACTATATTATCTGTTATGTGTGCGTTTAACCAGAGGAATCGTGAAGATTCCCTAGTTTGAGGGATGATTTTGACATCCTCCTGACCAGCCAACTCTTAGCAAATAGGCTTAGACAACGTATTTGGATAAATGCTAATCAGATTCCTTAACCTCACCAAACCTCAGTTGGCTCATTTTTAAACGGGAATAATAATGTTGTCCATCTCATAGGAATTTGAGGAGTTTTAGATGAAATAATTAATCTAAAGTCTTAGCACAGCGCATGGCACACAGATAAACATATGATAACAGGACAGTCTCATGAGTTTGTTGGAGGCCAGACTCTGATGGGGTTATTTTGGGGCTGAGCAGGGGCCTCTGGTCCCTTGAGAGCAATTCCTAAGGGAAAGCAGGGATGGGTGACAAGTATTCTGTGGAGATTGCAGCATTTGACCAGGGAGAGGCCTGAATGGGGCGTGGTACCACATGGCTTTGGCTAAACTGATCTTAGAATTACAATCTCTACACCTGAGTAACAAAAGCTAAAGCTTAAAACAAAGGAGTTAGTCATGGATCTCAGAATGAAATCAGGGAGAACACAGCCCGGTGAGTTTCTGGAAATTTTGTGACTTTCTCATGTTTGCTGTATTTCCTCTTCTTGCATGTTTTCGTATTATGGCTACTCAGCACTTGCCAGCGTCCTGGCTCCATGGGGCTAAGTGCTTCATCTGCTTTATTTCATTTAATGCTACCCTCGGTTCCATGGGAGAAAAATGGAGGTTCAGAGACGGTAAGTAATTTCTGACTTGGCTTAAGAGCTGGATCTCTGAATACAATGTATTACTTTTAGGGTTGTTGAATTTGAATTGACACTCTAAATGGCTGTTGAATTTGTTCATTTAACAAACATTTAACGAGTAATTACTGTATGCCCTACATTATGTTGGTTTCTGGTGATTCAGAAATGAATACAAGACCACAACAGCAACAAAACAGCTACATTTATTGAGTGCTAATTCTGTGTCAGGCACTTTATACACATTAGTTCATTTAACCATTGTAACCACCCTGTGAGAAGAGTACTGATATCCTTACTTTATGGATGAAGGAGCTGAGACTTGCCCAAGGTCACACAGCTGTGACTAGCAGAGCTCAGGAGCTTAAACAAGGATATCATTCTTTAAAAAAAATAAAAGTACTACATACTCAGACCATTGAAACCATGTGAGTGCTGATTTTCTCACAAATCTTGCCAAAACAAGGTGCTAACAATCATTTAAATCTTTGCCAGTATATTTAATAGATGAAAATATTACATTTCCAAGTTGCATTTCTTTTACTATTTTTTCTCATTTTTACAGCTTTATTGAGATATATTTCATATACCATAAACTTCGCCCATTTAAAGTGCACAGTTCGGCGGTTTTTAGTACATTCTCAGAGTTGTGCAACCATCATTACAATCTAATTTTAAAACTTTTCAACACCCCGGAAAAGAAACCCATACCCATTAGCAGTCCCTCTGCATTCCCTGCTCCTCTCCTCCTGAGCCTCCTAAAACTCATCTTTTACGTGTTTATTGACCATTAGTGATTTTACATCTGTCTCTTTTGGTTTGCTTGTTTTCAATTAATTAGAGAAATTCCATATTTATCATGAAGATTAACCCTTTGTCTACCATGCATATTGCAATATATTTTAGCTATTTTCTCATTTGTTCTACTTTGTCGATGGCCTCTTTTACTGTACAGATGTTTAAATTTCTTTCAGTTTTTAAAAGTGATTGATTTAGATTCATTATAAACACTTTCCCTCCTCCAATTATAAAGCTTTTCCCCTCTTTTATCCTCTTCTGGTCTTTTATAAGTATCGTGATTTGCCTACCTTTTCAATCCATCTTGGGTTTACTTTGAGACAGAACAACTGTGTCTTACCAAACACTACTGATTCGAAAAGTCACTTTCATCATCAAATGGCCAAATTTCTATTCATGGAAACTGGGCAGAAGGACAACAGCTAACCGTGATGGCGTGCTTACAAATAGGTTCGGCCTTACGTTTTTCGTTTAATGTTCTGCTATCGCTGTCTTGAGATTCCTAATAATTTTGGACAAGGGGCCCCACACTTTCATTTTTTGCCAGACCCCGCAAATCAAGCAGTGGTCCTGCTTCCCCGTCCCAGGCCCTGGACTAAGTACTTTACATGTATTCTTCCGCTTAATCCTCACGGTGATTCTGTTGAGTAGCCGTTCTCATTTTCCTCTTCATTTTACAAACGGGGCAATGGAGGCAGGAAGACGAAATAAGGCCACGGAGCCAGAAAGCTGCAGCCAAGGGGTTTGAAGGCAGCACCTGTTACGCCAGGGCCCCGCGAGCAGGCGTGCGTGAACACTGCAGGCTGTTGCAATCTGGGGCTGAAACCGGGAGGGCGCGCGGCCGGGAGGCGCCCATCTAAGGTCCCCGGTCGACTCGCTGGCGCGTCGCCGCCCCGACCCCGCGCGCCCGGCCCCGCGGGCCGCCGCCTTCTGCCCGCGGCGGCGCGCGCTCGCCTAGCGGGCGGGCCCTCGCGCGCGCAGCGGTTGTGTTGCCTGCGAGTTTCCCAAGTTCACACAGGCCCCGGGTTGGCATGGCAACCGGGCAACCTGTTCCAGAGCCGCCTGCCTTCTCCGCACATGCCGCTGCCACCGCCGGAGCCGGGGCCAGCGCCTATCCCATGATGCACCGCGCCAGCCCAGTCCCCAGTGGGCCGCCATGTTGTCAGAGTGAAAGGTAAGGGGGAGCGAGAGCGCCGGAGAGAGAAGATCGGGGGGCTGAAATCCATCTTCATCCTACCGCTCCGCCCGTGAGTATCCGCACCCCGCCGGCCCCAAAGGCTGCTCCGGACCCCCAGCGAGCAGATTGTCCCTTTGTATTGGTGTTTGAGAGCGGTTGGGGGGGCGAGAAGGGCTTTGGAAAAGCCGCCGGGGCCCTGGCGGAGGCTTCTCACTCGCTGTTCCTCGTACATGTTTTGGAGTCAGCAGCAAGGCCCCTATTGTTATCAAAGGAGGGAGGGGGTGGGGAGCGGGGTGGAAGCGAGGAGAAGGCCGGGGCTGTAGGCCTGGGCCCGGGGCACAGCCTTGCCTCTCCATTTCTGCTCGGCCCGCTGGAGCCCCCGAAGATTGATGCTGCCATTCGGGTTGCTTTTTGGATGGGTTTGCGAAGCTCCGATCCCTGTGTGTGGCCATGGAGTGGAGAGCTCTGCCGCCCGGGGTTTCTTCGACTTCTTGAGCTTCCGTGGCAGCGCCGGAGCGGGAGAACAATAAATCGCCCCAGGAGCAGCCGTGGCCCTGGGCTGGGGACCTCCGGCGGGGGAGCTGGGCGAGCCTGAAACGTGGAGAAGGGGCGATCAGGAAGTTTCAGATCGCTTTTCAGGCTCCTGGGTGCTTGTGGCCTTTTGTTTCCGTGAGAGCTGGTGTTTTTTTTTGGTGGCTGCTTCCTCTTCGAGCCTCCATGTGTCGGTGCGTGTGTGTCTGAACTCGAAGAGGTGTTCACCCCTCGGTAGGAGGGAGACATACACGACACGAGGTAGTTTTCGTCCTTACAGCGTTCTTGGTAAACATAGATCATTTGTTATACTTGTCAGTACCACTCCCACGTCGAGGGAGGAGGACGCTCCTGTAACTTTTTTCCACCAGTTAAGGCCCCCCCCAGCCCCACGCACACGCACGCACACTCACACACTCACAATCAGGGAAGGTTTTCTCCTCCCCATCACTTGAAAGATTGTTACTCCTTATTGTCCAATTAAGAAAACAGTGTTCTTCCTTGTAGATTTCAATTCGTTCACTTCCTACTTTGAGATGAAGGAGGAGAGTTTGCGAGGCTTTCTGGGGCTTCTGTTGTGAAGTGATTTGCTTCTGAAACAATAGGCTTGCAGCTTTAGCTTTTTGGTTTGTTGTATGAAAACACGTAAAAACTCCCCGAGACTAGCCTCCTCCGAGAGATGTGGCTCCCCGGGCCGTGTTAGTAAGCAAAAGAAACATTGTGACCCGTTGCTAAGTTTAACTTTATAAGACACGCTTGGGGCCTGTTGATTGTTTATCTGGATCTTTGGGAAATACTGGATTCTGAACTTTGAGTTAGTTTTGCCTTAGCCACAGTTGAATTCATTCTATCCAAGGCCACAGCTTTTTTTGAAGTTGGGTTTGAAGTTTAGTTTGGGTTTGAAATGAACTGCTTTAAAATAAATTTGTGACCACAAAATGTTTTTTTCACGGTGGTGAAAATAAAGACCTTTTAAACATTTTAGTGGAAAAAAAGGGGAGCCGTGGAGCTAGATTAAACTTCCTTTGAAATAAAATCTTTATTAGTGATATTAAAAACACTTTGATGTACAGTTTGATAACTGTGGGAGAGTAACTAGAATCAGTGCTTATTTCCAGTTGCTAGTTATTTTTATAATATACCGTTTGAAAAACAAATTCATATTTCAAATGCTACACGTAACTTTTTAGTGGGCTTTGAGAGTTCTCTAAAAGTCATCGGCAATTTAAATGTTTGTTTCCTGATCTTTAAGTGACTGATTTCTTAATTTTTGTCCTGTAGTTGCCAAGATATTACAAAACTACGCGAGGCACATGTAAATTGCTTAGGTATTTGCTCACTTTCAAACTGTTCTGCCAGGTTTTCTCTTGTTTGAGAAACTGCCTTGCCTCATTAGGTAAAGCAGGAAGTCTCAGGGCATGTAGATAGCTTTACAAAAGCCAATTGTTTTGTTTGAACATTTTTATAGGGTCTCCCCTCCAACCCCCCCTCCCCGCCCCATTCCTTGTTCGAAGTTGTGTTCAGTGTGTTTCAGTGGGAAACACCTTTTTCACATGGAAATTCTTAGATAAGTGTTACGGCAAATCTTTTATTTCAGAAAAGATTGCATTTGCTATTTTTGGAATCCTTTTAGGGACTGGAGCTCCATTGCCTTAACTGGTGGTAACTGAATTCCTGGAATCTCAGCGGGGTGACATTAAATGTACCCAACATTTTTATATCTATTATTTCATTTTGATTAAAAAAAGAAACCTTGTGAGGCATAGAGGAAGGATTTCTTCCATTTTCTAGGTGAGGAAACAGGCTCAGAGAGGTTGCTAGTTTAGTGGTAAACTTGGGTTTGGGATTGTCTTGCTTGCTCCAGAACAGATTCAGATCCAACTCCCTCATAGAAGAAAAATGAGGCTGGCTGCTATTGGTAATAAGAGGGCAGTGGGTTCTTTTGAAAATCAAACAGAAAGGCTTTAGCTGGTTAGCACTTTGCAAAGACCTATGGTAAAGACGGCTATGACTTTCTGGTTTTGACACTTAAGTGTGAACAGGATTCTATTCATGCCAGCAGAAACTGAAGTCCGGAAAGCTAGACTACCCCAGTACCTGTAGTGAGGTGCTGATGGCTTGGAATTGTTCATTGAGACTAGGCGTTTGCCAATTAGGCTTTGAGCAAATTACAGATTCTGTTGTGTCTTAGTTCTGGCTTCAAAACATAAATTAGTTGTGAGAAGCAGATGTTTCTTTATCAGGAGCTTTAATTATTCTATAAATAGAAATAATTTAATAGATTATTCATAAATCTTGTGAGTCTGTTTTTGAAATGTCACTGGGGTTAAGGAGAGAGAAAGCGTCTGTAGTAGTTGACTCTCATGTTGATAGCCTTGCAGTTAGACTTTAGGGTCTATGGACAGGCGTCTTCTGGTTGGTAACTGATTAATTACTTTGTAACAATTTTTTTAAAGTATCCACAGGCTGACAAGTGTTCTCTCTTATGTACAAATACAGTTTTTGATTTTAGGAAAAGAAAGTAGTAAGGTTTCATAGTAACATTTGGAGGTTCTTTGTTGATCTTTCCAGAGAAAAGTAGCAGATGCAAGTGATAGAAACGTTCCTGTGTTGATTTCCTGGGGAGTAGCAAGGGATTGATAGAAGGAACTAGGCTTGGGTGCACAACACGTTTAGGTTTGAATCCCTTCCCGGCAAGTCACCAGCTGAATGGCATTGGGCACATCCTGTGGCTTTTCTGTACCTTGGTGTTTTCATCTGTAAAATAGGGTGATGAGATAATGTCTACAATATATTTGCCACACAATTGTTGCTGTGTTGAGGCGTCTGTTTTTTTCTGCAGTGACACTTTATACTAGGAAAGTGTTTGAGTTTGGTTTGGTTTCATCCTGTTTCTAGGAGTCAAAGTACTCATGGAGTAAAAATGTGATTACACGTACAGTAATTGTGAATTACTGGTAAAAAATTTTGAATTTTTTCCCATCAGGAGGCCTTATTGTTTCTTCAAGGAGCAGACTATGAATATGTTGGACATTTTAAAGGGTCCTTTCAAGTTTTAGACAATCTGAGTCATTGCTAATTATATATGGGGTTTGGATTTTTGTTTGGTTTATTGGCGTATGTCTGCTCCAGCTGTAAAGCGATATTTTATGAAGCTCTTGTTCATTTAAAAAGTATCTAAAGTTTCCCTATGGCTGCTGTCTTGAGTGCTTCCTGATCCCAATCCCTTGTCAGAGTGCCTGCCACCACCTACGTTTATTTCCATATGCACGCAAACTCAGGAACGTAAAAATGAGGTTTCAGTTTAGAAAATTGCGTATATAATAAAACATTTGGCTGCTTGGTAGAAACTGGTTGTAAATGATGTATTGCAAAAGACCTGGGGCTCATATTTTTGTCTTGGTGTATATCGAGTTCTGCTTTTAAAAATGCAAATTTTAAACGTTTATAACCTGTTTGTCCTTAGGTGTTGGTGGAATGAGCGTTGCATGTGTCTTGAAGAGAAAAGCAGTGCTTTGGCAGGACTCTTTCAGCCCCCACCTGAAACATCACCCTCAAGAACCAGCTAATCCCAACATGCCTGTTGTTTTGACATCTGGAACAGGGTCGCAAGCGCAGCCACAACCAGCTGCAAATCAAGCTCTTGCAGCTGGGACACACTCCAGCCCTGTCCCAGGATCTATAGGAGTTGCAGGCCGTTCCCAGGACGACGCTATGGTGGACTACTTCTTTCAGAGGCAGCATGGTGAGCAGCTTGGGGGAGGAGGAAGTGGTGGAGGCGGCTATAATAATAGCAAACATCGATGGCCTACTGGGGATAACATTCATGCAGAACATCAGGTAAAGAAAGTTCCCTCTTCCAGCTTTGAAACTCTTTGATAATCTGTCCACTTTGGCTATCTGCTTTCGGTGAATGTCTTTAAAAGCCTAAATTGTTAATTTCATTTGGTCTCAACTAAACAGTCACTTGTTTTAAAGGATGATTGTTGTAATATTGTTACTGGATCACTTATTCTGGTGC
The DNA here is from genome assembly GCF_041296265.1 of Equus caballus. NCBI lineage: Eukaryota > Metazoa > Chordata > Mammalia > Perissodactyla > Equidae > Equus > Equus caballus. The sequence goes on from NC_091685.1 coordinate 25,448,471, forward strand.
TAAATAGTAAATGACCGGTTCACTGAAAAAAAGACACATTACGTTAACGTGCACATTATATTTTTGGGTATACTTTTTTTAACGGTACTTTTTTTCCTATGACGTATATTCTTTTAAGAACTGTTTGGGCTGTTTATAGGCCGAATACATATTTTAGAGCCTTTCCTGTTGGTCGTGGGTGACTTTTGTTTTTAAGATGTTATACTTGAAAGTAGCGGAAGTGGATAACAAATCAGCTGCTCAAGAGAAATTTATTTGAAATGGAACTGATACATCTAATGTTTTGTGTCAGAGAGGAGTGAGTGTAGCTTCTAGGTTTTAACCATCTTTTTGTTGTAAGCACTTGTTTCATTTGGTTGATTTTAACATGCTTATTTTTAGTAATCCAAAACCACAGCTGGAATCACAGCGTATTTTACGGAGAAGAGAGTTTAGCCTGGTTGGTGTTTCCTAACTACCTGATAGTGATGAAAAGATGAGAACGTTTTACTCAGGCTGTTCTTTTAAATTGGGTATAGGTTGAATTTGCAAAGGTTCACTTGATATTGTCCCCATCTGAGTACTGATTTGCCAAAAGAACTGATCTTTCACTAGGCCTTTGGTGCGTCTGTTCTGCTTCAGAAAGGAGTCGGCCACAAGCACGCCTGCAAGTCTGAATTCTCGGTTGTGCTTCCCCTGACCCTTCCAAAGAAGGCTGCCCATGTCCCATAGTTCTTTACCACAGTAGAAACGAAGAGGTGGAACGCATCCTCTTGTTCCGCAGGGATTTATGGAGCACGTTGATCTTAGGTCTTTGGTTTACTGGAACAGTCATCAGTATCTGTGCTGCTTCATGAGCACCTACTATGTGTAGGCAGGGGCACTAAGACAGATGAGAGAGAAGGGGCTGCTGCTTGTGCGCTTAGGGTGCTTTTTAGCTTTATGATGTACCTATTACTTAAGACGCTGTATTTTCATTTCCTATTTGCTGGGAGTCTTGGAGGTCGGGATCAAATTTTATTCATCTCACTATCCCAGTGCCCAGAATTAGGCATATAATAGAGCTTCAGAAGGAATTTATTGAATGCATGAGTCCTTAATGCTTTGGCCTTAAAATTAAGTTGGGGAAAAAGGACATTGATGCAAAGATAGGGGTGTTGAATGCCAGCCTAAGATTTAATTCAGTCGGAAGCAGGGTTTTTGAGTGTCTGTGTATGGAGTGGCTTTTGTTCAGTGGTGTTTTGGGGAGATTGAGTTGGCACTAAGAGATTGGAGTGGGTAAGGCCTGGGACTAATTGGGTAACTACTCTAACAGCTCTGGTGTGAGCAGTGGAAAAGAAGTATGGGACTGAGAAATGTGCAGAATTTAGTCGTTGAGTTAGAAATCGTGGGTCCCTGGGGAAATGAAGTAATAGAGATGAAAATAGAGGGGGCTCTGGTTTGGGGACAGGTAGTTAAGTTTGGTGGTACACGTGTGGAGTCTGAGATGTAGGCAGCTGTGCGTGTAGAGGAAGAGCAAAGTAGAAGGGATTTGGTTTGGGTGGTAGCTGTGTAGGGGGCAAAAGTGGAAGGCCTGTAATTTTTGCCTTTTTTGGCTAAATATTGTTTAAAAATCATAAACGTTGATTTTTAAAATCTATATCCTAGGAGCTGGCCAGGTGGCATATGGTTAAGTTCTCACACTCCGCTGTCACGGCCTGGGGTTTGCAGGTTTGGATCTCCGGCGCGGACCTAGTGCTGCTCATCAAGCGAGGCTGCGCTAGCATCCCACATAAAATAGAGCAAGAGTAGCACAGATGTTAGCTCAGCGACAGTCTTCCTTACGTGAAAAAAAGAGGAAGATTGGCAGCAGATGTTAGCTCAGGGCCAATCTTTCTGAAAAAACAAAAACAAAAAAATAAATAATCTATATTATAGATTTATGAAATCTCGTGTTGGCTTTCCTAGTGATAGGCTGATGGGTGAAAGCTGACAGGAGAATCAAGGTGCTTGGCTGAGTGGGCAAATCAAACTCTGGATCAGGCCTTGGCAGGGCTCTAAGATCTAAAATCTGGCTGTGCTGTGCAAGTCAACAAGTGTTTATTGAAGGCTTACTCTGAACTCTGTCTTATGCTGAGCCCTATCATAAGGAATCATATATGATTTGTTTTTTTAATTTTTTTTGAGGAAGATTAGCCCTGAGCTAATATCTGCCACCAATCCTCCTCTTTTTGTTGTGGAAGACTGGCCGTGAGCTCACATCTGTGTCCATCTTCCTGTGTTTTATATGTGGGACGCCTGCCACAGCATGGCTTGATAAGCGTGTGTAGGTCTGTGCCTGGGATCTGAACCTGTGAACCCTGCACCGCCGAACCCTGCACTGCCGAAACGGAGTGTGAACTTAACCGCTACGCCACCAGGCTGGCCCCATATATGACTTAGCAGTTTTATCTAGGTTAGTTAGCAAACCAGACTTAATGTTAAGTGGCAAAACCTGTTTCATACCCGGGGGCCTAAACGAATGACCCAACTTGGAATTGGCACTCATCACAACACTATTCTGTTGGGCTGGACACATGCTAGAACGAGCAACGTTAGGGAACTCAAGGTAGTTGCTGTGTTGCAGCCGTGGACCAGCCACCAGTCAGCTCTCCTGCAGTCCTTACAGCATATAGTAGTTTTCTGGTTTTGGTGTTGATCTCCCCTCTTGGACTGGACCATTCTAGGGCAGAGACTATTGTGTTTTTCATGCCCATTTCCCAAGAGGTGTCTGAAACTTTTGTGTTGATTGAATTTGTGAAGACCCCAAGTTCTTCAGCTTTGCACTCAGGTAAAGCAGTGGATCTTAGAGCTCAGCTGTCCTGCTGGGAAACACTGGCCACAGGTGGGGGCCACTAGGACGAGCAGCAGTGGTGAGTAGTGTAATTGAAGAGTGCAGGGGCGGCTCTCTAGGCGGAGAATCACTGCCCTCAGCAGCCTCTGTTTCGGGTTGGAGGAGTAAGAGGGTGTCCCATGTGTCGGGTGGGAATGCAGAAGAGGTTGCGAATCACTGACAGTGACAGAAACATTTCCTGAGCCCTGTGTTCCAGGCGCTGGGCTGTGTATTCCCTGTATTTTGTCCTCAGAACAATCCCCCAGTGGAGATAATGCTCTTGAGAGATGAGAAACTGAAGCTTAGTTACTGCGTAGACCCTGGTTTTGAAGCCAGGTCTTTGGGCTTTCACTGCTCTCTCTATATTTCTGCCTCCCTAGGAATATTTGTAGCCTTAAAACTAAACCAAACCGAAGCCCACTATTGCAGCAAAGTAGCACATGCCAAGGTCAAATAAGTATTTGCCATAATTTTGCTTGAATTTTAGAGATGATAAACTTGCTGATACAGGGAGATGAATACAAATGTTTATTTTTCTCCTATAATTACAGGAGTCCTTGTTTTCCCCTCAAGAGCAGTAATGCTAAAGTCCGGCTTTTTTTCAGTTTTGTTTTTATTGCATGTGTATTCTAAGTAGTAATTGTGGGAAACTTATCTCTGCAGAGACAGTGACTCAATATAAGGTAATCCTGCTGCCAGTATATTCTGCCATCCACAGGGCTGGTATTCCTGTTTGGTGGGCCTATTTCCTTACCCTTTTTTTTTTTTAAGTCCTTTTGGCATAATGGAACAAAATTTAAAAAGATTAAATTGGCAGAATGCTCTCACCAGTGAGCTGGTAAAGGAAACAATATCACAGGCTGTGGTGTCAGCCAGCAGTGTTGGAGGGAAGGGAGCTGTTTGTCATGCCAGGTACTTTATATCCGTTCTCATTGTTACTCCCTTTTCTGAGCAATTAATTTTTTACACTTAAAATTTTTTTTTTTCCCTTTTGAAGTTAGGATTTTCCTGCCTGATGTAGGAATTCTCTTAGTGTCTACGTTTTCCCCTCCCCAGAACCCCAGCACATAGTCGTATATCCTAGCTGTAAGTTGGTCTAGTCCTTCTGTGTGAGCCGCTGCCACAGCATGGCAACTGACAGAGGGTGGTGTGGTTCCGCGACCCAACGGAGAGACGAACCTGGGCCGCTGAAGCCGTGAGAGCACCAAACTTGAACCACTGGGCCATCAGCCTGGTTCTTCTCCCTTCTTTATAGTGAGTTCTTTAAGCTGTGTCTAATATATAAATGACTGCTTTTCTTAATGTTTAAGTTTTATTTTCTGAGTATGAAACTTGACAAATAATTAGCATACAGCTCTTGAAATAAAAGTTTAAAACATTAACAGCTTGAGAAGACGTGTTGAGGTGATATGCAGTACTTTAAAAATCTTGCAAACTGAGATATTTAAAATTAGGTAAAACTAAAATTTAGAAACCGTAAAATAATATTGTGAGGTGAGGAAGAGTATTTAGATTTGTTTGTATGGTTATTCAAAAAGTTATAATGTACCGCAAACTCTTTATGGTCTTTCTGTATTTGTCTTTTTTTACCTTAAGAATATAAACATGGGGGGCTGGCCCGGTGGCGCAGCGGTTAAGTGCGCATCTTCCGCTTCTCGGCAGCCCGGGGTCCACTGGTTTGATCCCGGGTGCGGACATGGCACCGCTTAGCACGCCATGCTGTGGTAGGCATCCCACAAATAAAGTAGAGGAAGATGGGCACGGATGTTAGCTCAGGGCCAGTCTTCCTCAGCAAAAAGAGGAGGATTGGCAGATGTTAGCTCAGGGCTAGTCTTCCTCAAGAAAAAAACAGAATATAAACATGTATCACTTGTTTTAATTCATAAAATTATTGTATGTCGTATAGTTAGAAACTGTAAAGCCCTAATGTTTGGCCAAATTGAGGTCTTTGGAGGAGAGTGAGTGAAAGCAGTCCCATGAATTTTTTTTTTTCCTGTAAAATTTACCCATAGTAAACAGGACACTGGATGTGGATCGAGATGTTATAAAACTCTAGAAAACACATCTTCCTATGTAAGTGAATAATACTGTGTAAAATTTTGCCTACAAAAAAAGTTTTCTGTATTTATTTTAACAGTAATTTTGATAACTTAAGATTTTTTTTTCTGAGTAGTATTAAAGGTTTTGTCCTGCAAAGCCCGAGGTCTGACTTGCTGTGATTGTTTTATTATCTTATTGTGAAATCTGTTTTCTCTGTAAACTGCTGTGAGATAAAGTGGATGATGAAATAGGGAAAACATTTTAAAGTTGATCAGTTGAACTGTGGCCTCTGTACTGGATTTAAGAGGCAGAGTTAGGTAGAGGCTCTGCTTTGGGAGAAAGGAAATTTAGAGGACAACACAGTTTTCTCACTTTTGCTGGTAGTTTCTTGGCACTAGGACGCATCAGTATCCACCATCCGTTGGCGGCTGGGGAGATAGTTCTAGATAGCCGGGCAAGGTTCAGTGGATGAGTCTTTTCTTGGCCTCTTATTTGTACCCCTTTCTGTTTCACTTGGTGTTGCTGTCTTCTGGTGGTCTCCTGACACCGACCCCTGACATGTCCGTCCTTCTTACTGTCCAATGGCTGAGAGTTAATCCTTACACTTGTAATTAATAAATACTATGATCAACTGGGAGGAAGTGCAAGTATTCCCCATACTGGGAGTCTTGTCATTCCCTAAGATCCTTTTTTTTTTTTTTGAGGAAGATTAGCCCTGAGCTAACATCTGCTGCCAATCCTCCTCTTTTTGCTGAGGAAGACTGACCCTGAGCTAACATCCGCGCCTATCTGCCTCTACTTTATATGTGGGATGCCTACCACAGCATGGCTTGCCGAGTGGTGCCATGTCTGCACCCAGGATCTGAACCGGTGGACTCTGGGCCGCTTTAGCGGAATGTGCACACTTAACCATCTCGCCACCGGGCCAGCCCCCCTAAGATCCTTTTTTATTGTCCCTGCTGAATGACTCTTAGACCGGGAGTCTCTTGTCTTTCTGCATAGATGCTTATTAGGTGCCTCAGCATTTAGGCCAGTGGCGTTTAGTAAACATCATGCATTAAAGCAGAGTAATTCATGCCTTCATGTTTTGTTTTTGCTTACACCTGTATTCTTAGAGCCTTTTTCATTATATTTGGGGTTCTCAAAGACTTAACGTTATGTACTTGGTCAAAGGATCCTCGGTAGGCCTTCTTTGATTATAACTTTAAGGATTATTTTCCAATTTTAAGAATTAGTTTCCAGTTTGAAAAAAAAGTATTCAGTCAGATACCTTTTCTAATGCTGTGGTATGTGTGTGGTTCCTAAGTGAACAACTTGCAGAGGTTTCTGGTACATCTTTGTTTTGTTTCAGAAGGTTTTTGGTGTGGCATTAGAAAAAAAATTAGAGGATTGGTGGTAATGAGCTGTAACAATGGGAAAGTAAGGGTATGTCAGGAAAACGAAGGGGGTAGATTTAAGATTTAGAAATACGTACCAGAGTATGGTGGGCTATAGAATTTGCTCTGGGTGTCCCTGTAGCCAAAGAGAAGAGGGAAATAGGGCGAATCACGAGATTGTTAGTAAGAGAAAGCACCGTGGTTCCTCAGGAAGGGCTGGGTTTCAGACTTGAGTGTGGATGGGGTTGAAGTGCCTCATAACTGTGAAGTCATATGATACTGTTTTTCATTAAACCCCTCTCTTCTTGCAGAAGAGACGCACGTCTTTTGTGCGTGTGTCCATTTTCTCCCAGGCAATGATATTCGCTGATTACTTTCTATAGGCTGAGCCTGAGTACAGAATCATGCTTCCGGGTATTGTGGAAAGAATACTTAAAAGAAAAGAGTTCTGGCTCTTGCTTAGAATCCATCTATTCACTGTTGGGAAATGGCTTAACACTCACAGAGGAATGGAGGGTTGATGATGAACACGATGCCAAGAGCAGTAAGTGCTGAGGGTAGGGTAGGAGTTTGTTGTTGTTGTTGAGGGACCTCTAACCCTTCTTCTGTACTCTTTACGCTCCGTTTCTTCATCTTCTGGATGTCGTAGGAGCCATAATGGGAGTGTGGCTTCAGCTCAGTGCACTGCTCTGGTGTTTTGCTCCCTGCTGTGAATACTGTTGAGAAGTGCGGTCAGTGATTGGCAGTGGGTTGGATGAGTTGAATATTTGGGATTTTGATTAAAGAGCTTGGGCCTGAAGGGCGTACATGGCATTGGTGATAAGACCTGCAGTTGGAGAGTTACTGGACCTTTGCCAAAGAAATGTTGTTCATGTTTTTTTCATGTAATATTTTTTGAGAACTGTTGGTTTTTGAAGTGCCATATTAATGGTTTCTGAAGATCCTGCAGACGTGGATTTGTCTGTTTATCGCCTTTAGTAAGTGCTCTTTTATGGTTAAAGTACCTTTCTTAGTGTTTTTATGAATCTCATCAGGAAAACTTTGAGGTTTGTAGAAATTGGGGCCCTAAAGATTTTTTTGTAATTGCTCTATTGATACATAATTCATCCATTAAAGTACAGTTCATTGGTTTTTAGCAGATTCACAGAGTTGTGCAGCCATCACCACAGTCAATTGTAGAACATTTTCATCATCTCAAAAAACCTGTCCCCAGTAGCAGTCACCCCCCCAGCCATCAGCAACCATCAGTCTCTGTGTCTGTGGATTTGCCTACTTTCAACATGTATAAAAGGAATCATACAATATGTGGTCCTTTTTGACTGACTTCTTTGACTTAGCGTAATGTTTTCAAGGCCCATCCATGGTGTAGCATGTGTCACTGCTTCATTCCCTTTTGTTGCTCAATAATAGGCCATTATAAGATATCTACCACACTTTGGTTATCCCTTTATCAGTTGATGGACCTTTGGGTTGTTTCCATTTTTTGAGTATTACAAACAATACTGCTATGAAATTCATTTACAAGGTTTTGTCTGGACATATATTTTCCTTTCTTTTGGGTACCTAAAGATTTTGAAAGGTGCATAAGTCTCTCATGTACAGATAGAAAAACTATGGGGATTTCTTCCCTGCACGGTGCCTTTTAGAAATAGAGGTTGAGAGGGCAAGTCTATCTACAGCTGTACACTGTGGGTTTGGAGTTTTTCCAAGCAACAAGTTTTACTGGGGCTACTGGCAACTTTCTTCTCTATCTATAAAGAAAATGTTTTCAAGTTAGCAGCGTAAATTAACTTGTTTATAACCCTGGGAAGAGGAATGCTTACCTTATAGAGAACAGGTGTTTTCAGGGAGCTACACTCTTTAGAGGTCATGAGTATTCAGTCAATTGATCTGCTGATGACAGATAGTTTTTGGCTATTAAAGAAAGTTCCCTAAGGATTTTAGCCACGGAACAGTTCATTAACCTAATTCTGGTTATTGTATGTATTTAAAAGCACCATACCTGCTGTTAATTAAAAAAAAGTTCTTTAATTTGCTAAGAATTTATTTATTCAGATTGTTCTTTTTTCCCTCCAATTGGCCAAATTAGAGAGATACTACTTCTGTGGATCAGAAGCCTAGTAAAAGGCAGAAGAATGTGATTAGTATATCGCTGTTTCTCTGAAGAAACCTCCACAGTTTCAGGGAGGGAGGAAGGAGTTCTAAAGAAGGTTGTTTCGGAGTGAGGATTGCTGGGAGTCTCCACTGAGCCGAGCGCTGAGACGCTGCAGTGTGTCTGCGTGACACAAACACGTCGGATGAGAGTAATTGTATATTAGATACAATTTCATTAATTTATTATCTAGAAAATGGGCTTTAAGCTCTATGTTCTCATTAAGAGTGATGTATGGAAAAAGGACTGGGAGGATAAATGGCAAAATACTGCTTTTATTTGTGTAGGTGAAGAAAGTGGCACAGACGCTAATTTGGTTTTTTACACATTTTATATTTTCCAGCTTTCAGACCCTGAAATTTTTGTAGGTTTAAAAAGAAAAAAAAAAGACGAACCGTATGCCTTCGAATGAAAGTGAATCGGCTGATACATTTCCAGTGGAATTTGGCCGTTGGAAAAGATCTTTGAAATTACTTAAGTTTTTTTCCCCCCAATGCAGTGATCTCCTTTACGTTAATTATCTCTGTTTTAGTAAAAGTCTGTGTGTTGGACGGAGATAGGTGAGCGTATCTAGTGAGATATTGAGTACTTCCTTTCTGGATCTAGAAGTCATAATGATACTTACTTCATAAGCTGTGTGCTGGAACTGTTCTAGGCTTTTTACATAGGATTTAAACCCCCAGAAACTGTATGTTGTTGTTGTGTTTTTTATTTTTTTGCTGGGGAAGATTTGCCCTGAGCTAACATCTGTTGCCAATTTTCCTCTTTTTGCTTGAGGAAGATTTGCCCTAAGCTAGCATCTGTACCACTTTTCCTCTATTTTGTATGTGTGTCACTGCCACAGCACGGCTGCCGATGACTGGTGTAGGTCTGCGCCCAGGAACCAAACCCAGGCTGCTGAAGTGGAGTGTGCTGAACTTAACCACTAGGCCATGGAGCCGGCCCCCGTATCTTGTTTTTTATTGTTTCCATTTTATGGGTGAGGAAATGCAGGGTCAGAAAAGTGAGGTGCCATGTTTTGGGGTCTCATGAATCATCTGTGTTGGAGGCACTTAGCTCATGCTCTTTCCACCAGACCCGTCTGTTTTGAGATCTGCTGCACCTCATGGAGTGTCAACTTGTCCCTAGGACACACACAGGCCCATTTTACATGTCACACCGCCTTTTCAGCCCTACTTGCTGCTCACGTGTTTCTAATGTAGAGGCACCAGTAAGAGTTTACTTTGCTTATCTAATTCTAGAAGCCCAGGACTGGACGTGTAGTAGGTGCTCAGTGAATGGCATGATGCTGTTCAGAACTGAACGTGCTAGCTTCCTTCGTTCCCTGTCTTCTGTTTCTGTGGATGGCATCTCCATTACAGGCAGTCCAGGAATCTCAGGTTCTTGCCTCCCCCCTCCAACAGTTCCAGCTTTATATCCACATTGCCGTATTCGATGGGCTTGTATTTCTTGCCTGGACATTTACGGTAGTCTTTGGACTGGTTTTCTGCACTGCCCCCTCCCCCCTTCTTCCCTCTGGCTATTTTCTGTGCTGCTGCCAAATTGATATTTCTGAAGACACAAATAATGCTTATGTCTCTCCCTTGCCTATACTTTGTTTTTTGCTTTTCTTTTTCTCTTTTTTGGTGAGGAATAGTGACTCTGAGCTAAGATCTGTTGCCAATCTTCCTCCTTTTTTTTTTTTTTGCTTGAGGAAGGTTGTTGCTGAGCTAACATCTCTGTGCATTTTATGTGGGATGCCACCACAGTGACTTGATGAGTGAGTCTAGGTCTGCACGCAGGATCCAACCCTCTGAACCCCGGGCTGCCAAAGCGGAGTGCGTGAGCTTAACCACCATGCCACTAGACCAGCCCCTGTTTTTTGCTTTTCAGTTGCTTTTGTGATAATTTCCAAGCTCTTCCATATAGCATCACGTAGGCCCTTTGTGTTTTGAACCAGTTTACCTCTGCAGTCTTTATTGGCACTCCACTTCAGCTATACTGAAGTTTTTGTTAACTCTGAACACAAAGAGGTGGTACGCGTCTTGTTGAAGTATTGAGCTCCCTGAGTTGGGGTTGAATATTTACTCTGTCCTTCACCACGAGTACTAGGAAGCTGTTCAGTAAACAGATTCTTGGGCTAGAGTTCAGACCTCCTGAATCAGAATCTCCAGTGGTGAGGTGCGTTCGTGTGCTCTTTAAAAAGCGCTCCCTCGCGACCCTCATGCGCGTCTTGGTTAAGAGCTGCTGGATGGTTCTTGGGGAGAATCTTTCAGCCTTGTCTCTTCAGCACCTGGCGAATAGTATGTGCCTCATAAATGATGAATGGATGCCTTCTGTCATCAGGGCATGTGGAACAGACTTCTGGAGTGGAGTGTTTTATTTTGAAGAGCATTGAGACGTCATTTTGAATGAATAAGGTGTAAGGTGTAACACTGTGTATGGTCTTGAATTCTTACTGAGAGGCTTTGGGACTGGAGATAAGGAGCCATTAAGGCTCCTTTATTTATTTATTGAAGGGTTGCATTAAAGAACTTTTAAAGTAATTTCTCTCAGCTCTGGTTTTATGCTTTTTTGTTTTGTCTTTTTTTTTGGGATTTCTTGAAACAGTGTCAGAGATGGACATACAGAAGGGGCTGTAGGAGCAAGGTTACTTCCCTTAATTTGTAAAACGTTAAAGCTTTGTTTCTGTTCCCAGTCACATCACATGTTGGGAAGCAGTGCCCTACTGTTTCAACCTAATACATTGTCAAGTTCATTCCTGTTCTCAGATAGGAGTATTATCTGCTAGTGTAGTTCAAGGAGATAGTATCTTTATGAAGATAGATACTATTTGGGTTTAAGGTTTCTATTGGGACATAGTATACAGTGTGAATATTAAAATGCAAAATTTTTTTCTCTATTATGGTTATGGATGTTGTTCTAAAGTGGAGTTTTTAAAACAGCTTTATTGAGAGATAATTCACATACCATACATTTCACTCCTTTATTTTTTTATTTTTATTTTTTTTAAGAGTTTTACTTTTTATATTTTTGAGGAAGATTAGCCCTGAGCTAACTGCTGCTAATCCTCCTCTTTTTGCTGAGGAAGACTGGCCCTGAGCTAACATCTGTGCCCATCTTCCTCTACTTTATTTGTGGGACGCCTACCACAGCATGGCTTGCCAAGTGGTGCCATGTCCGCACCTGGGATCTGAACTAGCAAACCCCGGGCCGCCAAAGCCGAACGTGCGCACTTAATTGCTGCGCCACCAGCCCGGCCCCATTTCACTCCTTTAAAATGTACTATTCATTGGTGTTTACTGTAGTCATAGAGTTGTGCAATCATCACCACAATCAAATTTTAAAACATTTTCATCACCCCAAAAGAGACCCAGTACCCGTTACTAGAGACTCTCCACTTCCTCCATTCCCCTAGCCCTAGGCAACCACTAATCTTTCTGTCTAAAATGGAATTTGGGTGGCCGGCCCTGTGGCTGAGTGGTTAAGTTCCTGCGCTCCGCTTCGGCGGCCCAGGGTTTCGCAGGTTCGGATCCTGGGCGCGGACGTGGCACCGCTCATTGTCAGGCCATGCTGAGTTGGTGTCCCACGTGCCACAACTAGAGTACACAACTATATACTGGGGTGGGGGGGCGCTTTGGGGAGAACAAGAAGAAAAAGAATTTGTTTTGATAGTACATGATTATTCTAAAAAATTTCATAATCTGTTTTTCAGAGTTAATTACTTTTAACAGTTTGGTTCATTTCCTTCCAGACTTTTTCTACACATATATAAACACAGATTCGTGAATGTGTTGTAGTTTTAAACCAAATGGAATCATTCTCTCCCTCTAAATATATATTACACAAGTAGGCGTCTGTGTACACACTGTAGTCTTTTCGCCCTTAATACATTGTGGCTGTACTTTCAGGTCCATAAATACGTCTATATCCTTTTTAAGGGCCATAGTGCATGGAAGTAGAATAATTTATTTCGACTGTATTATCCTAGATTGGTGGACTTTTAGGCTGTTTTCAGCTTTTGACATTCTAAACAATGCTATAGTAAATAATACTATAGTTGTATTTTTGTATCCTGGAGTCATTTCTTTAGGATATATTCATAAAAGTGAAATTGACAGATTAAACAAATATTACATTACATGTTTCCACACTGTTCTCCACATAGATTGCGTCAATTTAAAGTTCCATCAATACTATATGAGTGTTCTTTGTCCATTTTTTTCTGTGAGTGTATTTGTTATTTTCCTAGATTTATAAGACTGCTTTTATATGTCTTTTAACTTTGTTTATTGTGTCTGTTGCAATTCAGAATTCTAAATTGTATGTAATCAAAAGTGTTGGTCTTTTGCCTTTGAATTCTTTAACTTTATGCTTTTAGGCCATTCCTCACCCCGTCTCCATTGGAGTTTATTTCTGTGTATTGTACAGGGAGGAAGTAATGATGTAATTTTACTTTTCTCAAATGGGTAACAAGTGATCCTAGCACCATTAATTGATTTGAAAGATCTCCTTTATAATAAATTGTCTCCCTATATACTGGATCTATTTTGACTCATTTATTGGTGTGCTTATTCTTACTCTAGGGCTAGAATTTTTTCTTTTTTAAAAAAAATAATCTTGGGGCCGGCCCTGTGGCCGAGTGGTTAAGTTCGCATGCTTGGCTGCGGCGGCCCATGTTTTCGCAGGTTCGGATCCCGGGCGTGGACATGGCACCGCTCATCAGGCCATGCTGAGGCAGCGTCGCACATGCCACAAGTAAAGGGACCCACAACTAAAATATACAGCTGTGTACTGGGGGGATTTGGGGAGAAAAAGCAGAAAAGAAAAAAAAAAAGATTGGCAACAGTTGTTAGCTCAGGTGCCAGTCTTTAAAAAAAAAAAAAAAAAAATCTTGAGCTGGTCCGGGTGGCTGAGTGGTTTAAGTTTGGCATGCTCTGCTTCAGCGGCCTGAGTTCAGTTCTGGATGTGACCTACAGCACTCTGTCAGTGGCCATGCTGTGCTGCTGGCCCACATCCTGAAAAGCAGAGGAAGATTGGCACAGATGTTAGCTCAGGGTGAATCTTCTTCAGCAAAAAAAGAAAAGAAAAGAAAAGAAAAAAGGTCTTTATTGAGGCATAATCAACATAAAATGCACACATTTTAAATGTACGGTTTGATAACTTTTGACATATCAAACTTTTCACCCGTGAAACCATCACTGTAATTAAGATAATGACAATTCCCATCTTCTCCAAAAGTTTCCTTGGCTCTTTTTAATTCTCCCCAGCAGCAGTCACTGATATGCTTTCTGCCTAGGTCTAGACTTTTAATTATTGTATTTTAATGGTATTTGGAATGACATTAAAACATTCTTATTATTTCTAGAATCACAGGCATGCCCCATCACCCAAGGTTTTCTAGTGGCTGCTTCATTTGCTTGACTGCTCCTCTCTCAGATATCTATAAAAGTTGCTCTCTCACCACTTCAAGTCCTTTCCTTAAATGCTTCCTTGTCAGTGAGGCCTTCCATGAACATTACTTAAATTGCAACTCTGTCCCCCTTTCCTGCTTTAATTTCCTCAATAGGCTTTGTCACCACTTTGTAAATTTTTCTGCTTTCTGAAATGTTTATAGTGAGGGTTTATTGTTTTTAGAATTCAAAATTACCTAAAACCCATATTTTTAACGGGAGGAAAAAAACCATGTGTTTTGATTTTTACATCCCATTTCAAACATTGTTCCATGGCACTCGTAGCCTCCAAGTTTAAAACCTCATAAATGTGCTATACCTTACGTCCCTGTCAGCTTTAGGAGGGACCACTTTCATGCTTTGTGACCTCATTGTAATACCGACTAAGGGTAAGAAACTAAAGGTAGTAGCTGTTTTCAAAAAGGGGCAACTGAAGGTTCACCGTTTGCATAACATCAGGTGGAATTCCGTCAGGAAACAAACCAAATTAATACTTCCCAGTACTTCAAAGATTCTTCAGCTCGGCTTCTCTGCCCTTGTATTCTATCTCCTGGTTAAGAATCGCTGATTTTTCTTTCTTTTAATTCAGAGGAGATGGAACTCTTTTTAAAATATTTTCTCCTGCAGATACAATTTGGGTTTCTGTGTTATGCTCTCTCTTAGGAGGATAAAGTCCAGAAGGAGCTCTTTGATGTGCCCCATAGCTGCCCTCTGAGTTATGTTGCTGTGATTTATTTGGAGAGACAGACTCACGGAGAATTCCTTATTCCTTTACAAACTATGAACAGCACAGCGTTGAAACAAAGGAGCGGGAAGGCTTAGTCTCAAGGCTGCTGGATGGAACGTTTTCTGGGCCTCCTGGCTGAAGACCTGTCAGGACGCTCTTATCTCCTCTGCCTCCGTTTGTATTGTAACGGCAAAATGAACTGTCAACTGAGAAACTTTCTCAGAGAAGAGTTAGATTAATAATGTAGATTGTCCCTGGTGTCACGCCATAGTTTATTCCCTGTACATCTAAAAACATATCAGCCAGCTTTGTAAATATGTTGAAACAGAACGAGGGTCATTTTTGTTGGCACTGTTTTGTTTTTCACTATTACGGGTGAAGTAAGGACCCTTTCCGTGGCCTAATTCCATTCTGTGTATCCTCATAAACAGTAATTTAAAAGTCAAATAAAACATTTTTCCCCTCCCATTAAAAATAATGACTTATAGGTTATTTTTGAATTCTAAAATTAGTAAATCTTCGTTGTAAATATTTTGGAAAGTATAGACAATTGCAAAATTATAAAAACACCCAAGAAACAAAGCAAAAAAACCCAACCACCAACTGTAATTCAACCTTCTACGAGACTCTACTGTTTGTTTTTTTGTAGTATGTCCATCTTAGTGTTTCTATTTAGAACTTTAAAGAAGGTAACTGAATGATTTTATTGCATTTATAGACAGGAAAATCTTCTCTTTGCTCCTAATAAAAAGGATGCTTACTTCTTTAGCTTTACCTTTTTTTTTTTTATTTGATGGGTGGTGTGAATTTTTACTGATTATTTCTCTGTTTGGTTAACCATTGGAGAGGTTAGAGCTAGATTTATGGCTCGTTTTTAGCAAGTGTGTAGGACTTAATTGTATACATTTTATAAAGTAGGCTCTTCTCATTTTCCCTCTGCCGTAATTTTCTCACTAGTTGAAACTATTTGATCTTTTTGTAAATCACTCTAAATCCTTTGTGGGACAAGTTGAGATAAAATAAAAACATTTCTGTGATTATAGTTTTCTATCTTTTTTGGTCTAATATATCAAAATATTTTCTTATGACAGAATATTTCCATAGATAATTTTAAGATTGTATAATATTCCTTTCTATTTAATGGGCTCATTCTTTTCTATAGTATTTCTTAATATTGATCACTTAGGTTTCTAAACTTTTACTGTTGTAGGTGGTGCTATAATCAATATTTTTGTTTGTCAATACTTGCAGTTTGAATTATTTTCTTAGGTTCTTGGAATGGAGAAAACACTGTTAGTCCTTTGCAGTGGTATTCTCCCTCTTGTGTAATTATTTTTTTCCCATTTTTAAGATATAAATCATACAGTAAAATTCACCATTATTTTAGTATACACTTTTGTAGGTTTTGACAAATACACATATTCATGTAACCACCACAATCAAGATGTAAAACAGTGTTGACACCTTCCCAGATTCCCTGGTGCGTCTTCATAGTCAGCTCCCACTAATCTATTTTCTCTCCTTAGAGTTCTGCCTTTTCCAAAAGGTCATATACTGTAAATGTCTGTGGCTTTTGAATCCGGTTTCTTTCACTTAGTATAATGCTTTGAGAATATGTGTTGTTGTGTGTAACAAGAGATTGGTCCTTTTTATTGCCGAGTGGTATTTCATTAAATAGTTGTGTGACAGTTTGTGAGTTAATTTTCACTCTCCTGGTTGGCTAGGGCACTTGGTGTAGTCATTACCGGAAAAGTGGCACGTGGGTGGCGTGTTTATTACTTCTTTCTTTATGTTGTGTTTCTAAAGCCTTTATACATGAGAGGCAGTTGTGTGAGGATATAAAGTCTTTGGGCCGTAGATAGTGGACCTTACTTTGTAGTCTTCAGCTGGAGTGTTCTAGAGCACTGAGGGTAAGTGCGGGTTTTTTTCTGTGCTGGGTTGCTGAGGGAGTTCTCCCGCTTGGGACAGTTTGATCAGGATGTGATTTTCGCATACTATGTCGTGAGACCTTTTGATCTGTATGGTTTTGCGGCTTGAGAAATGTTCCTTCACTTGTATATTTGATTATTTTAGTTTTTTCCTCAGGAACTATCATTTTTAAGTTGTATCTTTATTATTTATAGCAGTGGTCTTTTTTAAAATTAAAATTTGATTTAGTTACTTGTCGAGTTACGTGCAGTTGTAAGAAATAGCACAGAGATCCTCTGTACACTTTGCCCCTGTTTCCCCCAGTGGCAACATTTTACAGGTAACCTTGTGTAGTAGAAACAACGTCGCAGCTAGGATATTGACATTGACACAGCCCAGCCAGTCTTACTCACATTTCTCATTTTATTCCTACTCATTTGTGTGTGTGTGTGTGTATTAATAAGTTCAATATAATTTTTTCACCTGTGTCTATTCATGTATTTACCACCCCAATCAAAATACTGAAGACTTCCAAACCCACCAGGGAGCCATGAGTAGTCCTTTTTATAACCACCCCCACCTCTTTGTGAGGCTGGAGTGGCTTCTCTCTGCCCTCCCCCCCCCCCCCGCCCCAATCTATCCTGTCTGTTCTCCATTTCTGTAATTTTGTCGTTTCAAAAATGTTATATAAACGGAATCATTCAGTGTGTAGCCTGTGGGGCGGGGCCCCTTTTTCTCTGTGTCGTTTCTTGGAGACATATCCAAGTTGCTGCGTGTAGTAGTTCATTCCTTTTTCTTGGTGCATCCTGTGCCATGGAGGTGCCACACTTTGCTGAACCTGTTGAAGGACATCTGGGCTGATTCTGGTTTTTAGTTATTACAAATAAAACTGCTATGAATGTTCATGTGTTTTTGTGTTCACTTAAGTTTTCAGTTCTCTGAGATAAATGCCCAGGAGTGCAATTGCTAGGTCATGGTAGTTACATGTTTAATTTTTTAAGAAACTGCCAAATTGTTTTCCAGAGTGGCTGTACCTTCTTACGTTCTTACCAGCAGTGTTTGAATGATCCAGTTTTTTTGTACCCTCATCAGCATTTGATGTTGTGACTATTTTTGTGTTTTTTTTTGGTTGAGGAAGATTCCCTCTGAGCCTTGCCACTCTTGCTCTTTTTTTGCTTGAGGAAGATTAGCCGTGAGCTAATATCTGTGCCAGTCTTCCTCTATTTTGTATGTGGGTTGTTGCCACAACATGGCCGCCGACAAGTGGTCTAGGTCTGTGCCTGGCAGCTGAACCCATGAACCTGGGCTGCTGAAGTGGAGTACCCCGAACTTAACCACTATGCCATGGGGCAGCTCCCAGCACAGTGTTTTTAAGGTTCATGCATATGGTAGCGTGTATCAGTGCTTCCTTTGCTTTTTGTGGCCTAATAGTAGTCCTTTGTGTGATATACTGTATTTTGTTTATACATTCATCAGTTGATGGACATTTCTGTTTCCATTTTTTTCAATTATCTTTTGTTTCAATGGATATCTCTTCCTCTGGATTGAGTTCTCAGTTTGTTTGCATTATTATTTATTTGGCTTACTACTCTTTACTGCATTATAGATTTTAATTTTGCTAGCAAATTTTGTCTTTATATGTATGTTTATTCTCTCCTCCACTCGGTAAGTCGTTTTCCGAAGTCTTCTGTTTTATGTCTTCAGGATGAGAATTCCTTTCCCTGGTTAAGTAGTTTTCTCCCTGTAGTCTCATGGTAACTTATTTCCTTTTGTTGCTGAAGTAACAGAGAAGAATCCTGCCGTTTTGGCCACAGATGGGCAGTGTGGGTTGTTAGATCTTCAGATGGACAGCTGGGTGGCAGGCCAACATGCACAGCTCCTTCTCTGTTTTTGGGTTTCTAGCAGGCTTTCATCTAGTGAAGCTTTGTTGGATCTGGATGGTTCTTTTTGTCTTTATTGCATAAACATTTGGAGCACCCCAGACACATTTTGATCCTCAATATAGAACACTGCTTAAGAGTCAGATTCTGGAGTCAGCTGGTTGTGCAACTTCGGACAAGTTATCAAACCTTTCTCTGCCTAAGGTTCCTCTTTTGTTAAAGAAGCGGGGAAAGGAGGATAATTAAGAATTATTTCACAGTTTGAGAATTAAATAGTGCACATTGCTAAATAGGGCATAGTAGGTACTAGCTGTTATAGTAATTATTATGTATGGTATAGAAAGCTCATCCTGTTTTTGTTCTTAGTGATGTCCCTGTGGAACCTTCTGGATATACCAGTATAACCAACTTTTTTGTTTACTGTTGGATAAAATAACTACGCAATGAGCACCTTTGTGTAGAAAAGCTTATTCTTTATTTTGGTTATTTAATATGTTTCTAGAACAGGATTACTGGTTTGAAAGGTATTAATATTTTAAAGACTTCATAAATGTTAAATTTATTTTCAGAAGCTTCCTTCTGATCTTTTCATAGGCATTATAGAAAATGTAGGAACTACTGAAGAAGTTTTAGGTTAACATTTGAATATATTACTTTTCAGTCTTTTGTATGTGTCTCTATATAGAAATATATACATTTTTCTGTGTTTTTTGTATATAAAAATATATTCATATTCTATAAAATATATATGAATATATAAAAATATATATAAAATTCATATGAATATATTTTTATATATACAGATTTGTAGCCTACTTTAGAATTCTTACACATACACATATCTCCCTCTGTTTAAGAATTTTAAAAATGTTATAAAAAGCTGCATAAAATTCTATAAATGATTGTATGCTATATTTAATAATTCTTACTTTGTTTAAATTTTTTACCACTTTTCCCGTCACAGTGCCAGGTTGGAGATCGTTGTTAACAAATCTTAGACCATGTTTCTGATTATTTGCTTGGGCTAATTTCCTAGCAGTGGAATTACTGGATCAGAGGGCATGAACATTTATAAAACTTGATGCATACTGTCAAATTTCTTTCTTGAAAAGCTTGGAAAAACATGACCAAGTGTTCTTTTAACCAAGATAAGAGCCATTTAAAAAAGCTGGCTCTAGAAGTCCCATTTCTGCTATTTTATCCCTCCTAAGACTAAGGGTAATTTCTCACATTACAAATATTTGTATGCCTGCCTGTTGTGTTTAGTGCTGTGGGGATGCCCAGGGCGACAAGACAAGCTGCCGCTCGTGGCCCGGCTGATGGAGGGCGGTTTTGCTTCTCTGGCTGTGACTTCAGGGCGTGAGGAGACAGCAGAGAGACGTGTGCCATGGTCTTTGAACCCTAGTCTGCACTTCTCCACCTCGTCTGGCAGGAGGGGAGAGCACATGAGCTAGAGCAGGCTGTGTGTGCGTGCTCCCTCGTCCACAGGGACGGACACTGTACGCGTGCCTTCTAGTTAATAGTTTGTACTCTGAACTTATTTTTCAAAATCAGTGCTTTTCACTGGTGGTCTAAGTTGTACAACTGTTAAAAAATATTCACTGTCTCAGAAGTTGTAGAAAATTTATGTCAGTGGCTGTGAAGGCCCATAATTTGTTTTCTTTCATAAACTATTCTTACGGTGGAAATTTTTATAAACCTTTTATGCCTACTATTACTTGTCCATTAGTGAGCTCAAAGGATGACAAAAGAATCTCAAAAAATTTAATATTAGCAAAACTTTGGAAAAGCAATTCTGTGCCCTTTTTTTTGTGGACAAATATTTGTTGCTGTCAGACTACTTACATAGATTCTTATACTCTGCTAGTGAGATTGTTCCTGATTCCAATGATGGCAGATATGTTAAATTTAATTCCATTTTTTGGAAAGAGCCTGATACTTAACAGATTTCCCACAACCTAGTGTAGGAACTTTTGGGTGAACATTCTTGATTTATGTTTCTTTGCTTTTTCCCATTTGTCATCTCTTGAGATTGGTATTTCAGAACGAAACTTTTTACTGCTAATGAAGACCCTTTGATATGTTCTGCATTTGCAAATAACTATTTTTTTTGATGTAAATATGATCTATCTAGCTGTTTGGGAGTCTGTTTCACGTTTTTGGAATTTGTTCTTTTGGGAGTCAGGAATATTCCATTCAGAACTATGACTATAGATGGTAGTTTCCAGACAGACAGAGGTAAGATTTATCATTATCTTAAGTTTTACACTTTTTATTAGTTTCTTCTGTATCAATTAAACAGTTTCTCTCCATTGAAAATGGTTTTGCCCTCATTATTCATTTCAGCTTGATCATGATTGGTAAAATTAAGAAAAAGACTGACAGAACCAGCAGTTGTGAGGTTTTTGTATTTAAAGGTTAAAGGTCACTAGTAAATAGACTACGTTATCTGATTTTGAAAATATATTTGTTCTTTTTACTTTCTAAATTATTTTGTGTCTAGGAAATGCTGACATTTACGTGAGGTGTATATATTCTGGTAGTCTGGTAGCAAAACAATTTTGATAACTTAGAGTTTATCATTTGGGTCTGTTAACCATCCGAGCAGAATGCCATGAACACATTAGATAATATGTGACTTTAATAGTATTTACTTTAATTGCTAAAGGTAGTAGCAATTTTTAACGATAAATTTAAAAAATAGAAGTTCAGCCTAATCCTGGCTTCTGTAGTGACTTCATTTCCTCCCTCTGTATCATGGAAGAGAGTATAAAAATAGCACAGTCATCAGTTGCTGGAACAACTGTTTTTAACCCAGGTGTGCTGGAGCTTTTGTGCTTGCCTTTGATGAGAGAGAGAGAGAAATAGTAAAGGATATAGAGACCTGAATTTGAACTCCACTTCTTATCTTTATCAGTTATGTGACTTTGGACAAATTACATCTCTGAACCTTCATATAAAACGGAATAATGTCTATTTAGCAGTGCCAGTGCCTTGAGACTCAGCAAATGCTGATATTTAGTGTTGTTACTGACAATGAATAAATAAGAATAGGAACATTCATAAATAAGATAGTGTAGTGTAGGATTTGCAGCCACTTAAGCCAAAAGAGTAGTTTTCTGTTCTTTTCCCCTCCAGTAATCAAGAAGAATGTCGATTTATTTATATTTTATTTGAGGAATGTAATAACTTTTTGCTTTTCTTACAAAATGGAGGTGAGTACCTGCATTTTAGATTGTTATGACTGTTAAAGAGATCGTAAAGCCTATAAAGAATTTATAGGACAGGGCCTGGCACAGTTAGTCTCAGTAAATATTAGTTGTTATTGTTTATAATACAGATGTGTCGTGGAGCAGAAGATGCTGTAGAACAGACTTACTGTTTTTTTTCCCCTTAATGATTAAACCCAAATTAGTTTAATTCTCATATTCCATTTCCTCTTCTCATTGCTCGTTTCTCCTGCTTTTGCCCGGCTTTTTCTTACTGGTGTCTCCTTCCCGTAATGGTTCTTGGCATCAGCTCTTCTGCTTATATTGTTCTGGATCTATGTTAGTGAAATGGAACCATCGTGAGGTAGGCTTGCCTGTGCAAAAAACCCTCCAGGAGAGCAAAGGGAGGCATGGAGGACAAAAGCACCTGGCACGTTAGATTCAGGCGTTGAGGAAATAAATACTGGAGTATAGGCAGTTTTAGTCTGAAGGTACAGAAATTTCTTGTAGTTCCCATAAGCTCAGCGTGTTAGATGAAAAAACACCAGGCGTTCTCTCTGAATCCCCAACAGGAGCTGCAGACGTGGCCGCCTGGGCGCTGGGAGGCTTCCGTTCCCAGAGGGCTTCTGTCGTCTCTTGACTGCTTTTTTCAGCACTTTCTTTCTCTACTCTTTGGTGGCTGTGCTCTTCTGCTTATTCACCAGGTTATACTTGACCCAAAATGACAGCCACAGCTGCCGAGTCTTTGGGAATTTGTTTCTCTCTGAGAAGCTCTCTGGCCCCAGTGCTGAGAGGAATCCAGTTAGGTCAGTTTGTAATTGCTCACTAGGGGTTAGGAGTCGGCCATGGAGGGGAACACTTTTGGTATAGTTGTTTGTGGCCAGAGGCAGTGGGGATCACAAAGTTTCCCTTTTCTAGGCAGCTTTATTGAAACATGTCTGTTTACAGAAAAGATTAAAAAAGCGTTGATTTGTTGAATTTTATTTTTTTAAGTGCAGTATATAAGTCTGAGTTACTCCATTTTAGAATTATAAACTTCTAGTGTGATTTAATAAATATCAACTCAGTGAAACCCTCGTGTCTGAGTTTGGTTCTTTTAAAGATTTTATTTTTTCCCTTTTTCTCCCAAAGCCCTCTGGTACGTAGTTGTGTATTTTTAGTTGTGGGTCCTTCTAGTTGTGGCATGTGGGACGCCGGCCTCAGTGTGGCTTGATGAGCGGTGCCATGTCCGTGCCCAGGATCTGAACCCGCGAACCCTGGGCGCGGGAACTTAGCCACTCGACCCCGGGGCCGGCCTCTGAGTTTGATTCTTTTGTGCAAGCCACAGCGAACTCGTCAAACTGGCTTGAGTAAAGGGATGCTCATTGTAAAGACACTGGGCAGTTAAAGGACAGTAATCCAAGGACAGGAGTGCCAGCTGTGCCAGCTAAGTAAGGCCAAGAACTGAACCAGAATGCTATTAAAACTTGCTTTTTTGAGTCATTATTCTGGACTGCATGGTCTACCATGATATGTTCTTTGAGGTTTAATGTTCAAGAATATCTGCTTGAAAAACTGATAAATTATAATTCACAAAACACTTGGATCATTAACTTCTTATGTTCGAATTCCTTCGTGTCTAAGTTTCAGGGGTTTTTTCCTTTGCAATGTTGGCTGGCAAAAGGAGACAAAAATTTAGATAGAGACCTAGGAGGAGACTCAGGAGACCATAGTGGCGGGGGAGCCAAGGAATGAAGGAACTTTAGAGGGTGACTTTACTGGGATTTAAAATCTTTTTAAAATTTTTATGAGAACTGAAAGAACATGGATTTGAGCCAGTGATGATTTTGGCGGCGGCGGGGTGGGGGGGGGCAACTTCTGAATGGATGAGAATGGAGAATGGAAGTTCCTCTGAATTGATGATTTAGCTGGAAATTGAGAAGAGAGAAAAATGGATGTACTTTGAACCACTAAGTTTTGGAAAGTAAGTTAGGCATTCGCATGATCTAGGTACTTCTGATATGTTGATTATGGAAATACTGAGCTAGAGAGAGCCTCTTGTACCCCACGTCACTCGTCCTCCAAACAGGAGTGACCCAGAGTTGCCGTCTACTAGCTGAGGGCAGGGAGAAGGGGTGGATGTGTGAAGGAGACATTTCAGTAACTTAGAATAACCTGTGGGGTGGACACGGTTGAATAAGTACATATTCAGCGCTGGACATTTTGTCTCCTTCAGTCGTTGTAACAGACTTGCATAATGGCTGATGTTATCATTCAGTTTTACAGATGAGGAAACAGTGAAGTGTGTAGCGTTCATTCTGAAAAGCGTGTGGGATGTTGGGATGATAAGTAGGACTTCTCAAGGGGTGATGGATAGGGCAGGCACTTTAAAATATGATTCTTTTTTTTCTCCTGAGAAACTGTATTAAGGCCTAAGATGACATTTCTCTGGGATTATTGTGGCTTTGCTGTATTTGCTTCTTCACCAGAAGGTTTTTTTTTTCCTTTTCTTGGGGGGGAGGGGGTGAGGAAGATTGGCCCTGAGCTAACATCTGTTGCCAGTCTTCCTCTTTTTGCCTGAGGAAGCTTGTTGCTGAGCTAACGCCTGTGGCAGTCTTCCTCTATTTTGTATGTGGGACCCCACCACAGCATGGCTTGATGAATGGTGTGTAGGTCTGCACCCGAGATCCAAACCCTTGAACCCCAGGCCACCAAAGCGGAGTGTGTGAACTTAACCACTGTACCACCGGGCCAGTCCTTGAAATAGGATTCTTAAAGATTTGTAAAGTGGTGCTTTTGCTTCATTTTTTTGTTTTCCAAATGTGATCTATAGTTCTGGGTTTATCTGTTTCACTTTTATGACTTCCTCTGTGGTAAAACAACAGAATTTGCTAAATCATGGTTCTGGTTAGGGCAGGATCCCTTTTAGAAGAAGGCAGGGCTTGAGGCTTACAGAAGAAAGTTCTGGGATCTGGGAGGTGGCAGAGAAACTCAGAAGCAAAGGTCATGTGTGTGAATGAGAACCTTGGGTGGGTGAAGAGAGGAATATAGAGGTAGGTCAGGCTCTAGCGTCGTCGTCTTGCGTTGCCTCTTTAGTAAAGGGAGTGGGAGATGCTTGTATGGGGAGCGGCAGCAGTAGAGAAAGTCGGGGATGGGCATGAGAAAGTTACATATTACTGGCAAGTAGCCCAAAGAAAAAAATAGGAAATAGTTTTGTGAAACCAAAGGAGATAGATAAGAACAGTTAGTCGAAGGAAGGGAGTCTTATAGACATTTAGCAAAAGTGAAGAAGGAATTCGTAATAGTACTAGAAATTAACATTAACCCATTACTCAAATTGAAGTCTAGAGAAAGCGGGGGTAGAGTACAGGAACTTGAAAAGATTCTTCTGTCTCGATGGGAGCATTTACTCTGATTATAATTTACAACCAACTTTTCTCCTTTATGGTAGAAAAGGCTTCTTTGTTACCTGCCTAAGATATTTCTTAAAACCGTCTGTATTCTCATTCTTTGAATTCTCTTGATTCCTGAGCATCTTCTGATCATTAGTTTTGTTTCCTAGGAAGAATTTTGTCTGGAGAGTCTGCCTGGTGTCGATGACCATACCAGGTATAGCTCCCATTATAAACAATAAGTTCGTGACTAGTTAAAAACATTTTTCTGAGAATGATTTAGTCAACTGTGGGCAAATGATTTAAAAAGGAGTTTCTAGACTAGCAAAGAAAACTTGAGAAAATGAGGCTCCTTTCTCAACAGTGATCTACAGGAGGTGGGACAGTAGTACACAGAGGTAGGAGGAAGAGTGCTTCATCCTGTAGGTGCGTGGAGGGAGACACCGGAATAGGGAGGGCTGGAGGAGGTGAGAGAGCGAGCTACAGATAGGGAGAGGGCCAGCCAGCGAGTGCTGAGAGAGAGAACGATGAGTGGGAGGATAGCGTGGAAAGGAATGGAAATCGCTGCAAGGGTAGGACAGGCAAATTTTGAAGATGGGGAGGAGAGTGGAAAGCAAAGGCAAGAAGCCCAAGAGAGCACGCTGCAAAGCCCACAGCAGAAGCAGCAGTGGAAACTCTCTGGCTGCCTGAAGTCTGCTTGGTGACATGGAGAGGACATTGCACTGTAAATTGGAAGACCTGGACTTAGATCCTGGCAATGCCATTTAAATGCTCTTCCCTACTTAACAGTGGTTGGGAAAGGCATTTCTCTGAGGCTTAGTTTTCTCATCTCTTAAATGGGAATAATTGCTGTAAGATTGTTGTGATGATTACATAAATACGCGTATTGCGTGTTCTCTGCCTTCCCTTACTACTGCTTTTTCCTTGGGAAGTATAAATAGAGTTCCCAACGTTCTTGGTTAAAACTATATGTAGATTTTCGGATTTTCAAGAAATGCTTAACTCTAGTTAAATGTATGATTAGATTCCACAGAAAGAGCTAGATATAGAGCTTTATGCATTTGATTTGCATGCTTTGTAATTGTTAACTCTGGCCTGAAGGTGCAGAATGATTCATCTGACATTCGTAGAGTTTCTAGTTGACATCTGTCCTCAACCCCCCTCCTTTATTTTACTACCTGTAGTTGAAGAGCTTATTCAGTGTGCTTACCTAAATAACGTAAAACACCTTGTAATGTGCACGTGGCTTCTGTTCCACAGGCTTTGGAAACTTTTCCCACGGTAGCAAGCCTTGTCTCTAAGTCTCTTTATTCTCATATGGCTGCATTTTAGCTTCGTTTTGAATTTTATAAATTTACATTTTTAGCAAGCATCCCAAAGCTGTTACATCTTTGTAGCATGGTATCAGCTCTGGGTTTTGAAAATATGCCATTTAAAACAGTAATGCAACGGTATTTTTATGTGGTGTCAGTGCAGTCAAGTTAAGATTGTGGGGTGGTATACCGGCAGCATGTTAATAAAATCCTTAAATCGGCTCCCTAACTGTGTTCTGGTTCAGGCTCCCTGTGCTCTTCCCTCTCCCTGCCTGGCCCTAGCTTGACCTGCTTTGCATTTACCCGCTGCTAGAAATTGTACACCTGCGTTGGGAGGTAGTGATGATGGGATGAGGGGGTTTGAGAGGCTCCTGCCTCGGGCAGTCCGCAGTCTCTCAGGTCGGCAGAATAGCCGCCTTCTTGAGTAAACAAGGGACTGCTGCAGCTGCAGGCAGCAGGAATGGCTTGCTGCTCGTAACTGAGAGGACCTCTAGACTGTTGGACAGCAGAGGGTTTCTGACTTATGGCTGTTTCACACTTCATCCTCGATCTTAATATTACCTTGTAATAATGACCTTGGATATAAGTTAATTGAAGCCTTTAGAAAGATTGTTATGATGTGGGTAGTACATTTAATGATAGGTAAAGTTTGACGGGATTCTTGTGATAGATGCTATTTTTTTTCTCCTAGTTTGGAGATTCTGGGAGTCCCCAGAGATCTTTAATATGGAGAAATGTTGGAGTGCTCTGTTGTATAGTTCGTAGCACCTTTCCTAGAGGTTTACCAAAGAAATACTGGGTTGGATCAAATGAGTCCCCTAATTTACACTTAATCTTCACAGTTGGGGACAAGTACTGTGGTCTTTGACTCAATAGCCACATTTAGGTTCCGTAATCCTCTTCATATGTCATCGCCCTTCAGCATGTTGCTCTTTACGTATTAAATTAAAATGTATGAAAAATAGCTAACAATTCTCATGTGATGAAATTCTCATGTGATGGAATTTGCTTTTTCTTTTTGTGGATTGTGTGTTTTTCATGTTTTGAAAACAAAAGGGAATGGGAGGGGAGAGAGCAGGGGTCATTGCTGAACCCTGATGGTTAAAGGTAAGTGAATGTTTAACCTCAGTCACTTGATTATTGTTGTTGTCTGTCAATATCTGAAAGTAAGCATAGAAGGCTTGTCAGTTGTGTTTAATGTGTGTGTAAAATTCAAGATGCTGACTTGAAACGTTCCCCTCTTCTGTTCTGAACGATAGGTGCGCTCTCTGGATGAACTGAATCATGATTTTCAAGCACTTGCTCTGGAGGGAAGAGCGATGGGAGAGGTAAGTAAACTGGTGTGTCAGAAAAATGGGCCTGTTTTTAAGGGAAGGTTGGAGTTGTCTTTCATCAAATGTGTCTGAATCTAGTCTCCAGAAGTACGTGCTTGCTTTTCCTTGTTGCCATCTTCATGATAGGAATGGGATATTGCAGAATTTTGCTAAAACAATCTCATTAGAAGAATATTAACTTTAGTCTGATGTCTTGAAAACAGCACAAAGCAATAAAAACATGAGCACAAATTGATGACTCTTAACCAGTCAGTTGTAAATTGAGGCGTTAAAATTTTACAAAATAATTTTGTATGCATCAAATGTCCTCCTCACCTTTGCCTCCTTTTCCCGTACTTGCTAGGTTCTTTTTCAGTGGAAGGGAGTCTTAGACTGGCTGCTAATCAGAATATGTCAATAACCTGTTTTTAGAGCAGTGCCATTTTTGAGGAAGTTATTTAGAGCTCCATTTGGAAGAGGAAGTGGTTAGGTTTCTGGTGAAATAATTCCAGATGGTAGATGCATGAGCTTGTCATTCCTTACATACATGGAATTCAGAAACAAGAATTTTGTTTTTGTTTGTAATGTTTAAAATTTGTAAAAACAAAATTTACTACCATCCATTATATTGACGGGGAAGACTGCCATAATTCTCAAAGAAAGGGGAGTATAGATAAAGTTCCTCTGACTTCTGGTGATTCTAGTTGTTGGCGGTAAGACTGTGTTGGCCGTAAGGTAGAACATAACAGTTTGAATTAATTGCTAAAGATGTCACAGGTTCGCAGATGGAGGCATTTGCTTGTGATTGTCTTGTTTTGGGAAGTAACCGTAGGTTTTTTCTTCTGTTTTATTTTCTGTATATCTGATATTTAAAAGTTCCTGTATCTATTTTAATGATTGAGGAGAAAGAATAGCTATATTCTGGATTCTCATTTATGCCATTCATTAAATGTATTTGTTCTTTGATTTAGCCCCTATTCTCTGATCTAGGCACTGTGTTAGATTTTGAGGATTCAAAATTAAGATAATTTCTCTCCTGATTTATAAAACATATTCATTGACTGCCTTTGTGGGTAGGCATTAAATAGTTAAACTCTTGGTTTTGGTCCTGAGAGTCTTGGTTTTTTTGTTTGAAGATTTTGTGTCTAACTTTCTGAATCGTCTTGTGGGCAGAGTCCAGTGTCCTCTCGTCCAGGGTTTGTGAATTTTTGGCCTGTTCTTGTATTTCCCTTAGAGCTTGAAGAACAGATTGGTAGGTGTCATGGTGTTTCCTGTGCCTGCCTAATATCATTGAAACAGTGCATGTCAAGAAGCCCTATATGGTTATTGGGTGAAAAATTTTCTCAGTTTACTTCTGGAGCACAGTTTGGACAGACAGTTGACAGATGTGTCTGATATTAAGTATAGGTGGGGAAACCACATTTATCTTCTTCCCCACTCGTGTGATTCTAGCCTGGTCCACTCCACCAAAAATCTCATCCCAGGTTTTAAAAAAATTAATTATACAAAATAAAAGTAATGCCTTGTTGCTGTTTTGTAAACAACACTTCATAATCGATGAAGGCTTAATTCTAATTGGGGAATAGTGAATAGAATTGAGAGTAAAAAGTGAATTTTATTTAAATGACAACTTAAAAATATTTTTTAAATCCTTTTTTCTTCCAGAAATGCCTTTTTTTAAAAAGGTCTCCAAACCTTATCCTCTTTATTTTTGTTAGAAATACCATTTTTGATATATGTATATAATTCCTCAGACATGGATTAGGCATATATAAATAACTAAACAAAGTTCATTTCAACAGTAATGCACTCTCCCTTCTTCTTTCCTCATTATTTATTCACAAAGGAATATTAACAACTACCATTTGTTGACCATCTATTAGGCAGATGCTCACGGGGCTGCATGCGTTATCTCATCAATAACTCTATCAGGACAGTTCTGTTATCCAGATAAGAAAAAAGGCTGAGAGAGATGAATGAGTTTTCCCAGGGTCACACATCTAGTAAGTCGTGGAGCTGGGATTCTGACCTGGCTTCCTCTCCAAAGCATTAATGTTTTTTAAAAAAATGCTGACTACATTCCTCCCTCCAATACAGATACTCACTAAAGCTATTTTTTGAAAGCATGGCACAATCTCTAGGCATAAGGGGGACGCACTAAATAAGTATGGAGTGAGGTTTCTGTACTCAAGGAGCTTTGTTTAGCTAATAATTGAGGAAGCAGTGAATGCACATGATAACAAAAAGTGAACAGATTTCTCTGTGTGTAGTTGGAGTTTAGAGAAGGGAGGGGTCGGTATTGGCAGGACTCGTTTGAGATTACTTGAATGGAGGCGGTATAAGACTTGAGAAGTGTCTTGTGATTTAGTTAGGATTTAGAGGTGCAGGTTGGGAGAATGTTCTTTACAGTGATATAAAGGAGATAGGCACAAAAGAAATGAAAATAAGCTTCTGTAATATAAGCATGGCTTCTAATTAGTTTAACTTTGTTAAATCTCCTTCCCTTTAAGTAATAAAACATCTCTGGGAGGGGATGCGTGTAAATATAGTGTTTACCCGTATAAACACTGAAATTCGAAGTAAATTGCATGGACTTTTAAGCTGAGTAGGTATATTTCTACTGCAATTACTTTGTGTGTATTTGTGTGTGTGTGTGTGTATGTGTGAGTCCTCATTAGGGTAAAGAATACGTTCAAGAAGGTGTGAATCTTTAGAATTCAAAGAGAATTGGCTCCATTCAAAGTGATTGATCTGTAGTAAAGTTAGTGCGGCCTGACTGTTAGATAGTTTTCATCAAAGCCACTGCTAGACTCTGGCTGTCACTTTGGAAGATTTAGAGCATTTCTGAGTAGAAATCTTGCTAAGAAGTGGCTACTTAGAATATCTCCTTGAAACCTTGCTGGCTGTCTGAAGGGCAGCTGTTCTTGGTTGAAGGACTCACATACAAGGGCTGTATTTGCCCCTGATTTTAGAAAGTCACCATAAAGAAGAAGATAAGAAAATGTTCTAGGATTGGGTCCACAAATTATTTTCAAGTATTTCATCTGCTCTCCTTGTTAACGCCTTTCATTCAACTTAAAGCTGTAGTCCTGAAAAGTTCAAAGGCACGTATTCGACTTGCTTCTTTTATTTATGTATGAAAAGGTTAGTCTGT
The DNA here is from genome assembly GCF_041296265.1 of Equus caballus. Lineage (NCBI taxonomy): Eukaryota > Metazoa > Chordata > Mammalia > Perissodactyla > Equidae > Equus > Equus caballus. The sequence goes on from NC_091685.1 coordinate 25,479,176, forward strand.
TAGTTGGGCATTTGAGTGTATATTTGTAGCACTGAGGAAGGCTCACTGACCTTGGGTTCTGGGCTCTGTTTTTCCGTTGCTTTATGAGCTTGCGTGACTTATTTGCTCCACCTGTAGGAGGGCAGCATTATTACTGTTCATGTGCCCAAAAGAACGGATTTGCAAAGAGGAGAGCAGTTCTAATTGGAAAGTACTTTGAGAACCTTTGACAGAAAAGGCACCTTTATTCTGTGTAATTGGTTTTCTGACTTGTAAAAATCAGGGACTTTTTTTCTCTTTAAGGGTCCTTAGTTTTTTTTTTAAAGATTGGCACCTGAGCTAACATCTGTTGCCAATCTTTTTTCTTTTCTTCTTCTCCCCTAAACGCCCCAGTACATAGTTGTATATTCTAGTTGTAGCACCTTCTGGCTCTGCTCTGTGGGACGCTGCCTCAGCATGGCTTGATGAGCAGTGCCGGTCTGTGCCCAGGATCCAAAGTAGAGCGCACAAACTTAACCACTTGGCCACGGGGCCAGCCCCCTTCATGTTTTTCATGTAGTAAACTTGATAACTTGCAGGGACATTAGATACTAGTGATTATTTCTGGAATAAGTGGAATGAATTTAGATATGTGGCTTTTTTCATCTTTGTCTTAGAAAACTGAAGCATAGAAAAACTTACCCTTGGTAATAGACAAGTTTGTAAACCTGAGTAGGAAATCTGGGAAGTGCTCCTATATGTGGGGTAATAATGAATTCTACCACGTTCCCTGAAAGTAGAGTAAAGTGAATTTTATTTAAAATGTAGTTGCAGATTCTCATTACCTGTTACAGAGAAATTCTGTCCATAGTGTGAGATAGCAGAATGGCTGGTAGAGGGATGAATTTGATAGTGATTTCAAGAGCTGTTAACCCAAAGAAAGGTATAATTTGGTGGGATAGAGATCACACTGGACCCAAGCCCCGAGGCTGCAGCTCCAGCCTTGGCTCAGACATTCATCTTCTTTAGACTTTTGATTTTTTCCATCTATAAGGCAAGAAGATTGGATTAGATAGTTTCCCAGGTCCAAAAATCTTGGAGTTTGTCCTTATTTCTATCTTTAAAAAGATAGAAAAGAAGAATAGTTCTTCCTTTAAGGACATGCCAGAGGGCATCTAAAAGATTCCCTTTTAGAGTAACTTCCTCCTTGTGATGTACAAGTGCCAGAACTTTTCACTGTGTTCTCTAAGTGACTCATTCACTGGTCCGCAGCTGCCCGAGGCCTCGAAGTGTCTGTCAGGGCTCATGGCATGGTAATTCTGAAATTAGGGCAAGTCGGGGGCCTAGTGTGGATACCAAGCCTGTGAAATTCTTTTCCACATCTCCCCATCATGGCACATAGCATTTCTCATAGAGTTGGAAGCTTTCTGGCAGCTGAAAATACTAATAGGATTCGCAGCCCTGGAAGGGCTGCCTCACACTGGCGATTCCTTGCGATTAGGGTCCCATAAGAGTAACTCGGCTGACTCTGAAATGGATTGAATTTTGGAAAGGAGATATATTGTCTGCCAGCAAGATCATGCAACCTTTCTTGCAGAAGGGAGGAAAAATTAATAAAGCCTTGTGGTGTGTAGTAATATAAAAATATCTGACCAAGCAGTGTAATAAATCCCTTTTTTCCAGGGCTTTTGAGTACAGACTTTTGAGTACAGACAGGAATGGTAAAAGCTGCCTATTTCTGTTAATCTTGTATTAATGCCATTTGGTTGTTGGGCATTTTTGACATCTTGCTATTAAAGAGAAATGTTTATTTTAGAGAAAACATAGCTAGCCAGGCCAAGTGACCTGGAGGAACGAGATCTTAGTTAATGGCTTTCCTCTATTAGGTTAATGACTATGTGTTAGAAGTGAGGTGACCTCTTCATGAATCTTGTTTGGGGAAGTTCCTAGGATGTCATAAGAATTTTGGGAGTGAGATTGGACATTTTTGAGAAAGAAGATAAGAAGATGTCATCTAACCCTGAGAATGTGGATGCATCTGACATTTTGAGCCTGGTTCCCAATTCTGTCCTTTGGCTTTGAAATTTGTGCCGCTCGTTCCAATATCTGCCTTCCGTCTTGCTCTGGGAAGCGCAGGCTGCCTTCCCTGTGTGTGCTGAGCTGTCTTGGAATGTTTGAATGCAGTAGAACACGCTCCTTTGCTTCGGGATGTAGCTGATCCACATGTTGCTTAACCCGTCTTCATTAAACTTCTCTCCTTTGGCTAATATGTTTTCATTCTTTTCATCCACATCACTATGCCATATTTGAGGGTGAGAGGTTTTGGCATTGATTTCGTTACCTATGTGAATGTCCCAACAGTTTTTTGAAAGATATCAATACCATTTTTTTTTTAATGATGAAAATGAATCCTAAGGTCAGGTGACGCCAGCTAAGGTCATAAGTGTCAAGATGTGGATGAACTTCAAATTCTGTTTCACTAGGCTCAGAAATAAGAATAGGTGTAATAAATTGAGCGTATTTGATTTTTTCAGGTACTGCGCTAATCACTTCGCATACATTACAGTCTTCACAGGGGTCCTGCAATATTATGATGCCCTTTTATAGATCAGGCAAAGGGGATTAAAGAGGCTAACATGATCATGAGCCAGCTGTTTGAATGAGCCTGGGTCTCTCTCACTCCAAATCCTGCGTTTCTGCTGTCTTACCTGCATGTACAGTCTACCCATCATTCATAACCTAGCTTCAGTTGTAGCTCCTCCGTTAAAGGCTCTCTTGCTCTCACCACCCGGTAGCTACGGGGAGTAATTTAAGTAGCAAGTTATTTGTATTCTTATGGCCCTACTTTAGTCTATATATAGTAATTTGTGTAAATGTTTTCCATTTCTTTGCACGCAACTTTGTTGAGGACAGGGGCTTCAGCTAATACTGTACTTTGTAAACTCTGGATGCCTAATATATTGTGTTAAATGAATCTTATACTAATAAATATTTTTGTCTAAGTAGGGATGCCTTTTTGTTTTCTCTTTTACTTCAGAAGTTGGTATCACCCTCCCCACAGGGGACCTCAATTCAATATTTATTGCCCGTATTCTCTATTCAGGTTAGTTTTCCACCCTTAGGCATGTCGGGATGTGAAGGGGAGGATGAGGGAAGGACAGAACTGAAAAGCATTTATTCAGCCTTCTATGCAGAATTTTATATTTTTGAACTGTTCGGTAATTTTGCAAAGAGTACACAAGATGAATAGTAACTCAGCAGTGCTGTTAGCATCCAAGTTAAATCTGATATAAAGGCATTTATGATTAAGCGTCTTTGTTTAATATAGTTGTCAGCAGATCAGTAGAACACACTCGGGGACGTCTGCCGGGACGTGGAGACGCCTTCGTTAAACATACACGAGAAGATGGAGTGGAGCGTGCAAAGCTGGAGTCACTTCGGTTAAACTTCTGGTTCAACTTCTGGTTCAAGTTTATATTCAACAATGTTGTGTGAGATTCTTTGTTTACTGTTGTTTTGCTATGAGGAGCCAGAACACCAAAGTTAATCCGTTGTCTCTTGATTACTCCTGTGGTGCTCGTTATAGCACAGCATGTAGATGAAGTAGTTTATTTTCTGTATCGGTCTTCCCTGTATGCGTAGTAGCCATATCTATGAAGTTTTCATCTCCTGGAATTCATGAAAAAGGGAACTTGTCTATATCTGGCTGAGATTCTTGTCTTGTTAATTTAATAATTAGAAATAAGCTAAGGCTGACTGGGTGTGAGGGTGGGTTTGAGTATTTGGTCCCATCTTGAGGCGGAGGACTCCTTCTCTCTTAATTGAGCTGTTTGCTTCCTGCTTTGGGGATGTGAGGGAGGCAGGTGATGAAGCAATGCTTTCATGGTTTTGTTCGTGAACTTTACAGGTTTGTTAGTGAGCTGGAGGCTTATCCTTTGCACACGGAGCCCTCAGGTGCTATTGCCAGAATTATTCATGTAATTATTGAAGTCCAGACCTAGTACACCGTGAATGTGGTTATGTCATAGATCAAACCGTATAGTTGACACATGCATAAAAACAAATGTCCTTATTTATAGGTAGCTGAGGTAACATGCCGTTCTCATATCCTGCAGAAAAGCCTGGTTCACCCTGGGCATTTCTTCATGTTCTGAATGTAGTTTACTGTCAGTTTATCAAGTTTTAAAAAGATAGCAGAGAAAAGAAGTTTCTTCTGGCTCTATCCGGTAACTTGAAGTGGGAAGGTGTAAGGGAAACCTTCCTTGCAGTGGATTCAGGAGAGAGTGCAATGAAGAAAGGATGAGTGTGCAGCTTGCCCCTGGTTACTTTATCACAAAATAATGTGGAGAGTGAGATGCTGAATGTTTTTGGAAGGGCATGCTTTATAAAAGTACAGCCAATATCTTTTGTGTGTTTCCTTTCAAGGATGAAGTTGTTGAGTGATTGTGTTCTTTGTATGGTAATAAGCACTGGAAAACCCCTGTGCTCCTTGAGGAGAGTGCGTTTTGGAATTTAACAGTGGTCTGGGGCCGGCCCGGTGGCACAGTGGTTAAGTTCACACGTTCTGCTTCAGCGGCCTGAGGTTCACCAGTTCGGATCCTGGGTGTGGACATGGCTCTGCTTGGCAAGCCATGCTGTGGCAGGCGTCCCACATATAAAGTACAGGAAGATGAGCACGGATGTTATCTCAGGGCCAGTCTTCCTCAGCAAAAAGAGGAGGATCGGCAGTAGATGTTAGCTCAGGGCTAATCTTCCTCAAAAAAAAAAAAAAAGTTGGAGTTTAACAGTAGATGTCAGTTGAAGAACTGACTGCAGTTCTCTCTAATTTGTGGTTGTCCTAAAATCTAAGAGCTACCAAATTCGTATCTCTACTTGATTGCTCTTTTTGCTGTTACTGTTCCCCAGCAACCTTCAGTGGATCTTCAGGACAACCTTAAAATTTTATCCATTAGACTTGTGAACTTAAACTTGCAAATGCCATCTTCGTGCGTGCTTGGATCCTGTTTTCATGTGGACGTTGCACTCAGTTGACTGCAGAGTGATTCCTGATTGAGGGAAATTCAGTGGGGGACTGGTTTGTGTACTTGGTCACTTCGTTCTTGTCTATCATAATGGGCTATGAGTCTTCACTTTGGAAATTATATGGATTATTTTTAATCCTTTGAGAACTGGGAGAGGCATCTAAGCTGAAGTTTGTCCATTCTTTGCCCCATTTCCACAGCTTCCTTCTCTTACCATTTCATGCCTGGATTACTGCACTGACTTCTGCTTAGCCTCTCAGCATCCATTAGCTTTTCTCACCCATCTATGGGGGAGAGTCAGACTAATCTTTTAAAGATAATTTTTATGATATTTCTCTGTGTTGTTGCCTACTGGATTAGAGCCTGACTCCTCGGTGCTCCTTAAGCCTCACTGGTACCTGGACTGGTTGTGCCGTTTCACCCTCTCCTTGCCTGCTCTGCTTTGTGAATGGCCAGGCTCCTTTTTTATTCATGGGCACCTGCCCTTCTTGCTTTAATTTCTCCCTGTGCTCTTTGTGGACAGTCCTTTCCACTGTCTTCTCACTCTGAACTCTCCCCTCCTTCCAGGCATTCCGTGCCAGTCCTGTTCCAGCTTACTGTCCTTTCTGTATCTGTGTGTGGTGGGTCTTGAGGTCCAGCAGTCTTGCTACACTATTAGCCTGCTTACCTTAAAATGCCTTGTAACCGGGTCAGTTTGATTCCTGATAGGTTTTTCCTTTTAATCTTTTCTTTCAGGGCAAAGAATGTCTTCTACTTTTGTTATTTCCAGTAGTGGCTAATGCAGGCTGTGCATTTCAGAGTATGGTCAAGTAATACTTAGCTTTTTAATATCAATAAATACTTCAGATGCTGAAAATTTGTTTTTTCAATAGGCAGAAAAGCAATATTGGTTTTCCAGATGTGGGAGAGAAGATCAAATTACCTCCTATTGGCCAGGCCTAAGTGATTTGTGTGATTTCATCCTTAGTGGTGGAAGTGTTATTAAAGGATATTACATACAAATATTAACAGTGTTTATGAAAAGTGCTTAATAACCCGGGAAAAATTATTTTGTAAAACTGTTAATTTTATATACTGGATAATTATAATTATGCAAAAAATTAAACTTTTATTTTTTTAAAAGGAGTATATTATATTTCAACCAAAAGAGAGATTTAGTTAAGACATCATTATTGTGGAAATTTATTTTCAGTAGTAATTGTCTTGCCACATAGGCTAAAGATTTTAAGCAGTAATTACTAGTTGCCAGATTGTGATGCTGCCTAGTAGAGAAATGTGAAAAAATTATAGCAAATGTTGTTAGACAGTTTTTTGTGATTTGAATAAAATGAAACAGAACGAAAATGTTTTAACATTTAAAAATAATCTTTACACATAAATATTGAGTAACTGATTAAAAAGGATGCAAGACACTTCCTTAATTAGTAGATATATAAAGGAGAAGTGAGAATTTAGAAGATCATATTCCTTAAACTGAAAGAGAATGTGAACATGAAAACACCGTCATCTTTATTTATTTATATACTTAGTTTTTCGTTTGTTTTTTATTTGAGGTATAATTGGCATGCAACATTATATTAGTTTCATGTGTATTTCATAATGATTCACTATTTGTGTATATTGCAAAATGATCAGAATAAGTCTAGTTAACATCCGTCACCATACATAGTTACAGATTTTTTTGTGTGATGAACACTTTTAAGATTTACTCCCTTAGCAGCTTTCAGATATGCAAAAGAGTATTATTAACTATAGTCATCATGCTGTACGTTACATCCCCATGGCTGACTTTATAACTGGAAGTTTGTACCTTTTGACTCTTCACCCGTTTTGCCCAACCCCCATCCCTCATCTCTGGCAACCAGCAATTTGTTCTCTGTATCTATCTGCTTGAGTTTTTTTTTTTAGATTCCACGTATAAGTGAGGTCATATGGTATTTGTCTTTCTCTGTCTGACTTATTTCGCTTAGCATAATGCCCTCAAGGTCTCTCCTACTTAGTTATTTTTAGTTTAAAAAATAAGTGGCTTGTGGGGCTGGCCCCGTGGCCGAGTGGTTAAGTTCGCGCGCTCTGCTGCAGGCGGCCCAGTGTTTCGTCAGTTCGAATCCTGGGCGCGGACATGGCACTGCTCATCAGACCACGCTGAGGCAGCGTCCCACATGCCACAACTAGAAGAACCCACGACGGAGAACACACAACTATGTACCGGGGGGCTTTGGGGAGAAAAAGGAAAAAATAAAATCTTTAAAAACAAACAAAAAAAAAATAAGTGGCTTGTGATTAGACGATTGAACATTTTCATCATTCCTTATTTAAGCTACCATTTTCAAAGTGGATTGGCAGTTATTATCTGCATTTGAAACATATGGTATGAGCTCTCTCCTTATAATTGCATTTGGGTTTGGCCCAGTGGTACAGTGGTTAGGGTCGTGTGCTCAGCTTTGGTGGCCCAGGGTTCGCTGGTTCAGATCCTGGGTGTGGACCTAGCACCACTCATCAAGCCATGCTGTGGCGGCATCCCACATACAAAAAAATAGAGGAGGATTGGCGCAGGTGTTAGCTCAGCAACCATCTTCCTCAAGCAAAAAGAGGAGGACTGGCAACAGATGTTAGCTCAGGACCAGTCTTCCTCACCAAGAAAAAAAAAGTACTTTGAAGTTATGTTGAAGTGAAATGTATCTGCTTAAGAGAAAATGCCTTATTTGTTGACAGTGAATTCCATACCGCCATAAGTTCAATTTTTATTTGTTAGAAAATCAGTTCTAAATCATAATAAAAGTATATTTTGTAACAAGTCATCTGTAATCCCACCATACCAACAAGCACCTGTTTTAATTTTAATTATTCTTTCCAGTCTTGATCCAAAAGGGAAGGGTGTGTGAGGAGAAGCAGTCCTTACTTGTACAATTTTTTATTTTACTTTTAAAATTTACTGTTGTTTTGTCAGTATTACAGTCACGATGGCTGTTCGGGCGAGTGTACATTGTTGCACTACCGTGGGCTTCTTGCACACTTAGTTTGCTCCCAGCTTGTTTGCTCTTACACTTTGACTGTAGAGGTTTTTTTTCTTTTGAATTTTTTGTTGAGGTAATTCTCAGGAATGAATTTGACTCTTTTTTTTTTTTTTTTTTCAATTCTTCTCCCCAAAGCCCCCTGGTATGTAGTTGTATATTGTAGTTGTGAGTGCCTCTGTTTGTGCTGTGTGGGACACTGCCTCAGCGTGGCCTGATGAGTGGTACCATGTCTGCACCTGGGATCTGAACCGGCGAACCCCGGGCCGCTGAAGTGGAACGTGCGCACTGAACCACTGTGCCACTGGGCCAACCGCCCCCGCCCCCATGTGACTCTTGATGTGTCTCTTTTCTGAACCCTTTCCAAAAGAGTTGTCCTAACAGTGAACAGATGCACCTTTTTTTAAAGCCTTGTAAAGGATATTGATTTATACTTTTATGTTTAGACCATTTCTTGTTAAAGCTTTAGTAATAATCATATGAGTAGAGTTTATAGTATTTACGAAAGCACTTTATATCTTGTCTCACTTCATTTCACAACAACCCTCTGTGATATAGAGGGCTAGGTAAATCCCCTAAGGCATTAAGATTTTGGGAAGGGATTTCTGAAAATCATGATTTTCACACGTCAGAGCTCTGAGTAGAACAAGCACCTGTCAGTGATTACCTATAGTACTTTATTTCAGTCAGTTTGGAGCAGTCCTCTCTCTGAGTTGATGTCAGATTCTTTTAATGTGATGAAATTATTTACTAAGAGATTCAAAAAAATTTCTTTTTGGCCGTGTCTTACCAGCCAGTTAAAATATCTGGTGTTTGACTCCTGCGTTGGCTACATTCCCGTGCCTCTAAGCTTGTGATGGAAGTCTGCATTACCAGATAATGGAGCAGGCCTGATCGGGCCTGCAGTGCTGTCGCAGCCTGTGAGGGGCGCTCCCTGGAGAGCCGCGGCTGTGCTTGAGACAGCTCTGTGCAGCCCGCGTTGCAGCTGGGAGCGGTTCCCTAATGCTGCGTGCCCCTTGAGTGCAGAGTCCTTGCTGGTGTGTGCATTCGGTGTTGAGACCATCGGTAACCCTCCTTCTGCTTCCCTAGGCACATATTAGTGGTGGGGTGTCCAAGCAGGTCCAGTCCTTAATCATCACTTGCCTCTTCTCACTTTCTGGAAAGCTGTAATCATGGTTCTTGCAGTGTCTTGTTAGAGCTCTTAATTTTGTGGGATTTACGCTGAGGTGGACTGGGCGGTGCTGTGTCCTCTGCTCACTGAGTGCTAGGAGCATTTCTTTGGCTAGCCATTAGTAGCGTGAAGCCTGTTGGTTACTACTTGGTTCTTAAATGACAGCAGCAGCTAATTCTTTGAGTGGCTACTGAGTTCAGCTTTGTACTACTCCTTTACACGATTTCATTTAATGTTCTTGGGAGTTCATTTTATGGATGAGAAAACTGAGCCGTACACGGGTTAAATTTACAATTGGGATTTAAAATCAGTTTTTAAAAAATGATTTCAAAGCACTCGTGTGCTTTACCAGTGTATTAATTCTTAGAACGAGAAGCTTAGAGGTTGGCATTCTCAGCCCTTCACCACCTCCTCCTCTGTTTCAAGGGCTGTTTGTAGGCGTTCATGTGATGATTGTGCAAGTGTAGCTTGGTGTATTGCTGTTTTTGTTGTTAGATGATAAAACAAAAAAGATGTTTCCAAACAAAATTTCGCCATCCCAAGTGGCTAACATTGCTTTTAAACCAGTGCTTGATTCTATTTTGTTCTCCAGAAGCCTCAGGAATAAGCTTACTGATTCCTTTACTCTCCTTAAATCATTTCTTTTACAAACCTGTGGTTCAAGCTGGGATAAGTAGTGTGTGTGTTTTCCTCCCAAAGATTTGAAAACAGACACAATTGGAGGGGCAATTAGGAATCCCACTTGATGGGACAATACAAGGAAGAGTACATCTTTTGTATTGCACTGCTTCTGAGTTTGTAGGTCTTGAAAGAGACCAGTTGTTAATTCAGAGATGATTGAATTATAGGATTGACCTACACTAACCTGAATAACAGACTAATGTATAAATACAAAAATGCAGTTCACTGGTTTGTAAGGAGAAGCAGTAACTCAAGTGGACAGGATGGTTGTGTTCATTGGTCAGTGTGCTTGGCTCTAGGCGCAGGCCAAGTTCTCGTAAGGAGTTTGCTTGGTAAGCGGAGTCTGAGCCGGGAAGTGACTTGGTGTTTTTAGTGGCTACTGTGATCGAGCTGTTATCTAGCCTGACGTGTTAGTTGCTTTCGTAAGGACAGACTTGTTTGTCATGCACCCTCTCCCTAAATATGCCAGCTGGATAATACTGCCTACATCTGAATCCCTGGGTCTCCTTTGCTTTGGTTGAACCCATTCCTAATTCCCATTATCTTCCTGTAGAATTGTGAGATCTTTTAATCCTCTTATTGCCTAACCTGTCTTTAAAGTGAATTTTGTAAACCTCTGCTGTCATCTGTTCTTTTTTGTCCTGTCAAAGAACAGTCTTTGTTTCCAAATTCTTGTTGGGATAAACAGTAACTATCTTTTCATATACTATTTGCTTTTAAATTTTTGCTGATTGAGTTTAGGTGTTGCTTAAGTGAAGGTTTGGCACCTCCTGGCATTTGTACCAGTGGATTGGCATGCCAGTGGGTTGACGAACCAGGATGTTTTAGGCCAATGCTGTGGATGATGTTACCTCTAGAAGGTTACTGTTGAATTTGGAATAATAATTAGATACTCATCATCACTTTGTTTTATAATTCAATAGATTATAGCTCCTTTTTTTTTGGTGAGGAAGATTGGCCCTGAGCTAACATCTGTGCCAGTCTTCCTCTATCTTGTATGTGGGACACTGCCGCAGCATGGTTTGATGAGTGATTTAGGTCTCCACCTGGGATCTGAACCCGTGAACCCCAGGCTGCTGAAGTGGAGTGTGCTGAATTTAATCACTAGGCTACCGGGCCTGCCCCTATAGCTCCTTTTAACGTGCTTAGATTTCAACAGTTAATGTCTTTATTTTAGTTCACTTTTTTTTTTTTGAGGAAGATTAGCCCTGAGCTAACATCTGCCAATCCTCCTCTTTTTGCTGAGGAAGACTGGCCCTGAGCTAACATCTGTGCCCACCTTCCTCTACTATATGTGGGACGCCTGCCACAGCATGGCTTGCCAAGCGGTGCCATGTCCGCACCCGGGATCCGAACTGGTGAACCCTGGGCCGCTGAAGTGGAACGTGCGAACTTAATCGCTGCGCCACCGGGCCAGCCCTTTAGTTGACTTTTGAGTATGTGATTGCTGCTAATTCTCAGCAAGCTTAACATGTCTAAGTCAGTTTCTTTTTGCAGGATTAAAAAAGGCGTCATTTTTTAATACAGAAGGGTTATGAGACAAAGTAGCGGAGAACATGAAATGGAGCAGACAAAATTCTTTCCAAATTCAAAAACACTTGGATTTTAGATATTAGAAATGGAACAAGAAGTGCTTCTTGAAAACAAACTCTTAAAGAAGTGTTTGAATATAAGAAAACTTCATCTGTTCGCTACTGCATCAGTTACCAATTGCTATGTAACAAATTACTCCCAAATTTAGTGGCTTAAAACAACGCAGTTGTTTAAGCCTCACAGTTTCTTAGGTCAAGAACCCAGTCAAGGCTTTGCAAGATCCTCTGTTTCCAGGTCCCTCACAAACTGAATCAGAATTTTAGCTAGGGCTGCGGTCATCTCAGAGTGCAATTGGAGAAGGGTCTGCTTCCAAGCTTACTCACATGGTTGATGTCAGGGTGAAGTTCCTTCCTCACAGGTTATTGGCTTGGGGGCCTCAACTCCCAATGAATTGATGTCCAGTGACCTCTCTTGGTTCCCTGCTATGTGGGCCTCTCTATAGGGCAGCTCGCAACATAGCAGCAAGCTTCATCGGAGTGAGCAAGCAGGAGGGCAAGAGAGACCAGTGAGAGGCCAGGGGAGGAGCAGAAACAAGACCGAGGTTAGTTTTTGGTTACAATCTTCAAAGTGACACCCCATCACTTTTGCCTTGTGTTATTCTTTAGAAGGAAGTTGCTGGGTCCAGCCCACAGTCAAGGGCAGGGGATTACACAAGGACCAGGAGGCAGAGGTCATTAGGAGTCATTTCAGACCCCGCTGACCACACAGCCGGGGAGTGGAGATGGGTATGTTTTAGAGGAAAGAGAGAAATGCTAGATTCTGTGGAATATCCAGAGACTGAAGAGCTTTGCTAAGTTCGCTTCTGTCTTTGCCCAGGTACCTTAGTTGAGTATTTTACTTTCCTTCCCATTTGCAGAGCACCTTTGCAAACCCGTAAGATTCACTTTCTCTTCCTTTCTGCCGCCCTCTTCTCCCGCATCCTTGTTCTTTATCTCTTACAAACCTGCCTTTTCAGTCCCTGCTGTTTTCATTGATAAGAGTTAATTGACCTTCTTGCTGCTCATTTGCCAAAGCATATGGAATTCTAGTACTTTCTGGGCTGCTCCTGGCATCTATTTAGAATTTATACTGATTGTTAATAATGGGGATACGGTTGCCTTGTTACTGACTAGGGTCTTGAGTTTTTTGGTGTGTGGTTGAGACTTTGCATCTGTTACTACTTTGAAGTAGAATCTCCACTTTTTAGCACCTTTTCTACATGTTTGTTGTATTGTTGTTTCCTTTTGAGAGAATTTGGCCTGAAAACAGCCTTGCTTATATGTTTGCCTGCTTTTACTGGCTTTGCATGTTATAACAGTCTGGCAAGCTACAATGAAAGATGACAGGATCCCAGAAGTCTCTCTTTTTTTTTAAAGATTTTATTTCTCCTTTTTCTCCCAAAGCCCCCCAGTACATAGTCGTATATTTTTTAGTTGTGGGTCCTTCTTGTTGTGGCACGTGGGATGCCGCCTCAGCATGGCTTGATGAGCAGTGCCGTGTCTGCTCCCAGGATCCGAACCCGTGAAATCCTGGGCTTCCCCAGCAGAGCATGTGAACCTAACCACTCGGCTGCGGGGCCGGCCCCCCAGAAGTCATTTTTGAAGCCTTGAGTTCAAGGGCTGCTGCTTTCAGTAAGCAGTTTGACAAATTATTGACAGACTGTATTTGCATATGGAGGCTGGTACTTATAGAAGCTTTTCCTTGAGTTTTGAATAAAGATTTCCAAATTTGTGTGGAGAGGGCTAAGCACCATAATGAGTATTTTTGCGCTCTTTCCACTGTTATGTGGAGAACAAAATTAACCCACAAGTGGGGTGTCCCTTGTGCTGACATTCTTTCTTCTGTACACAAAGGAGAAGTTGATGTGGACTCCTCTTTGCTCACACGCCCTACAAAACACGGGAGAAAAACCAGAATGTTAGTTGGAAAGGGTACGACCAATAGGGAAAGAAATTCTCTTTGTAATCTTGTGAGAGGATAGTTTTGAGGCTAAAAAGAGAACATGAAGTTTACCAACAGGAACTTCTGAGTTGGGCTTGAGTAGCCCACATTAATTCTCAGCGCCCCTCCTGTCATTTACAGCTGTTCGCCTTGGTTTGAGGCCGGTGAATACGTTTAGTGAGGACCTGATATGCGGTGGGCATTGTGCTAGGTACTCAGCAACCACATCTCCAATTTTCACGACAGTCTGGAAGACATTCCTTCAACAGGACAAAGAGAGTGAGGCCCAGGGCACGTCAGCAGTTTGTCCTAGGACACATCGAGGTTGTCTAGTCCAGGGCTTCCTCACTCCACTGCTTAGCTGTGGTCTGGGCTGTCCCCCCATTCAACCCCTCTCATCCCCTCAAGTGACCAGACCAGCTATGTCCTCCTTGCTGTCAGAGAACGCACCCGAGAAGCGCACTAGGAGTTGACTGCTTATGACTCTGTAACTGAAAGTAAACCTATGCGTCTGTGCAATTACATGTCAGACCAGAGTGTGTCTTTTGTCATGATCTTGTTGGATTAGAAAGTAAATTAGGGCCTAAAGAGAAAGTATGTGGGAAGCTGCTTTGGTCCAGGTAGTAACCCGTGTCTGCCAGATAGATTTATAGAGCTCGATTAAAGTTATGCTGAGAAACCAGAATTTAGGTGTGGAAAGCTGAGATTGATTTTAGTAAGGGCAAAGTTGAGTTATTCCTCCACTGTCATTGGGTTATAAATATCACTTAGGTTATCATTTAGGTTATATATTAGAAAGGTCAACCTTTATTGTCAAGGAGGAGAACAAATGTTTTGTGCTTTATGGTTTTTTATTCAGTTCCTCTGAGAAATTTGACTCTCCAAGTATGCTCTTTTCTGCTCAAAAATAGTGGTTAGGTAATGTTTCAAACTTCTGAGTTTCTTGTCTGACTAGTAGCAGCTGAAATGGAAACATAATAAGAGGAAATAAAGAACATTTTAGTGAGTAAAGCTGATGAACGGCATGAAGGATAATGGGATTCTAGTGGAATTGTACTTTGTAACCCTAGTCATTGATGCTTTTGATCTTGTGCAGCTGTATTTGGCTTGAAGGCTACTAGGCGTTTCTTTGGTTGAAGCTAGTTTAAACTTCTCACTGGTTTAAGGCCAGTGATGCCTGCATTTCTGTGAAGCGTGGAATGTTTTGTGAAGTCACTTTAACGGCATTACTAATTAGCTGAGGTCAGGAGATTTTATTTCCCTTCTAGGAACAGAGGAATAGCTGTTTTATCTTTCAAAGATCTTGGAATAGGTTAATGTTGTGGTTGGGAGTTTTTTTGTTTTTATTTTTTCTTTCTGGTGATAAAAGTGTTTTGGTTAACAGAATCTCTTTGTATGAAGGAGGTAAAGTTTGCCCTAGCATTCCATCGCTGAGGTCTGAGTTCATGCCCCGGCCTGAGTCACTCTGTATGGTCAGTTAGTACACATGCAGGCAAAAGAAGTGCTTTAGTGGTTCTAGGCACCTTCTTTGTCAGTAAGAGTAAGAGTCTTAGCAAGCAGTTAGCTAATAGATCTAATATTAGTCCCCTTGCCCCACTCCCTTAAAAAATCTTGGCATAGGTTAAGTGAATAATTGTAGATATTTAAGCTGAGCCTCTATTGTGATGGGTTGATCTGGGCCCCCTACCTCCCCGCCTTGCCTTAGGCCTCTCTGTGACTTTTACCAGATATGCGTTAGTGCCCTGATCACAATCTGCGTAGTCAGAACACTGTGATTAAAGACCTGCAGGGCACATGAGCATCTTCAGTACCCTTGTCTAAAAGAAAGTGTTGACTGCTGTACTTTCATCCTTTATGAATTCTTTAAAAGCATCTATTATTTTTAATTTGCAGCAGCTCTTGCCAGGTAAAAAGTTTTGGGAAACAGATGAATCCAGCAAAGATGGACCAAAAGGAATATTCCTGGGTGATCAATGGCGAGACAGTGCCTGGGGAACATCAGGTAATCTAGATCTAGCATCTGTACTGTGATTTATGCCTGTCTTAGAGCTCCTTTCCTCAGCAGTTGGCAAGTCGTGAATTTTACATCAGTGACATAAGCATGTCAAGCAGTGTCCTGTCCTGTAGTATAATTGCCATGAAGGAGCTTATATGATGTAATTTATTAAAACATAATTAACACAAAATCAAATCTTCAATATTTTATTCAAGTGCTAGCCACAGGGCAATGGTCTTATTTAAAATGACCAGAATTCCAGCTATAACTTTTTGTTGTGTATTGCTGTCAGCATACTTGGAATTAGAAAATCCGTGCCTGCCATTTGAAGTTCATGTTTCTTTTTTCTCACCTTGCCCTTGTGTACCGTGTATGGGATAATCTATCTATAAATGTGGTTGGGGTCAGATCAAGTCAGTGGGCACTGGTGCTCTTCTGACAGACTGCCCCCGAAGAGGGATGGGGAGAAGGTGTAGAGGCAGACACGCTGACAGCAGAAAGAAATGACGGGTGAGGGAGGAACGAGACAGAGCCCAAAGCCGGCGTGCTGTGCTGCAGCACAGTGTAAGAATGGAACCTCCGATGACAGCGAGTCACCAGAAAAGATCAAATTATGTTGTTTTTAAAAAGGGCAGTAAAATCACATTTTCTTTTAGTAATATTATCAATAAAATATATTAAAAAGAAATTCTGTTACTTGAGAGAGGGGTAAACGTTGATTTATCCACTTAGCTGGATAAACCATATGCGTGAACTGCCGTATTGTTCTGCTGTCCTGGGTATGTGAGGGTTGTGTTCTGTTCATTAGCTTTTGTAGAATGTTATACTTAGGGGAAGACATAATAGGACATTTGGCTCCACTGACCATGGAGGTCTCCCGATCCCCAGTCGTTGGTTTATCCCTGAGACGTCACTCGTAATTTGTCTGAGCCTCTGGCTGCACTGTATCATGCTTGTGTATCTTTTTTGTAGATCATTCAGTTTCCCAGCCAATCATGGTGCAGAGAAGACCTGGTCAGAGTTTCCATGTGAACAGTGAGGTCAATTCTGTACTGTCCCCGCGGTCGGAGAGTGGGGGACTAGGCGTTAGCATGGTGGAGTATGTGTTGAGCTCATCCCCGGGCGATTCCTGTCTAAGAAAAGGAGGATTTGTAAGTTGGCTTGAGGAACTTGTTCCTATCTCTCTCTCTTTTTTTTCCCTAAAGCAAAACATGCCTGTTTAGTTTCTTAGATATTCACAGCACTAATTACAGAGTATTTTAAAACACTTTTATTGCAATTAGCAGACATAGTAGGAGATGCAAACTAAACTTTTTTAAAAATAGACAAATGATGGGTTTTTTGGACATATTGATAGTAATGTGAGATAACTGAAATCTAGATCTCAGTTCATTGGTCTACCAGAAAACACCATTTTTAGTTTAGAAGAAAAAAAAGTCAAAAGAGAAGGAATTAAGAAAAGAAAGCTGAAGCTGGAGCGTCAGTAGGAAATAGATCTGAGAGCAGCGATTTGCCAGTCCCCAAGAATCCTCACAATGGGGTAGCTCTGTCGGACCGTTCTTGTTCTGCTAGCTAGGCATTGATTGTGGATGATCTTTGAACAGCGTAGCGTCTCATACCCAGCCCGGCGGGAAATTAGAAGTTCTGTTAATTCTGTCTACGTTTTTTTTTCAGATTCATTACCATTGACCACTCTGATGCTAAATTGTAGCCCAAGCAGCTTCTCTGTCTCCAGCTTCTTCCCTTTTAAGTCTTAAGCAGTCTTCCTCAAGCATCTTTGATAGCCTTTCTCAAAACTGGTTCTTTCTTATATCATCGACTTTCCAGATCTCGAAGTCTTAAGATGCATTTCCATTTGATCTTCCTCATTTTGTGTCCTGTGACTGGTTTTATATTCCACGTCACAGCTAGGAAGGCCATGAAGACACCCTGAATCTGTCTTCCCTCCTTTTCTCCCACCTCAACTTGTTTTGTACTTTTTTCAAAGCATTTTCTCACTGTAGTCCTTGCGGGCTTATAGTACCTATTGGCAATTATTTAAAGGACCTTCTGTCCCCTAAATCATATGAATAATTTTGCTTCTGTGATGATCTGTCTTTATCGTACAGCATTTGTCATCAGTGTTGTATTGTCATACATCTGTTGCTGGGTGTCAGAGACTCAGCCTGTTTTCCACATTCCACTCGAAACTCCTTTCGAGTAAGAGCAGTTCATTTTTGGTGCGGCTTCCTCAAGTGTCAAATATAATTCTTTAAGATGTTAGTGGACAGTAAACGAATGGTTGTCAACTTGTTTGCATGAAGAGAACAGATAGGATCTAAGGTAACTGAAATCCACATGGAGTTCGCTTTATTCTAGGCATGTCAAAGATGGTGCTGCAACCTACGGTGGACACTTGGCATGTGGCTGGAGCTTTTAATTCCACAGGAAAGCCAGAAGAAATAAGGTGAAATGAGCTTCTTTAATGTAAGAGGTTGATGAGGATTCCTCCTAGCTCCACGTGTAGAAGTTTGGTGTGAGGAATTTAGCCAGAAGAGAATCTTCTGTTTTTATAGTAACCCTCAGGTAGATCAACGGACTAAACTCGGGCTTTTTGTCTTAAGTCTGGAGTACTAGCCATTCCAAAACTGACCGGATCGCTTCTGGATCTTTTGACCCTGGGTCAGGTTTGGTAGCTTATGGATCAGATAGGAAAAGGCTTCTTTTATTTGAACCTTCCCGAGAGGCTCCTTGGGAAGAACAAGATCTACCCTTTGGATGTGAGGAATGGGCTCAGGCAAATGATCGTCTGCCTGCTGCCCCGTGGGGAGAATGGTGTTGCCTCTCTTCTTTCACCTCATCCCCAGCTCGCCTCTTTTTCTGTCTCTCACTTTCCTCATCTCATGAGCGCAGATTCCTCAGAGGAAGTGCTGCCATCTAGTTTTGGCCAGTAACTTTTCACTATTTACTACAGGAGAAAAGTTAGTATTGTGCATAGGTAAGTTGTTAATTTGGTGAATGGACCCTCTGTGACTCTTGCTGTGAGTTCTCTGAAGTGTGTGTGACCAGTTTCTAATTCTTGGGCATTAGCCAGGAGGTGTGTGCCTGGGTTACAATCAAGTTTGTAGGAGGCAGAAGAATAATTGGAATTAGAGAAAGATAAAAGACTGGGACTAAATTACTACTGTTTTTCTCTTTTTAAATAGTTATTTCATTAGTTAATCTTATGCGAAAGCTGTGTCTTTGGCATTCAGAATCTTGTATTCCTTTTTGTAAAGGTGGCCTCCACCTGTAGTTGTCTTGGGAGACTGGTGACTTTTACCTCTTTTCCAGTATTATCACCAGAAGAAGTTAAGACCTCAGGATAGAGATCAGAAAATTGAACTTGCTAAGAGATAATTTACCGAGCTTCTGAGGGTTACGTAAAAATAAATGAAAATTCTCCAAATCTGTTCCAGTTTCTTCTCAGAATGAAGGTTGTGGGTAATGAAATATTATCCCATATTTTGGCTTGAGTTGCCTCTAAAAGGTGATACGGGAGGACTGATCAGTGACACCAAGCTACCACATTAGCATATCCAGTCTTTTGGTGGATGGAGGTCTGAGGGTCAGTTTTTATCAGCTTTGTGGTTGTATCCTGCTGATCTTACACCTAACCTGGCTTTGCTCTGCCTGGTAGTTCTGATTACATTTGACCAAAGCTCTGCTCCTGGAAACCTGAGTCACTTTCTGTTGTCATGGTGTACACGCATCTTCTTGGAAAAGGTGAGGCCCACCCCCCTTTTTAAAAAAATCTAGCCTGTCATTCAAAGTGTTATTCAGAGGCCAAGGAAGGTAGAATATCTGCTTCTTGTAGATAATTGTTCTAAAGAGTGGTAATTGGTGGTTTACGGGTCGAAGCGCTCAGATGTTTTTACGTTTTGAGGGGCTGTACCAACATTGCCTCCGGTAGGCCTTGGAGAAGCCCCATTTTAATGCCCTGAGAGCTGAAGACATAATGAACGTAGACCTCAAAGCAAGTACTAAGGGGCCATTCTTAGCTACTGACAACAGATAATTCAGACTCTGATCAACTTTTCAATTTAAGGTGATTTAGAACTAATCTACTCATTCTACAGTGGTTTTCCATTTTTAATAAGGTGGTTTCCTGGTTTCAGCTGGAATGAAGGTATTTTAACTCTTTGTCTAGCTTTCCTGAGCTTTCTTAAGTTCATTTTGATTGTACAAATGGAGTCAGTAGTGTTGGCTTCTGTGATAAGAGTGCTTTCAGGCTGACGGTGAGAATCCAACAGCAGTGTTTTGTTCCCGGCGCCCACATAAACTTTTGGTGGTGTCCACGTGAGTCAGATGGTTCGGGGGGCAGCTGTCAGAGTCACAGGAAAACTCAGAAAACCGCTCAAGTCAGTTAAGTCTTTTACTGTATTTTCTTTTTGTATCCTTTATTTTATTTATTCCTTGAATAAGCTATCCCCTCCCCCCCAAAAAACATAACTACTGTATTTTGAGGTTACTGGGTATAACTGCCCATCTGTGTCTTTTGGAATACCAGCTGCTCTTCAAATAAATGGAAGCCTAGCCAATCAGAAAAGTAGATCATAAGCTCACTCTTCCCAGTTTATGGTGCCTAGGGAAATGAGAAGACCACCATGAACTTCGATTAGGGTGAAGATCACCCTAACCTTGTAAAAGAAAGATTTAAAAAAAACCCCAAAAAACCTTGGGACTGCCTTTCTACTTGTCTATAGGAACTGGCCACTTTCTGTCGTGGAGCATGCATACTCATAGCAATTCAGTTGGGTCACAGAACTTGATGACTTTCCTTCCTGATTGTCACTGCATTCTTTTAGGTAACCAGTGCTACTTTAATTAATTGTTTTTAAAAAACTTTGTGCAGTGTAATACAGTTAGAAGTCAGGGGTTTGAGTCTCAGCTGGATCTTAATTTCCTCATCTGCAACATGGGGATGATTAAAAATCCACAGTGTAATTCATACGGCTGTGTAATATATGTGAAATTGCTTTGTAAACCTTATAAAATTTTGCTCCAGAGTCCATGGGCCAATAGGATTATCAATAGCTGGGAGCTGATTAGAAACGCAGAATCTCAGACCCTACCCCAGGCTTGTTGAATCAGAATCTGCATTTTGACAAGACTCATAGGTGATTTGTATGCACATTAAAGTTGATAAATACTGCTGTAAGACGTAATTTTCATGGAAGATTCAGTCACCAGCAGGCTATGCATCAAATTCAGAAACGTCTCTCTACAGGGTGGGGGTCCCTTCAGATTTGAGCTTCCCTTGAACAAAAAATCTGCAGTGTCAAGCTTTTAGACACTGAAGAGATTAAAAGTTAAAAAACAAAAACAAAAACAAGCCCAACTTTTAGAAAACCCTTTTTTTGGTTTTCCTTTCTGTAATAACAAAAAATACCGTTCTACGTGTTTAAGATCTGTTTTCTTTTTCCTCCTGGATCTGGTGGTTACCACAGCAGAGGGAACACTCCTCTTACCTTTCTGCACACCAGGAATTGGGTGATCATATACACAGTGCCTGGTATGTTCCGTGTTCCACTGTTTCTAAAGTGCATACCTCCCCACTTCGTCCATTTTGAAGTTGGGATGCATCTTTCAAATGATAGTGTGTTATAGCTTAATTGCCAGTGTTTCCTTCTTAGTGGCACATAAAATGATGGTATGTCTTATAAATTGATGGTGTCTCAGATTTGATGAAATGTGGTAGTGGGAGGTGGCTTGATTCTGTACATATATCTCAGAAAAAGTCATTGGGACAAAAGGTCTAATGATGAGAGCCAGAACAGTTTGTTTACAGAGGGAAAAACGTAAGATGTCTAGCAATTTTGAAGCTTTCGGGCTGTGGAGGTGAGGATGAGCATGTCTGAAAAAGACAGTGGGGAAAAAAACGTGAAAATTGGATAAAGTACTTCTAAGAAGTTTTCTTCTTGTTGTTTTTAAAAGATTTGCACTTTCATGAATTGCCTTATTTAATCCTTGAAACAGCCTTTTGAGCTAGATACTGTTGTCCCTATGAATTTATAGATGAGAAGAATGAGGCTTAGAAGGGAAGTGGTGGGGTCTGGATTCACACTTTGTTCTAATTTCAATTCTTAGCTGTATTGCTTTCTGCTGTGCTATACTGGCTTGTTCATTAGTTGAGTTCCTCACAATAGGATCATGTTATGTTAATTTAAAAGTAATTCACATGGCTAGTAACTTCAAACTTTATTAATTTTTTTTAATATTTGAAATTTTTTATTACCAGTAGGACTACAAACTGCATAACTTCAAAGGAAATTGACATTTCAGCTTTTGGGCCTTTTGTGAAAAACACATGAGTGTACTCAGGAGAAACCACTATTTTAGTTAACATTGTTATGGTTTCTGGACTCAGTGTGTCAAGCAGATATGCAGAATATTCCTTTTTAGAAAGAAGGGAGGAAAATTACTAATCTCATTGAATGTGACTTCTGCCCTGTGGAGCTTTGTGCTAAGATCATGCAATAAGAGGAGAAATTAAATTCTCATTTCTCTGACTTCATTCAGAGTTAATAGATATTTTCTGCACTGTTCCTCCTGTCATGTGAGGCTTTGGGGAGGCTGAGCCATAAATGGGTTGGCGCTGATCTGCAGTGTGCGCTTCCTCAGGATCTGCCTGCTCTTCCCTCCGTCCTTCCGTATCCAGCAGTGGAACATGTTCCTCCCCCCTTTGTAGATTTGGGGTCTCCCAGAGCCTTTCTTGTCCCGCTCTTGAGCTTTTAATTGAGCGTGGCAACTTGCATTTTCAGCACACACTGCCTGTATTTCAGTTCTACAGGTTTGGGTTAACATTCATCTAAAGGAAGACCAAGACCACAATAAAAAGATGCTATTAATCCTTCTTTGTTTTTTCTTTCATTTAGCTAATAAACTTTTTCAGTACTATTATGTACTAGGTGCTGTGTGACTAAAGCAAAACCTAAACCCTGCCTTTATGATGCTTCCATTGGACTTAATTACAGTGGTTCTCACTTGTGAGTGCTTATTGGAGTTACCGGAGGAGAAGCTTTTTATAACATTTGTGGGAGCCTCTACAGACAATCAAATCAGAACCTCTGGGAGCAAGCCCAGACACTTGTAAATTTTAAAAAGATTGTGATACTTGACACTGATCGTAGAGCCACTGCATTGTGAAAATGACGGTGTCCCTGGAAGGGCCAGATTGGCTGTACAGTTACATTAGAGTTAAACCATTTAATTGAGGCTTTTAAGATTTTCAAACTTGATAGTACAGATCATGTTACCATTATCCATCTCAGTGCATAGCTTTTACTAATATATTATATTTGTATAAAATGACTTATACTTTAGCATATGCATCATTTCATTGATATTCATAACTGCTCTGTTTTAAACAAAATTATCCCTGTTTTATAGAGGAGAAAAGTAAGACTCAGGTTTAATGACCTGTCTAAAGTCCTGTGACCAGTAAGTGTTAGCAGTTGAGAAAGTAGGTTCTGTGCAATCTGAGTTAGTACTTTCTTAAAGACCGCATAGATACAAATAACTTACCTTATATTAAAAAGGTTTTAGGGGGCCGGCCCGGTGGTATAGTGGTTAAGTTTGCACGCTCCACTTCGGCATCCCAGGGTTTGCAGGTTTGGATCCTGAACGCGCACCTATATACTGCTCATCAAGCCATGCTGTGGTGGCATCCCAC
The DNA here is from genome assembly GCF_041296265.1 of Equus caballus. Classification (NCBI taxonomy): domain Eukaryota; kingdom Metazoa; phylum Chordata; class Mammalia; order Perissodactyla; family Equidae; genus Equus; species Equus caballus. The sequence goes on from NC_091685.1 coordinate 25,502,220, forward strand.
ATACAAAATAGAGGAAGATTGGCACAGATGTTAGCTCAGGGCAAATCTTCCTCACTAAAAAGTAAATAAATTAAAAAAATTAAAATCCCATAAAATGTACCAACCATTTATTCTCCTATTCTTCTCTCTTTAGGGTCTTCACTTTTCTAAGAGACCATTTTTATGATCCTGAACCCTGTATTGTCTTTTAATAACAGACTTTTGACAGAGTGGTTTCCCGCCTGTACTCTTGGTGTCATTCAGAAATCAGATTTCATGTCACCTGTTTTTATTTAGGGCTGTTGTTGATTTGCTGAAGTTTTTTCTCTTAAGTAAACTTTTTATTAAAATATGACATATACAGAAAAGTGTTCGTCATAAATGTTGATCTTCATGAATTTCTACAAAATGAATACACCCTTGTAACTATCCAGATCAAGAAATGGAAGCCTCCTTTGGTCTCCCACCTTTGAATAGAAGAAACCTACTATTCTGCTGAGGCATTAATAACCTATTCAGAGTAGAAAATTGGTAGCTTTATTTTGCATGAATGTTCTGTACAATATTAGTGACAAACAGCCCATTTCAGGGATATTTTTGAAAATCTAGCCCTTGGCAGTCTAATTGAGAAGGTAAGTATCAGTGGCCAAGTTTTCAGGCCAGAGTAATCGGCTTACAGACAGGCTGAGCATCTTCTCAGCAAGCCCTTGTAAAGGGTCACTGAGGAAGGATAATGCAGAGAGTTGATTTGGAAAGTGAGTCTCCCCTGTCACCAGATTTCTTGCTTGTTGGTGAAACTTCCTACTACTACTTTATCCCATTTCCTTCCCGTTTTTGCCTGCAGACCTTTTGAACTCCTTGTGAAAAATTGGGGCTGATCTGCTCCTCCTAGCCAGTGACTTGATTTGTAGATTTGTGGAAGATTACTTAGGTGTATTCGTGGATGGTCCTTTTAATACTCTTTTATTGACGTTAATGGTATCTAATTCAGGTAGCGTTGTTTGTTGTCTAGACCACATCACCACCTCCTGGTTGATAAAGACTGTGGGAGGATCTTTCTTATTTTAGCAGTTCAGTTTTGCAGGATTTTTGTTTGGCATTTCAATTTTCTTCATCATATTTTTTGAACTTCTGCCAGGGATAGGAAAATGAATATACAGCTTCTGTCAGTTTTACTTTTGCGGTAGGAGGAAGCTATTGTCTCTGGACATTTTGAAAACCCTTTCTGTCTTTAGAATCCTGTCCTATTCCCATCTCTGCTTTGGGGTCTCAGTGTGATGCTTAATTGGCTATCATTCACTTCTTTTGAACCAAAAACAATCTTATGCTTTCAAGATTCTACTCTGAAAGTCACGTCTCATGGCTGCCAGCCCTGTAGTTTACCATCTAGATGCCACATGAAACTGAGTTGTATATCCTTTCTAAGTTCCTTCTCGTATGTGTTTCTTTGTTCGTATTAGCCATGAGATAGTTCTTTTTCTGTGTTAGCTTTGAATGGGGAATGATTTTGAAAGTAAAATGGACTCTGGAAGTGGTAATTGAAAGGTCTAAGAATGTGAAGGTCCACGAGTCACCCTTTCTTGGCCAGAGATCTCTAAAACTACTGTGAGAGCATCTATTGTGCATTTGCCGGCCTGCACACTCACAGCTGAGCGTCTGCTGCTCCAGTGTCCATTGATTCCCCCCCAATGAAATTTGGTTGTGGTGACTGGAGATGCTGTGCAGCAGTTCTCGCCTTCTTCTGATTGGATCTTGCCCTTTTCCAGGAGCTTTAATTTGGTCCAACGTATTTGTTTCTTTCTTAAACCAGAAACCAGTTGTGGGGACAAGCAAGGTTGCCTCTCTTTAGTTTTACAAAACCAAAGGTTACTTGCCCTTTGATCAGATTCTCCAAAGCTCTCTGTGCAATGTCAAGTCGCTATGCCAAATCTTTTCCTTTTGGAAATCAAGGCACGTTTGCTTTATGTGTTGTGGGTAAGAGGAGACAGACTTAATTTCCTTAGAAGACAGGACATCAACATACTTGGCACCACATCAGTTCTTTTAGGTCCAGTCTTTCAATCTTTGTAGTTTGAAACACTTCAGAGATGAATTCTGTTGCATCACTGATTCGACTTAACATGCTCCCATGTAGTCTCAAGATAATCTGGTATGTGACGGGCAGGTAGTGGAAGGCAACAGGTAAACATTTAGAATACTCTTGGTGAATTTCAGTTAGATTTAACATGTTTTGAAGGATTAAAAAAATTAAAGTTAAGGATGATTGTGAATTATTGATGCAATAAGCTCTGAGACATAGGGTGGAACTGGGGTGGTGGGTGGTGCAAATTGGCAAGATATATATATCTCAAGATAAAGTATAGATAATCTAATTAGAATGATGTCAGACCACACTTAGCTCAATATTCGCAAGCAAGGGAAGCACTCATATAGGCAGTGGTGAAGTAGGAAATTTCTTTCTGTAGGCTTAACACTTTCCAACTATACTGTTAGCTTCCATACCTGGGGCTTATTAAGAGTCATTGTATTGTATATAGTTAGATTTGAGAGTAGAGAAGTAGCAGCAAGAGAGAAAGTTGTGGCTGGGCCTTGGATAGAAAGGAAAAAAATTGGGTGGTGGGACATTGGGCTTGGTAAGACTGTCCTCAACTCTGTAACATAAATGTATGTCTGTCTCCCCCATTTGGCAAGACTTTCTGCAGTGTTCCTGCCTCTGTGTTGTCTGTTAATTAGATTGTAATGTCTTGAAAGGGCATGAACACTAGCCTGTTCTAATTAGCATCTAGTGTAGTCTGCTGTCCACAGTGGTTGCCCACTATTATTAGTTGATGATGATTAGTGAAGCTGAAGCTATTTTTCAAACAGGGCCCAAGGGATGCAGACAGTGATGAAAACGACAAAGGTGAAAAGAAGAACAAGGGTGCCTTTGATGGAGATAAGCTAGGAGATTTGAAGGAGGAGGGTGATGTGGTGGACAAGACCAATGGTTTACCAGTGCAGAATGGCATTGACGCAGACGTCAAAGATTTTAGGTTTGTATGTTTTACGCTTCTGATTTTTGAATGGGGGCTCTGGGTTTTTGTTTTGATTTAGTTTTGTTTTGATTTTAGTTTTCCTTTTCCCTCCTTATGTGTCCTTTTTGAGAATTGGGTCTAGTGTAGGCCATACCACAAAGATTGTAAATTAACTGGCAAGGTGGAATTTTCTAAGAGCTGTGAATGCTTTGCCAAATCAGTAGGGTTTGCATTTGAGTAGGGCTATGTAATTTCCAGAATGATGCCATAAAGATCATTTCAGTGATTCTCCAATATCAAAATCACCTGGGCTGGGAGCCTTGGGACTTTCGCCAAGTTTCTCCCATGTCACTATCTTGGGAGAAACCATGGTTACTAATGGAAGTGTGTCATCTCTCTCTGGCATGTTAGAGTAGAGGGAAAAACACTTGAGGACTTCTGAATTATTTTGTTTGGGACTCATAAGCTCCCTTTGAGCTAGGTGGGTCAGGTATCATTTTTTCTCGTTTTGAAGAACCAGAGATGCAGCTTAGACGACTTGTCCTGTTGATGCCTCTCATTTCGTCTCTGGTCATGAGTGATTTGCAGGCTTTACCCTATACTTTAATACACGCGCTATTAAAATGATATTTGTCTTCCACATTTGACAAGTATTCTTCATTTATGTAGGCAGCCTTTAGTGATGGTTATATAATTTGAGCAATCTAAAAATCCTTGGTCAGTGATGTACAGGTAGAGAATTTAATCTTTTAGTGTTAGTCTAAAGCTAATATGTGTGTGTCTAAACACACACACACGCACACACACACACATCTTATTTTAATATATACCAAAGCCAAAATTAAAATAGACTTTGGATCATCGTTTGTAGAACAATGTTCAGTTGTTTGGTATTCCTAATCTAGTTTTTGTATCTTGTGAGTGCAAAGAATTACAGTCTTGGGAAGAAACATGAGGCACAGAGTAATAAATACTCATTTACCTGAAGTCTTTCGGATGAGTTTGGGTAGCCTCTCAAGCAGCCTGTTGCTGTGTTTTGTGGTATTTAACTTTGGGGCAGGTGGTGGTGTTAGGGCATGTGTGTGTGTGTCAAGGAACACAATAATAGCTTTAATTTGTACCAGTTACAGGATTTGTTTTAGGAGTGAAAGGCGTGGAATGTAGTCACAGGCTACACTGCCCTGACCGGAATGTAATTTTATATCGTATTAGTCTGATTTGGGATCCTGTAGTCCTTCACTGCTTTTACGTAGGGTGGCCATGTGGCCCAGGTTACGTAGGGCAGTGCTCATTTATACCTGTGTCTCAGGATATTTTATTAATAGTGCCCTTTCCTCTCTTAGGAGTGTCCTGGTTTAGATGTTAAATTATATCCTCACATTACTTTTCATTTTTAGAGTTGTCTCCTTAGCAGGGGCATATCCTAGATAATTTATTCTGTACTATTTCGTAATGGTCTACGTCTTCTGATTTCTTAGAAGGGGAAAAGGGGAGACAGTTTTAGCATTGGCCGGTAGTACCCAGTAATACATAAAATTCTTTTTATCCTATATAAAAATTCTTTTAAAAATCCAAGATCATTCTCAGATGTAGAATTTCCCTTTAGAAACTACTTTTTCCATTGGCTCTATGTCTAAAAAGTAGACGTTGCTTTTGGGGGCTTGTTTTACTACCAGCATTTTGGGATCTCTGGTTCATAGATGCCACAGGCAGTGATTTTTCCAGTTCATTCACTGTTCCTCAAATCTGGGCCCCATTTGTGAAAGAAATTGTAAATTAATAGCAGGTAATGTAAATGTAAGGGGAGGGTTGTGGTGGGAAGACAGCCATAGAAGAGTCGTTTCATAGGATATAAGATGTAAGCACCATAAGGGGTCTCTGGTTGTTTTGTAGAAAAAGTTTTAAGTACTGTTGATAATAAGCTATGTCAAGGACATTGTCCTTAAACTTGGGTTGCTGTAGTGTCCCTCCCCGCTCAAAATAAGATTTAATGCCCTTTACTTTCTCTGTTTAGCCGTACCCCTGGTAATTGCCAGAACTCTGCTAATGAAGTGGATCTTCTGGGTCCAAACCAGAATGGTTCTGAGGGCTTAGCCCAGCTGACCAGCACCAATGGTGCCAAGCCTGTGGAGGATTTCTCCAACATGGAGTCCCAGAGTGTCCCCTTGGACCCCATGGAACATGTGGGCATGGAGCCTCTTCAGTTTGATTATTCAGGCACGCAGGTACCTGTGGACTCAGCAGCAGCAACTGTGGGACTTTTTGACTACAATTCTCAACAACAGGTACTGTGTGTGTCTCTGTCACTCTCTCTACTCTCCCTCCAGCCAGCACATTATTCAAGTAACTAAGAACGGGGGATGGGAGGAGGGTGGCATTATTTTAAGCTGTTGATAGCCAGCCCTTCTTAACCCAGCAGTGATGGGGGTTTACACAGCTTCTGTATCATCCCCTCAAGAAGCTCATTCCCAAGCTGAGGTGTCATTTGCGAGAGACCACCCTGCTCTCTGTGAAATTCCTTTGGCTCCTCTCTCTCCCCAGGGCCTGGGGAGTGGACGAGGTGGTGCTACCTCTTGTAATAATCCTCTTGGATGCCAGATTCATCTCTTTGAAGGTTAATGTGATTGTGATGCTACCGGTTTTTGTTTTGTTTTTAAAATAGTAAACTCTCTGTTACCACTGTCAGGGACCCAGTGCTAGGTTGCCTTATTGGTCATGTCTTTTAATTAAGTGAGTTACTGCAGATAACAAACATACCTGGTACCGTTTGAAAGAGTTAGACTGATTAGAGGACACACACACACAAATCACTCAACGTAAAATCTACAGTGAAATTACTTGGCTCTTTGTTTTATTCATAAATCCCTGGAAAATACTGTAAATGTGCCTTCTGGGTTTGAAGGCATGGTATGACTAACTCTAGGGTTTACTGATCATTCTGTTTAATTTTTTTTTAAAAGGAAAATCATCTGTCTGAATTATAAAAGGAGGCAGGTAGCTTTCTAAACTTGTTAAGTTCCACTAATTCTCCCTTGTTGGAATTAGTTTGATGGGCCATGAATTTCTCATACTCTTTAACTTTGGACTAGAACATAAATATAAAACTTGTAGATTTGAAAGGTTAAAATCTCGCTTTGAAGTTGAGAAATTCTCTATCTATGGGAGGAAATTGACTTGTGGTCTTTGGAGACCAGTTGTAGCATACTGTCCCTTTAGTTGTCATAAATAGCTGATTTTAAATGCATTTTCATTGATAGACAACTGGGTAATAAAGTTAACCAGGTGACGTTTACCAAAAGCAATCCCTTTAAGGGATGATGCGATGTGCACGCCCTGCGCTCAGTGTCAGATGGATGTGTTAGGTTTTGTTGAGAGTAAACTAAAAGTGCACACTGTTCTTCTGTAGTTCCCAGTGGGTGTGCCCACCTCTTGTAAGACTGGACTTTCTGTGAAACAGTCTTCTTACACTGTTTTGCCTCTTTGCACATAATCCTCAAAACAGCAGTTTTGAGTGAAGCCAGAAATCGCTTCAGGTGCTGAAGATATATTAGACTGCAAAATATTTTGTGCCACGTCAGCAAATATAGGGACACAGTATTCCTGTGTAGATTTCAACTTGTCCAGCTTTGAATGTTAATGTGCTAGTTTCTCTCTCTCGATTGAGGTTGTCAGTGTAGGCTATTCCTAATTAGTGTCCTCTAACCTACTTACATTAAGAAGTTTTATCCGATTCTTTCTTTACCTGAGTTTCTTTCTGCTCTGTCTTTGTCTGAACTTCCCCAGCAGCTCTTAGAACTCTGGCCATTTTTGGTTCTTCTGTACTCAGTCTCACCCTTTTTAATCCTCTGCTTATTATTTAAGAAGTGTTTGTCTTCAACCTCTTATGGATGAAAATCTGATTCTCTTTCATTTAATTGTTCTTTAGTTCATAGCCAGAGTTGGGATTCTCATTTGATTTACTGGTCTCTGGTTTCAGAATAATTTTACCAGTTTTTTGGGAGATTGGACAATTATTAGATTCTCAGACAGAAATATACTTTTGCATACCCACAAGTAGTTAACACAATTACATTAAAAACAGCACCCACTCAGGTTTATAAAACCTGGGGTGCTTCCACCACGTCTCTCATTTCAGCAGTTTTTGAAAGTGAATGTTATTATTTTGAAAGTTAAACTCTTGTTGGGTTCTGGCTTTTCCTATACGCGTTTGTTGCTGCTACATAGGGGCATTGTTAGAAAGATGTACCACCATCATATGATGTGGTCACTGTTGTTTTAGTCCATGGGCCCCTGATTCTTACTTTGCTGAGTAGATTGTTTGACACATTCTAGTACTCGGCACCCTGATAGCCTGCCTGGGACCCAGTGCCTCAAGACTCCAAGTATCTTCAAGACCCTTAACCTCTCAAAGGCTCTTGCCAGTAGTTGTTAAGAAGGAAAGGTCCTTTTTCTACTGGAGATTGGTGTTCTTAGGTTTTTATCCCTCCAGTCTTTCTTACCCTTTTGTTTTTCATCACACTTTATACCCCTTCCCATTTCTACTAATTTAAATTGTTCTCATTCTTCAAGGTCCAATGCTGTTACCTTTCTTGATCTCCAAATCAAAAAGTTGCCATGTCTGTCTCCTTAGAGCTCTGTAGTGCATTGTGCTTCCTTAAGAAAAGGAGTCACCATATTCTGCCTTGTGTTACGATTATTTGCTAATAGTCCTTGTTAAACTGTAAACTCCTTGAGTAAGGTCTGGGTCTTGTCCCCTCTATGTCCTCTGCTTCACTTTAGCAGACCAAGTTTTCAGGGAACTTTTTCCATATCCCTGTTATAATATCTCGAACATCTCCTGTATTTAATATGCTTCTCAAAACTAAAATTTGAAACCAGCCTCCTAAGAGGTCTGGAGGCTGCTCCTGGAGGGTTAGCATGCATTGTAACACGCGAGTCCTATGGACCTAGTCCGCCACCTCGTGCCCCACGTACAAACGACTAGACCTGTATCAGATCGAGGAAATCTGCCTCCTGGATCACTATTTAACCATTTAGGGTCACGGCCCTCTGTTGCCACCTAATAGAAGCCATGATCCTCTTATCAGAAAAATGTACGTAATTCTTTTGGCACCCACCGAATGTTGTGGATAACTTCAGGGAGATCACAGATCTGTGGACTGCAGGTTATAACCTCTGTTTGCATTTTTTGTTCTCACCTGTAGCCAAGAATATCTTCTTGATTGAAATGGGCTCCCCCCGACCCCCATGGCTCTCAGTTTAGTTATTCTGACTTATTTGGTTATTTAAATAGTGTAAGGAAGTACTCACTGACAAGTGATGCGACCATTCATGCCCATGTCCTAGGAACCTTAGACCCGAGTGTACTCTGTTCTCTCAGGAAGGACGGACTTACGGAAGAGGCGATCTTGAGTGGTGTCTTGAGAGACTTGTTTATACCAGGAAGAGAATGGAAATTCCAGTGGAGGAAATAGTAAACCTGAAGGATTAAAGTTAGAAATTAACAGGTGCATATTCAGTAGATAGTACAGAAGCAGTCATCCCAGGCGTAGTTGAGGTTGAAGAAGGGTGACTTGTGAGGTTCGCAGATAGTGTTGTGTGTCTTACTGACTTTGCTGCCTTATGGAGAGCGACATATTTTTAAGACGGAATGACTTAATTATCATGGTTTAATATTTGTGCTGAGTGTTGGTTTATCAGCAGCTTTAGACATTTCTCTATTCATGTTAATCAGTTAACTGTTGACTGTTGTGTCCTTCCAGGAACCTTCGGTTCTGCCCACAGTGAACAGAGCTAGTGTTCATAGTAAAGCTGTCATACGTGAAACAATTGTGGAACAGTTGAGGACCTGAGTGCTAAGTTGGTTGGTCAGAAATGCTACCAGAACAGGGGAGAGCTTGATGAAGACCAGGGTTGCATGGACCTGATTTGAAAGACAAGTGGAGTCTGTATTGCTGCAGTTAAGAGAGCAGAGCTATGGAGATGGACATGACTGTGGTGTGGTCTTAGGCTGGCAAGAGTGGAAGGTGCATGGAGAAGGGGAAAAGGAAGTAGAGGTGCGTTTGGTTATCGAGTCCAGGTCACAGAGGCCTTGAGAGCCAGACCTGAGTCCCAGTCAATATTAATGATTGTGAGGCTAGAGCCGGAGATCTAGTGTGGCACAGAATTTTCCTGTACATTCTGCTGTTTTGTCTTGGTTTTCTTAAATGGGTGTCAAAGACTATCATTTTTTTCTGGTTTTGAGTTATTTGCTACAATTGATAGGGCAGCTTTATTTGTGGTTTTATGAGGGGATCTTGTTTGGAAATTGACAAAATAAGTAATTCCTTCTTGTGTTCTGTTTCTTTTTAATAAGGGCTTTGATTTGGTGCAGTAAATTGGTTTCATAAAACTTCATATGGGCTTATATTGAGATACATAATGTAGAGCAGCCTGGAAATACAGAAAAGGTAATTTTCATTTAGTTGATTACAAACTTAATGGTAGCTAGGGTTACTTTCGGTTTTGGGTAGTGAGTTTACTTGTAAACGTCACCTTTCTAAGATTTATTTAGGGCAGCGATTCCCTCTGTTGTGCCGTGAACCCCTTGGCAGTTAGGTGAAATCTCTGGACTGAATTCTCAGAATAATGTTTTAAAATGTGTAGTGTAAGTAGGATTACAGAGGATGCCAATTAAATAAAAATAGCTATAAAATATTTAACAGCACATTTATAATGATGTATTTGCTTCTTTATCATATGATGCATGAAATAGAACTAGGTGTACTAACTATCATAATGAGGATAACCAGGATTTTGAGATGTCTAACAACTGTAAAGTAACGGGAAAATATGTGATGTCTGTTGGCACTTGGGTCACAGATGTATTGCTAATGTTAATCTGATTTGTTCACTACAATCACAATTGAAGGACATGCTACATTTTATGAGAGTAAAGATAATTTTGCCTATCCCAAGTACAAAGATCCAGAGTTTAAGAACCCCTAATTTAGGGTAATTTGAAATGCGCATTGATATCTGTGGAGTATTCTCCCCTTTTCCTCACTTTCCTCTCTTTGTCTTCTCCTTGATCCTGAAAAATACAGTGAACAGTTCATATATAATGTGTTCATACCATTTTGTGTTATGATCCTTGAGTAATATTCTTTATTTTAATTCTTTTAATATTCTATATAAGTATATTTTAGAAAATTATTACTAGGTTTCATTATATTACAAATCCAGAATATTTGTATAAATTAGACTAATTGTTGATGTTTATTTAGAATCAGTTCATCTAAAAATAGCCTAATGTAGCATGTTTTTACAACATTGTATACTGGTGTACGAAAACTCTCACCTGCTGGGCATGAATTTTAACAAAGAAAAAACACTCTGGAAATCATAATTGAAGTACTATATTCACTTCTTCACAGCCCTTCTCAGATCAGAGAGGATCTTGGCGTGCGTTGCTTTTAAAAGTGTGTTAGTGATTAAATGCCACTTTTAGGAGGCCAAGTGTGTGCATGGTTTTAAAATAAGTATTTAATGTTTTTGTTTTCAGTTTACAGATGAGAGGAAGATTATTCTCTTAGTGTCATGTGTAGAGTCACCGTTTGAGTTCTGACCTTAGTTAGCAGTTTGGTCAGTTGAAGCTTATCTTTATTGTTCCTTGACTTTGCCAAAATGTTATGATATGCTTTTCCTCAAAAGATAGTAATTTACTTGGCGGAAGGATATATTTTGTTTTTCTCACCTTATTTAGAAATCATTTATTTTGGAGTCAGATTCTTCATCTGCTAAAGAAATGTGAAGAAATTTTTCTTTTTTTCAAATTTGACAGCATGCTCTGTATGTACCTGTCAAACCAAAAGTCATTGTAATCATTAGTTGACCATTGCACTTGTTTAAATAACCTGGTGAAAAATGGACTTTGATCTGGAAGCTTGAAACAGTGGCAAACTTTCACAAATTTCATGTACTGAGGACTGGCTCCAAGGTACACTTTTTTCTTAATAATTTATAGTCCCATCATTGATGTAATATTTTTAGTGTTTTTCTGTATAAATCCTGACAACAGCCCCATGAGGTAAGGCAAGTGTTATATTTTTACAGATCAGAAAATGAAGACACGGAGCCTTAAGAGACTTCCTGGAGGTCGTAGGCTAGAAGCCGGTGTGAACGTTTGTTTGGGTTTCTGGCTCCAGGTTGTTTCCCGTGGACCTAGGACTAGAAACACAAAGCCTTTTGCTGTATGGAGTTGTCTGACCTTCAAATTCAACTGCATTCATAGTTTTTCTGCATGGAGTGTATTGTAAAAAGTACTCAACAACAAAAACCAAAAGGTTTTTCTTTTCTCCCTGTTATCTCTGAACTGCTGACAGCAGTTGGTGCTCATGAACTCTCTGGGATTTGATGTTAACACTGTCTCAGGAGAGTCTTGCCTTCTGCTTGCCACATCAGGGGCTGCCTTGTTGGAGGAGGAGCCGTAAGAGGTGACTCACGCAAGAGCTGTGTGTCTGTGGTGGCGCTCTCCCCATTCATCAGCAAGAACATCACACATAAGGGACTGTTTTAAGTGCTTTATGTGCATTAATTTTAATACCTACAGCAGCCTTCTGAGTTAGACGTATCTTTATTGTCCCCATTAGAGAGAGAAGGAGAATGAGGCATGGAGAGATTCTCTTGTCCAATGTCACACAGGAAGTCAGCACTGGAGCTGAGATAACGAATCCAGCCTTTCTGGCCCCAAAGTCTATGCTCTTATCCTCTATCCACTATGTGTATTGCTTTAAGTTGGTAAAAGCCCAGGGCTGGCAGTACATTTTCTTGGGAGGGAGTAGGCTTTCACTTTTGTTAACCCCATACTTATATATTATGCCTCCAGATTCCGAAAACTCAACAACAGTGTTTTTATGCCAAAAATTATTATTGATAACAATAGTAATATTTTATGAGATGCCAGCTATATGTCAGTCAGTATGTTGAGTGGTTTTGACTGCCCAGATTTCCTTCTGGAATAAAAGTCCTGCAGAGTATATTTTGTAAGGTTATATGGAGACAGAGAAGGGAGTCAAACCAGCTTGCTTATGTCGTTCCCAAATTAATGCCTTCAATATTGCTTATTAGGAACCTTGATTAGCTTGAAATAGTTGGTATATTTTCCCCTGCATTCAGTCTCCTGAACAACTTAGGAATTTTACTCAAGTAAGTTGTAATCAGTAGTGGCACATTTGTCACTATACTGACCTTAAAATAAGCATTTTTATCCAAATCTCACAGTATTATTTCTCCATTACTATTGGCTTGCTTTGTGAAAATCATGAAAATATTAACAGAGCTCAGTGCTTTGCCCAGCAGATGGCATTAATATGAGTTTTTCAGGATCCTTTGGAATCCATTACTTACCAATTATCCAATTTTGTTTTGAATACCCTGTATTTCCAGTTACTGTTGAACCATTTACATAAAGAGAATGTGCCAGAATTGCTGTAATCTATGCTGTAATCAAATCTGCCTGCTGTAGATACATAATTTACTTTTGTTAATTGTTTACTGGAAAATGCACTCAAGGAAATAATTCTTTCTCTATTCACCATAATCACTGAGATATTAATCAACTCTCAAATGTAAGATGTATGGGAGCTCTTGTAGGGCCTGGATGTTTTAGTTAAAAGTAATAGTCCCTACTCTCAAAGTGTGGTAACATGGTGGTGACAGCCACAAACTAATGTGATGCAGAATGATTACTTTCTTTTTTGGTGCTGAGGAAGATTTGCCCTTGAGCTAACATCCATTGCCAATTTTCCTCTTTCTTTCCTTGAGGAGAATTAGCCCTGAGCTAACATCTGTGCCAGTCTTCCTCTATTTTGTATGTGAGTCACTGCCACGGCATGGCTTGATGCGTGGTGTAGGTCTGCACCTGGGATCTGAACCTGTGAACCCAGGCTACCAAAGTGGAGTGCATGAAACTTTAAACATTCGGCCACAGGGCCAACCCCCCAGAATGATTACTTTTATGGTATTCACATACAGTACGTGTTTGTATATTTACAGATGCAATACATATACACACGAGTTACATGTAATGTTAAAGACGTACAAAGCAAGGGGCTGGCCCTGTGGCCTAGTGGTTAAGTTTGGTGCACTCCACTTCAGCTGCCCAGGTTTGGTTCCCAGGTTCAGACCTACACCACTTGTCGGCAGCCATGCTGTGGCGGTGACCTACATACAAAATAGAGGAAGACTGGTATCAGATGTTAGCTCAGGGTGAATCTTCCTCAAGCAAGTGGAGGAAGATTGGCAACAGATGTTAGCTCAGGGCAAATCTTGCTCAGCAAGAAAACAAAACAAAACAAAACAAAAAAAACAAAGCGAGGATAAGTTAAGTGGAATGGCTTTGGAATACTGCTTTTGGTTAATAAATCAAGATAACATTAAGAGTTGTGTTCTGACTACACCATCTTTGTTTCCCTATCTCCACCTCACAGCACCTAGCTAATAATAGGTGTTCAAAAAAATGTCTGTTAAATGAAATGAGTTATTTTATTTGCAGCAGAGCAAAGAAGGATAGAGGAAAGAGGCTAGCATGAGCAATGTCTGACATGTTAAATATTTCAAAAGGATTTAGGCTAGGAAAATTCCAGAGACCCGTTGAAGAGATAGTAGATATTTAGTGGAACTATGAGGTATTTTTACAACCTGGGAAAATTTTATAAACAGCTTTCCACCGTTTTACTTGTTTTCTCTCTCCTGGCTGCCCCTCTCGGGTGTCCTGCCATCTGTTGGTAGGAATACAACACGACACTGTCCTTTAGGCAAAACAGAAATTTGAAACCAAGTTGGCAGAAATCACAAGATCACAGTTACCAAATAATACTGATTGGCCACCTTCCTGGAGTGAGCAATTGTTTTGATTTTTTTTTTTTTTTTTTTTACTGAGGAAGATTTGCCCTGAGCTAACGCCTGTTGCCTGTCTTCCTCTTTTTTTTTTTTTTTTTCCTTTGCTTAAGGAAGATTAACCCTGAGCTAAGATCTGTGCCAATCTTCCTCCACTTTATATGTGGGTCACTGCCACAGCATGGCCGCCAGTGAGTGATGTAGGTCCACATCTGGGGTTCCAAAATCCTGAACCCAGGCCGCTGAAGCGGAGCACATTGAACTTAACCACGGCGCAGTGGGGCCGGCCCCTTGATATATTGTCAGTAGATTCCAGTATTTCTTTGGAAGACTTGATATTTAATCAGTGCCTAAAAAGTAGTGTTATCTTTTCTTTTTTTAAAGATTTTATTTTTTCCTTTTTCTCCCCAGAGCCCCTCAGTACATAGCTGTATATTCTTCGTTGTGGGTCCTTCTAGTTGTGGCATGTGGGACGCTGCCTCAGCGTGGTTTGATGAGCAGTGCCATGTCCGTGCCCAGGATTCAAACCAATGAAACACTGGGCTGCCTACAGCGGAGCGCACGAACTTAACTACTCAGCCACGGGGCCAGCCCCAGTGTTATCTTTTTATCAGCATCATAATGGAGTTTTTCTTTTCTTTAACCTTTGAAAATAAAAAACTCGAAAGTATTTTTAAAATCTGTACATGCTAACTTTTGACATTCATACTGTAAAAGTAAAGCCTAATTTTACTTTCACTTTTAGGAAAATGAGTGTATAGAAAGAGAAGTAAAAGGTGAAGTTGGCAAGTATGTTCAAAATATTCACCTTTTGTTATTTAAAATCAGTCTACTCATCAAGTAGCCAAATCCTGGGATAAAGTCTTTCCACTGCCTAGGATAACATTGAAAGTCCAGTTGTGACGATAATTAAGTTGAGTTGATGGAATGACTTTATCTCCTAATGTCTGAAGCAATCAGGTCTCTTTATGAGGGCATCTGTAATTCAAGATCCATGGTGTCTGTTATATATCATCTAGTGACGTCAGCGGAGCTGTTGAAAAGTTCTCTAGAAAGAGCAGGTAGGTTGAAGGTCCTTTCTGGGGCCGTCCCTTCAGTAAGTGCTCTCAGTCCGATTTCAGCAAATAAAGAAGTCTTCAGTATGACTCCTTGGAAGGAGGCACGTCAAGGCAATCCACAGTCAGGTCACCGGCATTCCCTTTCTTTGTACCAATACTATTCGTACTAAAATGTATGAACGTTTTATTCTGTTGTATCCCCCGTTCCTTCCACAGTGCCTAGCAGGTATTGTTTGTTTCATAAATATTTGTAGAATGAATGAGAGAATGATTGACTTTGTATTCAGATAGAATCTTGGGATATTCTTAGTGTCAGGACCTTTGAACGCCTTTCCGTTTCTTGGGAACTAAGAAGTGTGCTAGGTCTGAACTCATAATCCAAATTTTGTTAATAGCAGCTGTATTTCTGTTGTTTTATTTCCTACATATGAAGATAGGTATCCTAGGAAACTCGGGAGCTCCCGAAAGTTGGGCAGTTGTTGAGTTTACTCATTATAATAAGCTACTAGTTGAGGAAGGTATTCAATATCATCTTCCCAAGAAGAGGCAGCCAGAGGATGAAATGAGTACTTTCCATTTTCCTTTCCAAAATGTGAGCAGGTGAGGATTAATTCAAAGTGTTTGTGGGGGTCTTGAAAGAACTGAGGGGAGATAATGGCAGTAGGGGCAACATGGTAAGTCATCTTGTAGTACATTTAACTTTTCACTGTGCCTCAGGACAGGCAGAACTTTCTGGTTTGTTGAGAGCCGTTAGGCATTTATATGTATGTTTGGTTCCGAGGATGTGTAACCTATGAAGTAGTCAGCACTTGGGAACGGGGTGCACCGACTTGAAGTAGGGAGAGAGGGGAAAGCAGAACTGTGAAGCTTCTCAATACCACGGTAAGGGAGTAGAGCATGAGAACATTTTTGTTTAAAGTATCGTGCCTAAACGAGCGGTTAGAGAAGTTTTTATTCAGAGAGGTTTTAAAATTATTTCGTGAGACAGTTTCTCTAACCTCACCATGGCTTTCTCTTACCGCAGCTGTTCCAGAGGCCCAACGCGCTTGCCGTCCAGCAGCTGACAGCGGCTCAGCAGCAGCAGTATGCTCTGGCAGCTGCTCATCAGCCCCACATCGGTAAGTCTGTGGCTCCCTTGTTATAGGGGCGGCCACCGTGTTAGGGTAGCTGGCTGCTCTGAAACCCCGTAGCGTGGACTGATGATAGAAAGCCACACAATCCCTCAGAGTACATGGCCTCTTTCTCTTGTTCACTTGTTTTGGGCCATGTTCTTTATTTTTGGCACACCTTCTAGACCTCAAATCATAAGATTTCTTAGTGTCCAGCTATTGTTCTGTCTCACTGTTCCTGGGTTTAGAGTATTTATACAGTAGTGACTAGCATCCACTCTGTTGGTAAGATTAGATGAAATCTATTAAATAACAATAATTTTGTCCTTGTTGGGGTTGTATAGGCTGTGGATGTATCAACTTCTCATCTTATTAAGCAGCAAATGGAACCTATAAATCCATTTTCCAAGCAGCATGTATTAAAAATTTTAAAAAGTGTTCTCATGTAATTGCTGGTTTTTAAAATAGCTTTACTCTTTTCGTACAGTGATTGTTAATATTTTGATGTACATATATTTGTTTTATTGCTTACACCTCCCCCTCCATCCCCTGACCTTTTTAAAGTCTCTGAAACAAAGTGCTATAAGTATCAATAAGTTGAAGTAGAATTTTTTTTCTTTTGATGTGTCAACATGACATGGTTGAATAGAAAGGAGATTGCCAGTCATGGATTGTGGTATGCTGTGCAAGGAAAGATGTGCTTCCAACCTAGACACAGTAAGGCCAGGCGTGAAGGCCTTTGCCTGGGTCTGGTTTAATTTATGGTTGTAATTATAGATGGTAGTCTTTACAAATACTCATACATTTTCTTTGAGGAAAACTGCGTGGAATATTGTTTTAAATGGAAATAAATTCTTACCTCCATCCCATTACAAAGTCTTTTAAATTGCTTTATTTTAGCCTGTTATAATTTTAATGGTCTTTTAAAAATTGTGCTGAATTTAAAACTGCAGAACAGTTTTAATTGTAATTCTTTAGCAAAGGTAAAAACAAAGAGATGATAGATAAAGTCACCATAATTTTTAGCATAGGGATTATTTTATCTTTTACAGTTTCTCTTTACTCTCAACCTGTCCTATGTTCTCTTTTTTCTTTTTTCCTCACCTATAGCCTGGAATGAAAGCCAAACTCTGTAGGTGTTCTGTAGGGCTGCAGTTGTAGTCAAGTGTGTTTTTACTGACAGGTGTGTTTTCAGCAGGTTTAGCTCCCGCTGCGTTTGTCCCCAATCCGTACATCATCAGCGCTGCTCCCCCGGGGACGGACCCCTACACAGCTGGATTGGCTGCAGCAGCAACGCTAGGTGAGACCTTCTGCTGCGGAGGGGTTTGCTCAGCCTGCTAAGATGTCGTTCTAATGGGCATGCGTTCTTTATACTCTCACACGTCTGTGTCACCCGTGGAGATTTCTCTCCTGATTTCCAGTGACATCTACCTGCCAGCTGGATATCTCTGCTTAGCTGTAACCTCAGACTTGAATGTATTCAAAGGCAAATTAATCAGCTACCTTCTGTATAGGTATTTTTGATCCACGGAACCACCAGTTGCCCATATGTATTTCGGGAATTTCTCCCCTTGCCCAGGTCTTCCTCCTACCTCTAGTCAGCCGTGGTCTGGGTCCTTATACTCTTTACTTAGGCTTTTGCAGCTGTTCTCTTACGTGTTCCTAATTTCCTTGCTTCTCCCCACTCCTTCACCCCCGCTAAGTTATTCAAGAAAACTGTCTCGAACACAAATCTTAACCCTTTCACCCTTCTGCTTAAACCCGCCGTTGATTTCTGTCTTATCCATCCTAATATAACATACTGCAGTTATTATCAAACGTGGCTGGTCATTCCAACCTACCTGGATGGTGGTGGTCTGTTGTTCTTTGAGATCAGTACTTTTAAGAAGCTGCCGTGACATTCTGAGAATTTGCGAGGATGGAGACCCGTGATGTATAGGAATCTCAGCGTGACTTGTACATGATGTCTGTACACGTCCACCACTTTCTCCCCCTCCAAACTGGCTCACATCGTACGTTCTAGCAATACTAAACTGATTTTAGCTTGCTGCGGATGCCACACTGGCGTAGGTCTCCGTGTCTTTGGACCCTATGGTCTCCTTAGTCCTTTGTAGTAAACTCTTTTCCCGTTCTTTTTTTGTGTGTGAGGAAGAATGTCCGTGAGCTAACATCTGTTGCCAATCTTCCTCTTTTTGCTTGAGGCAGATTGTCACTGAGCTAACGTCTGTGCCAATCTTCCTCTATTTTGTATATGGGATGCCGCTACAGCATGGCTTGATGGTCTTTGTGTAGGTCTCTGTGTGGGCTATGGACTCGTAAACCCTGGACCGCCAAAATGGAACGTACAAATTTAACTGCTATGCCGCTGGGCCAGCCCCTCGTTTCCCATTCTTTGCCTAGGAAACTTCTTAGCTGGCGTTGTCACTTCTAGAAAGCCTTGTTTTACTCACCCTTCCCTGTTCTTTCTCTGCTACTTATTAGCGCTTTGTGTTTATTTGCTTCTGTATGTATACGTGAGCGTATTTCCCCTGAGACTGAACTCTTTCAAGGGTAGGCATTTTTGTTCTTTGACTCTGTGTGACACAGTTGCTGTCACCATAGTGGGGTTATAAATATGTGGTAGATTGAATTCAATGTTAGGAGAAACTGAATGTCTTCCAAAGTAAATATTCTGTGGGGCCAGAGCCCTCCAAGTCATGTTAATCATGACCAAGTATTATTGTAAGATTTCACTTATTATATAACATGCGATTTGTAATTATGAACTCAAATGCAGTATAGAATTTCTCATTTTCTTTAGAATTGTTCACATTTTGGCGTGGGTTGTAATGGGAATATATGTAGTATAGTTTCTGTGTGCCCCTTGCCTTTGGCGGATATAGAATGCTCTTCCTACCAGAATGATCCTTGCTAACTGCCATTAATATTTATTGAACTCTTATTAACTCTCTGCCAGACATTGTGCTGAGTGCTTTTTCTCTCATAGAAGTTACTGGATGATTTTGCAGCTTAGGAATTTGGGGCTCAGAGAGCTGTTAGGTTTGTGGCCACACGATTTAAACATTGTAGCGTCGGGATTTGACTTAGGTCATGCACGTCACCAAAGGATACGTTGTCCATGTTACCTTGAATTGTCTTCTCAGTACTTTCTTCCTCTACTAACTTACTACATGTTATTTGAAACAGTTCACCAGTCTTAGGGATGACACACTTGTTCTTGCTGAGATCACAGTTTGGCGATGAAAATCTTGCTTTTTGTAGTCATCATGTCAGCCAGCCTGAAAGTAACTTGAGGGCTTTCACCTAGAACTGGAAATGTTAACTACCCAGACTGTGAAACTGCGTATTCTCATGGGGTGTTAATCACGTAGGAATTGAAGCAGGCATCCTCATGAACCAAGCTCAGTTCATGAGGCGCCCTTGGGTATTTTCCTAAACTCAGCCATAGGCCGCCTGACCAGGGAACAGAGTAGCAAGGCAAGTTGAGAAGATGTCAAAGCTGGTGTGAATGTGTATGGGAACCGTAGCCCGTGTACAGTGGAGGTTGGCTTTGCTGGCTTTTGAGGGAGGCTTGGGAATGTCATTGCAGGTTGCACACCAATCCTTCACGATAGATGTGGCAACCCTCCTACACCTATTGCACCCATTTTACAGGTGAGAAAACTGAGGCTCAGGTGGGCCCTGCACTGTGTTGTTTTTCTCTTTCGTTCTTTTCTTTAACTGACCCAAACCCACCCTGCTTTATAAACACTAGTCAGATGAGTTTGGGGGCTCACCACTCATTTTAACTTGCAGGTGTGGTTTTTGGACTCTTCAGCTTCTGATAAGTTCAGAATTTTTAACCCATTTGCTTGTTAAAAGAATTAGTTCATATTGCAGCATAGCTTTTCTAAGCAGTGCCTTCATTTTGCACCCAGATGTGGTGTCTCCCAGTGGGCACCCTAATAAACAGAGCTGCTTGATCTTGGCTCAGCCCACAGGTACAGAAAATACCAAATGAGAATGTCAGAGCAATTTTGGACAGTGATATTATTTGACTTATTTGTGTTTTAGAAGCTTAAAATGGGAAAACAAAAAACGTGCAGTTTCTTTTGCTTTGGAGTGTGTGTTTCTGTAGGATTAGCTCCTGTGTGAGATAGATGGGTTTGAAACACTCTTTGGAAGTCCGTTGGAAGGCATGGTTGTTACTCAGTCACGGTGCACATGTTTTAAACCCTCCCTTAACTAAGAAAGTTCTCAGTGGAGATGGGTTTCAGCAGATGTGAGGAGCTGGCTTTGAGCACATGTCTTGGCTCGCAAATATGCAGCCTTGGTGTTTCTTGCCACCAGCTTCAGAGAATTCTCTGGTTTAGATTTCTGCCACACCCAGGTTGCTGCATAGCTCTGTGACTTCTCTGTTGCCTCCTCTGAGTGGCAGAGTCTGCAGCTGCAGCTTGCTGCTCAAGAAGGTGAACAGAGGGGCCGGCCCCGTGGCTGAGTGGTTAAGTTCGCACGCTCTGCTTCAGCGGCACAGGGTTTCACTGGTTCAAATCCTGGGTGTGGACATGGCACGGCTCATCAGGCTATGCTGAGGCGGCATCGCACATACCACAGCTGGAAGGGCCCCAAGCTAAAAATACACAACTATGTACCAGGGGGCTTTGGGAGAAAAAGGAAAAATAAAAAAAAATTCTTAAAAAAAAGGTGAACAGATAATTTAGGTTAGAGCGAAATGCTTAGTTTTGTTTAGGGTACTCAGCAGGTCTGTAAGAAGCCAAGATGTTATATATTTTTTGTTTCTATTTGTTTTCAACTTTGGCTTAAATGTAAAATTTCATTTATCGATATCTAAAGGTAGTTGTGTTGAATACCTTTTGTGACTTTAAAAGTAGAAATAGGAAAACCAAGCCTCTTAGAATTGAGCAGTGGAGGTTCAGTGGAGTGTTGAGGTTTTGTTGTCAGAAGACTGATGGATCTTATTATTTCTGGAAGTAATGAAGCACCAGGACCCCTGTCCCTATCAGTCACCTCAGGTGCCATCTTCACCAGTGAAAGCAGGGTACCACGTCATCTTTTGTTGTGTTCCATCACTTCCAGCACATAAACTCTCCATTTATTTCCCTGTCTGTATCTATCCTCTCTCCTTTCTTTCTCAGAGGAAAAACATGCCTTTGCCTTCCTCCTGACCAAGGGCAAGTCCTCCATCTGTCCTTAAGCCCACCCCCTCGAGCTTCTATCACTTATTCTCCCGTTCAGTATCTGCGGTGTTTTGTCCTTTGCTAGCTTCTTCCTCTAGTCCTGGAGTATATTACTGACTTTAGAAGACTTTGGTGTGGGGATCATGTATAATATTTTCTGTATTTAAGAAACAGAATTCATGATTAGCTAGAGGGAATCAGTATATACTTAAGTTAATATTTTGTAGTAGGATGTGCTGAGTCAGATGTAGTGTTTGGAAACCATGAGATGATTCGACTAGCCTAACCTTCCTTACCTTACTCTTGCTGTTTGTAGGCCCAGCTGTGGTCCCTCACCAGTATTACGGAGTTACGCCCTGGGGAGTCTACCCTGCCAGTCTTTTCCAGCAGCAAGCCGCTGCTGCCGCTGCAGCAACTAATTCTGCTAATCAGCAAACCACCCCACAGGCTCAGCAAGGGCAGCAGCAGGTAAATGTAAACAAAATGTACTCCAGCGTCGTGTGAATTTTAGTTATCGCATATGATTGAAAGGTAATGTTGCTCCTGATAGAGAAATGCTGTGCATGGGCGAGTTCCCTCTTATGCGTTCTCTGAGTTCAGGCTCAGACTTCACTGTGCTTGTGGAATGCCTTTTATGTGTTAGGTCCTTGGGCATGTAACTAGGTGAGATCATGGTATTACGTATGAGAAAACTGCTTAGAGGATTGTCCAGTTAAGGGTACTTAGTTGGCAAGTGGCAAAGTGTGTATTCATACTGACAGTAAAATTTTCTTTCTGCCATACTATAGTTAACCTGCTAAGCACCGTTCTCAGATCACTTCTGGCTCTCTTACCAGTTAAGTTGCCATCAAAGGGGAGGTACTAGTTCTTCAGACTGCTTATTTATAACATCTGTTGAATTGGTTATAAATCTTAAACCTGTTATATCTGTTTTAACTTATAGGAATAAGAGCTTTTTAATTGAGTTGGGAAAGGATAATAACTGCAAAACTAAATATAGTCATGTGCCCCATGAGACGACATTTTGGTCAGTAGCGGACCAGATAGACAATGGTGGTCCCCTGAGATTAGTACCATAGAGCCTGGGTGTGTAGCATGCTGTGCCATCTGGGCTTATGTAAGCGCACTCGGATGTGTGCACAGTGATGCAGTTGCCTAATGATGCATTTCTCAGAAGGCATCTCCGTTGTTAAGGGACACATGACTGTGTGTCTTTTTATTTTTAATAGGCCATTTTCTCCTGCTTATTAGAATAACACCTATTTATTCCTGAAAATTGTGGTGAATTGGAAAACTCAAAGAAAAAAAATCACCCTAAGTCTTCATGTCAGAAAAAAACAATATTAATGTTTAGTATCTGTCATTCTAGCCTCATTATTTAATTTCTGCCTTCTAAAATTGGGATTATGCTTTCCACATGGTTTTGCCTCCTGTTTTTACACTTTTCCATGTTACCTAATGTTTGCTGGCTGTATTAAATCCATCAAAGACTATTCCATACTTTATTTTCACCAGTCCACTATTATTTGGTATTTAACTTAGCAGTATTTTGTGTTATAAATAGACTGATCAATATCCTTTTGCATAAGTCTGGGATTATTTCCATGGAATACATTCCTAGAAATGGAATTTTTTTCAAGCAAATAAAATGAGCACTTAGATTTAGGCTTTTGATATGCGTCGCAAATTAAATGTGTTTTTTGAGACAAAACACCATGCTCGTATATGCACATATGATATGATCCAGACAAGAGTTCTTTGCTTTTTATCAATCTCAGTAAAAGAGTATATGTTTAATTTTTTAGATTCCACAAAATTATAGGACAAACACAGGTCTTGAAATTCTAGCTAGTTTGTCCTAGGTCAGTATTTTTATAGTAAGATATTGGAAGCTGCTGTGTGATTTTCCTTGCAATAGTGTGAGGTATCTAAGGAATTCAGCAGATAATTTCTTGAGAGAATCAGTGGTGTGTATCAATAATAACTACAATAGCTACTCTTTGTGGTCAGTCGGTATTTATTTGTGTGATCATCTTTGTGTTTAAATGGCTGCCGAGTTATTGTGGATTTGGAGGACAGAAGTAATTACCATGTTTTAAAATTAGGTCTAATAGAGTAAACAAGAAAAATAGCAATAGTACAGTACTTCTTATTGAAGACTTTCTGTTTAAAGCTAAGTGTTCCACATATAATTTCCTTTACTTATTATTATTTTTTTTCTTGGTGAGGAAGATTGGCCCTGAGCTAACATCTGTTGCCGATCTTCCTCTGTTTTGTATGTGGGATGCTGCCACAGTGTGACTTGATGAGCAGTATGTAGGTCTATGCCTGGGATCTGAACCTGTGACCTGGGTCACCAAAGTGGAGAGTGCAAACTTAACTACTATGCCACTGAGCCAGCCCCTCTTTTACTTATTCTGATACTGATAAATATATGACTTCCCATCCTAAGATTGAGGAAATGGCATTTGTCTACTCAGGGTCACACAAATATTAAGTTGTTAAGATTTGAACACAAATCTATAATTTCCCAACCTGTGCTGTTTTCTGACCATATTGTGATGTCTGCAGTTATAGAAAACCTCAGATCTGGGTTTGTTCTGTCTCTTACCAGGTCGCAGCTAGGGCAAGTTGCATAACTTCTTCAAATGTAGATTCCTTAGCTAGAAAATAATCATGATAATTTGCATTTCAGAGTTTTCTGTCACCCACAGTTACAAACCCTACTATGGAAATGTTATTAGCATTACTTTTTAATAGGGTGGCAAATTTTAGTTTGTGTTATTTTTGCCGATTTCTCTCAAGTTATTTTAGGAGAATAGAATTTTCTTGGTGAACTCCTTTGTCGTAGTCATTGAAATGGGAGACCCTTTTAAACTTTGCTTTTTGCCTTTTTGGCCTTTACATTTTATCAGAAAGCATTTGTTATGTTCTAGGCACGCCAAGTATTCCAAATCTAATTGCTGGAACTTTCAGCAGACTCAGTGACATTCCAGCCATTCCATCTTACTTCTGATTCCTTTTTCATCCTTTTTGAAGGTTCCTTTGACACTTGATAAAATTGAATTCTCTTCTATTTCAAAATGTTTGTTAAAGAAAAAATCCTAGGTGTTGGGTTGAACCCAAGCACAGGTGGTAAACTTGGTGGTGATTTGGTGTTGGAGATTGCGTTGTGAGAGAGCAGAGTTTAGAATGGCTTCTGCACTGTCTTGACTGGGGGAGACTGTGGATGATGATCTAGTGAGCATGGTGAACAGAAGGATGGATGGTTATTAATTAAAATATCCCCATGGAGCATCTGCTTGCCTGTTAAGTACAGGTAGGTTTTACTGAGTTTAGCTCAGCACCTTTGGCGAGAAGTTTGAATTTAACAGCTTTTGCGTTGTGAAGATAGGTAGTAAACCTACTCCTAGGATAGTGCTTTACAAATAGATATTGAGTCATTTTTCTTGATTTTGTTAGATGTTAAAATGTTACTTGTGAAATTTTATGTATTTGTTTCCGTAAAATCCAGACCCAGTGGCTCTTGATGAAATTGAAATATATGAACTTTGGCAGCTGACTTAAGAACTGTGATGTTTCATCAAGGTAGCACACAGATTTCTGGAGAGTGGGCAAAAAGGAAGCATGTCACTGTCTTCATTACAACAACACTCAATAGTCTGGACCACCCCTTTATTCTGGCACCTTGTCCCTTCCCCTATCCCCTGACCTTTCCACACAATTTCTAATCACACACAAGCCTAGTTGATTATGTCCTGTGAAAACGAACCTTTCACTGAGTTTTTTTTTTGGGTGGGGGGGTGAGGAAGATAGGCCCTTAACTAACATCTGTGCCAGTCTTCCTCTGTTTTGTATGTGGGATGGAGCCACAGCATGGCTTGATGAGCAGTGTGTAGGTGCACACCTTGGATCTGAACCTGTGAACTGTAGGCCTCCGAAGCAGAGCGTGTGAACTTAAGCACTGTGCCACTGGGCTGGCCCCTCATTGATGTTTTATTAGTTCTTGAGCTCTTAGTATTTGCCATATCTCTGTACATGCTGTTTACTTTTCTTAGAGTGAGAGGTCTTCTGGGTTATTGGTTAGGCATCTGCTAAGTCTTGGCCCAAACACTCCCCTAGGCAGCCTCCCTTCACTCTTCTATCGTTGTAGATTGAAGCACTCCTTCTCTTGTAAAGTCTGTTAGATTCTTTAGGTCATAAACAGAAATAAATTGCCTAATATGTTGATGGCAGTTAGCTGTTGGTTATCGATTGTCTCTGGGGTACCAGGCATTGTGCCTTGCAGACGTTAGTTCTAATACTCCCAACACGTCTGCAAGATGAGCTGTTACTCTCAGTAGTTTTATAGATAAGGAAATAAGAGTCTTTGGGTAAATTAAGTGTCTAGCATCTCTTCTTGCCAATAAGGACAGTGTTGTCCACTTTATGCTCATGTAATAAATATTTGATTGTTGGTGTGTTTGTCTTTTACATTTTTTACCAAGAATAATCTGTACCCACGTTCTGACCACGTGTCTTTTATAAATAGCAAAGCGATAGTGAAAACGATCTAAGAACTCTGTCTTTGAAGACATTGCACAATGCGTCGTCCATAAACTTTGGAAATTTTTAGCCTTGGTCTTTGGGTTTTGCGTTTTTACTTCCTGGAGTATATAGATCTTCTGGAGTAGATTCTTCGAGAATTCGGAGTGTTTACCAGCATCTTTATACCTGTTTAATAAAAAGTAGATCCTTTATCACAGTCGCAGAACTAGTTTTCTGCGCTCACGTGTCAGTGTTCTTGACAAATACTTGTCTCCATTTAGACTGCTGCGTGTTTGTGGAATGTTATGGCAGGAGAAATAGAAACAGGTCAGAAGCCTCCTACATCAAATCTGGAGCTCATTTGGGGCCATTTGGGCCTTGATGAATGGGAATAGTATCATAGGGTAGAGAAAATGCTCTCATATTCCATAAAGAAAATATAACTTCTTTTGTGTGTGTGTGTGTTTTTTAAAGACACAGGTATTTTATCTTAATTATGTGGGTAAATTATCCTTGTTCGTCCTGTCTAGACCCCCTCCCCCACTCCATCGTACTCTTCCTTCGTCACCCTCTGTTTGTCAGAGCACTGACGTCTGTTATAGTTACTGTTGGTTGTCTGTCTCATTCACTAGATCAGAAGCTCCAAGAGGGCAAGGGCTTTGTCTTGTTCATTGCTTTATCCCTAGTACCTGCCAGATGGTAGGCATTAAGTATGTGATTAATGAATGAATCAACACTTTTATATGCTTTTGACAGCTTATAAAGATAATATGTTTAAGAATTGTAGAAGGAAATTTCATTATATGAGATGTTAATTGAATTTTCATCCTAATAGCCATGCCATATAAAACCACTATAAGAAAAATGGTTTACAACTATTAATTTTTAAAAGTCAACCAGACGTAGAGCACATGGTAGGTGTTAGGTATTGCCAGTGAGAAAAAAGTAATTGATTTATTTCTGTCTCCCAGGTTCTCCGTGGAGGAGCCAGCCAGCGTCCTTTGACCCCGAATCAGAACCAGCAGGGACAGCAAACAGATCCACTAGTGGCAGCTGCAGCAGTGAATTCTGCTCTTGCTTTTGGACAAGGACTGGCTGCGGGCATGCCAGGTGAGGCTGCGTTGTTTGTCCTAATACCTTAAGAAGAAACTCTGTCATTGGGGGAGATGGAGAGGAGAATCGGCAGTACTTTCGGCTTGCTTAGGCTTGTTGTGATTTGGAGACTGGCAAGGGTGACACCCTTGCCCTCACCTAGACCCTAGTTCATTGATGAGAGCACCTAGTTGTTCTGAGCCAGTCTTAACCTTGTATGTTGGAGATCTGTGATCTCCACACACAGCTTGGAATATGCTGTTTTCCTTGAGTGACGATCAGGGATAAAAGCAGTGGCCAGGCTACTTTAGCATCACTCCAGAGCTTTAGTTTTTATGCTGATGTCTTTGAACAGCATTTTTAGGAAGAAATTCTTAGCATTCCTTCATAGGGTCATCCCTGACGTTTCTAGGTTTTCTCCCAAACCAACAGTAGAGGTGCTTTGTAGCTGCCTGCCTACAATTGAGATATGTATATATCTTGAATATATGTTATTCTGGGCTCAATGTCACCTGGTCCTGTTCTTTTCATGGATTGGATGTAGTCTGAGGTGCTTCCTTTGAAACAGGTCCTTGTGAGACCTCAGCCTGAGTTTATGGATTCTTAGTGACCATGGAGCATAGCCTAATTAACTGATCTGTTTATGAATTCAGTGAGTAACTTTAACTTGCATACTGTGTTTTGTTAATTACTGAACACTTCTGTTTTATTGGAAAGTCACCTGTGGTTTCTTCTATGACTCAATGGGATTTGGAGATTCCATCTCATAGGGTATTGAAAGATCCTGTTGGGAAGCTCGTTTAGGTTTTTCCTGCTAACTTGCAGGATATTTGTACTGAGATTATTATGTGGCATGAAAGTACTATGATTGTAATCATTTGTACCCTCTGTTATTTGTGTAGTCAAGGAAAAAAAAAACAATTGCCAGTGTATGATTGCTGCTGATGACTTTGGTTAGCACTTTGAAGAGCCAGAGGTATTCCCTGTTCCGCCAAGTTCCTTTTCTAACAGGTAGTGGGTGGTAAATAACACTGCCTCTTATTGTGTTAGATGTCATGCTAGGTCTTTCACATTCGCCCTTTCATCTATACAAGAACTTTATGAGGCAGGTATTATCTTCATTTCACAGATGGGGAAATGGATACCCAGTGATTGAGGGTCATACAGCTGTCTAAGTGGTGAAGCCAGGATATAAATCTAGGTCTGTCTGTCCCCAAAGCTGAGTTTGTGACTATTTACAATATGCTGGTGCTCAGGAGGCATTTGTTAGTTTCATATATACTTATATGTTGGCTTGATATTCCCAGGTTATCCGGTCTTGGCTCCTGCTGCCTACTATGACCAAACTGGTGCCCTTGTGGTGAACGCAGGAGCGAGAAATGGTCTCGGCGCTCCTGTTCGACTTGTAGCTCCCGCCCCAGTCATTATTAGTTCTTCAGCTGCACAAGCAGGTGAGCTTAGATCCTAGTGGACTCATGTCAGAGATCTAAAGGGGGTGACAGATGATATCCTTTTTTGAGGAAGGTTAGCTCTGAGCTAAGATCTGCCGCCAGTCCTCCTTTTGCTAAGGAAGAATGGCCCTGAGTTACCATCCGTGCCCATCTTCCTTTGCTTTTTATACGTGGGGCACCTGCCACAACGTGGCTTGACAAGCAATGTGTAGGTCCACACCTGGGATCCGAACTGGTGAACCCAGGGCCGCTGAAGCGGAACATGCAAAGTTAACTGCTGTACCACTGGGCTGGCCCCAGATGATACTTTTAAAATACGTTGAAAATAAAATACTTTGACAATTCTCAGTGTAGCAATTCTACACAGTAATATTTCAGACAGAGAGTCCAAAGCAGCAAGTGACCTCAATTCTGGTTCTGTTGACAGCAAGTACCAGCTGGTTAGCAGCAAGGACTTGCTCCAGTGCGGGCGTCAGAAGTTGGATTACTCATTGAAGATGGCACCCTTGGCAGAAGTCCAAGGCTAATTTTACAGTAATCCATGTCATCGTTTTAAGATAATGTGTGTTTTTCTTGTTGGTTTTTTTTTTTTGGTGGTTTTCTTTTGCGCTGGGGCAGGGATGGAGAAAGTGGGAGGGAGGAGTAGTAAGGAGTGGCAGAGCATAAATTTTGGTTGAGGGGTAATAGGCTTTATTTTAAGCTTTATGTGTATTTGAAAGTGAGGAACCATTGCGGGAACATCTTGAAGAGAGCAACGTGCTCAAGTGTCTTAGGAGCTGGAGGGACTCTAGTATTTGGTCGCCAGTGGTTCTTGAAAAATGTCCTTAACGTAGGTATTTGTGAAACTTGAGATTTTAGGAAGTGGTTGTATTTAAAATGAGTACATTTGATCTCTGTACCTGTTTTAAACTCAGACCCTTTAAAGCTACCACCATCGTGAACTTGGCTCCAGTGGTATTTTGACTTCAAATTGACAGTTGAAATAGAAAATAGAAGCTTCAGATGAAGGGATCAAAGACAGATTTGTATAGTTCTTTACAAGGTTTCCGTCTGCTTTGAAAAGATATGGCAGCATTAAAAGGTTTTCTAAAGGATAACAGTGTAGTTTGGAAATATGGCCGGCTCCTTTAACAGCCAGATGGTTTGCTTTCTTCTTCATAGCTGTTGCAGCGGCCGCAGCTTCAGCAAATGGAGCAGCCGGTGGTCTTGCTGGAACAACAAATGGACCATTTCGCCCTTTAGGAACCCAGCAGCCTCAGCCCCAGCCCCAGCAGCAGCCCAGTAACAACCTGGCATCCAGCTCTTTCTATGGCAACAACTCTCTGAGCAGCAGTTCGCAGAGCAGCTCCCTCTTCTCCCAGGGCTCGGCCCAGCCCGCCAGCACGTCCTTGGGATTTGGAAGCAGCAGTTCTCTCGGCGCCACCCTGGGATCGGCCCTGGGAGGGTTTGGAACAGCAGGTAGAAATCAGACTGATGTGCTGTTAAAACTGAGTTTTAATTATGTTTATAATCTTTACAAAACACTGACAATGCATGGAACCCTGGACAGATACCACAGGCAGATCTGGACCGAGCCCCGTGGGAATCCAGCCGTCTCACGTATCTTTGAGATGATGGACTGTTAAAATCATGTGATACAGTTGGGGCCTGTTCTAGGTTTATGCTCATGTTGCTACTTATTTATATTCTCATAGTCAGTTTGTTTCAGGGATTAGAAAAGCAAGGGAGACTTTTATAGGCATTGGGAAGAACGTGGAGGGAAGCATAAAAACGTAGATGTCAAAAAGTGAAGGAGGAGGACTTAGCAAAGATCACGGGTTAGTGAACTCCACAGTCTGCAGGCCTTAGAGAGTCATGGGGTTTCTCTAGTCTTGCGAGAAGTATTAAGGTGGATATTATGGAAAAGTGGGAGGAAGGAAATTAGACCAAGATATCTTTAATGTTTTGATGGGAGAAAAAAGCAGGAAGTAGTAAGGTAAATAATGGTATATTGTGGTGTTTGTAAAATAGTGTAGTCTCAAAAGAGAAGGGCATGTTTGGGAGAAAGTATCTTAAATTGGAATTGGGGCCTAGTAATAACTCTTGATTGAACCCATTGAGAAAACAGACTTTCATATATAATTCTTATGTAGTGGGGCAATACCCCATTGACATATCTTTTTTCTCTACTCCATTTTTCTACTAGAACCTTTGGGTTGATGAAAGGCATTCTTTCCAGCCCATTTTCTTTCACCTTTTCCATAGCTTATGTGGCCGTCAGAGCTTTTAAACCCACGCCCACCCCATAATATGTGACACAAAAGGAAGGTCAATTTAGCATACGTGTGATGGTTTGAACAGAAGTTTCTTGTTAACTTAAGCCATGTCCTCTTTATTACTTTACCTGCCCCTAGAACTGCCACCTGAACGGTTAGGCCGTCTCTGCTGACAAATTTGCGGTGGTAAGGAGTCTGTATCAGAGCGTTAGGAACAGATCACTGGGCTTGTTCTTCGAAGAACAGGCCTGTTCTTATCTGCATTGTTTTAATTCCATTTTAGTTGCAAACTCCAACACTGGCAGTGGCTCCCGCCGTGACTCCCTGACTGGCAGCAGTGACCTTTATAAGAGGACATCGAGCAGCTTGACCCCCATTGGACACAGTTTTTATAACGGCCTTAGCTTTTCCTCCTCTCCTGGACCCGTGGGCATGCCTCTCCCTAGTCAGGGACCAGGACATTCACAGACACCACCTCCTTCCCTCTCTTCACACGGATCCTCTTCAAGCTTAAACCTGGGTAAGAACCATTACTCTAACCCCACCTTGAACTCGAGAAATCTCTTGCCACTGATGACATTAGAAGTACTTTGCATAAGCAAAGGACAATCCCTTTATCCCAGAAGTGTCCTGGGTGTTGCCTTCCTTAAGTACCTCATGTTGTTTAGGCTGTACCTAGATAGCGTAGCCGTTCTGGATTTATTAAAGTTGGGTGCACCCCCTGGATATTCACTTCAGCTTTAGTGTGAACGTCTTGTTCTTTGGCTACATGTGAGAAACTTCCATTGTAAGCACAGTACAGACTCATTTTAAGTAAAGCTGGAAAACACAGAGACATAGAGAAAAAGAATGTATCACCACTGAAATATCACCATAATTAGTATTTTGCCTTATTTTTCAGACTCTCCCTCCATGTATACATTTAATATCTTTTTCACATAAAACATTTTATTTGAATCATTTTCCTAGATTCTTAAAAAAAATTGTATATACTTTTTAAACTGAATCGTATGCTAATGAGTATAGAAATGTGTTTCCGGATTACATGGTTAGGTTGTTATGTCTATGGGATTTTAAAAATGTTATCATCTAGATCCTGGAAAACGAGGAGGGAAAAGAGGATCCTAAGCAGCAGGCTGTAAGACCGAAAACTTGTACTAACACTGCGGATGGCATATTTCTAAACCTTTGCAGAGATGGGAGATGGTGCATTCTCCCTTCCCCCAGTTATTTATCAAGTTTGGATTGTGAAGTACTGATTTATTTTTTGGATGGAGAAAGTTGAGGCATAGAAGTAGAGTGACCATATAATTTATCATGCAACCCAGGACACTTCTGAGAGTGAATGGGGGTGCTATTAATAATTACTCTGTGGTGACAGACCTAAATCAGGACTGTCCTGGTAAAAATCATCATGAATGGCCACTTTGCCTAAGAAGAGTCTGGGTTTTTTAAATCCTCTATTTAGTATTATTATTATTTTTTTTTAAGTAAGGCTTTATTTTTTTAGAGTAGTTTTAGGTTTACAGCAAAATGGAAGCGAAAGTACAGAGATTTCCCATATACCCACTGCCCCACACATGCATAGCCTCCCACATTATCAGTATCCCTCACCAGAGTGGTACCTTTGTTACAATTGATGAACCTATACTGACACATCATTATCATCCAAAGTCCATAGTTTACATGGACTTTTCCCAGTTTTTAACCAGCAAGATTAAAAATGGCTTTATGGGCTCAAAAATGAGGACTGACTAAAAACGAATAGGATGCTTTCATTGGGAAAGACAAAGGCTGGGAAATGATTATAAAAATCGAAAGAAGTCTTGAAGGGGGTAGGATAATAAAGTTATTATTCTAGAACTAAGAGTGCTATCTCTGAGTTTCAGAGATTAGTTTTAAGGCAAAACTATGTATCTATATATTTACATATACATTTGTGTGTGTATCTTAAAATGTCACGCAGTGAAATCTATAGTGGTGGAATTCATTGTCTCAGGTTATCTATGGACATTACTTTAGAAAAGTTGTAGAGACATTCCAGGTTGGTAAATCAGTCCATATTGAATAGATAAGGGAATGGGTGCACATTGCACAACGTTGTTTCCTAGTGACAGAATGCCTGGCTTTGAAGACTGAGGGTTGCTGCAGAATTATAAGGGATGGGTGAAAGTGCTAGTTTACTGTGTAGATGGAAGGACCTAATGTTTATTGAATTGTTATTATGTGCTACTCTTAATTGTTTTGGGTGCTGTACATATAACTCTGGAAGGTATAGGTGTTGTGCCCTGATCCAGAAGCGAGGTATTACTGACTTAAATATCTTGCCCGAGTCTTCTCATATATGAACAGATGTACAGTCAAACCTTTTTGACTCCAAAGCATGCAGTGTCAGTGTGCATCCTGTCACATGATGTGCCCAGCGTATCTTTTAAACCCGTGCATTATCAAATCCAGAAATCTTACCTTGTAATTCCTTGGTCTAAACATTTGAACTGTGTCAGCTCATACTGAGTACTGAACAAACTAAATCTGCAAAATGTTTTTTGTAAAGAGCCGGATAGTAAATTTTTTAGGTTTGCAGGTCAGATGGTCTCTGTAGTGAATATTCAACTCTGCTCTTGAAGTGGGACAGCAGCCACAGACAAATGTAAATGAATGCGTAGCTATCTTCCACCAAAACTTGATTTACAAAAGTAGTTGGCAGGCCAGATTTGTCCTGTGGGCTGTAGCTTGTCAACCCCTGAACTAAATGCTGTGGTTTTTGGTGTTTGAAAATGGAGCTGGAAACGTTACTTGCATGCATAGTGCCTTTCCTCTTTCCAATAAGTATGTCAGCAATTTAATGAAATACTTCCTCCTTCCTCAATTCATGCTTCCCTGTAAAGTAGGAAATAACTATCCGTGCGAGTTATTTCTTGTTTTAATTACTCTTGCTGTTTGCCTAGTTTTAACGTATCTTCCCTTTTAAAAAAACATCAACCTTGTTTAAGCGATTTAGTTTTAAGTGTTTACATTGGACTTGCTTTGTTGCATGTAGTACGTAACTCATGCACGTCATTTCTGAGGAACCTTGTGTCTTGATCGGTAGAGCTTTGCCTCAGCTCAGTCTGTTTCCTTGAGAAAAGTGTTCTTGTATGCTTTAGTTTTAACCTAGAGAAAATAGAGGTTTGGTACTTCGTTTCTGAGAGTGTCTACGAAAACCCTAAAGACGTTTTGGTGCAAGAAATTTATTCCTTTCCCAAATATGTATTGGCCACCCCTAACATAGCTTCTATCATTAATGCTACTTCACTGCTGCCACCAGCCATGGGTTCCGTTCTTGGATCACTAACAACCCTCTTAAGCCTTCGTTCCCTGTGTTCGTTCATGTGTTAAATAATGAAATAACTGTTTCACACAGGGACACTTAAACTCAGCATGGTTTAATGACATTTGTAATACTACACAGCTAGTAAGTATTTGAATGCACATTCCAGCATATGTCTCTGATATCCCAGTGTGGATCTTTTCTCCATGATATAATTTCCACGCTTCCTCCCAGTAATCAGATGTGTTATGATACTCTAAAAAAAATCAGTTTAGTTATTTTTCTCATTATTTGTTCAGCAGTCACTTCTTGGATGCCTGCTTAAGACTCTTCAATGCTTTTCCTGTTACCTCTTGTTTAAAGACCAAACTTCTTTCTTTTTTAAACAACTTTATTGATTTATATGTTCCATATCATGAAATTCACCCATTTCAGGTGTACAATTCAGTGATTCTTAGTAACTTTCTGAGTTGTGCCACCATCCTGATGAGTTGGTTTTAGAATATTTTCATCCCCTCAGTAAGACTCCTCATGACCATTTACAGTTAATCCCCATTCACACCCTAGGCCCCAGTCAACCACTGACTGACTTTCTGTTTTTAAATTTGCCTTTTCTGGACGTTTCATATAAATGGGACCATACAGTGTGTGATCTCTTTGGTTTGGCATCTTTCCATCTCATGTTTTGGCGATTTCATCCGTAGCGTAATGTGTGTCAGTAGTTTGTTCCTTTTGGTTGCTGAGTTGTCTTCCATTTGGTGGGTATACCACATTTTGTCAACTACTTACAGTTGAAGATGTCTCTTGATTACTGTTTTTGGCTATTAGAAATAACGCTGCTATGAACATTTGCATGTAAGTCTTTCTGTGGACACGTTTCCATTTCTCTAGGGGTAGAATTGCTGAATTTAATGTTAGTTTTGTTACGTTTTGAGAAACTGCCGAACTGTTTTCCAAGTTCGTGTGCCATTTTCCACTCCCTTCAGCAATGTATGAGGGTTCCAATTCTCTACATCCTCACCAACATTTCTTTTATTTGTCTTATTTAATACAGCTATTCTGGGGGGTTTTAATAGTTTTTTCCTTAATGACTGATGGTGTTGAACATCTTTTCATGTGCTCATTAACCGTTCATATGTCTTTGATGAAATGTCTGCTCACTTTTTTTGTGCATTTTTTGATTTAGATTGTCTTATTGAATTGTAAGAGTTCTTTGTAGATTCTGGATACAAGTCTTTAATCAGATGTGGCTTTGGATATGCAGTCCTGGGCCGCATAATGACGTTTTGGTCCACGAAGGGTTGTGTGTGAGACAGTGCTTCCGTAAGATTAGTACCGTATAGCTGAAGCGTGTGGTAGGCTGTACCATCTGTGTTTCTGTAAGAACACTGTATGATGTTTGCACAATGACAAAATTGCCTAACAACACATTTCTCAGAATGTATCCCTGTTGTTAGGTGACATATGACTGTATTTTCTTCTGGTCTTTTCGTTTTTTCAGTGGTATCTTTTGAAATGCAATAGCTTTTAGTTTTGATGAAGTCCAATTTATCATGCTTTCTGGTATAGATATCTTTGCCCAGCTCAGGCTCTTAAGGATTTTCTACCATGCTTTATTCTAAAAGGTTGATTGTTTTAGCTCTTATGTTTAAGCCTGTGGTCCATTTTGAGTTAATTTTATGTATTGTGTGAGGTGATAGTTCATCTTCATGCATGCCTCATTTTCCCCAGCAAAGTTTTGAAATTTTCAGCGTACAGGTCTTACACGTCTTCTGTTAAATTTTGTTCCTACGTATTTATTTTTCTCTATGGTTTTGTGAATGGAATTACGGTTTTATTTTTGGATTGTCTGTTGGTTGAACATAGAACTATAATTGATTTTTGTATGTTGATCTTGTATTCTACAAATTTGCTGTACTTATTACTTCTAATTAATTAGTTCCTATTACTTAATTCTGATAATTTTGGGTGGATTCCTTAAGATCATGTTACCTGCAGTAAAGCCAGCTCTCCTATCTGGATGCCTTTTCTTTCTTTTTCTTACCCGATTGCACAGGCCAGAGCTTGTAGCACTGCGTTAAGGAACAGATGAGAGCAGACATCCTGGCTTTATTCTTGATCTTGGGGATAAAATGTTCCTCTTTTACCTTGAAGTATGATCATTGTAGGTTTTTCATAGATGCAGTTGATCAGGTTAAGTTCCCCTTATATTCCAAGTTTAAGAGTTTTGTCATGAATGGGTTTTGGATTTTGTTAAATGCTTTTTCTGCATTTGTTGATGATTATATGGTGTTTATCCTTTGAATATGTTATGTTACATTAATTGCTTTTTGGATGTTAATCTAACCTTGCATTCCAGGGATAAATCCCATTTGGTCATGTTGGATTTGGTTTGTTAATATGCGTATCGAGGGTTTTTGCATCTATGTTCATGAAGGATATTTATCATTTTCTTGTCTTGTGATGTCTTTCTTTGATTCATTATCATGGTGATACTGACCTTATAAAATAGGTTGGAAATGGACCATCCCCCTCTATTTATTGGAAGAGTTTGTGAAGTATTGGTATTATTTTAAACATTTGATAAAATTCCACGGTGAAGCCATCCTGGCTTGGTGTTATTTGTGGAAAGATTTTTAATTACTAGTTCAGTTTCTTTATGTCTTACAGGTTTAGAGTTTCCATTTCTTCTTGAGTCAGTTTTGGTAATTTGTGACTTTCCAGGAATTTCTCCATTTTATATAAGGTGTCAAATTTGTTGGCGTAGGGTAGTAAATTTTTATTTTTATTTTTTTATTTTTTCTTTTTCTCCCCAAAGCCCCTGGTACACAGTTGTGTATTTTCAGTTGTGGGTCCTCCTAGTTGTGGCATGTGGGACGCCGCCTCAGCATGGCTTGACAAGCAGTGCCATGTCCGCGCCCAGGATTCCACCTAGCGAAAACCTGGGCCAGCAAAGCGGAGCGCATGAACTTAACCACTCAGCCACGGGACCGGCCCTTTGGGTGGTAAATTTTTACAAAGTGAAATCTCCCTCCCGTTTTCCCTCTCTCAGTCCCCCTCCCATCTCTCGCATACATAAATATACACACATGCATATGCATATTTAGAATAGTTTTTTATGACCCCAAGCAAGGCAGGTTTTGCAAGTATTTATTTTGTTTGGCCTAAGTATGTGTTATATTTCTCAATTTAAAAGTATTGTTTTTGTAATTAGTAATATTACTATTTAATTAATATTACTAACAACTAGGTCTGTAATCCTCATTTGTGGTTTACATGTGGGTTCCTGAGGCCTTGAGGCTCTCACCTGTACCTAAAGCATCCATCTCTAATAAATTCCACCTTTTACCTCAACAAGGAAAAGTAAAGGATGTGGATATGAGTAACCCAAAAGTCTAGTTCTTACTTTACATTTTCATGTCCTGCCTACCCATGGATCTCTCCATCCTCTACCCACCCCCTCCCCACTTCCTGAAATGCTTCTCCATGCTTATGATTTTCTCCACAATCCCCAGATTGTGCCGTTTTTAAACGCTAAACATCAAGAAGCAGCAGGTGTAATTTATTATCAGGTACATGGTTGAGAACTTCCCAGCCTTTTTATGTTCCCTGGGAGAAAAGTATTGTGCCTGTTGATTCCCACAGTGTTGAAATACAGTAGAAGTGAGCTCTAATGTTCATCATCTGTTCAGGGCGAAAGAATGCAAGTGTTTAGTTTTATTGTCATGATAGAATTCCTTTCTTCTTAAAATTGATTCTTCCTGTCCCTTAAATTCAAGGTTGTATGTGTTCTTAGTCCTTTAAGAAAAACAAAATTCAAACACAAATAGGTTTTCTCTGTCCCAGCCTGAGCAGCGGTAGGTGATTCTAATTTATCGTTCAGTAAGCGGTACTGATTTCAGGCTAACTAGTCACGTATGCCTTTAGGTGCTTGTCCTTTCTGAAGGGAGACGCAGTATTTGTGGTTGCTCACCTGGTTCTCTGAAAGTGACCTGTCGTCTGTAAAACTAACCACGTGAAAGTTAACTTAGTTTGGACTCAGTATTACATACTAAAGACAATTTATCTCTTAGTTTATTTCAATTTAGACCTACCTGGCTATGGTATTGGGGGTAGACTGGGGAGAACTTACTTTATAAACATTTCCGTGAGCAGTATTGCCTCTGCCTGTGTTAAATACAGAGACAGATGTTGGGGAATTTATCTTTAAAGGCAAATACGGCAGGGCTTTGCCCATTAGGCAAAGATCTATGAGTACAAAAAGCAAAGGAACCAAAACATTCCCTGTAGCAAGAGGTTGGAATACTAGATGGCTACTGGCAGAAAATCCTTTCATAGACTTACGTAAAACAGCTGAAGGCCGTGTTAATTTAGCACCGTATATTTTTTGTTCATCCACTTACGTGTGTGTGTGTTTGTGGAATATTGGCCCTGAGATAACATCTGTGCCGGTCTTCCTCTATTTTGTGTGTGGGGTGCCTCCACAGTGCAGCTGATGAGTGGAGCGGGTCCGCACCTGGATCCAGATCCGCCAAGCCGAGCACGTGGAACTTTCCGGGCAGCCCCTCACCCTTTTACTTTTAACCTACGTTTGTCTTTGTTTTTAAAGTGGGTTTCTTGTAGACAAGATATAGTTGGGTCAGATTTTTTGACCTACTCTGACAGTGTCTTTTAATCGATACGTTTACACCATTGACATTCAAAGTGATTATTGATGTAGTTGGACTAGTATCTATCGTATTTGTTACTTACTGTTTTCTATTTGTAGCCTTTGTTCTTGTCTTTTTCTTCTACTGTTTTCCTTCCTTTTGTGGTTTTAATTGAACATTTTATGATTCTATTTTTTCTCCTTTCTTAACATATGTTACTTTTTTTTTTTTTTTTTTTACCTTTTGGTCGTTGTCCTAGTTTGCATCATACATTACAGCTAATCCAGATTCACTTTTCAAATTAGATGATACCACTTCACGAGTAGTGTGAGTACTTTAAAATAAATAATTCTAATTCTTTCCTCCTGTCCCTTGTATCATTGCTGTCATTGATTTCACTTACCTGTAAGCATACGTAAGCATATATAAAATGATACAAGCATAAACATGTGTAATTGAATACGTTGTTGCTATTATTATTTTGAACAAACTGTTTGTCTTTGAGATCAATTAAGAGTAAGAGAAATAGGGGCCAGCCCTGTGGTGTAGCAGTTAAGTTTGTGTACTCCACTTTGGCAGCCTGGGGTTCGCCCGTTTGGATCCCAGGCACAGACCCACACGCACTTATCAAGCCGTGCTGTGGCAGACGTCCCACATATAAAGTAGAGGAAGATGGGCACGGATGTTAGCTCAGGCCAGTCTTCCTCAGCAAAAAGAAAAAAAAGAATAAGAAATAAAATTTTTTATTTTACCCTCACTTATTCCTTTTTTGAAGCTCTTTTCTTTATATAGATCACAGTTTTCGACCTGTATTGTTTTTGCTTCTCTCTGAAGCACTTTTAACATTTCTTGCAAGACAGGTCTACTGGCAACAAATTACCTCAATTTTCGTTTGCCAGAGAAAATCTTTATTTCTCCTTCACTTGTGAGGATAATTCACAGGATACAGAATTCTAGGTTGGTGTTTTCTTTTCTCTCAAAATGTTAAATACACTCCACTCTCTTCTTGGCTTGCATGCTTTTTGAGGAGAAGTCAGATGCAATTCTTATCTTTGTTCCTCCATAGGTAAGATTTTTTCCTCCCCTGGCTTCTTTATTTTTTCTTTATGTTTAATTTCCTGTAATTTGAAATGATGTGTGGAGGTGTATTTTTTTGGCATTTATCCTGCTTGCTGTTCCCAGAGCTTCCTGGATCTGTGGTTTGGTGTCTGACATTAATTGGGAGAAATTCTCAGCCATTATTTTTTTCAGATACTTCTGTTCCTTTTTCTCTTTTCTGGTATTCCCATCATGTGGGTGTGATATCTTTGTAGTTGTCGCACGGTCCTTGGATGTTCTGTCTGAGTCTTTGTTCTCCATTTTGGGGGTTCGAGGATTCTGCTGACAGATCCTCTAGCTCAGAGATTCTTTCTTCATCTGTGTCCAGTCTGCCAATAAGTCCGTCAAAGGCATTCTTCATTTCGGTTACAGTGTTTTTAATCTCTAGCATTTCTTTTTGGTTCTTTCTTAGGATTTCCTTCTATCTGTTTACGTTGCCCGTCTATTCTTGCAAGCTGTCTACTTTATCCATTAGAGCCCTTAGCATATTAGTCACAGTCATTTTAAATTCCTGGTCTGATGATTCCAACATCCCTGCCATGTATGTTTCTGATACTTGGTTTTTCTCTTCAAATTGTGGTTTTTGCCTTTGAGTATGCCTTGCTGTTTACTGATGACAGCCATGCCTGATATCCTGGGTAAAAGGAACTGTTGTAAGTAGGCTTTTAGTGATAGGGTAGGGTGTGGGGGAGGGGGGGTGTTCTATAGTCCTGGGATTAGGTCTTAGTTTTTTAGTGAGCCTTTGCCTCTGGACTGTCCCCTACACAAGTGTTTTTTAGGTTTTTTCTTTATCCTCCTTTTGGTAGGACAGGATGGTTTGAGTAGGCTGGAGTTGTGTATTTCCCCAGGTCAGTGTCAGCTCAGTCTCTGATAATAACCCGGCCGATTAGGTTCTCGTTAACTAGTTTCCCTTGAGGGGGGCAGACTTTGTTAATAAGTGCTCTGGCCTATTTCAGAATTGTTCCTTTTCTCTTCACCTTGCTGGAAGCCTGAGGAAATTTTTTTCTGATATTTATTGAGGGACCTGGTTTGGCTCCTGGAGGTAAATCTTACAATATTGTGGGGGCTTCCTATGACTGGGTCCCCCTGGAGTTTCAACTCTCAGAGTTGTCCACACTGAGCCTCTAGCAATTTGTCAATTACAGTTCAGGTTTTCCTATTCTGGTCCTTACTGGTTCTGGCCGTAGTTTCCACCGGTCCCTGCTCTGGTAGCTGTGCTGGTCTTTATTCGCCTGTCCAGTCTTGGGGCAGTGGTTTGCTGTGTGTCCTCCCCTCTCTATGGATCCAAGAAGAACTGTTGATTTTTCAATCTCTTCAGCTTTTTACTTGTTGTTAGGATGGAATGGTGACTTCCAAGCCCCTTACGTGTGGAACTGGAAACATGCAAATACTAGTGTAAAGAAAACATTTAAGCCCATAATTTCTGTGGAATGTTGTCGTAAGACACAGCTCTGTGATGTCAAAATACTGTAGAAAACTGTGAAATCACTAAGGGACTCCCTTTGAGCCCCTATATGAAATGTTCCTTTTAAAACAAGGGTTGTGAATTCAGACGCTTTCAGGGGCCGCCTCCAGGGGCACGGGTGTTTGGACACAAGTGCATGTAGGTGTGTAAACTATAATTAACTGGAAAATACCGTTTCTGCATATTCCCCATCTAAAGGAGTTTCACTCAACAAATACATACTGATGGCCTGCTATTTGCCAGGTGCCTTTTCAAAAACAACCAGAAAACTACAATTTTAAGCAAAAATTTCTACTTTAAACACTGGTGTAATGTTTAAAGAAAAATTACTTGGCCTAGGCAAAATACTCCTGTTAACTTTCAGTTTGCCATTTACAATATAGTACCTGGGGAAATTTCTTTTCTTTTTTCGGATTTGTATACTTCCTTTGTCAGTAATAAAAACTGTGTGCCTATGTGTGTGTATGTGTGTGCTTTGTGTGTGTATGCTGTCTGGTACCCAAGGAGACTAGAGCCAAAAATCAAAACTGCAAGGCACATGTATGAAGCTTTATTGGAGGTTTTCCCTGTTACTCACTCCTGCCCTTTGTGGTATGCATCAGTCAGTATGCTTTTGGCCACAGTAACAGAATCCATCTAATAGTGGCTTAAATGATAAGTGCGTGTATTTGCCCACATAACTGGAAGTATAGAGGTAGGACAGTGTTCAGAGTGGTCCTGTCATTCAGTTTTGTCACCAAGGACCTGGCTGCCCTCTGTATTGATATGGATGTTTGGTTAGGAATTTGGTTTCTGATTCTCTCTTGATTGTTACCTTTCCCTAAATGCCTTTCTTAGTGAGCAGGTTCTTGAAAACCTTTAGATTGTTCTCAAAACTTTGTGCGTTCGTGCTCTTCTTTCTCCTTAAGCATGTTCCTTGCTATCACACTCTCCCAGTACCTGCTGACCTGCTAGATTACCGCCTCTGCACGCTTCTCCACAATCTTGGGTCAGGGAAGAAAGAATTGTTTCTGAAGTGGGATATAGGAGCAGCCATATGGCTACTGTTCTCTTTTCTTGTAAACCTCCTCTCTTCTTTAAAGAAATGTTTTCTGTTTGGATTAAGAAATATTGTGGAATTTTACAACAATAACAGTGTTCTTTAGAACAAGAAAATTTGATATAACTAAGTCTGAAAATGAGTCTTGTGTAGTTGCGAGGGCACTAACTCTGGAGTCAAGAGTCCTGTGACAAATTCTGGCCATAATTTTGGGTTTTGTATCTTTGGACAGCTTTTCACCTCTTTGGGTCTTAATTTTGTGTTACATAAATGGGAATTAGAAATTCCTTTTCCAAAATGCCAGTGAGGATTCAGTAGAAAGTTTATATGAAATACTTCTAGCATAGAGCCTGGCTGGCATAGGACAAAGGCTTGGTAAATGTACGGATTTTAACACTGAGCCATTTCCTTTTGGATCTGTCACTTTCATTGAGACCCAGACCTTTGAAGCTGGGCCTTAGAATTCTGTGGAGAAGTCCAAGCTGGGTATCATTTTATAGCTGCCATTAAACTCATTCATTGGAACTCAGGAATAAGTTGCTGGGCAGTTCATGCTGGGTGGCTTTCCTCGTGGGTCCTGCATTGTTATTCATCTACACTGTGTGGCTCGTGTGGTACTTACCTGCTTTGCTTTTTTGTTTAAAAGTGGGGGGAATAAAAGAAAAAAGGCTTCACATCCTTTTCATAGTATAATCTAAAGTTAAAAAAAACCATTGTAACAAAATAAGAATCTTGAAAATACATACTCATTGTAATTACTACTCTACTCTATGTTTTGATAAGCCTTTTGGTCCTATCTCTATTTTATCTGTCTAGGGATTCACAGTTACTATTCCCTTGTCATCATTCAAAACAGCAATGTCAGTAGCCCAAAAGTTGTTGCTATTGCAATCATTTCAGCTCTGTCCCAATAGAAGGTGTTACCAGCTGCCTGTTCTTGATGAAGAACTTGAAAACCTTCCGTTTCCAAGCTTCGGTCCTTCTTTTTCTATCCCTGTGTCTGTCTTCGGCCTGGGGTGCCTTAGTGTTTTTCAAACTTCTATTTAGTGGCACAACCATCTCTTCAAAGTTCTTTTGGCGGCTCCCTGTATAAAACAGACCAATCTGGGTACCCTGAATTTTTTTCAAGGAAGGGTTTCAAATGGGAGTGGGAATGACTCACCAATGGCAGGAATCTCCACAGAGCTCAGAGTGGAAAACCGGTGAAGTCTCCATGGATTGTTGTATTTTCTGGTGCTCAGGAGCTGGTTCACACGGCAGCCACCGCCCCCGACGTTTTACTTACTAAGAGCTACACTAACTATTGCTCTATTATTGCCTGCAGTCTCTTATCACTGGTTAAAGCATTCCCCTCTCAGTCTTTGTGCAAGAGTTTCCTTCCAGCTGGGTGAGTTGGCCTTGTGAAAGTCTTGGCACCAATAGAATTGAATCTTAACACAAAAGCACCAACTAAAAAGAAATCAGAGATGATGCAGGCTTTCATGTGTGGGATGCTTTTTCCTCTCTTGAACAAGGTTCCTTAAGAATGAGTCTTGAGTTCTCCTGTTCTGTAACCAACAGGAGGACTCACAAATGGCAGTGGAAGATACATCTCTGCTGCTCCAGGCGCTGAAGCCAAGTACCGCAGCGCGAGCAGTGCCTCCAGCCTCTTCAGCCCCAGCAGCACCCTTTTTTCTTCCTCCCGTTTGCGGTATGGAATGTCTGATGTCATGCCCTCTGGCAGGAGCAGGCTTTTGGAAGATTTTCGAAATAACCGGTACCCCAATTTACAACTGCGGGAGATTGCTGGGCATATAATGGAATTTTCCCAAGACCAGCATGGGTCCAGGTGAGGACTTGGCTTTGGCATTGAAGGTAACTG
Source organism: Equus caballus (assembly GCF_041296265.1). Lineage (NCBI taxonomy): Eukaryota > Metazoa > Chordata > Mammalia > Perissodactyla > Equidae > Equus > Equus caballus. Next base: position 25,546,182 of record NC_091685.1, read on the forward strand.
AAATTTTAATGCCTTAAATTCCGTGCTTCAGATAAAGTATACACTAAGTAAATTGCCGTAAAATAATTGAAACAGAGTTTGCCTCCCGGTATGTTTCCCATTCTTTACTTCAGAGGGACATGGATATGGGTGTCACCAGATATGCAAGTGATGGAACAGAGCCAGTTAGTAGTCTGGATCGCATGCTTACAACAAACCATTTTGCCTTTCTGCGTGATTAGCCGGGTGTGGCTTCTTCATGAGAACCTCACAGAATGTCTGCAGTTTAAGAAACAGAAGCTCTAACACAGAGACGTGCACACTTTGCTCCTTCAGTCACTGCTAAGAATCTTGCTCTCAGAGACGCTATTCAGATACAGGTGTGGATCTCTGGTGCTCAGGAGTCAGACAGCTCGACCACCTCTCTTTGTTGTTTTGCTCCGCAGACGTGAGAGAGAAGAAGCTTTTAAGACACACAGAATTGAGCTTGAGTTGCCCTCTCTGTCTGGCTGTTGCAGTGGGTTTCACAGAAAGGGACTGTGGTGCTGGGGAGAAAGCGTAGTTCTGGTGACACTACCCGCCCTTCTTTCCTGTTTGTCCCTGTGTCTCTTTGGCCGTGCCCACTGAAACGGCTTCTAAAGAACCTACCTCCTTTTTAAGTTCTGCCAGCTTGCTACTGGTTTTTCTGGTTTAGTCACCTGCATTAAAAAAGATAAAATGAGTAGCAGCTACTTCAGAAGACACTGCAGACATTTGTAACGCCTGTTCCACACCATTAATGAATACCACTTCCTATGAGTACGAGTGAAAGAATGCAGGAAGAGCCGTGGGCTTTGAGTTTGTTGGCGTGGGTCTGGTTTCTAAGGGAAGAAGTCAGGTAGAGTTTCCCCTGGGTTATGCCTGCCTTCACCCCCTCCTCTCTTTTCTTGCCCCCCTTCCCGTCTCCCCCTCAACTCCATACATAAATAAAATTTTGTACATATGTCCTGCTGTAAGGAAAGACATTGAAATTTAAGGATACTTCTAAAAGCTCAGGTAAGTTAGGGGGTACTTCACACTATAAAATTTTTTTCTTCGTAAGTTCTTCAATTAAGTGAGCTCAAGTGCTTTATTTAAATAACACCATTGTGCGTGTGTGCACACATACACACACATACATATAGTTTCAAAACTGATACATTATATAAATTGAGCTAATTCTTATTTATTTCCAAGTCTTCCTGAAATGCTGTAATTGCCCTTTTAACTCTGTGCTTCAGATTCATTCAGCTGAAACTCGAGCGTGCCACACCGACTGAGCGCCAGCTTGTCTTCAACGAGATCCTGCAGGCCGCCTACCAGCTGATGGTGGATGTGTTTGGAAACTACGTCATTCAGAAGTTCTTTGAAGTAAGCCTTTGTTCTCTCTAGCCTGTGGCTTTAGAGAATCTCCAGAGCATTTTGATTTTTATTAGCTGTTTTTAGAACTGCATTCCCATTCCAGTCCTCACAATGAAGTGTGTGGTTTTTTTGAAGAGCTTTTCAGTGGTCTCTGATTCAGCCGCAGCAGGATGTCATTTAAATACCCAGGCAGATGATGCCAGTCTGTTTTGGAAAACCATTGTCCGCATTTAGGATCCAGCACATTATTTCTGATTGTTTCAATAGTTTCACTCAACATGTCAGTTTTGGAGGAAATAATCCTTGTAAGATAATTTTAGCTGATCACAAATAAAATGTTCTGAGAAAGGAATTACTTTTTTTTAGGATTCCTAGAGAATTATCTTTGGACACCAACTGTAGTGTTTTTCATCATAAACTACAGTCGTGAGAATTGATCAATGCTTCTTCTTGGGTTCTCCTTTGGCCTTGGTTCCTTGTTTTTCCTCCATTAATGTGAATAACGTCCACCCTTGTTACCGTTGTCTTTAGAAAGGATTAATGAGATTGTTGGATTAATGTCTGTTTCCCCCCTAAACTAAAATGTCAGAACGACAGGGAGTTTTTGCTTACCGTTGTAGCCCTGTTGCTCTGGTGTCAACAACCTCAAGTTATCACTTCAGAAGGGAATGAAACCTTGAGATGAAGAATCTGGTTCAGGGGGAAAATACTGGAACACTGCTCATTACCTACCCCCAACCAAAGGAATTGGAAAACTTCTTACATCTTAGTTTGTTTGATGTGTGTGTAGATTAAAGAATGACTCACAGCCCCTTCCGTCCCAGCTTCTCTCATAGACTCAAGTTCTTTGACACTGAATTCTCCAGCTATGGGCTGAGAAGCCAGCCTAAACATGACTCTTAGATTTTTGAGTTTAGAATGTCTTTTCACTGCTATTTTGTCACAGATATAAAAATACAGAGATCTCCAGCTCCAGAGGTAGTGCAGCTAGAGGTGGCAGAGTGAACAGTGGATGATAGCCACATGATTTGGAGCAAGCTAGAGAACTTTCCTGGACCATAGTTCCCTTGTATGGAAAATGAGTGGATTGGGCAAGCTAATTATTCTAAAGTTTCCTCCAGTCTCACGATCATGCTCTTCAAAAGCAAATAAAAAACCAGGGATGGAAAGTCATTCTGGGAAGAATTTAACGTGGTGAGGCCTTACGTCTCGATTCTACTCACTTTTTCCTCTGACTCGGTTGCCTTGTGTAAGTGACGATATCTACTCTTGGAGTGATTTAGAGCGCTAATCCTAAACAGTGTCCCCCTGAGCGTCGGCTCAGACTCCGCGTAGATGAGAGAGGAGCTTTCCAGTCCGTGGGCCGCAGGCACCGGGTAGGCCATAGGTTTGCTGCAACAAGTCTGAATCTTCCCCAGACAGCGTCTGAAGCCCTAATAAATCATGTTTCCCACATGTATTGTTATTTTAGAATAAATATAAATGCTCCTGTAATTACTAGAGTATGGATTCACTTAATAATATTAATGGATTAATGGCAGCTTTGAGGAATTACATATTTGTTTAGCACATATTAGTGAAACTACTACTATTGGATATCTGAGAAATTTCTTAACATTAAAAAGAGTTTTTCATAATCAGAGGCTGAGAACTACTGACTTGAAGAAACAAAGACTTTCTAAACAGAAGGTATAGTTAATCATAGGTGACAGGGCTGAAAGAGGCATGCCAGCGGCAGATGGAGAATAGTGATGCTGTGCTTTCTCTGGTTTCTTTCCTTCTACCTAAGTCGTGGTATTCACTCACACGTTGTGTCTAGTTTGGCAGCCTTGAGCAGAAGCTGGCTTTGGCAGAACGGATTCGAGGCCACGTCCTGTCATTGGCATTGCAGATGTATGGCTGCCGTGTTATCCAGAAAGCTCTCGAATTTATTCCTGCAGACCAGCAGGTAATTGTAAGTTTCCCCTTTAACTTTTTTCTTGGTGTTTAATGTTTCTCCATGGTACATATAGTAAACCCTGTAAATTTGTCACTCTTTAGTTTTAGTTTCAGTTTTGTTTTTCTTTGGTGCTTTTGGCTGCCTTTCTGTGCATGGCCAGCATGAACTGTGCAATTCATTTTGTAAATTTATAATGGATCAAGTGTCTTGTGTTAAAACTAGTGGTTTCAAACACTCTTCTCTTTGATTACAACTTAGTGCTTAGTGGGTGCAATTTTATAGGTGGGTTTTTGTTTGGTAAGAACTGAATCAGATAAAACACTAGTAAGTTGTCCTTTTCTGCAACCTGAATTGACCGCTCCAATAAACCATACTTTTATCCAACCCACCTTCCATTTTCCTTCACTTCCTCCCTCTTATTCCTTCCTTCCACCGCCATTTACTGAGTGCCTGCCTGCCCACTGCAGGGCCTGCTCTGGCACATTGACCTGAGGCCCGCTCTCTGCCAGACACCAGCACAGAGACGACGGAGACTGATTCCTGCCCACAGAGCATGGTGTGGGAGAGCAGGGGGAGCGCGTGCCCCGAGTCTTTGAAGGGAGGTTTGCGGGAGAAGTCCAGGCTGAAGAGGAGTTAGGAAAAGAGGGGCAGAAATCTGAACTGTCCCCAGGCGCTGTGAGTGGGAGCTGACACAGCACCTGGAGAAGCCCACGGCTTCAGGGACAGTCACAGAGCAGGTCCAGCCGGCCCCACCCAGGCCGCAGGGCCCAGGAGCAAAACCAAGCCGCGGGCGGGTGTGCTGCAGCCGTGCTTGTGCCAGGCAAGGCAGTGCTGCGAGCCTCGGGCTGCTGACCTGACCCCTCGGCCTGGGGACTCTGAACTCCCTCAGCTCTCCTCACTGGAGGCATGGCCGTGGTCTGGCAATGATGAGCCACTTGCCCTCACTGAGAACAAGGTTCGGTAATGAGAATCTGTGTTATGGACTCAAGTTCTGAGCCAGACGAGACACCCGGCACCTCCAGTTCGAAACAAGACACGAGACAACACCGCACCGGCGACGGTGATGGCAGTTGAAGGCTGGGAGAGTCCAGAGTCCTTAGGTTGTGAGACGCACAGATGTGCGTGTCGAGACACCAGTGCCGGCAGAGGGAGCGTTGGCCACGCGGCAGGTTTGCGGTTTGCTCTGCAGTGTTCAGTGCTGGAGAGGCGGCAGTGGAAGGGGTTTGTGTGTGAGTGGTTAGAAGCAGGGGGGAGGCTGCTGCTGGCAGTTTCCTCGGCTGTTCGAATCATTATCAGTTTTAAGTTTCCCTGAGATTCTTACTTATATAAAAAGTTTCTTATTTCTTTTGAACATGGAAGTTTCTTCCTCTTTTTTTTTTGACCGTAATGCCCACTTGCTGAAAGAAAGCAGGAATATTTCAGGTTCCCAGGTATTTTTCTCATCTTTGACCTCTCTCTTGATTGTGGTAAATTGTTGATTTTGTCTCCAGCTTTTCAGATTTTACCGTTTTCTGTTTTCTGACTGGATGACTACATTGTAGTAGCTTTTCACCTCCCTTCCCTTCCCCTCAGGCTCTTGTTCTTTCTGTGCTATATTTCTGTGTATCTGTTTCTGGTCTGGTTTCTTTTGTCTTGTTCTGGGCCTCAACTACTCTTCCTGCTATGGATAATTTACTGTTTTCCTGATGCAACTTTATTATTTTAAGGTGAGAGTAGCTCATCTCTGGGGGAGTTTTTACCTCTTTTGGGTTCAAGAAAGTATTCCAGGGATCCGCTTGTGCTTCATTTTGATTTCAAGTCTTCCTTGCCTTTACATATGCATCATTCTCTACTTATTCCCATAATTATATTTCTAGAATAAATCATTCTTTTCTGACATTTGATGAAGTGCTTTAGGAAACTTTCCTGAGTGTTGCCTTTTACTTGTTTTACTTCCTGGCATTGTAATCTTGAACTTCTTCAATTAGAAAATCTCTTAGTTGTTTTGACATATTCAACATCTCAGGGATTTAAGACATTGCATTCAGAAGTGTCACCATCTTAAACTGGCCTACGGTCTTCCACCATAAATGTAGAGTAACGCAGTGGAACTAATAAACAGAGAGTGGGTACAGCCAGGAAACGGGGCAGCGGGTACCAGGGCCCAGGCTCGATGCGGGTGCTCAGCTTCCAGACAGCCAGCGCTGGCGCGGCAGAGCTTTGGGGAGCGAGGCCAGTCAAAATCCCAGCATCTCTCTGCCTGCACCCTTGTCCCCTCCACCCGTTCCCTACACACACTCTCTCTCTCTCTCAATATCTGACCTTCCTCTAGATTCCCTGAGTATGGACACTTGTCATTACTTAACTGAGTATTGTTCCTGCTGACATGGCAGTCACTGTGGACTGGCAGAAAGATCATGTCGGAGTCACAGACATGGGCTAAAGTTCTGATTCAGTCACTTTCTATCTATAGTCTGAAGTACATTGGTTAGCTCCTCTCAGACTTAATTTCCTCATATATATGGGTGGAGGGGGCGTGCAGGATAATAGATAACTGACAGGTGGTTTGCTGACACTGTCTTAAAACAACACCACAGTAGCCAGATTGCTTAGATTTGAATCTTTGCAGTGTAGGTGTGTGATTTTAATAAGTCATTTAGTTTGTCTGTGCCTCGATTTCCTCATCTATAATAGTGTCCATTGCCTGAGATTCTTGTAAGAATTCGTTGAGTCGAGAGATGTGAGGCACTTTGAGCTCTGCCTCGACTGGAGTGCGCTGTAGAGGAAACGCTGTCCTTGTTGATCAGACGACCTCATAGTGTCGTCCTGATAGAAACATGACGACTCGGATGTGAAATTCTCCAATACGCTGTACTTTTATAGGGTCCTTTCTATTTGAAGATGTCTACATTTTTTAAAACTCCCAGAGGTCTTTTGCAAGTTAGAGACCTTTTTTAGACTGGTAACTGTTAGAGGAAATTTGCTAACCTGGGAAACACTCTAGTCCTCATTTGTTGCCAGTTTGTCATAGTGCCACAGCTGAGTTGTTTGACTTTGATTATCATGAATTCGCTGCGGTTGTGTCTGGGAATGAGCGTTGATTGTCCAGGTGTTTGCTCGCTGTGATTCTGGTGGTGCTTTCTTTCCTTGTCTCCAATAGAATGAGATGGTTCGGGAACTAGATGGCCACGTCCTGAAGTGTGTGAAGGACCAGAACGGCAACCACGTGGTTCAGAAATGCATTGAGTGTGTGCAGCCCCAGTCTTTGCAGTTTATCATCGATGCATTTAAGGGGCAGGTAAGTGACTTAGGAAAGAAATACGGGAAACAGTGGATGGGTATTTCCATTGTGTGCAGAGAGCGGGGTAGGATTTGTGGGGTGTTCTCTGGTGCTTACTGTCTTAGACCGCAGGAAATAGCAGTCCTGTTCAGTGGTGTCAGATACCCAGCTCTGTGTACCCACGTCTCTGCCTTAACTGTCCATGGGGCTTCTATCCATCGTTAATACACGTTCTGTTCATGTGGGATGACATACTGTCACTAGAATTGTTAGGATTAAATCCCATGTTTGAAGAATAAATTTTTTGCTTTGGTTAAGTGCTATTCATCTTGATGTTCAAAAGTTTAATCGCATTTTAAAATTCAAATCACTTACAGAACTAATCTTGCAGGTCATGTGTGAATAAATTTTTTAAATAACAAGGTGCTTCTTGCTGAATTTTGGGGGGTGGGGCGGGGCAGTGATCAGATTGGTTTGAACTCTGTTAAGTGGCCACACAACCAGAGAAAGCATCTAAAGCTTCTAATTTCTCCTGTTTACCTGTGCGTCGCAAGAGCCCGTGTGCTGTTAGGACCGGCTTCCAAACAGAGTTGATGTCTTCTTATGCCTTGGTTTTTCCAGAATTGCCACTTAATTGGCTATTGTTATCAATGTCTTTTGCCAAAAAAAACAACATCCTCACATCTTCCTAAGCTAAGGTGGGACAAGAGAGTAAAGCACGTCTCCTTCTTGGGTGTGTGAATTGTCTTCTGGTTTTTTTTTTAGGAAAGGGAAAAAAGAATGGAAATACCAAGTAGATTTTCAAGTGTAGTCATGTATCCTGTGAAGCCTATATGGAAATAGAATTTTAGAGTTGTTTAGGTTTTGGGGTTTGTTTAATTCTGGCATTGGTTAAGTACATTACAGACATTAACCCAGGGTGTTATTGGGGTTTTCTGAGTTAATGAAAAAAAGTAGACCTGTTTACTTTAAAATTAAGATCTTATGTTTATCGAAATATACAACAAGAAAGTAAAAAGATTAAGCCACCAAGTGGGAGAGAATATTTTGAAGGTGAACTGCCAAACAATTGATAACCAGAATATGTAAAGAACTCTGTATTCAAAGAGAACAATACCAGCTAATGCAAAAATGGGCCAGAAGCGTGAATAGACAGAAGAAACACAAATTGCCAGTAGTCATATGAAAAAATAATTCCATTAGTAGTCAAGAAAATGCAAAATAAGGTCCCGGGTGATAGACCATTTTCTCCCTATTGGTTACTGCGTACTGGCGGGAATGTGGAATCTGCTATGCTGCTGGTGGGAAGAGATACTAGCACAACCTTCTTGGAAAATCATTTAGTGTCCTCTTTGAAAGTTCAACATTTATGTTTCCCGTGATCCAGCGCTCCTGGCCTAGGTGTGTAACCAGTCAGTTATTCCAGACTGAGTGTTTAGCATTTTTATAAAGCTAAAGTCAAGGAGAATCGTGCACTACACTGCTTGAGTATGCAGGTGTCCACAGACAGCCGCGTATCTAAAGCTGTGTATGAAGTGCTTGTGCAGTGACTGTCGCTTGGTAAACGTCCGATAAGTGTTAGCTGTTGCTGCTGTTCTTATCGTTACTGTCATTGCTCTTGATAACAGATCTGAGGTGCAGGTTGCCCCATGTCACTCAACTAGGAAGGGCAGACTTGAGATTGAGTGGTTTGGGTCTGAAGCCCATGTGCTTGTCTTGCTCCAGACCCAACAAAAGAGGAAGCTCTTGTTTATGTTGGAACACACCCCGGTTCAATTCACAGCGTTGCAGTGCGGTTCTGTGAAGCCTTCAGGATTTGATCCCAGCCTTTGTCTTCTTGTTTTTAGCTCTCACTTTTGACTCTGTGGACTCTTGTGTTTTTCTTGACCTTGACTAATTCTCCCTTCCTTTCTAGGCTCCTTGGGAAAGTCATTTTCAGCTCTGAATTTATGTACATCTGTGATTTCCTAGAATAGTTAAGAAATGGCGCCCCCCCCCCTTATTGTTTGTAGAGAGAACGTAAATGCCATATTTAAAATTGGGCTTTTGAGTCGGCCTAGGAAACGATCCTGGCTCTGTCATTTACTCCTGTATGACTGGGCACATTATGCAGACTTCTAGGAGCTGCAGTTTTCTCATCTGGATGCTGAGAATACTCCTGACTCTGTCTCAGGGTTGGTGTGAAGATTAACGGGATAATATATATAAACAATGCTGAAGTGCTGAAAGTGGCGGCTGTCATTTTTGGCTTTCTTATGTGTGTGTGTCTGCCCTAGGTATTTGCTTTGTCCACACATCCTTATGGCTGCCGAGTGATTCAGAGGATCCTGGAGCACTGCCTCCCTGACCAGACACTCCCCATCTTAGAGGAGCTTCACCAGCATACAGAGCAGCTTGTACAGGTAGTGGAGTTGCCAGTAGAGCAACTGCAGACACCCGTGGGCTCGCGCGGCCCACGTCTGCTCAGCGCGGGGATCCGTTCTGGAAGGGGTCATGTTGATGTGTTTAACATGCCGCTGAAGTTCTGGGCAAGTTTTCATTTACACCAGCCCAATTCGTGTTTTCTCCATGTGGGTGATGACTGGAACCTGGGCCTGGGCCTGGGCGCGGAGACCTCCGCCTACCTGAGCTCTGTGCTGGCCTAGCTCGCTGTGTCACCACAGGCCGCTTCATCTCCTGGGTCTCAGTGTCATCATTTCAAATGAACTAAAGGGATTAGTTGATTTCTTCTTTCTGGCTTTGAAACTTTGTCTTGCTTCTACCACTAAAAATTTCGCCCACACTGACCATTTGAACACTTTCTATATGTAGTGTTGTAGTGAAGGAAGTTTTTTTGTTAACATTTCTTGTTTGTTTTGGTAGGAGTTGTGAGATCATCAATGTATTAAATATTCATTGTAGACAAATTTGCAAGTGCAGAAAGTAGAAGCAGAACAAAAGAAACAAACCATAATCTTACCGTCCAGAAGCACACGTTTGGCATTGGCACTGAAAAAAAGCTATTTGTACACTCTTCTTTACATCTTACAAATGAATATTTTTGCCTCTGGAATTCCTTATTTGCACACGTTTATCCTCTCAAAGTATCTTACACTTTAGACGGCCGAGCACAGCCATTATATGCTTGTGATCTTATTTAATTAGCTGTTGCCTGTTTTGTTGTACATAAACATTGTTTCCAGTTTTTGTTTTTTTAGATAGGTTCAGTGAACCATTTGTACATTTCTCTTTGGAGGAAAAATAGCTCTTTATTCCCACCTCCCCTCCCTTAAAATTCTTTTTTAATGAGAGGATGTCTATGTTTTTGTGTAGGGTGTAGGTGTAGAGTGTGTAGGGTGTAGGCTGCTTTATTAAGGGCCCAACTGGGACCTTTGGGCATAAGCGTGTAGAGAAACATTCCATCGTTTGGTGGTAGCGTGTTCCTGTGTTGTACTGATAGGGAAGGAGTGTCACTGCCTGTCCGTTTGTAAAATTGTGTGTTGGTCTGGGTGCAGGTGAGCCGTCGTGGCGCTGCGGGAAGATGGGTGTCGAGTAGATGGACGTGGGCAGCCCACGGAGCTTGTTTGTACACAAATTTCATTTCTCTTGTTGTTTCTCAAACAGGATCAATACGGAAATTATGTAATCCAGCATGTACTGGAGCACGGTCGTCCTGAGGATAAAAGTAAAATCGTGGCAGAAATCCGAGGCAATGTGCTTGTACTGAGTCAGCACAAATTTGCGAGGTATGTGCTTTGAATCACACACACTCTGCTTTCCGTAAGAGAGGATCAAAAAGTATTTTCAGGTCTAGAGAGCAAAAATGAAATTTCTTCTTTTTTTAAAAAATGTTTGTTTTTCTTTAAGTATACATATCTTAAGAAGTCAAATAGTTCTTCTACAAATATAAAACCTGAAAAGTCCCTTCGTGGGCTCACTTCCCTAGTCAGCCACTGTGAAATCTGGGGGATATGTTTCTAAAGAATATGTTTTATACTTTGATAAACTGAACATTTCGTTAACTTTTTTGTTTGGAATTGTGAAGTGTTCTTTCCTCCGTTTCCTCTTCTGGCCTTTACTCCTCTGTCTCTTCAACTGAGAGGCAGTATACCTTATCTCTGTGCGGGTCTTATTCTTAGAATTTCCTTTCCATTCTTCATATGGTCCCAGCTCAAGAATAAAACGCACTAGTTCTTCCCAGGTTGTGAAAGATGTTTTAGGTAGCTTATAAGTGGCAGAGGTTGGAGAAGACACTGATGGCCCTCCAGTGGCTCAGTGGTATGGTCTTCTAATGTACACAGTACATTTGTATTTTTGGACTGTTTTTCTTATCTGGTGTGTAGGATAAATTGCAAGGCAGGTGGGACTCATACAAACTTGATGTTTTTAACTTGTTTAGTTTTAATTTGTGAAATCTTATTACAGCATGGAAAATAGAGCAAAGAAAGGAAAGCACTCGTAGAGCCAGTGCTGCAGTAGTCTAACCGTGTCAGGCTCATCTCCTGGACCTTGTGTTGCTTTTTTTTGGGACATTTGCCAGCACCAGGGAGGAAGGGTCAGAGTCTGTGAGGTTTCTTCTTGGGTCACTGGCCTGTTTACTTTTTTGTCCAGTGTGTTTAATATCTCACCCTTGGATATAGAGTAAGTATTAATATTACAGTAGACTTGTGGTTTGGTAATGAGCAAATAACCACTGTGGGCCCAACCCTCCCACAGAGAAGTAGTATAAATTGTGGGGGCCAGCCTGGTGGCGCAGTGGTTAAGTTCGCACATTCCGATTTGGTGGCCCAGGGTTCGCTGGTTAGGATCCTGGGTGCAGATATGGCACCACTTGGCAAGCCATGCTGTGGCTGGTGTCCCACATATAAAGTAGAGGAAGATGGGCATAGATGTTAGCTCAGGGCCAGTCTTCCTCAGCAAAAAGAGGAGGATTGGCAGCAGTTAGCTCAGGGCTAATTTTCCTCAAAAGAAAAAAAAAAGACTTGTGGACAAAATGGCAAAAAAACTACCTGAAGATATTAGAGAGTGACCAAGAGCAGGTAGGTAAGGGGGGAGAGGGGAGTTGGGTGGCTGTTGATACTTGGAGGAAGGTAATTGCACTGGGGAAAATTCCTTGGCCCCTTAAAAAAATCTTTTTTTTCTTTTTGTGCTATTCTTGACATAGAGCGTTGTGTAAGTTTGAGGTGGACAGTATGTTGCTGTGATATGTTTATATGTTGCCACATGATTACTACAGTAGCCTTAGTTAACACCTTTGCCATGTCACATGATTAACATTTTTGTGTGTGTGTTGAGAACTGTTAAGATCTAGTCTCTTAGCAACTTTGAAGCGTATAATATACAGTATTGTCGACTCTAATCAGGAAATTTCCCATTTTTAATAACTTTTATTCTGTAGGTACTTCCCAGTCTGCTCCAGGCTGGGCTCCTAAAGTTGGAATAGAAAATCTCCAGGGTTCCCACAAGGCATAGTTTGGGGCACCCATGACAATAGGAAGGACAAAGTAACGGGAGAAGTCCTGGAAAGGAAGAGAACCAGAGGGGGGAGGCCCAAATTTAAACTTCCCAAGTATCTGGTTGACTCCTGAACCACGCTTGCATGGGACAGACTTGAGGCAGCCCAAGTAATTGAACTGAGATTTCTGCTGCTGCCTGCTGAATGGGAGATGTTTGCTGTTTGAGTTCAGTCAAGTTAACTGCACTAGAAGAAGGGGATGTGGGAGTAACACTCTTTGGAGGAACATAATGGAACTCACTTTCAGCAGTGTATCACTCGCTTGTGTCTAGGTAACAGGAAAATGTGACCTATACTCAAGAAAAAAGAAAAAAAAACAACGAATGCATAGTTCCAGACCACCATCCAGATGTCCACAGAGAAGGATGATAAGGCGGCTATTTTAGTTAAACTCAAGGACGTAAAGGAGAATATACTTGTAATGAGTGAAAAGATAAGAAATGTTAGTAGAAAATTAGAAACTTAGAAAAAGAACAAAATGGAAGTTCTAGAATAGAAAAAAATATATCACCTGAAATAAAATCATCTGTATGGCCTGAATAGTAAATAATGGAAAAGGAGCCAGTAAACTTGAAAATAAATCAAAAGAAATATACCAATAAAACAGATTAGTTACTTTCTGACATTTTTGACGGTGACCCAGAATAGAGAGTAAGTTGTCATCGACTTTGCGTGCAAAGGCACTTGCACACACGCGACTGAAACCGTGCTGCCCGTGACTCATTCCCGTGCTTACTGTTCTGTTTCATTAAAGAAAAAAGCCGGTCACAAATCACTAAGTGGATTTCACTGCCCACAAATGAGGTGGTCACCACAGTTTCTGAAACACTAGAATAAACTTTAAAGACTGAGACGACGTCGATGGTGTGTTGGTGGGGGGAGGCGTCAGTCAAGTCGGATGCTGTGCCGGTAGCTGCTCTCCCTGCTTGCTTTCCTGGAAGCCGGGTCAGTGCTGAGTGTCCTGTCCTCAGCCCAGTTTAGCAGAAAGTCCTGCTCTAATCCCGACCACTTTGTGGGGGATGCTGGCCTGGACTGGCTGAAGGGGCAACCCAGCCAAGCAGGGCCGAGAAGACTTGAATTCTTTGTCTGGACATTGGGAGGTCATGACTGGCTTTGTGCTCTCTGACCCAGATCAGTAATATCTTAACTCTTTTCTGCTAAGGGAGAAGCCAGTGGGTATTAGGAGAGTCACGTCCACAGGGCCACACCTTCAGCTCATGCTAGAATTGCATGGTACTCTGAAAGGAAGGTGGGGAAAAAAAGTTTTCTCATATCTCCGCCCCGGAGGGGAGAGCCTGTTGTCTTAATTAGATTTGATGGATTAGCTCACTAGATTTGATATACACTGTATATCTTAGGAAGAAAGATTGAAGAAATGTCTGGTAGGATGGTAGTTCTTGAACATTTCAGCTTGAGAATTTTGTTTTCTAAGTAAAAGCACATGCATAAGCTCAATGTGCAAAACCAGCTAACAGCGGGAAGATGCTTCCAGAGCTCCGTGAAACAACAGACACCTTCTTATGGTTTGAAAACCTCTGGAATAGGGAATTATTCTGCTGACGGTTATTTGTGATGAGTGTTCAAATAGCCAGAGAGCTGGCTTTTGGAAGAAGAAATAAGATGCCGTCCCTGCCTTCAGGTGCTCCTGGAGTAGGCACACGTGTCCTTTCCAGCCCCTGAAGGTAAAATAGGCGAACGGTGCAATTTCAGGGAAGGCTGCTTTGCTGCGTGTGTAAGGAGCCATTCACCTGGATGGTAGGGTGCGTGTGTAAGGAGCCATTCACCTGGATGGTAGGGTGCGTGTGTAAGGAGCCATTCACCTGGATGGTAGGGTGCCCTAGGAAGTACTTGCTTCCACGTCATTGGGAATTCCCAAGCAGGCTAAACGGCCATCCTTCAGGATTGTCAGAAAAGAGCTTTCTGCGTTAGCCAGTCTGAACTCTTTTCCTTTTCTACTTGAGTGCTCTGTGGTCCAGAGCACCTCCCGCAGTTGTGAACTCTGCACAGCCAGCCACTGCCCGCTCACCACAGGTTCTCTCTGTCAGGTGTCGGCTCCAGCAATACAAATGCAGATCATATGCATTGCTCGTCCACCCCACACGACTTCCCCATACTCCCCGAACCGCAGATTCAAAGTAGTATTGACTTATAAACCAAACATTAATGAGCAGTCAGTCCCCCTGGATGGAAACAGCCATGGGCATGGCTTGGTGTGTAATTTCATCACTCTCTACAGTCCCTCTGGCCTGTAGAAAAACTGATTTAATGTAGCCACATTTCTTTTTCCTTTTGCAAGATGATCTATTTGCGAAGCGTTTAGCAGTGTGGACAGACCTGTAAGGTTCTTCTTGCTTTTAGACGCTTTAGGAGGCAGCATGAGGTAGCTGATCGAGTGGTGTGCTTCCTGCTCGTCTGTTTCTTCACTCAGTAAGCCCCTGGAGCCTCTCCAGGCCGCGCTCTGTGCCCGGCACCAGCGGTACAGACATAAGGCAGGCTTGCGCTTGGCCTCAGCGAGCTCACAGAGTGAGGAAAGGATTCGTCGATTTTGCTTGTGTTGAAATTATGCTCGTTAACCAGTTCAGCTAGTAACCAGTCTTGTGAGCCTTGCGTTTAAGTCCCTTCACTTACCTGGGCTTGTTAACCTCACCTGTCAGAGGGTTGGGTGTGGTACCCTCCAAGACCTGGTCTCACCCTGGTTCACATGGGAAGCCACAGGTGGGAAAGGCGCAGAGTTTCATAGAGCTGAACGCTTGATGAATTAATCTTCCAGAAATGTTCAGATCTCTTTTGCTACTGGTCCTGTGTTCAGGGCGGAGGCCAGGCAAGCTCATCCTAACAGGTTCCGTCTTCTCAGAGTTGTCCCTGGGTTTGTCTCATTACAGCAATGTTGTGGAGAAGTGTGTCACTCATGCCTCCCGTACAGAGCGCGCTGTGCTTATCGATGAGGTGTGCACCATGAACGATGGTCCCCACAGTGCCTTATACACCATGATGAAGGACCAGTATGCTAACTACGTGGTCCAGAAGATGATTGATGTGGCGGAGCCCGCCCAGCGCAAGATCGTCATGCACAAGGTAGGCGTGTTGGTAGATGTCACTCAGGGAGTGAGCAAGGCCTTGGGTTCTTCACGTGAATGCGAAGGAGGGGAACATCTTGCTGCTTGCAGAGTTTGTCACTAGACTGTGTCTCATGCTGTGCTTTTCCCTTTCATCCAGAGTGTCCATTGTCCCCACGTTTGCCAGCCCTCCTCGATCACTAACTCCCTTGGTCTTTTGAGGGGTTTCCCTCCCTCATCCTCAGGCCGTGCTTCTACCCCCTGCTCCTAGGAGACCAGCTTCTCAGTCCCGCGAATCCACCTGCTCACCTTATTTCCTTCACTTCCTCCTCCTCCTCCTCCTCCCTTCCTTCCACCGCCATTTACTGAGTGCCTGCCTGCCCACTGCAGGGCCTGCTCTGGCACATTGACCTTAGGCCCGCTCTCTGCCAGACACCAGCACAGAGACGACGGAGACTGATTCCTGCCCACAGAGCATGGTGTGGGAGAGCAGGGGGAGCGCGTGCCCCGAGTCTTTGAAGGGAGGTTTGCGGGAGAAGTCCAGGCTGAAGAGGAGTTAGGAAAAGAGGGGCAGAAATCTGAACTGTCCCCAGGTGCTGTGAGTGGGAGCTGACGCAGCACCTGGAGAAGCCCACGGCTTCAGGGACAGTCACAGAGCAGGTCCAGCCGGCCCCACCCAGGCCGCAGGGCCCAGGAGCAAAACCAAGCCGCGGGCGGGTGTGCTGCAGCCATGCTTGTGCCAGGCAGTGCTGCGAGCCTCGGGCTGCTGACCTGACCCCTCGGCCTGGGGACTCTGAACTCCCTCAGCTCTCCTCACTGGAGGCATGGCTGTGGTCTGGCAATGATGAGCCACTTGCCCTCACTGAGAACAAGGTTCGGTAATGAGAATCTGTGTTATGGACTCAAGTTCTGAGCCAGACGAGGCACCCGGCACCTCCAGTTCGAAACAAGACACGAGACAACCCCGCACCAGTGACGGTGATGGCAGTTGAAGGCTGGGAGAGTCCAGAGTCCTTAGGTTGTGAGACGCACAGATGTGCGTGTTGAGACACCAGTGCTGGCAGAGGGAGTGTTGGAGATATGCAGAAGTTGAAAGCATGGCCTTTCATTCATTCATTCACAAATCCTTATTAATAAGTGTGCATACTCCATGGCAGGCCCTCCTTTCACATGGGCTGCTGTGTCGGTGCACGTGATGGTGTGTGCACAGACAGTTCGGTGATGCTGGGTGAGCAGTGGGGAGGGCTGTGTAAGAGTGTGGCAGAGTGCCTCTTCTAATATGGGGGTACAGAGAAGGCTCCCAGGATAGTGACGTTTGAATAAAGCCCTGAGTCATTCTGGGCAGGGGGAAGCTGGTGAGTGAAGGCTCGGAAGCAGGACAAGACGGTGTGTTTGAAGGAGTGGAGCACGTCCAGGAGGACAGGGCTGTGGCGCCACAGTCGCGTTTGCCTGTCGGACAGTTGTGCTGGCTGATGAGTAACCTGGAGGAAGGGGGGCAGCAGGAGAGGAGGCCCGGAGATGCTGGTGGCTTTGCGGTTGAAGAGAAGTGGATAGAATGGGGCTTAGCAGTTGGTTTAGTGAGGGAGTTGAGAGGAGGAGTCGTCCCAAGAATCTAAGAAAGTAAGAGTTTTTCAGCTCTTTCACATCCAGGCAGCGTCCTTTTTAGCCAGAGGAAACATTGAGAGTGGAGCAAGTTGATTACTTTCATCTCCCATTCAATCAAGGAATAAATGGGGTTCAGCCACAGTGCACACGCACGCGTGTGGGTGGTTAGAGTTTTGTCTGGAGGAGGAGAGATGTGAAGTGGCTGGACTCATGTGAGCCAGGCCCAGGGACGGAGAGGAGAATGACTGAATCTCAGTTTCTAGAAGGAGGGCTCCTGAGTTCTCATGACAAACACACCAGCCACATCCATAGTCCTCACTGCAACCCAAGCCGAGGTGTAGCCTAATCGCATCCTTTTTACAGATGCGTTTAGAGAAGTTAGGCAAGGTCTGGGTCACACAGCTCAGAATTTGAGCCAAGGACTGTTAATAGTTTACCACGTAGGCTCTTCCATGAGAATGTGATAGCTGATGTGGGTTTGTGTCCTGTGTGGGGTGCAGAAGTGGTGTGTAGAACTACTTGTCTCTTCCTTGCTTTGAGGACACAGCTAAACAGACGAAACTTGTTGCCCGCATGGAGCTTTCAGTCTGGAGGGCGTCCATCTGCCCCGGCCCGTTGTCCAGTGTGTTTGAGTGTGCACTGTGAGTCTGGATGGGGAAGCAGGTTGATAAGCCGTGTTCCTTCACTGTCTGTGGAATGATGGATAGACAAGCAGATGATTGTTACATGCAGTGTGTTGCATGCTGTAGCTGAGGCGTGCAGAAAGCCCCATGAACTCATGGAACAGGAAGGTGGTTCCAGAGAGCAGACGCCTCTCCTCGTCGAGGATGCACCGGACTGCTCAACGTGGATCCACCCGGGGAGGGGAGAGCGGAAGAGAAGGCTGCTGGAGCTGAGCCGAGCCTGGGTGGGAGAGGGTGGGGGCGGCGCAGTAGGCAGTGCCGTGAGAGCGCGGTGGGGAGAACAGGAATTTCTGGAGGAGCCAGACAGTCGGGCTCAAGTACTGTGCTATTCCTTATTAGCCATTTGACTTAACCCCTGTGCCTTCATTTTCTCATCAGTAAAGTGGGCACAGCCTTCCATATGAGGCTTAAACGAGCAGTGCCTGGCTCACATTGGTCGTTTTTCTTGTCATTAGTAGCTTCTGTGAACTGGAGGACAGGGTCTGGGGGTGAGCTCAGGATTCATGGTGCCCGGAAAGGAAGCCTCCACTCCTCAGGGAGCTGAGGTGCCTTGTGGGCCCAGAGAGGCTAAGCGCATGCCCCTGGAAGGCGCTGTGAGGTGGTGGTGGGAACCGTGCGATCTTCGGTCAGGATGCACTGTCTCTACATTCTGTCCTGGATGTGCTCTGTGGCCGTCCGGCCCCTGGAGCCCTCCCGTCCTGCGTCAGCACTCCGGGCAGGACTGCCCTGCTCGTCTGCTGGTGCTCTGGAGGCAGCGTCTGGGAGCACACCGGGAGCCTGCCCAGGTCTGTTTTCAGGCCGGAGTAACACAGCTGTGCTTCCTCCCCAGATCCGGCCCCACATCGCAACTCTTCGCAAGTACACCTATGGCAAGCACATTCTGGCCAAGTTGGAGAAGTACTACATGAAGAATGGCGTTGACTTAGGGCCCATCTGCGGCCCCCCTAATGGTATCATCTGAGTCAGTGTTGCCCTGCCCCCTCATTCCCACTGACCTCACTGGCCCACTGGCGGATCCAACCAGCAACCAGAGATGTTCTAGTGCAGAATCTGAAATGGGTCACGGTTGCTCCAGGGTTATCCTCTCCTCCGAAAAAGGAATCAAATCCACAAGTGGAAAAGCCTTTGTAAATTTGTTTAATTTTATTACGCATAACATGTACTAATTATTTTTTTTAATTGACTGATTGCCCTGCAGTTTTACCGGTGTATAGGAGACTTGTACATAGGTAACCAGTGTACATGGAGGCCGCATATTTTGTTCAACGCTGTATCTATATTCCACGTGCGGAAACTTTCAGGGTGGTTGGTTAAAAAAAGTTAAAAAAAAAAAAAGAAAAAAGGTTTTTAACTCATTTGCCTTACTGGCAAGTTTTGCAAATAGCTCTTTCCCACCTCCTCATTTTAGTAAAAAACAAAAACAAATAAAAAAACCTGAGAAGTTTGAATTTCAGTTAAATGACCCCAAACTGGCATTTAACGCTGTTTATAAAAAATATATATATAAATATATATATAATGAAAATTGTTTCAGAGTTGCTAGAGCTTCAGTTGATGACCTGAAGTTTATGGCGCTTGTCAGCTTGCCTTTTTGGAGACTGACGCTGAGGGCATGGTGCGGCCTGCGTCGTGAGGAGGGGACGCGAGCACCCGGGCGTCTCTGAAGGCCGGGCAGGTGGAATTGTTTACTGCCTACTGGAGTTTTTTCTGTTCACATTGAAAGGCAAAATCTGATTATTTAGCATGAGAAAAAAAAAATCCAACTCTGCTTTTGGTCTTGCTTCTATAAATATATAGTGTATACTTGGTGTAGACTTTGCATATATACAAATTTGTAGTATTTTCTTGTTTTGATGTCTAATCTGTATCTATAATGTACCCTAGTAGTCGAACATACTTTTGATTGTACAATTGTACATTTGTATACCTGTAATGTAAATGTGGAGAAGTTTGAATCAACATAAACACGTTTTTTGGTAAGAAAAGAGAATTAGCCAGCCCTGTGCATTCAGTGTATATTCACACCTTTTATGGTCGTAGCCTATAGTGTTGTATATTGTAAATTGTAATTTCAACCAGAAGTAAATTTTTTTTTCTTTTGAAGGAATAAATGTTCTTTATACAGCCTAGTTAATGTTTAAAAAGAAAAAATAGCTTGGTTTTATTTGTCATCTAGTCAGACAGTAGCGAAATCCTTTCTAAATGTTATTCAAGATGATTCAGTTCACAGTAGTGTTTTTTTTACCCTAAAAAGTAACGTTTTGCTTATTTTGTGACAGTCAAAAGGACGTGCAAAGTCCAGCCCCGCCCCAGCTTCCCTTACAGTCCGAGCCCTGTCCCCTTGTAAAGTGTGAATTGCCCTCCTTTTTGTACAGAAGATGAACTGTATTTTGCATTTTGTCTACTTGTAAGTGAATGTAACATACTGTCAATTTTCCTTGTTTGAATATAGAATTGTAACACTACACGGTGTACATTTCCAGAGCCTTGTGTATATTTCCAATGAACTTTTTTGCAAGCACACTTGTAACCATATGTGTATAATTAACAAACCTGTGTATGCTTATGCCTGGGCAACTATTTTTTGTAACTCTTGTGTAGATTGTCTCTAAACAATGTGTGATCTTTATTTTGAAAAATACAGAACTTTGGAATCTGAGTTTGCGCTTTATTTTAGCTTTTTTACCCCCTATTATAGTGCCCCAGGACAGCCCTTTCCTTGTTTGTGCCTCTTTCTGCTTGCTTTGTTTCTGTTTGTGAGGAGGGTGGGCGAGGGGACAGAATTGGAATAGGGCTGGGGTGTCAAACTGATGGCTCTTGAGCCCAATTTGACCCTAAGATGTTGGGTTTAGCATGCCCAGTGCTTTCAAATCCAAGACATTCCACATTAATCCACATTTCCAGTTTCTATTGAAGGCTCAGTATCTTCGCTGCCCTGGCCCCGAGTCTGCGCCCTCATGGCGGGGCACATCCGCAGAGGGCCTGTTCTCGTCTCTGCTCTTCGTTGGCGCTCTGGCCCTGCGGCGTTTGTGGGCCCGAGGTCCAGATTAGAACCCAGTCAGTTACAAACGTCTCCCAGCTGAGTGTTGGGGCGCCTCGTTCTCTGAGGCATCTGGATTGCTGCCCGCTCTGTCGGGGCCCCCTTCCCTTTCCTCTGATTGGGCTGCTCCTGTCTTCGCCCCACCCACCCGTGCCCACAGCCGGAGGCTGGCCCAGGCTGGCCCTGTTTCCCAGTTTGCTCATCTTATCCTCAGATTGGGGACCTCCTCCAGCTTTTAGTACAAGGGGTCTGGCTCTGTCACCTGTGCCTGAGCATGCCCACCTTCTCTTCTTCACCTCTGCTCCAGAAGCGGCTTCGGCAAAAACCGCCACTGAAACTCAGCTCAGTGTTGGCGACTGCAGGATGGGCCCAGCCGGGGAGCCAGGGTGAGCCCCACAGGTTCCTGTCTGGAGGTGGAGCCTCAGTGGCTGCCGCAGACGCTTTGTGTGGTCCCCTCCCAGGGCTAAAGGACGGTTACTGCAGGCCCTGTGGGCCCGGGAATAAAGGGAGGGAAAGGAAGCCGAGGTCATGCAGGGCTGCAGTCCAGCCCGATTTTGCTTCCGTGGCTGTTGTCAGTCCCTGCTCAGCGATCCCCCACTGCAGCGTCACTCCAGGCCTGCCAGGGAGGGTGTGCTGTGAGCGGTTGCTGCGTGTGCGACCGAACATCATGGCTCTCGAGTCGGACAGACCGGCCTCCAAATGTGGGTCCCACCCTCGCTGTGTGCACTTGAGGGTCCCATCACCTCATCTTTAACCAAAGTTCTCACTGGGAGTGGATTGAAGGTGATAACCCGGATCTGTGAAGTGGTCCCCACAGCTCGCTCATATGGAGAGGTACAGCTCTTGGACGGCTGTGGTTTCACTAGACCTCGCGGAGGCCGCGGGCAAGGGAGGAGCTTGTGTCCCTCTCTTCGTTTGCCTGCTGTCTGTGAGCTGGGGAAGGAGTCGAGCCTGGTTGAGCCCACTGTCCTCTTCTGTGGGCCGGGGAGGAAGACGGAATAGCTGATGACACCCGTCTGCCTGGCGCAGGCTGGGCCCTCACGTGTTCATTTCCTTCTTTTCCACCTGGACTATTTATATTTAGGCTCATACTTTGGGGTCTTTTCTCTCCCTCCCTCTTAGCGTTGAGTGAAATGTCTTGTGTTTGCGTTTTTAGTGGTAACACAGCAAAGATCCAGGTTAGAACTGTGCTTACCTCTCATTTCGAGCCTGTGTCTTTGAGGCCTGGGGATGCTTTTCAGTCACACGATCGTCCCTTCTGTGACCCGGGTCATCTCTGAGGCCATTTCCTCCTCTGTGAAATGCGGGAGATAAGAGGACCCAAGGCAGAGGTTGGTTGTGACGGAGTGAGTGAGATGACGTAGTCCGGCACGGCCTGGCACACTGGATAAGAGACGGATGGTCTCATTTTTTCCTGTAAGATCACTCATCCAACAGCTGTCACAGGTTTTGGTGAACAAAACAGTCCTTGTCCATCACGTAAGACGTTTACATAAAGTCGTTTGTTGTGGCCCACCGTGTGCGGGCGCGTAAGAGCCGGTCACCAGCTCGCTCCACACCAGCCCCGCGAGGACTGTTACCCCCTCCCCGAGGCACAGAAACGGGGTCTGCGTTCTGATGCGAGTCTGGGTCAGACCAGCTCCGGGCCTGAGGCTTTCCTCTTGAGGTGGTCTGGGGCGGACCCCGACCTCTGCAGGACTGAGTTTCAGTCCTGGGCTCAGCGGCCACCTCCTCATTTGCCTGGCCACCACTGCCCACTGCTACAAGGCTGCCCAAGGATGTCACGTGCCGGGCTGCCACCAACTAGACACCTGCATTCTTGGCCTCCCTTCCAGAGTCCCTCCAGTGCGGATTCCTCACGCAGTTTCCATCACGATCCTTCGCCTGGTCACGTTGCTTCCAGTTTACAGAGCCCGTGCGTATTTGTGATGCGTTTGATCCTCACGCAGGTCTTAGGGAGGAAGGTGGGGTAGGATTTGAGACCCAAGCCACACATTGAGTCAAAACCAAGTCAGGATTTTATCTGGTTTCCCGACTCCAAGTCCGGTGCCCTGTCCTTGCCGTCCTGCTCCTGCCGCCTTGCGTCAGCCTCGGGAACGGCTGGCTGCTCTCTTTCCGAGGCTCTGAGTTGGGTTTCAGGACAAGGGGGAGGCCCTGGAGCGGAAACCTGCGACTTCGTGTAGTTACCAGCTGTAGCCACACGAGGGCGCTGCTGCCACAAGAAAGCGTTAGAGACCCACGGGCTCAAGGCTCTAAGTTCGGGGCTGGGATGGCTTCCCCCTGCCTTAGGGACTCGGGAGCGGAGTCCCACTCAGAGACCAGAGGGCTGGCATCTACCCTAAGACTAAGCTTCCCCTCTCTTCCCTCCCTCCCAAGCTTCTCCTGGGCATAAGGCTGGTCCCTTACTCTGGCTTGGGATGGCTGGGTATGGTCACTGATCTGGCTCACAGGTCCCCAGCTTTGCCTTCAACTCGCTGTGTTACCTCTGGCAAATCACTGACTTCTCTGGGCCTCGGTTTCTCTGACTGTCACCTGGAGTGATAGCCCAGCCCTGCCGCCCTGTCAGGGCTGGTATGAGGTCAGATGGTCGGGGCCAAGGGGGCAGCCCTATGCCTATCAGTGGGGCCTGAGGCCCTGGTGCCTCTTTCAGACAACTAAAACCTCCAGGTCTTTTATGACCAATCCTGCTGAGCTTCAAATCCCAGCTCCTCCTGCCCCACGTGACCTTCGTAAGTCATTGGCCATCTCATTGCTGCCTTTCCTCATCTGGAAAACAGGGGCAGTAGTGGTCCTACTTCTCAGGGTGCCCTGGAAGCACTTGGCACAGGGCTGGGCACACAGCAAGCCATAAGGAGGAGTTGCGCTTACCGTTATTACTATCGCCTCTGGCTTTTCCCTGCTACGTTGGGGCCCTTGGAATTTTCACTGGGGTGGGACTAATTTACCCTCCAGATGGGGACTCTCAAGCAGGAAAGCGGCTGCGCTGAATTATTCCTGCATGTGGAGCCGGCCTCCCAGCGGCCTCCTTCCTGGTGTTCTCTCCCTTGGGTTGTCCCCTCCCCCGGGGAACAGGGCTAACCCGTGGAGACAATAGGATATTGTGAAAAGCGTGGAGGGGGGGCTTCCGAGGCTGGGCCTCCGGCTGGTCCTGCGAGGATCCTTGATGACCCTCTGGGACCCGCTAGGACCAGGTCCCCACGGCGAGGAATGAGGTCTCCTGCCGTTGGCCAGAATTAACTTGCTCGTCCTCCTCAGCAGGTTGCAAGCAGAGTCCCCAGGCGCCATCAAGCCGTTGGTGGCCGCACCCTGGCTCACGTCTGACCGCCGCCTCCTGAGAACCAGCAGGTCGGCTGTCCCGGCTCCTCCCACAGAAACCAGCGGACGTCACCGAGTTTACTGTTGTTTGAAGCCGCTGTGTTTGGGGGTAACCTGTTATGTTCAACAGATAACTAATGCGCAGCACAGAACTGGGGTAGCCCAGGATGGCCCCGGGAAAGCGGGGGGCCTGTTTCTCATTTCTCCTGGGGGCGCGTGTGGCCCCAGCCAGTGCTGGCCTGGGGGAGCCTGTTTCTGCCCCTGTGCCCCCAGCCCCCAAGCCACGCCCCCCCCAGGGCTCCAGAAGACTTTGGGTGCTCCTCAGAGCCCAGGTGGAGATGTGGGGCTGGACCAGGGACGCCCAGGAGGCCGCAGCTGTCCTGTTCCAGAGGTGGCTCAGCCTCTGACTGTCAGTCCCAGCGGAGGGTCCCCTGGCCGCTCACCTCAGGCCTGGAGCCTACAGAGCAGGGAACGACTGTGGTGGCCACTTGCCTTGTGACCGTGGGTCCCGCTCTGAGCTGGGTGCGCCCTGGTTGTTCACCTCCCTTGACCCCGGGAGGGGGAGCGGCCACTCACTCTAACTTCCATGGGAGGAAAGTGGCCCCAGGTCCCCGACCAGGGAGTGGCAGACCCAGGCGGCCAGACTCTCTGCTGGCTCCTGCCCCGTCCCAGGGCTGCCTGCCCAGTGCAGGGAGGGAAGCTGGGCCTCCCAGATCTGCTCCACTTACAGACGAGGAGGCTGAGGCCAGGATGAGGGAAGGTACCTGCTCAGGGCCACACGGACAGGGAGGGACAGAGCAGGCGCCCGCCCCACGTGAATGCAGTTACTTGCTCAAGGCCACCTCCCGCAGTGGGGTGCCAGGTCCCGAGGAGCCTGGGTCTGTGTGGCCTGACCATCGCTGGGCCTTGGAACTAGAGGGTGGGGGTAGACTGCTGGTCACTGTGCTGCGGGACACGTGAAATATCTAAGTGACAGCCATGCTGCTCAGATTCTGAGGTCTCGGGGCAAAGGGACCTCCCCGCCCCCTCAGTCCTTTTGCTCACCCCCACCTCCAGGTCACTCTCCTGTGCTCCGCTCCCTTCCGTGGTTGTCACCCAGCTGGGCTGCTCCAGTCCCAGGATGAGGTGAGAAAGAAAGAATATTTTTAGAGAGGCTTTTTTTTCTTCCGGGAAAATGACTCCAAACGTGCAATTTGTTCCCAGGCACGGGGCTGTATCGGTGGAGGGGCTCCTGGACCGGCAGCGCCCTCCGCGTCCTCCTCTCTCCATCCTCCCCCTGCCCTCTCCTCCTTCACATCCCTGCGGCCCCTCCCTGTCCCCCTTCCCTCCTGCTGCCACAGGGAAGAGGCACGTGTGCAAACTCCGCTCCTGGGCCGGGACGCCCCCCAATTCCCCGCCACAGCCATTTCTTAGCCCGTGACCTTGGACTGGCCAGAGTGGGCCACACGGTTGGGTCTTGGACTCGAGTGAGGTCTTGGTTGTGGGGCAGGCCCTCCCCCTAGAGCTTCTGCAAACAATAGGGCAATGGGTCTGGGAGAAGGGGGTGGGCAGGAAAGAGCCCCCAGGGCGGCGAGGACGCAGCCTGGCTCCTACTTCCCAGTCTGCTTCTAGACTGACTGTGCAACCTCGGGCCAGTCTCTTCCCCTTCTTGGGCCTCCCTTGGGAAATGGGCAGATGAAGTGGGAGCAGTGGGGAGAGCAGCACAAGGCCTCGCATGCTCTGTCCATTCTAGGTCATAGTGAACAAGCCCCCAGAATGTTCTTGGCCTCATCCAAGCCTCTGCTGGAGCTTGAGACCTCAGAGACCCTCTTCCTGGGCGGGGCGCAGCCTCAGGGTGACCACTGAAGTCAGAGCACCCACTCTCCAATGCCTGCCTGCCATGGCTCCGTGGAGATGTCACTTCCACCAGGAAGCCTTCCTAGGTTCCCTCCAGGACACCCAACCCCTCAGAGTGGTGTTAACCCCTCCCTGTCCAGTCCCTGGGCTGACTTTGCCGGACTCAGTTGTTGGTAGGTGGCTGGGCTGTGGGCTTCCACGCAGAGGCAAATTTACTGTAAAATTAATGAAACTCAAGCTTCAGGGCCCCTCCCCTCCACAACCCCCTTCCCAGGCTTTGTTGCTAATCTTGTATTTGTGATTCCCCTCAAATTGTGTCAGCTTCAGGCCCCAAAGAGCCGGGACCTACCCCTGTTTTCATGCCCACCCAGCTGGAGATCCCAGAGCCCTCGTCTCCCCTCCAGTGGTGCCCACCCCTCGTCTCCCTCCCCCTGCAGCGTTTCTGCACCCAGGGGCCCTGCTCGGGGTCTCCGGGGCCTCCGCTCTCCCTCCTGCAAGGCCAGCCCGAGGGGCCGCAGCTCAGACAAAATGGGACTTCCTCCCTCCCCTCAGTCACGCCGGCCCTGAGGGCCCCGGGGAGCCCTGCGGCTGCGCAGTTGGCAAACTCCCAGCTCACAGACGAGGAGAAGCCTGGTTTCGAATCCCAGCCTGGTGCCTGGCAGCTGCATGCCCAGGGGCATGACCCACGCTTCCTCTCCAAAGGACCTGCCCAGCACACAGGGGGGCTCACGATAAGCTCGCGGCACAGTCCTTGGTCCTTTGAGAGCCTCACATGGCTGCACCCCTTGGATGGGCAAGGGGTTCCCCGCAGATGGAGGCCCAGCGCCCCCGCCGCCAGCCCCGCCCTCCGCATCTCCCTAAGTCCCCTCTGTGGGCTCTAGACCAGGAGCCCTCTGGCCAGAATCCTGTCTCTGTCCCTGAGTCTGTCCCTGACCTCCAGGACTGCAGTCACTCGGATTTCTCACGAGCGAGGCTGGGCTCTGGCCTTCATCGCGAATCCTGAGCAAGACTGGAGGTCATGATGGGAGCAGGTGTGTGAGGAGGGGCAGGGTGGAGGCTGGGTCGGGGAGACAGGACTTGTTTTCCAAGCCCTCTGCCAGCCTTGAGCTGGAGGTCCAGCCAGGATCCCAAGGGCCCCCTGCGGATGTCCACAGAGGACGGCCCACCTGGCTGGGGCTGCATCTTGGCTCAACCACTTCCTGGCTGTGTGACCCCGGGCAAGTCACCTACTTCTCAGAGCCCAGGCCCCCGATTGTGAAATGGGGACGAATGAGGAGCAAACACATGCGTAGTGCCCCTCGTGTGCCAGGCTCCTCCTGGAGGGCTTCCCAGTGTCAGTGCATTTGGCCTTCACAGCAACAACCCTGGGAGTGAGCGGGTTTGCTGTCCCCAGGTCACGGGATTGTGGGGAGAGTAGAAGAGAGCGGTTCCAGTAAGTGCTCAGAATCGTGCCTGGCAAAGGTAAGCCCTCCGTGGACCCTGGCTGTCCTTGCTACGTGGCAACGTTGTGTTCTAAAGAGCCAGTCTGGTCAGTCCAAACTCTCAGGGCGGGTGGAGTCGGGGAATGATTACTAGCCCCTACTGTGTGCCGGGTCCCAAGCTGCACCTCTGAATAGGGCGGCTCCAGCGTGGAGCTCAGAGATGCTGGCCGCTTGGCTGACTTATTGGACCAGGAGAACAGCCAAGGGCAGAGAAAGGCCTGATGGGGCAGGGCAGTCAGTGGGGTGGTGAGGCATGCCTTCTGGGCCGGGTTGGCTCCAGGCTCATCTGTGTCCCCGGATTGGTCATGTCCATGTGACAGTATGTATGCCCTTCCTGACTCTTTAATTCATTCATCAACCGCTTCCCGACACACCTCTGCACCTGGCATGACACTGAACTCTTAAGAGCCTGTGTCAGGATCTGAGGTCTCACTTACAAAGCTGTGTGACCTCGGGCATGCTCCTCACTCCTCTTGTGCCTTGGTTTGTCCTTGGTGAAATGGGGATAATGTCAGTGCGCGCTTCGTAGAGCAGAGCCCGGCACAGAGTCAGCTCTGCTGGGGTGTCATTATTGTCGCCTGGGGATACTGAGGGGCCCCATTTCTGGGGGACAGACAGTGGAGACCGAAAGCAGGGCGGGGGCGCAAGGATGGGGCTTTTCCAGGGGGCTGGGCAGGGGTGGGGTCAGCCCCGCCCGAGGGAGTCGGGAAGGCTCCCCAGAGGGGCCAAGTGGGCCATGGGGATTGTGCTCCGAGGGGAGTGTGACGGCAGGTGTGGGGAGACCCTGAGAGACCAGCATGTGGCACAGGTGGGCAGGGGAGGTGCTGGGGAGCGCAGGCCTCTGTGACCCGCGGGGCCCAGACCAGCCTCCGTTCCAGCTGTGATCAGTATCTTCCAGGAGCAGCAGGGGGCGCTCCCGGCCTGCCCAGCCCACAGATCCTGCCCGCGCCCCCCATCTCCTCAGATGTCAGGGAAGAGGGGCTGTTGCTTCCAGAAGGCTCAGAACTGGCCGGAACTGCTGAAGATGGGCCCTGCTCACTGTCCCCCTGCTGCACAGAGACTGTCTTAATGGCCTTGCTGAGAGCTAGTTTTCTGAGCCTTGCATGCTTCCCAAGACAGAGTACTCACTACCTATCAGAGTAGCCACTGCCATCTGTGGTCAAAAGTTCAAAAGTCCTTCCTCACACTGAGCTGACATCTGGCTTCTTGTAACCCCCACCCTAACCCTGTTGGCCCTAACTCTGCCTTTGGGAGCTCCAAACAACCATCTGTTCCCTGGGCCTATGGCAGCCCCTCTGGGAGGCAGCCGTCCCTACATACAGGTCCCTTACCTTGCAAGCATCACCCCAGCCACCTTTACTGAACCCCCGGTACAGTGGCAAGGAAGAGCTCATTTAGTCTTCTCAACCGGGCACCTGGCACTGGGCCTGGCACACACAGGTACTCAATTTATATCTGGAGAATGACTGAATGAATGAACGAATGAATGACCCTGTGTGGTCATTATTTCCATATTACAGTTGGGAAACTGAGACTCAGAGAGGTAAAGTTATTCATCCAATGTCACACAGCTCCTAACTGGCAGAACCCAGATTTGAACCCAGGTATTTGCCCAACCCAGAGCCGGAGCTCTCCAACTCCAAGCTGTGCTTCCTCAGCTAGAACCAGCTCCCCGTCTCCCAGGCCCCGTCGGCCCCCTCCACCCATCTCTCCGCGGTACCCAAGGGTTGGAATTCCTAAAGATTTGGGAATGGGATTTCCAGAGGCTGGGACCTCAGAATTCCTAGAGATTTTTGAATATCAGAGTTGGAAAGCTTCTGTCCCTTCCTCTCCAGGAGCTCTGCCAAAGGGCAGCTGGCCTGGCTTTACATACCCTTTAGGGACGGGGCCCTCACTCCTTCTCAGGAAACACCTTCTAATTCAGCTCCATCTTATGCTGAGCTGACGTTTGTCCTCTGGGCCTCTTCTCAAGGGCCCGGAAGGACAAGTCTGGGCCCCCCTCACCCCCAAACCATGGCTGGTGCCCCAGAGTCTGCTCCTCGGGGCCCACCCCAGCACTCTCCCCTGTTGGCGCCATTCGTCCTGGTTTCGGTTCCCTTTCCCTTGGGGATTTGTACCAGCTTCAGCTCATTTCAGTTCCCATTTGCTGACGGCAGGCCCTGCGCTGGGTGCGGGACACAGGGGCTGAGGGCACAGACTTCCAGCCTGCCGTCATCCGCAAATAACCTCTCCTCTTGGGGCCTCAGTTTCCCACCTAGGAAGTGGAGATATTGACAGAACCTGCTTCCTGGGGTCGCTGAGAGGCTGGAATGAGAGAATCAGCCAGCACTTGGCGCCATGCCCCAAATATTCACCCCTTCTCCCCTCAAAACACCTGGGAGGGGGCTGAGCTCAGGTGACTGGGAGACACATTCACTGATTCAACAAGTCTGTCTCGAGCACCCACTCTGCGCCAGGCCCTGTGCTAGCGCTGGGGACACAGCCCTGAACAATTTGACCCAAACTCCGGCCCTCCTGGAGGTCAGGCGCTGGTGGCGGGAGACTCGGAACAAGTCAAGTCACGGCAATAGAGGCAAAGGCACGATGACCACGAGGTGAAGCTGGCCAGGGCAGGACACCGCCACTTGGGGACACACCTCTGCACCTGCCTGCACTGGATGCTGGGGGCTCCATCCTACCGTGAGGAGTCTGGGTCTCAGAGAGCTGGGCGCCTTGCCTGACGTCACACAGCTGGTGGGTATGCAGCACCACTCCAGGTCTGCCCAGCTTTTCCTCGCCAGACCCAGTGACAGGGCCCAGAAGTCGACACCCCCAGTGTGCAGAGGGGAGACGGAGGCCCAGAGAGGTCTGCGCCTGGTTTGAGGTCACACAGCCCCTCCGTGTCGTGGAGACATCAAGGCCTGTGGACTTGGGTGACCTGTGGCCCCCTCCGTAGCCTGGCTGGGCAGTGGCGGGGTGACAGTCCCGGAAGCGCCAGGAGAACAGGGCCCTTCGCGGGGTGGGGGGCTACTAACGATCACACGAATGGGACCCACCTGCTCAGACCCTCAAAGAGCCCGTGTCCCCCCGCGCCCCCTCCACGGATTCTCCCGCGACTGGCGACTGCCCGAGGAGGCACGTGCGGCGGGATCCCTGTCTCCAGACGGAGGCTCCGCGAGGCAGGCCACTTGTCCCGGGTCGCCCGGCGGCGGGCTGGGCGCGCTGTGCCGGCTGCGCCCACTGCGGCGGGGCTGCGTTGGGGGGCAGCGCGGGGGCGGGGAGGTCAGTGTCAAGGGGGCGCGCGGGGGGCTCCGGGCTGGGCGGGGCGGGGCGGGGCCGGGGGGGGGGGGGTCGCGGGACGCGGGGTCGGGGGTCGGTGTCCGGGGGTGGGAGGGCGCGCGGGGGTGGGGAGGGCTTGGTGTCGGGGGGGGGGGGGGCGCGGGGGCGGTGTCGGGGGCGGGCCCGCGCTCGCCCCGCCCCCCGCGCCGGGGGCGGCCGCTCGGCGGCGGGGGCGCACGCTTCCTGCGGGCGCGGCCGCTGTGG
The DNA here is from genome assembly GCF_041296265.1 of Equus caballus. Classification (NCBI taxonomy): domain Eukaryota; kingdom Metazoa; phylum Chordata; class Mammalia; order Perissodactyla; family Equidae; genus Equus; species Equus caballus. The sequence goes on from NC_091685.1 coordinate 25,576,771, forward strand.
GCGCGGAGCTGCGAGGCGGAGCCGGCCGCCGTGCCGGGAGCCCCGAGCCGAGCGCGCTCCAGCCGCCGGGCCCGCCGCCACCAAGCAGCCCCCTGGCCGCCCTTGGAACAAAGGCGCCCACCGCCGCCGCCGCCGCCATGAAGCCGGGGCCACCGCGCCGCGCCCGGGCCGCCCCTGGAGCCTCCGCCGGGGCCGGGAGCGCGGCCGGGCCCGGGGCCCGCGGGCTGCTCCTGCCTCCGCTGCTGCTGCTGCTGCTGGCGGGGCGCGCCGCGGGGGTGAGTGTCGCGCGCCGGGACCCCGCTCCCTCCCGGCACGGGGCGCCTTCCCCGGCCCCGGGACCCCCGCTCCATCCTGGGGCCCCTCCTCCACTGCCTCCCCGGCCCTCCCCGGGCGCCCCTCCTCCGTGCCCTGCCCTCTGGGGCGCCCCCCCTTGCTGGCATCGGTGGGGAAGGCCGCCCCCGCCGCTGTCGCCTTCTGGGGGTTCATTTCCCCTTCCTTTTGGGACCCCTCCCCGGAGGGAGGCCCGGGCGGTCGTCAGCACGGCGCTCCCCTCCCCCGTGGCTCCGGGAATCCGTGTCCCCGGGCCGAGCGGGGTCCGCTGCCCTGGCTGAGAGGCGCGGGGAGGCCCTGCCGGCCGGCTGGGGGTCGCCGGCGCGGGGCCCGGGCTGGGTGTGTCTTGGGTCCGGAGTGAACGTGGTTTTGGCTTCGTGGGTGTGCCCAGCCCGTGGCCACTTCTAGGGAATTGGGTCGGTTCCTTCTGCTGGGGGAGGGTGTGCGTTTGCTTCCTCCGAGGGTCGCTGTGGGGAGGGCAGCATGGGGGCCCGGAGCGGGGGAGGGGTGAGGTTGACTTGTGTGAAGGTGACCTGAGGGGGTGAGTGAGGGTGACCCTGTGTGTGTGTGTGTCTCCACCTCAGCGAAGGCTGTGGGGTCCTGTGGGGTATGTACCTGTGAAGGATGAGGGATGAGGTCAGTCCACCACATGGGTGGGTACCACCATCCCTACCTGTGTGGAGAGTGACCCATTGTGCATGGTGGGTACCAGCAATGGGGCTGGGTGACTGCTGGCCATGGCTGTGTGTGCCTGCAGGGGTGAGTGTGTGTGTGGGAGAGACCTCTGTGGTGGGCGTGTGCTGGGACCCATGGGAGAGTGTGTGTGTGTGTGTGTGTGCGCGCGCGCAGGCGTGGGCATGCATGTGCATGCAGCCACATGGGGAATCCTGTGCAGGGGGCATGTACCCCCTAGGGGGCCGAGTGTGTGCAGACAGAGGTGAGTGTGTGTGTGTGTGAAGTGACCCCTGAGTGTCCCTTTGAGTGACCGAAGCAGCCATGGGGTTGAGTTGAGTCCCAGCTCCATCAGGGCAGCAGGAGGAGGAGGGTACAGGGAGGCAGGGCCACCTCCCACCTTTGAGGGACCCAGGGCCCAAGGGAGTTCCCTAGTGGGCACGTGCCCGGAGCCTGGACTGGGGCTGAGCTGCGGGTTTCTAGGCCCAATCTCCCTGGTTGGTTCTAGGAGCTATGCCTGTCCCCCATTCCCCAGGCTGGAAAGGACCAGGTGCCCACCGTGCAGGCCTCCTTGGGCCTCAGCCGGCCAGTCTGTACAATGGGAGGCGGACAGGCGCCTCCGAGGTTGCTTCTTGACATCAGCCTTCTCCACCTGGAGGCTGTGAGCCGGGGGACGGGGGAGTGCCGGGCCTGGTGGGCTGGATGCCTTGTCCCTGGTTCTCGCCCCGGTGGAGTGAGGAGAGTAGGTCCCTGGGAGGGACAGGGACCCAGCTCATCCTAGCAGCTGGGTCACTTTCTCAGCCACATTTCTGCAAGACCATCTTTGAAATCAAAGGCTCAGAAATCACACAGCCTTGGGTTCAAATGCTGCGACTGCCACTAATTTGTGATGTGAGCTTGGGCAGGTCGTGGCACCCTGCTGAGCCTGCAGAATGGGGCTCATGACACCCTTCTCAGGGATGGAACAAGGCCATGTGGGCGCCCATACACAGAAGGAACTCAGTAACCGGTGTGCAGATGAGTGAAAGGGGCTGGGGATAAGATGCTTTCCACTTGGCAGCCAGACAGGGGTCCTGAGCTGTGTGACCCTGGGCAAGTCACGTCCCTCACTGAACTGCATAAAACAAGGCTCAGAATTTCTGCTCCTGAGGGGGTGGGAGGAATTAAATGAGAGCACGAGACGTGCCGCCCAGGTGCACCGTGGGGCCTCAGGGAGGCAGTGTGCCCCCCATCTCAGGGCGAGGGAGCGTGGGTGTGGCTCACCCCTAGTCCTGGGTGGCAGATAAACCCCTGGGATCTGAGCTTGGAGGCTGAGATGGCCGGCTGACGTGGCAGAGAGGAGAGGTGGGGCTCAGGGGAGGCGGGGGAGTCATCTCCAGGCCTCACACCTTCCCAGGGGCAGGCTGTCCAGGAGGGGCATCACCTCGTCTGGCCTGGGGTGTGGAGGGTTAACGCCAGCGGTGCCACACCAGAGCAAGGAGGACAGAGGTTAGAGCAGAAGAGCCCCAGCCAGGATGGCTCCAGGAATGGCCTCTGTGCAGGGGTCCTGTAAGGACATCACTGGGATGGGCAGTGGCTGGCTCAGGGCAGGGGAGGGACAGGCTGACCCGTAGGTCTGCCCACCCGCTGGAAAGGCAGTGCGTGTGTGGGAGTGGCCTCAGTGGGGGTGGCAGGTCTCATTCGTGCTGTGGCTGGTAAGTTGGAAGGGGGGGTGTGTCTGGCGTCTGCTCTGGGGAGTCCTCCCTCCTGAGACAGTATGGGACTACAACTCTGAGGGACACCTGCCCTTGGGGCCACCTCAGCTGCTGTACTTATGTCACCGCCCAGAAAGGCTTGGAGTGTGGAGCTCCTGGAAACTTTAGCTCTGGCACATATTCTTTGAAAGCTCAGGGCTGGGAGAGATTTTAGGTGTCACTTAGTCTTGTTTGCATTCTCCCAATGATGGGAGTTCGCTGCTTTGTCACTGTGTGACCTTGTGAAAGTGGCTTAACCTCTCTGTGCCTTCGTTCTTATCTCTGTAAAATGGGGAGAATAGGAGAGCAAAAGGGGTTAATATGGAAAGCTTTTAGCACGATGCCTGGCACATAGTCAGCACTCAAGGAAGGCTGATTTCTTGTTCCTTTACAGGGTTGCCATTCTGTGGTTGGGAACGTAGGGCTGGGGAGTGGAAGGGTGAGGGACCCCCAGGCCTGCTGGTTCCTGCTCTCTCCCCACCCCCACGATTTCCAGCATCCAGGAACTCCCTCCTCCTCTGCCCTCCAGCCATTCCAGTTGACTGGGAACGTTGGGTTCCCAGGGCACGATTATCTTCACTGTAGAAATGAAAAGTTGGGGACCCCTAGGCGGTTCCAGGCCAGGCCCTGACACAGGGACACCATGGGGCTCTGCTGCCTGTTAGCCCCCAGGGTGGGCTCCGGGGACCAACACCTGCTGTGTGCCTTTGGGTAGGGAACTTCTCTGTTTCAACTTCCTCCCCTGTCAGATGGGAGCAGTGACGGGGCCAGCCTCACAGGGATGTTGTGATGAGAAAATGAGCTCCCTGGTAGACCGAGCCCGCCTTGGAGTGAGCTCCCGGGAGATAGGGCCTTTCCAGAAGGGAGCCTGGAGGGCTCAGGGAAGGCTGCCTGGAGGAGGATTTGAGCTAAGCTATAACAGTGGTCACCGTGTGACACTGAGCAAGCTGTAGCCTGCCCCGTCCCTCAGCTTTCTTACCTGTCCACTGGGGACAAATACTTGACTTCCAGGACTGTAATTGGGGGTGACAGCACCCTCATGGCAGGGTTGGGGTTGAACCTGGTGCCCTCTGCTCCCTGGGGAGCAGCACAGTGCCTCCAGCTGCAAATTCAGTGCTTCTTGCCCCACCCCTGCCCCGTTGGGCTTGCTGTGGGGGTGGGCTCTGCTGGAGAAAGCAGCTGTTCGTCCGGCCTTTTGAAAACAAATGGCTCCTCCCACTTCGTGGGTTTGGGGTCTGGGGTCCCTGGGATGGGGAGCCATGGGCCTGGGCTCTGGAAGATGCTGAGGTGGCAGCGAGGTGGGTGGAGGGGGCCTCCGGAAGGGAAGGGGGTCTCGACAGAGCTCCCCCCCAGAAGCCGGGCTGTCCCGCCTGCCCCTCCCGGTGGAGCTGGGACCTTCCCCCAGGGCTGCTGTGGGCGAGGGATGGGTCGTTCTAGAAGGGGCTGCACCAGGAGTCCAAGAGGCTGGCGCAGGCCGAGGCCGAGGCCGAGGCCCTGGGGCGGCGAGCGCTGGAGTCTTGCCCCGCCAGCCTACAGGGGTGCGGCTGTCCTTTGGAAGCAGGCGCCGCCCCTCTGAGAGCCGGGTGATGGAAGCCGCAGGCCAGCCGAGAGCCAGGCCCGAGGTGCTTGATCCGCGTTGGCTCATTGAATCCTCGTGATAATCCTTGGAGGTAGGATGATTGGAACCCCCATTTTACAGGTGAGGAAACTGAGGCACAGAGAGGCTGACTGACTTGTGCAAGGTCACACAGCTGGAAGTGACAGAGCTGGGTTGAGCCAGGGCCTGGCAGCTAATGGAACTGGGCTGCAGCCCTGACTTCACTCCCTCTTGCTGTGTGATCTCGGGCAAATTACTTCACCTCTCGGGGCCTCCCAATTCCCCCTCTTATGCCCCCATCACCTGCTGTTTCGTAAGCGCCTGCTCTGTGCCAGGCTCTGTGGTGGGCGTGTCCCTTATCTTTTATTTAATTCTCAGGTAGCCTTGGAGGTGGGTGGCCACCACATGTTGCAGGTCTGGGAAGGGGCCTGGCCCTGGAGCCCTTGCTCCCATGCTGCCTCAGCGCCTGTCGTCTGTCCGGCGGCCTGTTCTGGGGGCCCCTGGGGATGGATGGCAGGAGAGCCTTGTGAACTGCAGGGCTGTCAGCAGGATTGGGGGGCAGCAGGAGCTTGTGTCTGGGTCACGTGATCATGGCGCAGGAGAAGGGAAAGGTTTAGAAGCCCAGGATGAGAGGGGTCTGAACAGCCGCAATTCCCCCTGGACACGTGCGGGAGGCCCCCAGTGTTGGGGCTCACTCTCTGTGTAGGTGACTGGGCCTGCCTTTAATCCCCCCTGAAGTTGTCGTGTGGAGCCCACATCTACATCTCGCCCCATTCCTGAGTCCTGGTCCCTTTGCACCTCAAGTTCTCTCTGGTCTGAGTGACTGAGGCTCAGAGACGGGGAGTGACTTGGTGGAGGTCACACAGCAGTCAGCAGAAGTGTCCAAATGCATTCTTGATAGGCCATGAGGCCCCAGGGCAGGCTCTGTGGATGCCTTGTTCTTTGCTGAACCCCCAAGGCCGCCTTTGTGCCTGGCTCAGAACAGAATGGTGTGAATGAATGATGTGAGTGAATGAAGGGTGAAGGAACGGAGGAAGGAGGGAAGCCAGGACTGTGAGCTTTGGAGCCCAGGCTGGGGCTTTGTGTTCTCTGCTGTGGAGGTGGGCTGAGGGGACAGTGAGGCTGGCAGAGTCCTGCCAGGTCCCAGGCGTGTGCCCGTGGGCGGGAGGCGCCAGGGGGCCGCGTGGGGCGGGCCTGCGGTCTGAGTGCCGAGGCGCGGCCACCACGTCTGGGTGGGAAGGAGGCCCTGTGGCCTGGGCTCCGGCCCAGCTGCTTGGAGCCCTGTGATTTTGTGTCTGGGGCGTGGGGGGGCAGGGTGGCCAGAGCCTGGAGCTGTCCCGGGGCCCTGCCCCTTGCTACACCCCCCCATGCCCACCCCAGCGGGGAGCAGGGTCTGGGCGGGTCCTGGACCACCTGGCTTGGCTTGCTGTTCCCTAACGTTCCCCCACATCCCGGGGACACGAGGCCAGCGCCTGGTAAATATTTGTTGACTGCCCTCCCTTGCTTTGGCTCCCAGCCTCCCAGGATCCCAGGAGGCCGGGTGGCCTTCACTTCCGGCCCCCCTCCTTCCAGAGCAGGCCCTGGCCAGAGGGGCGGCCGCTCCCCTCCCCCACTGACCAGGCCCAGTCTCAGCGCCAAACAGGAAGCCGTGATTGCAGGGTGAGTCTGAGCGCCAGTGGCTGAGGGCCCAGCTGGGGGATGGGGGCAGGGTGGCCCCTGACAAATGGTCTGGCCCCTTTGCTACCTTGCTGGTGAGGGTAGGGGGCAGGGACCGCCTCCGCTGGCCTTTTATACCAGGTGGGGAGGGTCATGCAGCCTCCATGCCCCAGCTGGCTGAGGTCTGCCCTCTTTCTTCCCACCCTGGGTCCCCACCCAGACCTTGGTACTATGTCTGTTTTGGGGTTTCCAAACCTGAGGGTGCAACTTGAGGTCGGAGAAGGAGCAGGGGCCTTGGAGCCAACTGGACCAGGGTTGAAATCCTGGTTCCGCCAGTTTCTTGCTGTGTGATCTTGGCAAGTTCGCTTCACCTCTCTGAGCCTCAGTCTCCTCTCCTTTCACATGAGCTGAGAATCCCTCTGCCTCAGAGTTGTTTGGGATCCAACAAGATGAGATAACAGAGTGGCTGGGAGGGAGTGGCTGCTCCTGCAAACGTCAATGTCTCTGTTCACCTGCTTCGGTTTCGCTCTTTTCCCGCTCCTCGCTCCGTCTCACTGAGGAATGGCTTTTTGGGAATGGGGATAGGGCTTTCCCTCGGAGAGTGTGGGAATCAAGTTTGAAAGATCGTGAATGACCCAGAGCAGATTCTGGGTGGGGGGTTCCCTACAAGGGAGAACGCTGGCCAAGAGTCCCAGCTGGAGCAGGCAGGATTGGGGCCAGATCACAGGAAGCACCTCCCGGGGCCTCATGTGCAGAGGTTGTGGGGAATTTGGTGGTCTGGAGCCCTGGGCAGCCTGCAGGCCAGTCTGGAGGCAGAGGGTTGGACCCGATGACCCTTAGGCCCTTCCAGTCCTGGGACCCTGGAGAGATCTCGCTGTTCGCAGCCTCAGCCCAGGACATGGTGACACCAGGTTCTTTCCATTTTCTTCCCAGCGGGGCAGCCCCCGGCTGTGTTCTCTTCCTCACACGGGTCGTGGCCCTGAGCAGGTTGTTGTTTGCACAGAACCTCCAGGGTGGGAGAGCCAAGGAGAGGATCAGCCGCACCGTCTGCCGTCTCCCAGATGGGAACCCTGAAGCCCAGAGGCGGTCCGGGGCCATGCCTGAGGATTGGGGCTGGTTCTCCTGCCTTAGGCGTCTCATTGTGCCTTCTGACCCCTGTCGGAGGCTGTGGCATTCCCCTCATTTAGAAGAAGGCTCAGAGATGTTAAGCCACCTGCCAGAGCTCACACAGCCGGGTGCTGGTGGAGCTGCGTGTTCACTTGCCCGTTTGCCCGCTTTGGAGTTCTGTGTACCCCATTGCTGACCTCATCATCCCACCCCTTCAGGGCCAAGGTGTTTTTTTTGGGGGGGGGGGGATCATGCTGATTAGGGCCTGCATCCTGCTTCTGGACTGGGTATGGGCTTGCTTCCCCCTGGGGTCAGCCTCCGCCCAGGCCCTCCTAGAGCTCTGTACACCCCTGCACTGCCAGCCAGGTCCACTACTTATCCTCCCTACTCCCCTCCACCCCCCAGCCCTGCTTGCCAGCCCAGACTTTAATAAGGGTAATTTAGAATCAATCACTAGCGAGATCTGGGAAATTAATTGCAGCAAACTGATTGCCAATTTGACTGCGGGCACCAGGGGGCTGTGGTGGCTCATTAGGCCTGTCTCCCCACCCCCCAGGCTGGGGTTTGGGGGGCCATGTGGGGCTGCAGGGACTCAGCGGGCAAGGCTTCCAGGGAGCTGGGGGCTGCTATGCTGGGAGTAAAGGATAGTCTTGCTTCTCGGGGCGCCTGGTGGAACCCATAGCCTGCCACCCTCTCCAGCGCCCACGGCTGGGGCGTGGTGGCCCACGTCTGTCCCAGGCCTTCACTGCCCCACCCTGTGTTTACTGCCACCCTCTAGGGCCAGGCTCCTGTTGAGGGGGTGGTGGGGGAGTCTGCAGCTGAATTCCACCTGGCTCCTGCCCTCAAGAGGCTCCCTGGGCTGGGGAGCCAGGCACAGACGATGACAATGACGATGATGGTGACGACCAGTACTTCCAGAGCATGTGCTGTGGATCAGGCACACTTCTAGCTGCTTAACATGCTTGGTTCCAGTTGCTCCTCCCATGGCCCCATGAGGCAGGTGTTGTTACCCCATTTTACAGATGGGGACGCAGAGGCCCAGGTGATGAGGTTGCGTGCCCCGGGTGGGGCGGTGCGCAGCAGCTGGAGCCTGTGCTTCTTGAGATGCCGTGTTGTCGGGGGCTTTTGGCAGAGGAATGTGGCTCTGTCTGCTCGTGCACGGAGGTCTGTCTTTCGCTTGACTCATTCATTCTGCAAACATTTATTGAGCACCAGCAGTATGCAGGGCCCCGTGCTGGGAGCTGTGGGTGTGCAGGTGCATCTTGCGTGTGTCCTGCGTCTTGTCAGTGAGCCTCGCTTGGGTGGGGGGGGGGGGGGTGTTCATGGTGGGTGTGTTGTGCCTGTGTGACGTTTCTGGGGGGGCACTGAAGAGAAGCAGGAAGGGAAGCCCTGCTGGCCGCTCCGGGGTGGGTTCGAATCCCAGGTCTCCCACAGACGCGGGGTGAGCCTGGGCCAGTGCCTCCTTGACTCGGCCTCACTCCTCCTCTGTCCACTGGCCAGTGACGCCTCACTTACTAGCTGGGGTGAGGAGTAGTGGGGGGAGGAGCAGCTGGTTCCAAGGACGCTGCTGCTGGGTGGCTGCCTTTATTTTGCTTGTTTGAGTTCTTAGACTTTCCGTAGGATTGTCATGTCTCAGAGGTGAGTCTGCTGTTGGCTTGTCGAGTGACCGTGGGCAGCTTTTCTCCCTCTGGGCCTCCACTTGCACATCTGTAAAATGGGGAGGTTGGACCCGGTGACCCAGAGGCCCCCATGGTTTTCATATTTGAGGAACTCTCAGAAAGACCTGAGGCCAGAGAGACAGGGCCTGAGCTGGGGTGGCCCCGCTGGGAGGGGGCAGGCCTGCAGGGCTGGGGAAGTTGGGGGGCCTGTGACCTTCACGTGGCCTGTCTTTGGTTCCTCTCGGGCCAGGGTGGGGGTATCCCTTTCCTTGCCCATCACGCTGAGCACCACTTCTCTTCCCAGAGGCGGGGACGTGATCAGTCAAATCTGGGCCGCTGGGGGCGGGACCCGGAGTCTGGTGTCGTGGGTGGAGGAAGCATTGGGCAGGCAGTACAGAACCCTGTCCTTGTCCCTCCTGTGCTACTGACGGGCTGCCAGTCACTTCAGCCACTGTGGACTGATGCCCCCTCTGTGTCTGGCCTTTCCTAGGTACTCGGGACCCCTGAGGGGCCTCAACCCCATCTCTGACCTCAGGCAGCTCCCGGTTGGGTGAGAGAGCCAGCACAGGAGAAGGGCCAAGGGAGTGAGTCGGGGGAGTGAGAGGTTGGTTTTGGCTCTGGAGAATTAGGGAGGGCTCCGTGGAGGAGGAGGCTTTTGTACCAGGCCTTAAAGGATGACAGCACATTGATAGGCAGAGGGACCAGGGTGGACAGAGGCTCAGAGGTGAAAGGTCATGGTATGTTGGAACTCACGTGTGGTCCAAAGCAGCATTCCCAACCAGGGGAGGGAGCCGTGTGTGGAGGGGGAACATGCCTCCCTTTGGGCTGGAAGAGCCATCGCTGTAGGGGTCACTGTTTCTAATGGGAATGTATTGTTTCTTGCATTTAACAGACTTTCATGGGCACCTCCTGGGTGCCTGGCCTGTGCCATGGGGTGCCCTGGGGCTGAACATGAACGCCACAGAGCCTCGGCGTGGAAGAGCCCAGTGGCTCACAAGGTGGGCTTTGAGTCCAGACCAAGGCATTTGGGTTCCACTCTACAGGAAGAGGATGTTGGTCTGTAAAGTGAGTGTGGCCCCGCTGCCCTGAGGGGCTGGCATGGGATGCTAACGAGAGCATGAACGCAATGACGTTAATGTTGAATTCTGCCTGCCTTGTGCACGATACTCTGCTAGATGCCTTATATATAAAAACTCAGGTAATCCTCACAACAGCTTTATGAAGGAGACATCATTATTACCTTGATTTCACAAAAGAGAAGATTGAGGCACAGAGCAGTTAAATAGCTTGTCCAAGGTCACAGAGCTAGTAAGTGGTACACTAGGATTTGAACCCCTGCAGCCTGGCCTCAGAGTCCTGTCTGGTACACGAGACTGCTCCGTGCTGCCTCGTGCATTGCAAACTGTAAAGTGTGGTGCCCTGAGAGGATGCCTTTAAGGCCAGTCAGGTCTTGCTAGGTGCCTGGACCTTTGTGGCTGCCGTCAGGGAGGCCCTGGCCCAGGCCTGGCAGCTCTCGGCCTCCACGAGCAGCTGTTCTCTGCAGCGTGTTTTCTGTCCAGGTTGGGCCGTGGGCTGCGGCCAGCCCAGGCTGGGGAAGATCAGAGGGCAGAAGATGATTTCAGCTAGAAGGACCCTCGGAAGCACTCTTATCCAAATTGTTCATTGTCCTGAAGGGGAAACTGAGGCCAAAGGAGTGATTTCTAGTCATAACGAGGATCTTCTGAGATCTGGTAGTTCAGCCTTCTTGTTTTGTATATGAGGAAATGGACTCTCAGAGAGGTACAGTGCTTGCCCAAAGTAAAACAGCAGGTTGGTGGCTGAGCTGGGACTAAGAACTCTGTCTCCTGACTCCTAGGCAGGGCACCATCCCGTGTACCGTGTTTCTTCTCTTTTCCTGTCTCTCTTCTGCCCAGACTGCAGGCCCAGCTCCCACCCACCTCCCCCAGGAAGCCTTCCCTGACCCAGCCCCAGCTGGCCTCATGCACAAGACTCTATGCCAAATTGATTCCCATCAGTGCATTCAAGGTACTTCTTCAGCCTCATCCCTTCACCCTGTACCCACCCCCCCCCCCCCCCGCTACCACCCAAGATTTCTGGCTATTCCCTGGGTGCAGAGCACACCATTGTCTCACCTGCCTTCATGTCTACCCACGTGCTGTTCACTCTCCATGGGCTGGTCCATTCGCCGTGAACTCCTACTCATCCTCCAAAACCCAGCACAGATGTCCCCTCCTCTGGGAACCCTTTACCTACCGACCTCTCCTCCCAGCTCCCAACTTCTCTCCTGCCTACCTCTTCTAGATTCTCAGGCACTTGTCTTCTTCTACACGTTAGGATTCTTTACTAAACCCCTTGCGGGACAGTGCTTCCTGGTATCTGGTTGCCCACGGGATCATTGTTACCTCCTCCTGGGAGCCCTCACTTGGATACATTGTTGCAGCAGCTACGCCCACATTACATCATCTCCCTGTTTAGCCCTTTAGTTTAGTTACTTTGTTTCATTTTCCCAATTCTGATGCTGCTGCATTGTTTCCTTTTTGTGCTTTTGCACATCCTCAATCTCTTTTACTTCTAGTTCTCCCTTGTTGTCACACCTTGTCCTTTCTCCCCAGCCCCCTGCTCCTGTGATCCCCAAGCTCGGAGAAAAGGAGAGTGGAGGCTGGCGCTGGGGGGCAATGGGTGTGAGGGACACAGCCTGCCTGCCTCGTTTAGCCGAGGCATGTACTGGGTCCTTTTGGACTCCACCTTTCTGGGAGGTGGACTGTCGGCTTTCCGAGGCTCAGGCTTGGTGATGAGAGAGCCTCCCCTCTGCCATCCACCTCCCACCCCGGCAGCCCTCCTCCCCACCTCCTCCTCCTCCTCCTCCCCTGTCTGCTTGCTGCCCCTCTCCTTGTTTGCTCCTCCCTGCTCCCACCCTCCCCTCCCTCTCCCTCCCGCTTGGGTTCCCCAGAGGCCTCTGCTTCACTCACTCCCTGTCTGGTTGGAACATCTCGTCTTCCCGGCTGCCACTTAGTGAGGCCAGGACCCAAGGAGTCCCCTGGGGGACAGGGTCTCAAGGGCCCAGGGGCTGCTTAGGGCCGCGGCTAGAGGGACTCTTCCTTACTCCTCGCCCTCTGGGCCCGGAACTGCCATTCCCTTCACCTGCTCCTCCTCAAGCGTGGTTTCGAGGGCTGTAGAGCCACTGGAAGTCAGCCCGTCACCCTGGTGTTCAGATGAGGACCCTGAGCGCAAAGAGCGTGGCTGTGCAGGGTCCCCCAGCAGTGAGAGGCAGAACAGCTCCGCGGGCTGTGGCCCTGGGCGGCCTCCGGAAGCTAAGCCCTGCCTTGGCGGAATCCTGTTCTCCTGTGAGGCGGGGGGCTGGGAGGCTTGTTGGGGGCCATGTCCTATCCGGAAGGGCTCCAGCTCTGTGTTCGCCCATGGTCTGCGAGGCTGTCGCTGAGCCAGGGGACAGCTGCGGCCGTGTTTCTGTGGAGGACTGTGGTTTGTGCGAGGGGCTGGGTTGTGCGTGCACGTGGGTGTGATGGTGTGTCGCTGGGTCTGTGCTGCTGCGTGGGGGCCGGGGTGTCCGTGTAGGGAAGGACGTTTGTGCCTGTTCCTCTCTCTTCAGCTGTTTTAGTGGCTCAGGTGTGAGGCTAGGCCAGGAGGAATCAGGAGTCCCCGAATTGCTGTCTGTCCCCTTTCTCAGCTGTAGGGGGCTTGCTCCCAACACCTTGGGTGGCTGTGGATGTTAGCAGCCCCTGGAAGGAGAGTGGAAGAAGCTGGGAGACACTCTCCCTAGCTCAGGAGGGTCGATGCACACGTAGAAATGTGCGCATGTGCAGACCCATTTGTGTCCGTGAAGGAGCACGCAGACCTGGGCTCACACCCTTGTCCTGTGCACACGTGTGGAGACACAGACCGATGTTCACACCTGAACACACACAGGCCCACAGGGACAGGGACACGCATCTCCCCCCCCCCCCCCCTCCATGCACATGGACCATTCACAGAGACCTAGCCCGTGTCCTCATGCAGACATGCCCAGACCCACACAGGCACCTGAGACGACCTGCAGATGTACTCACACGAGTGTACCTGCACGCACACCCAGGAATGCCCCTGAAAGCGCTTGCCTGTGTACACTTGTGTGCCTAGGGGCACACACACAAGCACACACACGCACACACACACACACGCGTTGCTGGGGCTCTAAGATACCAGGAATGTGTCCGTCCTTAATCCCAGCTCTTAATCTCAGCATCTAGGGAGCCCAGGCCAGAGGGGCAGCTGGTCATCTGACCTCCTTAGTGGTGATTAAGGCGAGGGCGCGGGGGGGGGGGGGCGTTGCGGAGGGACTCAGAGCTCTGTCTCCTGCCTGACCTCCAGGGACACCACAAACTCAAAATGTGGCTTCCTTCAGACACTCCATTCTATGTAATCTACCCAATCCTGGGCGCGGACATGCTGGGGAGTGGGGGAGGGGATGACTGAGTGTCCCTGAAGAAGGTGGCGGCCAGGGTCAGAGAGGCCGGGGAGGCCATCCCTTCTTTTTTTTTGAGGAAGATTAGCCCTGAGCTAACTGCTGCCAATCCTCCTCTTTTTGCCGAGGAGAACTGGCCCTGAGCTAACATCTGTGCCCATCTTCCTCTACTTTATATGTGGGACGCCTACCACAGCATGGCTTTTGCCAAGCGGTGCCATGTCCGTACCCAGGATCCAAACCAGCGAACCCTGGGCAGCTGAAGAAGAATGTGCAAACTTAACTGCTGCGCCACTGGGCTCACCCCGGCCATCCCTTTTTTAACCACCTGGCTGCTGCGGACCCTGACTCCGAATCTTCAGTGTGAGGCGCCGTCCCGGTGATTCTGATCTCTGGGAACCCTGTTTCCGGGCAGAGCATTTCTGCACCAAGTGGGAAGATGAGGCTCACCCAGGAGATGCTGAATTTGGGGCCCTGAGCAGGGTGGGGGGTGGTCTCTGCGACAAGAGGGGGATGGGGAAGCTTCCAGAAGGAAGTGAGGCCTGAGCTGGGCACTGAAGGTGTCTGCACCTGGGGCATTTGGAAATGCACGGGGACATTTTTGGTTGTCACAGTAACAGGATGCTGCTGGCATTTATGGGGTGTGGGGGCAGCGATTGGGGCTGTGAAGTGGCTGCCGTACCTGAGAACTGCCCGGCCCGGATGGCAGCAGTCCTCCTGGTAAGAAATAAGGCGTGGCGAGGGTGCTCCCCCTGGGAGGGGTCAGTGTGGACCGTGGCTCAGAGGTGAGACTGTCCCCAGCACACCATGGGAGGGAGGCACATGCCATACTACCCAGGGCACTGTGGGGGTGCCCCGAGATTGTGCGGGCCGAGTCCCCCCGCCCCGTGTCAGAATGGATGTGTGTGTCTCTAAGGCATGGCTGTGATGAATGGTGGGAAGGGGGTGGTTTGGGCAGCAGCCCCACTTGAGCTCTGACTGTGACCTCCTTGTGTCAGCTGGGTGACCTCGGGCAGCTCACTGTGCCCATGTCCCCCTCTGTAAAGCCGGATGGTGACCACCGCCCTGCAGGGTAGTTGTGAGGATTAGGGTCCAGCATGGTGCAGGGCCCAGAGCTGGTGACCAGGACTGATAACAAAGGGGCAGGGGTAATGACAGGCCTCTGTCACCACAGGGGTGACAGTCACCACCCCTGTCCTTGTCCTGGGGTTTGGGGAACAGACTGGCTCCCAGTAACAGCCCTTATTGGCTGTCCACTTGGAGCTCTGCGTTTCCAGTCCAGGTTCTCCTGCCCACACTGCTGTCTGCTCCTGCTCCTGGGCTGGACACTTGGGGCTCGCTTATCTGGATGTCCCTGGGGCCCTGCTCTGGCCTGGGGCTGGGGCTAGCCCGGGTGGAGCTCCCTATGCAGAGGGGCCACACCGGTGTGACTGGGGCTCTGATGGCAGGAGCCTAGGGCTGGGGCCCCTGAGGCTGCCTGCGGAGGGTCTGGTCATGGGTCAGCTGAGACCTGAAGGAGGTTTTGGACCGGAAAGCCGTGCTCAAGTGACATGGAGTCAAGGAGGGTGCACTTCATCCCTGGGCTGTGCGGGCGTGGGGGCAGGGCACTCAGGGTCCCTGAGTTCCTTGCAGGTGGTTGGCCTCTGGGCTCAGTGGCGAGGGCTCAACTTTTTGCCAGAGCGCGTGGCAGTGGGCAGAGGGGCGGCTGCTGGACACAAGGATGTGCTGGACCCACGGGAGGCTGGCGGCTGATGATGGGGAGAGGACACGGGGCCCTGGGGTTTTCTCTGGCTCCCTCCACCTCCAGGCTGGGACTGAGGGCCAGTGGGTCCTCGTGGAGTTCTTGGCTTCCCCTCCTCAAGATCCTTGGTGGCCCTGCCCTGCAGTCTGCACTGTAAGGCTCTCAGAGGCCACCTCTTCCCCTCCTAGTGACCAGGTGGGGCCCAGAGCCAGGGCTGGGAAGCTCACCGAGGTGGTGGGCTGGAGGCAGGGGGCTCAGGGGTGCAGGCTTCATCCCTGGGCGCAGCCTGGCAGGGGCGTGTGGGGTGCTGGGCACCTGTCAGACTGGCCTGGCAGCTCGTGCCCCGGCCCAGCACTCGGGACAGACGGGCCTCTCGCAGAGAATAGAGAACGGAAACCAGCCGGAGGCTCTGCGGCTGCCAGCTGGGCTGGGCAGAGGCTGGTGCCCAGAAGCCAAGTGGAGGCGGTGAGGGGTGGGCCCCGGGGACCTGTCTGTCCTGAAGTCTGCCCTAGACAGCCACAGGGGCGGGGAACAGACGGACTGGTCTTCAGATTCAGATGTGCTTCTCTGCTGGGCCTGCCACCCTCCCACCTCCTTCCCTGGTGGGGACATGTCCTCGTGCCTCCTCCTGAGGGCATCCAGGGGCCAACCACACAGACAGAAGGCTCGGGTGGGGGTGTCTCAGAACCACCGAGGGCTGGAGCTGGGACACTGGGGCGTAGCGATGGAGGTGGCAACCGGCCTGAGTCTGGGGTTACCTCCCTTCTCTTGGGTCCCTCTGGGCCAAGCCTGCCCCCTTCCAGTGGTCCCACCTGACAAAGTGGCGTTTGACAAGCACACAGGAGGCAGTCACTGTGTGAGGCGTCGCCCGCTGTGGCCTGTGGAGTCTGTGTTTGTCCTTCTGGGGTGGGGGCTGGGGACGCCTCCACTGGGGTTTGGTGAGGAGGTGAGCAGGGATAAGGCTGAGGATTTGAGTCCAGGCTCTGCTGTGTGACCCTGGGCAAGTTTCTCACCCTCTCCCAGCCTCAATTACACATTCTTTCTTCTTTTTTTTCCCCCTAAACAATGGCTTTATTGAGATTTAACTCACATGCCATACAATTCACCCATCTAAAGTATCTCATTCAATAGTTTTTAGTATATTTAGAATTGTGCAGCCATCACCAGTTTTATACGTTTTCATCACCCCAGAAAGATGCCCTGTATCTATTAGCAGCCACTCCTCGTTTCTTCCCAATGAAACCATCACTAACCCACTTTCTGTCTGTGTGGATTTGCTGATTGTGGACATTTCACGTAAGTGGAGTCACACAGTGTGTGGTCTTTTGTGTCTGGCTTTTTCCCCTGAGCAGGATGTTTTCAAGCGTCATCCATGTGGTAGCAGGTGTCCGTACCTCATTTCCTTTTTTTGTTGAATAATATTCCATTGTATGGGCATACCACCTTCTATTTATCCATCTATCAGTTGATGGACATTTGGGTTATTTCCACTTTTTTGGCTATTAGGAATACTGCTGTTTTTTGAAAAAGTGTGGACTCACGTGTTCACTTCTCTTGGGTCATACCCTAGGAGTAGAGTGACTGGGTCACATAATCAGTCTGTTTTCAGCCTTTTGAGCAGCTGCCAGACTGTGGGCGGCCCCTTTTCCATTCCCACCGCTGGTGCACAAGGGTTCCGATTTCCCCACATCCTCACCAACACTTGTTATTTTCCAACTTTCTGATCACATTTGTTCTTGCATCCATTCATCCCTCACATGTTTATAGAACATCTATATTTGACAAGGCAAGGTGCTCACCACAAAACTGGGAGCAGAATTTACACCTTGAGGAGTGGTTTAGAAGATTCAGTGGCACAATGTCTGAAAACCTCCAAGTGCTTAGTGATGGGGGTTAAAGAGGATCCAGGGGGTAATCTGGGGGTGGTCTGGAGTCATGGGGCCCCCTGTGAACAGAGGAAAAGAGAGAGGAGTCTGTGTGTGCTGAGGCTTGTGGTCCCATTTGCAGATGGGAGAACTGAGGCCGAGGCCAGGCAGCTTACTCCAAGGTCACCCAGCCGAGAGGTAACCAGGCTCTGGGCTAACAGCCCGCTTGTATCATCTCATTTAATTCTCCCAACGCTTTGAGGTCAGTACTATTATTCTGCCCATTTTGTTGGAGAACAAACTGAGGCTCAGAGAGGTGGACTTACCTGCCCAGGGTCACAGAGCTGCTGAGGGCCAGTGCTGGGGTTTGGACCGAGCAGTCAGCTTCAGAGCCCCTGCTCCTGGCGAGGCCCCACTTGCCTGCCAGGACTCGGGAGATGAGGGTCAGCGCTTCGGCCTTGCTCTGCCCCTTCCCCACCTCGCCTGTGTCTCACAGACTGTCATCTTGGGCTGGAGGCAGCCCTGGAGGCAAGTGTGGCCCTAGGCAGGCCTCTGGGGTCTCTGCCAGCCCCTCCTCCAGGTTTTTTGTCTGACTTGTTGCTCTGTGCCTCAGTTTCCCACCTGGGTGATGGTGGTGGTGGCCCTGGAGGCCCCTGTCTCATACTACCTGAGTCTGACTCGTTCCATCGCTTCGAAGTGGGGCAGCTCAGAAGCCCGTGGGATGGTCCCGGGGGGATGGGGAGTCGAGTCTCTGCCATGTGTGAGTTTGTGCTGGTTATAAATAACCCAGCCAACGGGAGGGCGAGGGGACCACAGCCTGACTCCTCAGGAGGCTGGGCCTGGACACACACAGCCGCACGCACACAGTTGGGGACGTTTGGGGTATGTGTGTTGTGTGTCCTCAGGCTGTGTGCTGGCATGCGCCTGGCGAGGCTTTGGGGAGGATGTACCAGCACAGCCGGCAGAGTGGGGCTGTCTCACCTTTGTTCACTTTCTGGGGTCCCAGCCAAGGCTCAGGGCTGGTGAGGGCCCTGGAACCCTCTCACCTGGCTTCAAGTGGCCCCTGCGATCAGGCCAAAGATGGCTGTGCCCTTGGAGCTTGCCTTCCCTCAGGTCCGTGGGGGTGAGAACCAGCCACGCTGCCCTGGAGCCTCTATCTGCTCTCCCGGCCCTGCCCCCCCAGGCCCTACTCCCAGCTGCCTTGGCCCCCCCCACTCCGTCCTGACTCTCTAGCTGGGTTCTCTGTGACTTCTAGCAAGTCGCTTGGCCTCTCTGGGTCAGTGGAGTAAGGAGGCACATTTCACCTGGCTCCATCAGCGAGGGGCCTGGTGCTCAGTAGGTGCTCAGGACATGCTACTTTCCTCCCAACCCCGGCCTGGTGATAAAGGGCCAGAATCATAGGCTCCACTGGGAGCCCGCTAATCTGCATGTTTTTGCATATAATTTGCATAGTCTTTATGATGGAGTATGCTGAGATCAGTCTCAGTTTCTCTTCCCTCCTCCCAGCTCCCGTCGGAGTCCTCTCTGGATTTTGGAGGGACCAGAGGGAATGGTTGTCCAACCGCCTGGTGTTACACACGGGGAGACTGAGGCAGAGGACGGGCCCTGCCCAGGATCACGTGGTGATGGGGGTGGGAGGTGGGTGCTGTGAGTCTGTAGGGGGGTTCCCATTCTCAGTAGTCACTGAGTGGATATTGATGGCGGCCCCCAGGACATGTGCGGGGGACAGACAGACAGTAGATGAGGAAGTAAGTAAACAAGCCCCTCCCAGGCTGTGGGGGCTGTGAGACACCACCCTAGTGTGTCAGAGGGGTGGGGGGTGGGGAGGTCGCTTGGGTGCAGTTAGTGGTCAGGGAGGGCCTCTCGGAGGAGGTGAGCTTTGAGTAGGGACACTGTGTCACATCCCAGCATCTACTGGCTGCCTAGTAACTGCACAGCGCCATCACAGCTGGTCTCTGTGTTGGGGATCGCTATCCCCATTCTCTAGGAGGCGCACTGAGGCCCGCCGGGTGGAGGGCTTGAGCGGGGCTCTCTGGAAGCCAGCACTGGAACACCTAACCCCCACCCAGGTCGTCCTTGGAGACTCACAGCCCCAGGAGTGGGCGGGCCCTTGCTACAGGGACCCTCGCAGAGCCTGGAGGCTCAGTCCCAGTGGCACCTGCTAGTGAGGGACAGGGTGGCGGGTGGGGCTGCTCATGTGAGCTGGGCCACCTGTCATGGGAGCAGGAGCTGTCCTCCATTTCTACTCGCTCCCAGACATTCAGTCCATCTGTCTGTCTGGCTCTGTGCAGGGTATTGAGGGGGACAGGGGTGGTGTGTGGACTCCGACACTTGCCGCACCTTTGAGGGGCTTCTGGTGGGGGAGACTGGTGGGGCCTGGGAGTAGGTGTGCACTACAGTGCAAAGAGCATGGTCCTGGGGTTCAGCTAATCCTGGGTTCAAATCTGGCCCATTGCTGTGTGACTTTGGGCCAGTTGCTTCCCCTCTCTGAACTTTGGTTTGTCCATCTGTAAAATGGAGGTGATAATCCCTCACCGGGAAGATGTCTGTGAGGAAAAATGAGGCAGTGTGCTTATAAAGGGCCTGGCACATGGTGAGTGCTCCCTCCGTGGTAACTCTCGCTGTTGCTCATGTTAAGAGACAGAAAGGCCCCAGGCCTCCTCTGGAAATGCGCCAGTGAAATGAATGTCGTGTCACAAACTGGGGTCCCCGCATGCGTTCTTGGGGGTTCAAGAGTTCACCGAGCACGGGGTCTGGGGTCAGTGAGGCCAGGATTGAAATCCTGCTGCGCCCCCAACCGGTGGCTTAACAGCCTCAGTCTCCTCATGGGCAGATGGGGACACGAGCACCTGCTTCCCAGGTGGCCCACTGGATCCATGGACCTGGTAGGAAGGGCCCGTTGGAGTGACAGGAGCATGGTTGGGGGCCTCTCCTCCCCCATAAAACAGCACGGTGGAGGTGGAGTCCCCAGAAGGGACCTCCTGATTCAGACCGGGCAGGTGGTTGGCCTCGCAGAGGAGGTGTGGTTGGAGCCGACCGAGCTTCATGAGGACATCTCTGTTCCGCTGATCGTGGGACCCCGAGTGCCTGGAACAGCACCTAGCACACAGTAGGTGCTTGACAAATACTGCTTGTCCTGACCGATCAAGTAGGTGCTGGCCAGGCAGAGATAGGAAGGGTATTCAGAAGGCAGGAACAGCAAGGGGAAGGCCCAAACGAGCCCCGCCGGTTCCAGAACCAGAAAGGGTTTGGTGTGGGAGGAGTGTGGGGGGAGGGCAGCTGGGAGAGTAGGTCGCTGAGTCTGGAAACGGGGCCTCCGTGGGTGGTCCTGCTCTCAGGCAGGAGCGTGGGGACAGGAATAAATGAGCAGTGTGAGGGTGGCCAAGAGGGTGACGCTAGAGGGCAGGTGGCTGGAAGTGATGGAGGGGTGACAGCGGTGTCCCCACCCTGGGTTGAGGAGGCTGGTGACAGGTGGGCAGCTGTAGGGCGGCCAGCTCGCACCCCAGTTGGGACCAGCAGGGATGGTGGTGCTAGGACCCGGGCGGGTGGGAGAAGCACGTGGGCGGGTGAGGCATCTGGGTGCCGTGGGCCACTGTGGCCGCCAGCCCGGTTGATGGCCAGGGAGGGAGCGGGCCTGCCGAGCCAGCCCGTCTGCGGTGAGGTGCAGCTGTGTGCAGCTCTGGCTCCTTCGGAGACTCCTCTCTGTTGGTCGCCATGTGCTCCTCTGGTTCCTCAGGAACAGTCCCACTGGGGTCTCGGCAGAACGGGGGGCCGTGGAGCTTCACAGGCCGGAGAACAGCAGGGGTGGGGACTCAGCAAGCATGTGCTGTTTCTGATATTAAAGTTTCCTGAGTTTATGGTAGAAAGTTGGGAAAATACAGACAGGTCCTGAGAGAAAGATGAAAACCCTGTGGCCCCACGGCCCAGAGAGAGCCTCTGGAACGTTTCGTGGAATTCAGTGTTTCGAACTCACTTTGGAAGTGAGTTTGTTAAAACAGGAGCAAGTTCAACATAGTTTTTTTGGTAACCTATTTTTTAAACTTAGTGATGATAATAGTATAAACAGCCAACATTTATCGAGCAGTTTGTCAGTGGGTGGGCACTCGGGATCTCCTCCGTGAACCCCACGACGTGGGCACTGTTGTCTTGGTATATGAGGAAAGCTGGGCCCAGAGGGTGGAGTACCTGCCCGGGGTCCCCCCGGTGCTGAGACAGAACCGTTGAGATGGTCCGATTGGCAGCTGGGCCCTATTGCCTCCTGACAGCTGTGTGCTCATTTTTCCATGTCCTTAAACAGTCTTTGAAACAAAAAAAGCAAAGCCTTGGGTTGGGCATTTCTGCCTTTCAACGACCTGAGTAGACAGTGCGGACTCGTGAGCACAGTGATTAACAGCTGTGTAATATTCCGTGCGACGGTGTGACCTCACTTATTTCACTAGTGCCCGGGGGTTGGGACTGTAGGTTATTTCCACTTTTTCTCTCTCATAAGTAACACGGCCCAGCCCTCTCTGACCTGAGGGCTGAATTCTTGGACGCCCAGAGTCAGAGTCAGAAAGACGCTTACAGCACCCAGCTCGACAGTTCACTTACAAATGGGACAGCGAAGTGTGGAGAAGGGAGGGGACTTGTCTGGTGTCAGAGGCTGTGGCCTCATGAGCTGGGACGCTGCCTGCTCTCACCCTGGGGCGGGCGTGGATGGGGCAGTGCCGCCATGGGGATGGGGATTCTGGGCAGGACGATGGGAGCACGGGGCTGGGGGTGGAGAAGGTGCTGGAGGGGCCGGGCTGGGGCTGGGGGTGGAGTGTGGCGTGGGGCCGGGATGTCCTTGGCAGAGCAGTTGGCTGAGATGGGATGGCCCCGGGTGTTCCTGCCCTCCCGGCTGCCCTTGTGGAAGATCTGGGGGCGGGTGGAGTAAGGCTGGTGGGAGGGCACGTCAGCCAGTGTCGCGTCTGGGCCTCGCTGATATATTTGTGGTGGGGAGGTCTGTCGAGTTCAGCCTGGCCTACTCTGCCTCTGCTCACCTCCTCCTCCCCCAGGCCCTCTGCTCTCTGGGCCCCGGGCCCTGCCGCCCCCTCCCCAGCAGATGCAGCCTTCGTGCCCCCCACCCCGCCAGCAGCCAGTGAATGTGGCGGGTCCTGGGTTCCCAGCCAGGGCAGCTGTGGACGGGCGGGGGGCGGAGACCGAGGCGGCCCCCTTCCTGGTCCAGGCTCCCATTGTGTGTCCCCCTCGGCTGTCCCGCTGCCCAGGGCCTGGCTCCGGCCCACATTCCTGTGCTGACGCTCTGGGTCTCCGGGCTGGAGCTGGTGAGCGTGAGGGGCACTGAGTTCTCACAGGCCTGAGGGCCTTTTGGAGATGGGCCCTGTAGGGATCCAGAGGGCTCTGCTGAGACCACCCTGCTTCCAGGAGCTAGTCGTTAAGAGGCTGTGTGTCTTTGGGTAAATCACTTTACCTCTCTGAGTGTTCCTTGGAAGACTAATTCCCCGGCACTGCCCACTCTTATTGGGGGGTGGGATGGTGCAAGTCTTCCCCCTCCCTGGGCCTCAGTTTCCACATCTGTAAGAAGGGACAGTTGAACTCAGTGGTCACTCAGGCCTAGTTTTGCCTTAAGGTGGGACCTGAGGTGGGAAACATGCCACAGTAATACCAATGAATGCCTGTGGAGCGCCACCTGTGTGCTGGGCAACTGCCTACTTCTGGTGCATTATCTCACTTTATTCTCACAACGGCTCTATAAAGTGTGTATTATTATTGTCTGCATTTTTCCAAACAGAGGCTCAGAGAGGTTAAGTAACTTGCCCAGAGTCACCCAGCAAGTAAGCGGAGCTGGACTTGAACCCAAGACTGTCTGAACCTAAAGCTGGGCTCCCAGCCTCTGCTCACCTTGCCTCTGGTGACCAGGAGAGTGGAGTCCTAGTCTGGCTAATGGGCAAAGGAAGCTCGGGCAGCATTAATTGTACTTGATTTTATTCTTAGCTTTTGCGGCACGATTAGCACCGCACAGGGGTGCTAGGCTCCTGGCCCCCTGCCAGCTGACCTAATTTGTGTGTCTGTGTCTGTTTCTGTAACTCGCCCTTTCTCCCCACTCCCCCAGCCTCTCTCTTTTTCTCTCTCTGCCCTCTCCCCTGCTGTGTGGCCTTGGCAATGCCACTTGGCCTCTCTGGGCATGAATAGCTTCATCTGCAGCGTGAGTGTGATCATCCTGATTCTGCCTCCCTCATGGGGGTGGCGAAGCTTAAATGAGATGGAGCCTTCAGGAATAGTGATAGGAGTACTAACATGGAACTCCTAGTCATTGTGGCTGCATATAGTTATTCAGCTCTAAGGCCTGGGACCTGCGCTCAGCCAGTTACCTGCGTGATCTTATTTGATTCTCGTGGTGGCTCTAGGAGCTACATGCTATTGTCATCACCCCCATTTTACAGATGAGAAGACTGAGGTGCCCAGAAACTCAGTGGCCTGGCTGATGTCTGACGGGACGGGTCATAAGGGGAGGAGCCGAGTCATTCTGGCTTAACCTCTGTGCTGTCCTGTTTCTCCTGATGGGGGAGAGCAGGTGGTGGGGGCTGGGCTTTCTACCTCAACAGGCCCCCCCCCAACTCCGAGTGGGGGCTGTGGGAGCGAGGACACTTCCCTGACGTCCTGCTGATTTGGGTCCCTTACTCGTCCCAGCTGCTTGAAAACGCTACGGAGAGGATCAGCTGGGGGGGGTGCTGGGCGAGGGGGGCTCTCTGACCCCTGTGGGAGCCTGGGGTGCCTCTTTGGGGTGGGGCTGTGGGTCAGCTCAAGCTGGGGTGGTGGTGAGGGGGTGGTGAGGAACAGTGGTAGGGGCGTGCCGGCCCGCTGGGAAGGATGCCCCGTCTCACTCCGGTGTTGTGTGTGCGCTTGTATGTACCTGGGAGGGAGTGTGCATGGTGCGTGTGCATGGTGTGCGTGAGGGAGGGGCCTGGGGGATGCAGGTGTCAGAGGCCCGTTGTTGGGCTTCCGAGAGTGGGAGGGTGGTACTACGTGGTGGGTGCCCGTGCAGGGGCACGGGGTGGAGTGGCTGTTTGGAAGCACCCGGTGTGTTCGCCATGTGCTAGAGTGTATGGCGTGCGTGCACCCTGGGCGTGTGTGGAGGGCTGTGGCTAGATCTGAGCTGAGGTCATGCAGGGAGTGAGGGGGCCCGTGGTCACAGGTGTAGGAGGCCTGGGCGAGCCGCGGGTCGGGTGCGGCCTTGGAGTGCTCAGGGTGAGGATTCGGGAGACTGAGGACCCGTGCTCCTGTCTCAGCGTCTGTCTCTGTGAGATGCGGCAATAAAACCCTGGGAGGCTGTGATGACTAAAGTGGGGGGCTGGAACCTGGGCAGCCCCTCAGCCTGGTGGGCAGAGGTCCCCGAGGACCCTCGGTGGCTCCCCTGGGGAGCTCAGCTCTTCAGCAGCTGCTCGGGGAGCCTCCAGCTGGGGGTCTGCTCCCAGGCCTGGGGTGCGGCAGGGAGCGGAAGGTTCCGGGGCTTCGGCGGTCGGTGCGCTCTCTGGCCTGCGCCCCGAGGCTGCGTGCGGTGGGTATCGGGGGTGCAGGCGGGAGAAGAGCGTGTCTACAAGTTGTGAGGTTTGCATCCAGGTCCGGGGGTGGCCCTGCCGTGGGGAATGTGTAGGTGAGGTATGATTTAGGGAACACGCTTGGACACGGGGATGGGTCGGGGTGTGCCACCCATGTGGTTATGAGATTTTGCCGACATTGGCCTGGGGCGCCGCGGGGGGCGGCGTTAGGTGAGAAGAAGGGTGCAGCTGTGGGTCTGTGCATACCCTAGGTGTGTGTGTGCAGCCAGGAGTGTAGTAGACCGGTGAGCACGTGCCAGTTTGTGCCAGGCTGTATTGTCTGTGAGCTGAGGTGGGTGCACAGGTTGGGGTTGGCAAATGTTACTCGTGATGGTGTGTGTATGTATGTGCTGGGTGTGTGTGTTTTTGTAGGGCGTGGCTGTATGTATGCTGGAATATGTAGTGTGTGCATGAGGGTGTCAGGCTGGATTGTCTGTTAGTTGCAGTGTGTGTGTGTGTGTGTGTGTGTGTTGGGTGTGTGGGTGTGTTGATCATGCGTGGGAAGGTGTGAGTTTACCTGGAGGGGACGCAGTGAGGGTCAGAGGGAGGCTGCAGGGTCCTGGGGCACTTGGATTCAGTTCTCCTTTAAGGGAATGGTATGGATAATTATGCTCATTATGCATGGAATTATGCAAATGGGAGAGGTCGTTTGGGGGTCAAAGGCTGTTTGTCACCATCCTCCTCTGGCACTTTGTGACTTCTGAGTTCCCTGCCCCCATCTCCCTCTGCTCTCCTCTCTGTCCCCCTGGGAGCTGCACTGCCTCTGTTGTGTTCCTGGGAGGGGGCCACTGAGCCCTGGCCCCCCAGCTGGCCCAGGGAGGGGTAGAGCTAACATTCAGCCGGCTTTGGGGGGTGCTGGGCATGATGGCATTCTACACCCCGTCCCTCACCCCCACAGGTCGCAGGTGTCCCCAGCATTAAGCTTCTCAGGGTGAGTTGAGGGGTGACTGGGTTATTGGCTCTCCCCCCCCCAACCCCGTCTGGGGTCTGCTTGTTACTTGGAAAGAATGTTCTCTTGGATGCAGGTTTGGAAAATCACTGCGGTGGCCCCTTCCCCAGCTTTGTTTGATGAGCGGTAGGCTAAATTAAGATGTGAGAGAATTCTCTCCCTTTGCCTCCTACTCTCACATTCTCTCCTTTCTCCCGCACCAAGTCCTCCCTCCACCCACCCCCTCCAACCCCATGCCCCTCTGACCCTGACTTCCCTGTGTCCCTGCCTCTTCATCCTGTGTCTCTGCCCTCCCCCCTCCGGCTCATCCTCTCTGTTCCTCCACCATCTCTCCCTCTCCTGCCCCCCCATCTCTGTGGGGAGCTGGAGCTCCTGGTCCTTAGCATGGAGGAGATGGTCGTCATGGTAACGGTTGTCATGTCGATGGCTACTGAGCTGGGGATGAATAGTATCTAGGTGAGAGCTACCTGAGTGGAGGCTGATGGGTTCACAGGAGGCTCCACACTCGTCTCTGAGCCTCAGAGCTGCACAGCGTGCGCCCCCACCCAGGGCCCGCCCCAGTGCACGTGCCTATTTGCACCCAAAGGCATGCCAACCCAGGGGGCCTCATGCTGGCTGCCTTTAGGTGAGTGTGTGTCAGAGTGTGTGTGTGTGTGTGTGTGTGTGTTCTCTCTGAGTCTCTGTTACATCATTTCAAGGCTCTGTGTGGCTTGGGGGGTTGTGGATTTGTACAGGCCTTTCTGGGAGCAGGGTGTTAGGGGCTGGGGTGTGGCGCTGGTCACTGACGAATCATGAGGACTCCCTATTTTGGCCCCCAGGTCCACTCCACTTTGGGGGTCCCCGGGGACCACAGACTTCTTAGAACTCCTCCTCCCAGATAAAGGTCTCCCAGTCACTCTCTGGCCTGCCCAGAAGGATGGCGAGACCGTGAAGACGGCCCCGTCCAGGAGCAGGAGCCTGAGTCTCCGTCCTGCTGTGTGGCTCTGAGCAGGAGCTGCACGTCTCTGGCTTCAGGCTGCTTGTCTCAGAACTAAGCAGAAAGTCTCCCATGGCCGCCAGCGGGCCCAGGCTCTGGAGGCTGGCAGGATGAGGAGCCTTCGAGCTCCCTCGCCAGGGGCTTGGGATTCAGTTTTCTTGGTAGTAGGGGCAGAGGTGGGAGCTGGGGAAAGTCGGATGATGGCTGCTCTGAGCTCCTGCAATGTCTAAAAGGGAGGAAGACCCAGCAATTAGTCACGGGAGCAATTACACTAATTGTTCCACTCCATGACTCACTGGTAGCAAGTAAATACTGATTAATTCATTACTTTGAGACCGTGTGTGTGTGTGTGTGTGTGTGTGTGTCTGTGTGTGTGGTAACGGGGGTGGGGGGGGGTGAGTCTCCTGGCTCCCTGCCCTGGCCTCCTGCCCTGGCGGGGCTGGGTGGGGCTTTGGAGCAGGTGGTTGAGGCTGGGGCAGGAAGCCAGGATTGGGATCCTCTCTCTAGCGCTGACTCCAAAAGGCGGCCCGTCAGGGGCCGGGGTGTGAGAAGCTGAGCACAGAGCGCAATGCCGATCTGGTCCCTCTCCTGCTCACATACCTTCCATGGCTCCCCGCGTCGGTCAGACAGCGCAGATGCTCGGAGTCCGCCTCAGACCTGCTGAACCGCTGAGCTCAGTTTTCACAATATTCTGATGTGCAGTCAGGATGAAAAATGACCAATTTCCGAGATAAAGTGGCAGTGGGACACGGCAAGCCCTCTGTAGTGGGGCTTCCGCAGCCTCAGCACCAGCCTGCCCCTGCCCAGAACTACTCACATCTTCCAACCCCAACTCCATTCCCTGACAGATATTTCCTGAATACCTACCATGTGCAGACACGGCCCTGCCTCCGTGGTGGTGGAGCTTAGTGGGGGTGGGCGGTCACTGACCAAGTACACGCCTAAGCACACACAGATCACGGGTAGTGATCGATGTGAATTCAGACTCACAAGATGCTCTGAAAGATCAAAATAGGAGAGCTTCTCGAAAGAAGTGAGAGAGGAATAGGAGTAGCTGGCAAAATTTGGAGGATGAAGGATGGGAGGGGAGAGTGTTCTCGGCAGAGAGAACAGCCTGAGTGGACGAGGCAGGAGAGACCCAGGCGGAACAGAAAGGGGCCTGAGTGGGCTAGAATCCAGTAATTGAAGGGGTGCAGAGGGACCCTGGGTGAGGCTGGAGGGCAGGCAGGGCCAGCTCTGAGAGCACAGACTGCACTTCCCTACCTCGGAGCCTTTGCATATTCTGTTCCCTCTCTTTGAGATGCCTTTCATTATTTCAATTAAGACCCAAGTGCTAGTCCTTCAGATCTGAGCACCAGGAGTGAATATCACCTTCCTCCAGAAGGCTCTCAGGGGGCAGTGACCGTGGCTGGGCTCAGTCTGGAGCCAGGGTCAAAGGTGTGGCTGGGGGCCCAGCAGTGCCTGCCCCTCCCAGGGGCTTGCACTCCTACCTTGGACGTCCTTAGTCCTGGCTCTCTGCCCAGACTTGCAGTGGGGAGGGACAGTCTGGACCCAGGAGCCCCAGCTCCCTGCCCTCCTAGGTTCTGACTCTGGACCCTGGGAGAAGCCCCTCTCACCCCTGCGGACCCCCCCTGGAGACCCTCATGGCCTAAGCGGAAGTGGCATCTGGGCCCTCAGCTGACTCAGCAATGAGATACTTCCGGGGTGGGGGGGTGGTGCTGACTTTTGTTTTGGGGAGGACCCAGGGCTGGGCCTGGAGCCTGCTCCCCTCACCCCCTCCTCCAAGGAGCTTCCCTCCCAGAGCCTCCCCCACCCCCGACTCCTGTCTGTGTGGTGGGATGAGTTGCCCTGCCTTTGGGTTTTGAGATGTGACACTTCGGGTCCCTGGCCGAGTCTGACTCTTAAAGCATCACATGCTCTCTGGTGACCTGGGGCAACTGGGCCCCAGTTCTCCCTGTGGAATAGAGCTGATGACGCTGGCCACAGGGAGAGGAATGCTGACCTGTGCTGAGCACCTGCTGCCTGCCGGGTTTGCTCAGCACTGTACACGTATGAACACACCGTGTGCTCACAACAACCCGGTGAGGCCGGTACTATCTGCTTAGGAGTAATGAGTCGACTGAGGCACGGAGGGACTGAGTAACTTGCCCCAGGTTGCACATTTAGTAAAGATGGGGCCAGGACTCAAACCCAGCATTCTGGCTCTAAACCCTGTTCTGCCTCCCAGCGGTTCTGATCAGGGGATGGGGGAGTGACCAGGGGTCCGCGGTGGTGGCTGTCAGCAGGAACCTGGGGCCGCTACCCTGGCCCCTGGGTGGGTGGGAGGTGGTAATCAGGCCCCCCCTGGCTCTTTACCCACTTGGAGGCCACACCTAATGCCGTCCCTCTGTTGTCACTCGGCCGGTGAGCGTGTCTGTCTTCCCTCCGGGCCTGTCCAGGCTGCAGGCCTCAGGCGCTGAGCCCAGTGCCCGACTCTGCCCTCCCCAGGCTCAGCGCTGGCGCAGCGAGAACTTCGAGAGGCCCGTGGACCTTGAGGGCTCCGGGGACGACGACCCCTTCCCGGATGATGAGCTGGACGACCTCTACTCGGGGTCGGGCTCGGGCTGTAAGTACCTCCCCTTCCCTCTCCCTGCGTGTTGGTCGTGTGGGCACTACCAGTCTGCCCGAGGGCCCCACCCGGGGCTGCGATCCCAGGGAGCAGGAGCCGGCATCTTCCTGGGGCTGGAACCCCGGCCTTGAGGCCTCAGAGCCCAGGACGCCCAGCACCCCACGGTTTCTGTCTCTGCGTCTCTGTGCGCACCGCTTGGGTCTCCCTGCAGACCGCTGGCCTGTTCGGGGAACCCAGTTTTCAGTACTGTTCCGACCACTTGGACGAACTTAGCAGCCATTTCTCAACATAGCGGCTGATCCTTAGCAGAGACAATTTGATTGGTCCAGCTTGGGTCAGGTGCCCCCCCCTTTGGTCCAATCAGCTGTGGCCAAGGGCGGGTTTAGGGCAGTGATGGACAAGGGCAGGTGCCTCCAGTTGTGCCTGGGACCGTGGGTCTGCCCGGTCCTGGGAGAGGCCAGCCGAGTAGTGAGACAAGGGAGGTGCACCAGTTCGAATCTCAGCCTCTCCACTTAACAGCTGTGCCACCTTTAGCCACTTTCCTTCTCTGAGTGTCTTTTTTCTTATCTGTGAATGGTGATAAATGTGCCTTCTCAGAGCCTCTGGACGGCCTCAGCATAAGATATCAGGGTCTGGCACAGAGAGGGAGCTCTAAAAAGGGGGTGTGTGCTGAGGTTGAGCCCAGTGAGGGGACAGGACAGGTCTGATGAGGTGGGAGGAGGTCTACGTGTCGTGGAACTGGCCACCTGCCTCCTCCTGCCCCTGCCTCTACTCTCCCTCTTTTAGCCACTCCTTTAAACCTCTTGTGGGTTAATCTTCACAAAATCCATCTCTAATGGGTCATGTCTCTGCTCTCAGACCTCCCTGGCTCCCCCACCCCTCCTCTGCCTGTCTCAGGCCCCGGGGCTGGCTCTGGCTTCTCTCTCTCTCTCTCTTCTCTCTTCCTCCCCAGTCCCTGCACTGTCCTGCTTTGACTCCTCCAGATTGCTCAAGCATTCCCCTGGAGGAAGGGCTCCTTCTCCCTCTGGACCTCTCCCTGTGCCTCCGGGGCAACCTTAATGTACCCAACCCTTGTGCTCATGGGAGGGTGCACCCAGGTCTGACTCTTCCCTGGATGCCACTTTCCTGCTCCTCTCAACCTCCAGCGAGATTTGTAGCCACCAGGCCTTCAGTTACCACTGCCTGGATTCAGCCTGCTAGAAGCTCCAGCCTAAGTGGGCTGGAATAGTCAGGGCAGACTTCCTGGAAGAGGTGGCCCCCCTAGAAGCGTTTTTGGCTAGGCAGTGAGGAGCTGGGGAACATCCATCAGCCATCAGCTACCTGGTGACCTTTGGCCAGACTATGCCTTCCTCCTTTCCCTCATCCTGTCCTGGGAAAATTGTGCAGAGTGAGGGTTGGGAGTCCCCAGTCTTGATGGCTGTTGCTTACCTGGGGTCCTCATGCCCTCCACAATCACCCAGCTCCCCAGCTCTCTCCTCTCCCCCACCCCCTCAGACTTCGAGCAGGAGTCGGGCATAGAGACAGCCATGCGGTTCAGCCCAGATGCGGCCCTGGCAGTGTCTACCACGCCCGCCGTGCTGCCCACCATGGACATCCAGCCTGTGGGCACCCCCTTTGAAGAGCTCACCTCTGAGCGCCCCACCCCAGAGCCCGCCACCAGCCCTCCAGTGGTAACAGAGGTCCCAGAAGAGCCCAGCCAGAGAGCCACCACCATCTCCACTCCCACGGCTACCACTGCTGCCACCACCACAGGGGCCCCGACAGCCGCCACAGTGCCCGCCACAGTGGCCACCGCTGCCCCCAGCATCCCCGCGGCTCCCCCTTCCACGGCCACCACCTCTGTTGTAAGGACCACCGGCATTCGGAGGCTTCTGCCTCTTCCACTGACCACGGCAGCCACGGCCCGGGCCACCACCCCAGCAGTGCCCTCGCCTCCCACCACGGTGGCCGTCTTGGACACAGAGGCACCAACACCCAGGCTGGTCAGCACGGCTACCTCCAGGCCACGGGCCCTTCCCAGGCCGTCTACCACCCAGGAGCCTGACATTCCTGAGAGGAGCACCCTGCCCCTGGGGACCACTGCCCCTGGACCCACGGAGGTGGCTCAGGTGAGTGAGTGGGGTGGGAGAGGATGGGGAGTGGGGGCAGAGGAGGCTGGGTTAGGGAGGATGGAGCTGGGCAGGGGTGAGGACCGGGCTCTTCTGCCGATGAGCCAGACAGGGCTGGGGAGGGTGAGAGAGGCATGTGGCCGGAGGGCCAAGGCAGGGGGCGAGTCACAGGACGAGTTCAGAGGTCGAGACGGATGGGATGGAAGAGGGACCAGGCCTGGGCCTTGGGATGTTGGGACAAGACGCTGATGGAGAAAGAATTGGGTGAGTGTGTGTGTTGGTAGGGGGAGGGCCAGGGCTTGTGTGTTCCGGTTCAGACTCAGGAGCCAGGCAGACTTCTTCCGCTGCTGCTTTTTAGCCATGTGACTTCAGGAAGTCACCGATCCTTTCCATACCTCCATTTCCTTACCTGTGAAAAGGAGAAAACAATAGGATACAAATCATAGTGAGATTTCAGTTTCCTGACACATCCCAAGCACTTAGAGCAGTGCCTGGCGAGAGTCAAAGTTTCACTCTCGTTGCTGTCATCGTCATCATCATCGTGGTTGTCATTGTTGTTATTATTAGTCTGAGGGTGACTCAGAGCGGGCTGTAGGAGAAGAATTCTGGGAGCTCGAGTTTGCAGATGCTGCCCGGGTGGCAGGTCAGTGCCGAGCGCTTTCCCTGTGCCATCTCCTCTCTCCCTCAGGCCCCCCCAGGGGGGCACCACCGCCGTCATCCTTCTACAGGTGAGGCCACTTTCCGAGGCTTCACAGCCGCAATGGCAGATTCAGGATTTGAACCCGGCAGTCGACTCCAGAGCCGGGGCGTGTGTGTCTTTGGGGTAGTCTGGGTGGGGCTTGGGGGAAGGAAGAGAAGAGGATGGAGATGTCAGGCATCTGGGGATGGATGGGATCAAGGAGATGGGAGGAGCAGCCTGGTCCCTGCTGGGAACGCTGGGCCAGGAGGGACGTGGAGACAGTGATGGGGCATGAAAGCGCTCACTGGCGGCCTCGCAGGGGGCCCTCAGGCTGTGGAGCCGCCTTCAGGTGGGCGTCGCCTCCTCTGACTCCGCAGCAGTCCCAGCAGGCCGCAGGCCCAGCCCTCAGCTCCTCTGAGCAGCTGGGGCAGCCTGGCGTTGCACAGCCTTAGCCAAGCAGGAAGGGGAGACAAGGCTGGGGCGTGGAGACCAGGTCGCTGGTGCCGTCTCTGTGCGTGGCCTCTCCTCAGCCCGGACACTGGGCCCACCTGCTCTTGCCTACCCGTGAAGTGGCTGCATCCCTGCTCCGAGCCTAGCTCTGGTCCTGCCTCCGTTTGGTGGGAGCCATTGAGATTCGTGGTCACGGGGCTGGTTCCTTGGGCACCTGCCCCCAGGGGACATCACATTCTTCAGGTTGTGCTCCTGGACTGACCTCCAGGCTTAGGAACTCACCTCTATCCCAGGCCCAAGTACGTAACATTGCATCTGGCAGTGCCTCAACAGCAGCTGGAGGGGGAAATGATGGAGATGGGATGGGGAGAGGACATAGCCATGTGACAATAGAGGCAGTGTGGTGTAGTGGTTAGAAACACAGACACTGGAGTTAGATAGATCTGGATTTTTGTTCTGCTTCTACCACTTACTAGGTGTGTGTCCTTGGGCAAGTCACATAACCTCTCTGAGCCTATTTCCTGCTCTGTAAATTGGGGGTAATAATACTCCCTTCATGGGGATACGGTGAGGGGAAAATGCCCCTAATGTGCTTAGCACAGTGCCTGGCACACAGTGAGTGCTTAGTAAGTGTTAGCCCCCCGGGGAAGTGGAGTGGTGGTAGGGGCCGTGTGTGTGTGTGTGGCTGCCCTGTGGCAGGAGATGTTGGGGCCTGGCTCCTGGGCTCATGCTACCCTCCCTACAGACCCCGACTCCAGAGTCCTTCCTGACCACCATCCGGGATGAGACAGAGGTGCCAGTGAGTGGGGGGCCCAGCGGGGACTTTGAGTTACCGGAGGAAGAGACGACGCAACCAGACACAGCCAATGAGGTGGTGGCTGTGGGCGGGGCTGCAGCCAAGCCATCACCTCCACCTGGGACACTGCCCAAGGGTGCCCGCCCGGGCCCTGGCCTCCTGGACAATGCCATCGACTCGGGCAGCTCGGCTGCTCAGCTGCCTCAGAAGAGCATCCTGGAGCGGAAGGAGGTGCTCGTAGGTAAGCCTGGGAGGAGCCCAGAGTGGGGCAGCTGGTTGGGCCTCAGTTTGTCCTCTAGGAACCCAGGAGGGGGGTCGGGGGGACGTTCCTAGGAGCCTAGTTTCCTAGGAAAGGAAAGTAGGGGACGTGACCCCAGGACCCACCCTTTGGTTCCTCCCTACCCTTCCCCCATCCCAGGGCCTGACCTTGACCTCATCCTACATCCAGTACTTTCCTCAGTGCCCTCTGACCCCTCCTCAGACTCTGACTTTGATGCCTGCTTCTCTGGGCCGTGCTGGCTGACTCCTCCTGGACCTTACCCCGTGGATCCTAGTCTCTGACCCCATCCTTTGGCTTGACCTGCCCCCACCCGTGATGCCAGCCTGAGGACCTGCCCTGGCCGCATCTCCTGAGGAGTCTCTGGACTCGTGGTCCAAACCCTACTCGCCCCTCAGGAGCAGTGTGGCCTTGGGCAGGGCTTTGCCCTCTTCAGGCTCCCTTTTCCTCCTC
The DNA here is from genome assembly GCF_041296265.1 of Equus caballus. Classification (NCBI taxonomy): domain Eukaryota; kingdom Metazoa; phylum Chordata; class Mammalia; order Perissodactyla; family Equidae; genus Equus; species Equus caballus. The sequence goes on from NC_091685.1 coordinate 25,610,462, forward strand.
TGGGGGGATAATCATTTTGCGCTTAATTCTCAGTGCACATCTGTTCGTATGTTAACTCTTCTGTAGTTGGGATGTGTCATAGTTTAGTTGTTAGAGTTTTTTCTTTCCTGACATGTATAAAATACTGGGGCATCTTCTGACTGATGGCATCTGGCATTTGGTGAGGACCACGGCACCTCCTTTATTAGCACTGTTTGAGAATTTGATGAGTTAGCGTGCGTTATGCAACTAGAACGGAGCCAGGCCACAGTGGAACTATAAATGACAGCCAGTACCCATAGTATTGAATCAACTCCAACTCCAGACTCAGATTCGAGACCCCCAGCCCTCTCCCCCTTCTTGCCCCCACCCCCAGGACCCTCCACCCTCTCCCCAGGCTCTGAGCTCATCTCACCCTGCCTCTGGCCCTTGACCTCTGCCTTCTTCCTCTGCAGCTGTGATTGTGGGCGGGGTGGTGGGCGCCCTCTTCGCTGCCTTCCTGGTCACGCTGCTCATCTACCGCATGAAGAAGAAGGATGAAGGCAGCTATACGCTGGAGGAGCCCAAGCAGGCGAGCGTCACATACCAGAAGCCTGACAAGCAGGAGGAGTTCTACGCCTAGTGGAGCCACTGTGCCTCCCCGTAGCCTCAGCGCCACCCCTCTGCCCTGTCCCCAGCCCAGTCCCACCAGCCCTGGCCTGGGATGGGGCCAGGGATGGAGTCTGGCCCTGGTTCATCTCTGCCTGCCTGCCCAGTTCTGCCCAGACTGCCAGCCTCACACAGATCTTCCCCAGGGGACAGAGGGCGCTGCCATCTGCCCCAGACTGTGCCCTTACGAGCTCATCTCTCATCCCCCCCCACCAGCCTGGGGCTTCAGGACCTCATGTCAGATGGACAGGAGGAAGGAAGCTCCTGATTGGCTGGTGGAAGAAGGGGTGGGGCTTGAGCCCCAAGCTGGCCCGGGCCACAGGGCTGGCTGAGGTCTCCTTTTGGGGCTAGAGAGGGCCTCAGGCTGGTTTCCAGGACAAGCATTTGGCAAGCTCAGCCCGTGAAATCGAGACCCTGCAGCCTCTTGCTCCTGTCCCAGGGCCCCTCTCTGCCTGGGTGAGAGGGTAGCCCTTGTTTGCCAGCCTGTTTTGTTCTGGCCTCTCTGGGGTTGTGGGGTCATTCTCCCCTCACCCCCCTGATACACATGCACCCACAGGCTTCACTTCCTTCCCAGTCTGCCCCTGAGGCATCTGCTTCCCAGAGGTGCCCTGGCAGCCCCCGGTGAGGAGGAGCTGGGCTGCTTGGACCTGCCTCCCGCAAGCGGACTCTGCACAGACACCATCTCCCACACGGTCACACATTTGGTCACACACACAGACAGCAGCGTGCAGTGACAAAATCATGCTCAATCCTGGCCATCCAGCCAATCAAGACGTGTTACAGACACACACACGTTCTTCCAAAGATGTTTATTCTCATGTGTTTCTCACGCACCCCAAACGCTCATGACAGTGCAAGTCACTAGTGATTGTTGCCCAGCGGTGACAGTGTGGCCTGCTTCCCTCTCTGTCCCCCCACCCCGCCACACGTCATCGGGCACCCGACACGTCTCCAGCTTTCAGGCTTCCTGGGGAGGGTGGAGTCAGGCCGGAACAATCAGCCCATATTGGGTCCCTGAGCTGCCCTGTCACACTCAGTCCTCACCATGACGCCCACACCAACTGCACTGTCACCAACCCCAGCGTGTCAGACACAATCCCGTGTGGATGCACACTCTCACCTCGTGCAACCCGCTCTTACGCTGGAGGACGATGGGGGCACTTACCCTTTCCGGAGGAAAGTGTGGGTGGGGAGATGTTGCCACAAGCCCCCTCAGGGCACTGCCCTCCGGTCGTCCTGGCGTCACCCCTGCCTGCTTTCCTCCCCTCTGTAGCCTGCAGAGGGGTGGTTGGGGGCCAGTCCCCACTAGCTGGGAGCCCTGTAGGCTGATGCCTGGAGTTTGGCCTTGGGCTGGGAGGGGGCTTGGGCCTCCCAGGACCAAAGGCCGTGGGTGGGGAGGGCGGATGTGGTCTGGCTCCTGGTTCCCCTGCATCCCCCTCTGGCTCTGAGCTAGGGGCTGACTGCCTCCCAGGACACAAGTCTCCAAAGTGCCTGTGAGGGGGGCCCGCCGCCGGGCCCTCTGCACCCTCTCCCCTTGGCCCCAGGCCCACCTCAGCCCACCCTGGGGTCACCCCGGGCCCCACCCGAGGACACCTGCCCGCTCGTTTGGCCTAACCACCTGCTGGTTCTCCTGGCTGCAGCCCGTCCAGCCGCACTGCCCCAGGCCGAGGGCCGACAGCAGGCGGGGGTTGGGGGGTCACAGGCCCCGGCCCACCTCCCCCTTCCTTGTTACCCTTGCAAGTGGGGCCACTTCCGTAGATATTTTAAATGTGGGGTCGCAAATCTTCTTTTGTGGGGGAGTGCTTAGCAGGGGCCCTTGGAGCCCAGGGCTGTGGTCTGAGTTGTGGTTGGCTGGGGCTCACCCTGACCCCTCACCCGCAACCCACATGAAAGTCAGGAACCCAGGTTTTATTTCTGTTCCCTTTTTAAGAGTCCCTGGCAACAGACTTGTGCAGGGGAAGGGGCGGGGGTGCCTGAGATAGTGAGGGGGAGGTTCCAGGGAGCTTCCACGGCCTGCCTCTTCCACCTGTCCTGCTTCTAGGCTGGGCTCCATTTTTCAGGCCCAGCGCCCTTCCTGGCAGGGCCTGGATGCTGTTGAGACTAGCCGGTTCGAGCCTTTGGGAGGGAGGGAGTGGGAGGAGGCCTCCTGGGCCCAGGATCTGTTGGCGTGGCCTGGCCTCAGTCATTCCTGGAGCAGAAGGGCTGGGCATGGGGGAGACCAAAGTCCCAGCCTCCCTCTCCCCTGCCCCCTGGTGGGCTACTGTCGTGGGGACAGCAGCTAAGGTGAGAAGGCCTGGGCAGGCCGAGGCTGAGAAACCAGGGAGCATAGAGGAGAGAGGACCCGGACAGTCCAGGGATGCTGGGACAGGGTAGGAGACCCAGCAGTGGGTGCGGCTTCTGCCTGGGGCTGGAGCCTGTGGTGGGGGTGGGTCCAGCACAGGATGGATGAGCTGGGTTTAGGCTGGCTGGAGTGGGCTTGGAAGGGCCTGCCTGGGTCCAGCCTGGCCCCAGCAGGCCTGGCTCCTTGCATCCTGAGGGCTGGTTTCTAACCTGGGGCCTGGGGCTTCGCCTCCTGGCACTGGCCTCTTGTCTGTGTCCTTAGCATTTGAGAGATGAGGCCGAGGCCGAGGGCCTTGTTCATAGAGCTTTGGACCCAAGACAAATGTCCAGGCTTTATCCTCATGAAGTTTAACACAGTCCGGCCAGCCCAGCTCAGGCAAGGCGATGCAAGAGAGCGAGGTCGGTTACAAGGGCGAGCTGGCGCTCTCGTAGGTACAGTGTGGGTGTGGAGCCTCACCCTGCCTGACGCGTTGTGTGATGTGTGCAAGGCTGCCCATGCAGGTCCCCAGACTCCGTAGGGCTCCTGGGGAGGGGGTCCTCTGGGGCCCTGGCACTTCCTGGAAGCACGGCTGATTCCAAAGGAGGAGCTTGTATAGCTTGTGAATCTCTGGGGCCTCGGCTATGGGAGAGCATGAGGTGGGCTGGGGCCTAGGAAGTTGGGGGCTGGGCCCACCCCCAGCTGTGACTTCTGGAACCCGGGCTGTCTCCCCAGGGGGCCGGAGGGGATACGGATCCTGAAAGTCTGGTCCCCTTGTTCGCTGGAGGTGGGTGGATGGTAGCCAGGGCTGGGCCGGGCGGGTCTGCGGGCAGTGGCTTGGGGTGCCCAGGCTGGACCCCCCTGGGGTTGGCAAAGCCATCTGTCCAGTCCTCCAGGGCTGGGGCCCTGGGCACAGGGGGCAGACTCATCTCTGCTTCTCGGGGCAGGAGTGGCCGCCACCTCGGCTCTCCTGCGTTTCTTCTGACAGCCACCACCCTGGACCTGCTTCCTAGGCCTCCAGCCTGTAAATAGAAGCCCACAGACTGTGTACAGATTTACAGAGACGCCGAGACTGGGCCCCGGAGTTGCCGTCTGAGGACTGACAGCCCTGGCATCTCCCAGGTGCCCACCTGGCAGCTCAATGCCCCCCGGTCCCAGCGTGGCAAATGCATGTAAATATTTTTCGTAGGCAGCGTGGCTCCAGAGAGCCCCCTGAAGACAGTGTCCCTCCTGTGCATCCTTTCTCCTGTACAGAGCCCTCCAAGAACCCGGCCTGGGGTGGGTGGCAGCTTGTCCTTCCCTCCCCAAGGCCTTCCCTGCCCTCTCTCTCCCCGTAACCCGTTTATTAACCATACCTGTCCTGAGTTCATGGCCAAAACTTTAAGTAAGGAAAAGCAGAGGAAAAAGACTGAAAAAGAGACCCAGGCATCTGTCCCACGGGGGCCACCTGTCCCCACCTTGTGAAGGAACTGTTTTCTTTTGTTTTTTGTTCGTTTTTTTCTTTTTTAACACTTCCCGTGCTGTGCCCATTTATAAGAGGAAATAAAATTAAACTGAAACGATGTCTTGTGGCCAGAGTGTGAGATAAACATGGAGATCATTTGGGGAGGGACAGCCCACGGCCCCCCTTAGGCCTCAGCCACCTTCCTTTTTAGAAGAAATTGAGAAGCAAGCAAGGAGAACTGACCAACAGCCCCTCGTGGGAATCATTGTGGTGAAAGCTGCTGTTGATTGAGTGTGTTCCGGGAAACCACGGAGCTGACTGTGGGAAGGCTAGGGTGGGGGCTGCGGTTGGGTGGGGCCAAGGCTGTGGGGGCCCTATGGTCCACTCCTGGGGGAAGAACTGTGGTTTCAGGCCACAAAGAGAATCTCAGGACCACAGGATATTGGAGCCTGACCAGCCGAGGGGGCTGGCCCTGCGGTCTCACAGGCCTGCTTTCAAGGCCAGATCACGTGTCCCAGCTCTGACTCTGGAGAAGCGTCTTGGCCTCTCTGAGCCTCAATTTCCTCACCTGTAAAGTGGGATAACAATGAACAACAGCCCCCAGATGGACTGTGGCCAGGATTCCATGAGAAAGAGCATCTAGCAACGTGCCTGGCACGGTCTGCCTCAGCTCACGGGGTCTTGGATGGTGGTGTCGGGACAGAACAGAACCTGGGGACGGGAGGAGCTCCAGGGCCTGGAACCACAGACTCTCTCCAGGGTCCCAGGGTCACAGAGCTGGGAGGGCCTTAGAGCCATCCCTGGGCCCTGGGTGTAAAATCCCTTTTTTGGGGCCTCAGCAGGGGACGTCCCTGCCCACGCAGCACACCTCTTGTGGCGGTCTTGGTGCATCTTGGGGCAGTGGGCCACTGCCTGATGAGAAGTCCTTTATTTTCAGCCCAAAGCTGCCTCTCCGGTGTTTCCCTCCTCCGGTCATCATTCTTGTGCGGGGGCGCGCTGGGTTCTGCCCCCTTGCTGTGGGATGGCCCCTAGGCATGAGTGTCGCGGTCATGAACATCCCTCCTCAAGGGAAACCTCTCCGTGTCCCACCAGTCTTTCTTCTAGAAATTTCTTCCTCTTAAAATATGCCACTCAGACAGGGTCCTGATGGTTCTAGGGTGGGCTGGAGTCAAGGCCCCTGGATTTGGCATAAAATCCTATGCATCCTTCTCTCTCCCCCTCCCTCCCTCCCGGCCCTAAACTTTCGTGAGTGTCTGCCCTGGAACTGGTAGATGGAAGGTTGCCGAGACAGACCAGCCCTGTCCTCAGAGCTCTTACAGTCTCCTGGGGAGACAGACGATGACCAGAGTCTCAGACTATGTAATGACGCTGATCTGGGGAGTGCGTGTCTTTCCTCCTCAGCCACCCCTTCCAAGCCGCCCCCTCATGCCCCTCATTTCCAGACAGTTCAGGGACGGTGCCCCGAGGCCCGGCACCTCACTGCGGTACCTCAGACAACTTATGCCCGAGAGCTGCAGGCTGCACAACTATAAAATGGGGTGGAGGGGCCAGCCTCACTGCCTCAAGCTTCCAGCAGAGGACTGGGCCCCACTCGAAGCCTGCTGTGATGGGGGCATCCGTTCAAGGCCCAGCTCACGACGTGGCCCCCACCCCGTCCAGGAAGCTTTCGGAAGAGAAATCATCCTCCTCTGGTTCCTACAGCCTGTGGTCATCTCTCCCTCCTCATTTGAATTCTAGTGATGCGCATCCATATTTTATTCTCAGCTTGGAAGAGTGGGAAGGGTATGAGCGTGGAGTCAAGTGGACCCCCTGTGTGCACTTGGGCACATGGCTCTACCTCTCTGAGCCTGTTTCCTCGCATGCAAGTGTGGACAATAAGGTCGATATTTGGAAGCTGTTGTGAGGATTAAATGAGATAATATATTGAAAGCAACTAGCATGAAGCTGGGCATATGTGGCAGCCAACAGCTGGACTTAATCCCTTTCTTTGTCGTGTCCGTCGTTCAGCAGGCAAACCTTTATTCAAACCCCAGCTCTGCCGCCGCCGAGCTGCGTGACCCTGGGCAAGATATTCAGACTCAGTGCTCAGTGTCGTCACCTGTAAATGGGGCCAATAGTAGTGCCTGCCTCTTCTGCATGGTGCTTAGAAGCCGGCCTGGCATACAGTGGGTGCTCTCTAAGTGTGGGCTATTGTTATCACTGTTGCCATTATTGTTACTGTTACTGTTTACAGAGCCCAGCATGCTGCCTATGGGAGGGGTGAATCTGCTGAGCCTGGGGCGAAGTCACAGTATCGGTGTCAGCTCTGGTGTGCATGATGACTTAGGCCTGTTAGAGCCCAGGCCGCTGCCTGGAGATCGTGTATGTGGGCTGCGCAGAGGGCTGGGCACTGCTGGGGGTGGAGCGTTCCCCTCTGGGCCCTTTGGCCCAAAGGATGAGCAACAGAACAGAGGGGAAGGAGGCAGAATAGCTGATTGTTTCCCACAGCCCAAGAGGTCACAGCCGCCTGCCCAAGCTGCCCCGAGAACAGAGCGTGCTCAGCTTCCGAGGGCCGCCCACCCTGTCTCCTCCAGCCTGAGAGTGGGCCCAGGCGGACCGAGGGTCCAGCTTCATCACCGCCAGAGCTGCAAGCCCTGTCCACACTCAGGGAGGAAGCAGGCTGGGCCTGACATGGGAGTGGAGGAGCGAGGGCTGCAGAGCAGACGGCGAAAGAGATGGGGGAGGCCCTGACGGTACCAGACCCCCCAACGGCAGCTCCTCCCATGTGACTCACTCCAGCCTCACACAGGTCTGGCCTCCTGGCCAGGTTTTTCAAATGAAGAAACGGAGGCTCAGAGAGCAGAAACCGAGGCCGCAAAGCTGTTGAAGGAAGCGGCAGCATTCGAGGCTGGATCTCTGCCAGAAGTCCAAGTTCTTTCAGTTCCACGCTGCTGTTTCCTCCGTCTGCCGTTAGCCCGCTGTGTGAGCATGGGCAGGTTCCTAAGCTTCTCTGAACCTCAGTGATATCATCAGAAAAACAGAAGCAAAAGAGTATTGAAAGGCTCAAAAGATATATTAACACATGACATTTTGGGGGGGCCTTTCACTTGTCAGTTTCCACTCACAGATATTATCTCACTTAAACCTTGGAGGGAGTGAGTCCCCCACCTCACAGAGGAAGACAGTGACTCTCTGAGCAAGATCCACACTAGCAGACACTTCTCTAGGACGAATGACCCAGTTTCTTCAACTGAGAAATTGTCAAGAAGGAAAAAAAAGAGAGATGGAGAGGGAATTTATAGCTAAACTTAAAGGGCATGTTTAATTGAGGTGGGAACTTGGTTCGGTTCCTGATTCAAACAAATTCTAAAAAAAAAAAAAAAAAAGCTAATTATGAGACAAGTGGAAATTTGAACATTGAGTGAATAGTTGTTATAAAAGAGTCATCGTTGGGGCTGGCCCCGTGGCCGAGTGGTTAAGTCTGTGCGCTGTGCTGCAGGCGGCCCGGTGTTTCATTGGTTTGGATCCTGGGTGTGGACATGGCACTGCTCATCAAACCACGCTGAGGCAGCATCCCACATGCCACAACTAGAAGGACCCACAACGAAGAATATACAACTATGTACGGGGAGGCTTTGGGGAGAAAAAGGAAACAAATAAAATCTTAAAAAAAAAAAAGAATCCAGCCTCCTGGTAAAGATGGAAAAAAAATAAAATAAAAAAATGAAAGAGTCATCATCAATGTTCTTAGATGTGATAAAGGCCCTGTAGCCATGTTTTTTGAAAAAGTGTCCTTATCTTTACACAGACTGGAATGCTTGCAGATGAAGTGATGAGAGGTCTGCGATTGGCTTAAAAATAATTTGGGGACGAGTGGACGGAGAACAGAGGAAATAAGATGGGGCTTGCGTTGGTAATTGTAGAAGCTGAGTAATGGGCATATAGGGGTGCATTTATTATTCTGTCTACTCTAAGTTTAAATTTTAAATACTTCTTCATAATAAAATCTTAAAAAAAAAAAAAGAAAAGAAATTTATTCCCAGAGAGCATGAGGACTTGCCAGGGGCTGCACCCCCACTAAATGCAGAGCTGGGTCTTCTGACTCCAAGCCCAGGCCCCCTACCCCCACCCCATTCCTGCCGTGGACTCCTACAGTGTCGTATTTTCCCGGATTTATGTTGTCCACTTCCGGCTGGCCAGCACCTTCGCGGGCTCTGCCCCTTCCCTTTTATGAGAACTGACTCTCTGAATGGCTCTGATGAAAGAATTTACATGAAACTGTGATGACTGCCGTGGCTTTAGCTGCTACCCTCCTCCAGAGGTGTCTGCCTTTAGACAGAGAGAGTAACAGAAACGGCCTTTCCCACATGGGCGGTCTGTCGTGGCTCACGGAGCGCTTTCCAGGGAATCCTAGGCCTTGCTGTTCACATCAGTCCTGGGAGGTGGGCTGGTTGGGGATTACGCCTCCCACTTTGAAAGACATTGGATTTGGTCATTTTCCCCCCATTTTAAAGGCTCCAGCCAAGTCTAGACTTCTATCATGTCTTGCTGGAAATACTGGAATAGACTCTCATCAGCCATGGGAGGCTCAGAGGAAAGGACCCCGGCTTTGGCATGGACACACTGGGTTTCTCCACCAGCCTCAGTGAGCTCTCCCTGGCTGTCCTGGGGAAGCCTTTTTGCCCTCCTGGGCCTTGGCTTCCTCTTCTGTATAGTGGGCACAATGAGAGCGGCTCAGAGGTTTGGGGGGATCCCAAGATCAGGCAGATCTAAGTGTCCACCATGACAACCGGCACACAGCAGGTGCACAGCAGTAACAGTGATGGTCTTCCCAGTAGTAACAACCACAAAAACATGTGGATTGCCCTGACCATGTGTCAGGCGTGTCCTAAGCACTTTTTAATACACATAGCATTTAGAACAGTGCCTGGCACATGGTAAGTAGGGTACAGGTATTTATTAAATAAAATAATTTTGCATATATTAGCTTACTTAATGCTATGGATCGAATTGTTTCCCCTGCCCCAAGGTTCGTATGTGGAAGCTAACCCCCAAGGTGACTGGATTTGGGGATGGGGCCTCTAAAGAAGTAATTAGGGTAATTGAGGTCATAAAGGCGGGGCCCTGATCCAGTAGGATTGGTGTCCTTACCTTATAAGATGAGACACCAGGGAGCTTTCGTGCTCTTTCTCTGCATGAACACAGAGGGAAGGCGTGTGAGGACCTGTGGGAAGGCAGCCGTCTGCAAGCCAGGAGCGGAGCCCTCGCCAGAAACCAACCATGTTGGCAGCTTGATCTCGGACTTCCAGTGTCCAGGACTGTGAGAAAACAAATGTCTCCTGTTTAAGCCCCCCAATCTATGGTATTTGGGTATGGCAGCCCTAGCAGACTGATGCATTTAATCTTTACAAAAACCCTGAGACGCAGTAGGTACTCTTATTACTCTTATGTTTACAGATAGGGAAACTGAGGCATAGAGACTCCAAGAAGGCTGAGGGCATACATAAGACAATGGTATAGTCAACCTTGACAACCCCTCCCCTGTTCTCCAGGCAAACTCCTATGGGTCCTTCACAGCCCTACTCCACCGTTGCCCGCTCTGGGAACCCCCAGGCAGCATTAGTCATAGGGGTGGATAAGGAAGAAAGGGAGGCCAGGAGGAAACATTTAGATCTTAGAGGCACCATCAGTGCCTCTGTCTTCTGGCTTATCCTTAAAGGCCCTGCTTAGCCTCCAGCTTTCTCGAGGTTAGCTGTGTGGCCTACAAGTTAAGAAATAGACTGGGGTCACACTATCCTGGTTTGAATCCTGGCTCCTCTACTTATTGGCTAATTAATCTCAAATAAGTTATGTAGCCTCTCATGCCTCAGTTTCCTTAGAGGGATAAAATGAGGACAATCATAGTACCCATCCCACAGAATGGTCTTGAGTTTAAATTAATACATGGTACATAGGAAATGCATAATAAATGTTAGCTCATAAAGTCATCTTGGATTCTTCTTCTTCATGGTGCTCTCTTTTTTTCTCTGAATTCCAACGAGTTTAAGTATAAACCACGCAATTCAACCCAACAGAGATGATAATGACAATGAACTTTATTGGGCACTTACTCTTGGCCAGGCCGTACGCCTGGTCCTTTATACACAGTGTTCCATTTGGATGTGGTCACAACCCCATGACATAGAGAATATCCATATGCCAATTTTATAGACAAGAAATCTGAGAGCTCTTTGAAATGTTAAAAATGTGTCTAAAATCACACAGCCAGCACATGGCAGAATGAGGATTTGGACCCAGGCAGCCTGACGTGGAGGCCGTGTGACCCACTCCAGTTTATCATTCACCCAGTGTTGATGGGAGCCTGCTGTGTGCCAGCACTATGCTAGGGACCAGGGCTATGGAAATAAAGGACACACAGTGCTGGCCCTCGGAGGACTCACAGGCTGGGGTGGGGCAGACAGGCCTGGAGTCAGACACCTGAGAACAGTCACGATGTGGAAGGAACGGGGCTGAGCCTCATGCCTGCATGCGATCCAGGAGAGGCTGTGTTTTATTTAATCGTGTTCGAACAATTACTGGGCATATGGTCTCTATAATAAATAATATTCTCTCTTCCCGAAGACAAGGCAGACAGTTTTCTGGAGTGAAAAAGTGACATAAAAAGCACAGCTTTGACATTATTTTTAGGCTCCCAAGTAAATCTGAAATTGTCAAATATGAGTATTCCTGGCATTGTGGTTTATCAACAAGAGTTCTTAGAAAGCCCCTGACTTGGTAACCGCCGCTGCTTTCCTATCTGGCCCAGACGCACTCAGCTGACTTCTGTCTGACGAGGGGGATGCGCGATGAGTCAGAGTTCAGTGGTGCCGGTGACAGAGCCGTGTATACAGCTTCTGGGAGTACAGAGGAAGGAGCAATTAACTGAGGAGGGGGAGGAAATGTTTGATTTGAGTTTTGAAGGCTCTGTAGGAGTTCTCCGTGAAAAGAAGAAGGGAAATGCTCCCTAAATGAGGGGGAAAGAATGGCAAAAGCACCCCAGGGTGTTTGGAGATGGATGGAAATCAAGTGAGGCTGGAGTGTTGGGTTCGCGGGGGTGACGAGGGCAGTAAGGTCGCTGGGCCTGGGTCAGAGAAAGGTTTGGATGTCGTGCTCAATGGCTTGGAGTTTATTTTATAAGCATTGGAGGGGTGCCACGGAGCCTTTTAGGGAGCGATATGGTCAGATTTGTGGTTTGTAAACATGGCTCTGGCAGCCCGCAGGGAGGTAGGTGGAAAGTTGGTGGCAGGGCAGTCACTACCCCAACCAGACTGTAAGTTCTGTGTGGGCAGTGACAGTCCATGTCTTTCCCTCTAGTATTTTCTGTAACGCCTAGCAGGGGTGGGACATGGAACTGGTGCTCAACAGACGGCTGCTGTATGAAATCCATGCAGGCTCCAGGACCTGCGTGCATGCAGGTGAATTTTAGCAACACCTGGAGCTGCCCCCTCTGGCGCTGTCCATGGTACCAACGCGCTAAGGCTGCAAACCCGGTGGACTCCCTGATGGCAGCTTGGGGGATGTGTGTGTGTGTTTGTGTGTGTAGAAGGAGGTGGGGGAGGGGACCCTCCACATCCGTCTCTTGGGATCGAGCCAGGGTCCCAGCTGCTCCAGTCTCAGAAAGGCTGCCCGGGTGCCCACATATTCTGCGAGACAGATCCCCACTTCATCTCGTCGAGCCTTAGAGCATGGAACTGAGGCAGGAAATGAAGTCAGACAGGATGGCATCAGAGTTGGGGATGGTTTTGAATGCCATGCTTGAGAGTCAAGATCTATAGAAAGAGAGTGACAAGGTCACATCTGTGTTCTAGAAAGAGCACGCTGGCAGTAGCAGCGAGGAGAGCCTGGAGAGGAAAGGACACTCTGGGATCTCTGAGTCACACGCTGGCACCCAGTGGCATGCCATGGAACTTTGGAGAGAGAGCAAATCAGTGAGGGTCAGAGTTACCAGGCACGTCTTCCTGGAGGAGGTGGGACTTGAGCTGGCCCTTGAAGGATTCAGAGGGAGAGGGAGAGAAGTGTGGCAGACAGGGGAATGGCATGAGCAAAGGCAGGGAGGTCAGGATGGCTGAGAGAGTGAAGAGATGCTGGCCTGTGTGTTCTCTCCTCCCCATCTCCTTGCTGGGGCCCTTCTGAGCAGGGAGGGCGCCTGCTCTGGAACTGAACTCGGCTGCATTTCTGAGTGTCTCTGGCTGAGGGAGGGGGCGGGCTGGGTGCAGCCTCGAAAGGTCCTTCCATTGTGCGTGAGGCCGGGCCAGGGCAGCAGAGGCGGGTCCATGAGCCCTTTGTCTGCAAGTCACCCACCAAGCGCTCGGCGGCCTCCACGGTCCTCGCTGGCCTTAGATTCAAGGCCATGTCATAGAGACAGGTTGTTCCGACTTGGCTGGCACTGATGTCATAGCTGAGGGAGGGGGCAAGGGCAGGAGGTGGACACTGGTGGCCTTCAAGGCTGGCTGAGGGCTGATGAATTGCCTCTTGCCCTTGAGGCTCAAGGAATCACCAATTCATGAAATCCTTTAGTGCTGTGACCCACAGACTGATGGATGGAACCTTCCAGCACCTGAGAATCCTGGGATACGGGGTCTTTTTAGGATTGTAAAATCTTCCATAACAGACCACGTGGGAATCATAGAATCCTGTAGAATAACAGAAACTTAAAAACCACAGACTTTTAAAATATCTTCCTTTTAGGGTTGTGGTGAGGATAAAATGCAATAGAACGGTCCTGGAACACTGTGAATGCTCCCTTAGTGTCAGTTGTTGTCTCCATTTTGAGGACCCTCAGGCCCACAGGGGTTATGTGTCTTGCCCAGAGACACACAGCTAGGAAGTGGTGGCACGGAATTGCAGGGGCCTGGAGGGGACCCCAGGGGCTGAGGTCCCCGGATGCCCTGTGATAGCCCCTTGTGGCTGAGCTGGCTGCTTCTGCATCTGGATTAGATCTCTGAGCAAGAGGCTCATTGGCGGGGGTGAGGGTGGGACCCAGAGAAGAGGGTGCCCAGACCCCAGGCCCTTGAGCTAGCCCTGGCTCTCTTCACCAGTTCCCGGGGGATCTTGAGCAAGTCTTCTCATCTCTTTGGGCCCCAGTTTCTTCATCTCTAAAAGAAGAACAGCATCCCCTTCCTGCTTCCATCTTGGGAAGGTGGTAGCGCAGGCTCTGAGGTCACACAGCCCGGGGGTCTCGGGACCTAGCTGTGTGTTCCTAGGCAAGTGATATCAGCTCTCTGAGTCCATTTCCTCGTTAGTGCGCTGGGGAGAATAAGGACCCAGAATTGCCGTGAGGATTAAATGAGCTGGTGCTCTCGGAGGAAGAATTACGTGGAGGCCCCTGCCTCCAGGTCCCAGCTCTGCCGCTCAATGGGCCAGTGATTTGGACAAGTCTTGTAACTGGCAGTTTCCTCAACTGCAGAATGGACAGAAGAGGAGCACTCATTTCGATTAAACGGGTTAATACAAGTGGAGCGCTTAGGCCAGTGCCTGGCAAGCGGGACGTGCTTAATAAGCATCCTCAATCACTGTTAGGATGTGAGGCTCAGTCATCGTGAGCACTTATTATTAGTGGTCAACGAGGAGCTTGGAAAGAGCCGCACAATTGTGTGTGTGAGCATGTATGTGTGTGCCTGTGTGTGATGATGCTTATTAAAAGCAGAGCCTACGGCCCAGAGTTGAGCTGCGTGCCCTGAATAGCTGCTACTCCTGGCAGCCTCCCCAGGGATGGGAGCGTAATGAGTGTTTACGGAGCCCCCCGCCAGGCAGAGCCGAGAGGCGCAGAGGAGCGAGCTTCGAGCCAGGCGGCGGCTGGGAGCCCAGTGTTATCATATTAACGAGCATCAGAGTGATGATTACCATTAACGAGATTATTCACCAGGCGGCCTCCCTCCCCCGCACCCGGCCCTGAGCCTACGGCAGGCCAGGCAGCAGTGTTCTCTGCCCCGCGCCTGTCATCTCTGCCCTGGGGGACGGGAGAGGATTCCCTGGTGCCAGGCCCGGCGCGCCGAGCCTGTTGCATCCTTGTCTCCCTGCATCTCTCCAGGCCCCTGGGGTTAGGTATTGGCACCCACTTTACAGATGAGAAAACTGAGGCTCAGGGAACGTGGATGAGATTCCCTCAGGCCTGGCTTAGCCCAGAGCACACGTATCTTCGTTGCCCATTTGTAGTATCGGCAAACATTTACAACGGAGGAAGCCCTGGCTTGGCGCTGTACGTGGATTAACCCTTTCATCTTCACAACAACCCCATGAGGAAGGTACCAGTGCTATCCTCTTCCACAGTAGGGAAATCGAGGCACAGAGCAGTTGGGTAACTTCCCATCCATGTCCCAATGTCTCCTGCCTCCAGTGGCCCTCTCTCCTCCCAGCGGTCGAGATGAAGGTGTGGTTCCCAAACCCTTTGTTACTGTCTACGCAGCAGGCTGAGCCAAGGGCTCTGCGATGGGGGCTTGTGAGCAGTTTTCTCCTCGGCCCTCCTCTCCTTGGTCAGGCCTGCCTCTTGGGCACAGACTCTTGGTGCCACCTGCCCACTTATGCCACAATCGTTATCCTGACCCTCCTTGGGACAAAAACATCAACCCCTTTAGCTCCTAGAGGTCAGGTTCCTTCTTTAACTTTCGCTGGCCGGCGACTGTGGGCCACGCACGGTGCCAGGCCCTGGGGACACAGTGATGAGAGAGACAGACTCGTCTCCTGGAGTTTTCAGTCTCACGGACGAATCAGTGCAGAGCATATTATCTAATTACAGTTGGGCTGGGGGCTCCAAAGGGCAGGACGGGGGCCCGTGGAATGTGAGTGGGCCTGCCGCCGGAGGGGCTGCCCTTGACCGGGGGTGACGGTGCTGTTGGTGTCGAGGGCGAGTCAGGGAGGACCTCTCTCAGCAAGCGGCATTCAAGAAGAGACATAAATGCAGAGCAGAAGTTGGACGGTCACAGAGGGGACAGGAGCGTTTCAGGCAGGGGGAGTGGCTGATGTGGAGGTGAGACCCCCAGGGACTCCTCCCCTGCCTCATCAGGTCGGCATCAACGCATAGGCGCCTGCTGGGTCCATCCATTCATTCAATCAATAATCATTTACTGAATGAAAATCTCTAATTTAGACACTTCCCTTTCTCATTCATTCCTTCATTCTATATTCCCTGATGCCCACCCCCTTCCAGGCTTGGTGTTGGTCGGGGGGACACAGAGTTGAATCAGTGGTGGTCCCTGCCCTGGAGTTGCTTCCAATCTAGGGTGGGGGATGGACCCTTACACCACACCATGTGATCAATAGATATGAGACCCTTAATGCCAACTGGGGCAGTGGTGGTCAGCGAAGGCTTCCCGGAATTGGAGGTAGTAAAGAGGAGGTGGGTGAAGGTGCAGAGCATCTGCACAGGTGCAGGGCCCAGAGCAAGGCTGGCTGTGAAGGGCCCTGAATGCCAGGCTGTGGCAGAGACTGTTGCTGTCCCTAATATCTATTCTTCCTCCCTTCCACGCTAAGGAGCCATGGCTGCTTGGAAGAAAGACTACATTTCCCAGCCTCCCTTGCATCTAGGGGGCCATGTGACTAATGTGGCCAATAGGATATGAGCAGAAGTATTGTAGGCAGTTTCAGGGTTGTTCCCTTAAAGACTAACGGTGTGTCCTCTCCTCTACCTTTTCCTCTTTCCATTGGCTGGAAGGTCAACGTTGTCCTGTTTTGGAGCACATGAATGAAGGCAACAGTCCAGGAATGATGGAGCAACAAGATGGAAGGAACCTGGGTCCCTGATGCCACAGTTTATGTGTGAATTATTATAGGAGGGACAGATGAACTTCGTTCTTACTTAAGTTGGTGTTATTTGGGGTCTCTGCCTTAGGAGCCAGACCTATATCCCAGCTGTAGCCAGGCTAAAGGCTATTCTCCCCTGGGGCACAGAGAGCTGTCAGAGTTCTGTGGGGAGGGGAGTGACATGGTCAGATTTGCATTTTTGGAAGATCTGTCTGGCTGCAGAGTGCAGGATGGGTCAGAGAGGAGAGAAATAGGAGGCAGGAAGACCAGAGAGGGGGTTAATGTCTTAGAGTGGGGCAGAGGTGCTAACAGAGGGAGGGCCAGGTTCCCCACCCAGGCCTGGAAGTCAGTCCTCTGAATCTGGCCTTCAGCTGCCACAGGGCCTAGGACAGCTCCTTCTGGGGAGGGTTGGGAATGCAGGGCTGAGCAGGGAGGGCGGCTCAGGAGGATGGATTTGGGGAAGAGGGAGGGGTGGGTGGGGAAGTGCCTATGGTGGGAAGGGGGCCTGGGTGGGAGATGGTGAGGGGACAAGGACAGATGGCAGGAAGAATGAGCAGGGGTACTGGGCGCATCAGGTCTCCTCTAGTGGCAGGTGGCAGAAACCCAACCAGGACCTGCGAAAAGGGGACTTTGGTGGCTCTTGTGCCTGGGAAGGACACACCTGCATCAGAGGCTGGAACAAAGGTGCCGGAGCTGCCTTCCTTGCCACTCTGCCTCTCTCTGTTGGGCTCATCCTCTTCCGTGCCAGACAGCCTTTGTCCTTTGAGGGGGTAGGAGGTGGACACGGCCACAGGCAGCTTGGGGGTCACGTCCTTTCAGCTCGTGAGGCAGGAGATGAGAGCCTCTCTCTTCCAGTGGCCGTAGGTAAATCCCAGAGAAGGAGATCGACTGGCCAGGCTGGGGCCACCTGTCCATCCAGGGCCAATCACTGCGGTCAGGGGCATGGGGTGCCATGGTGGCCAGGCAGAGTGTCCAGTCCAGCCTGAGGCCAGGGGCTGGGGTCCTGGGATTGCGCTGACCACATGGAGTCGGGGAGAGGAAATGCTCCTAAGGAGGGGAGCGTCTTACTGTTACCTGGAGATTAGGGACAGGATTTCTGGCTGGACAACAGCGATCTGTATTGGCTGCAGACATGGAGCCAGTGATGGGACTTACAGGAGGATGTAGGACAATGGCTGCGGATGGGGAGGGGTGGGGGGAGGAGCCCTAGTGGGGAAGCTTGATGGATGTTGGAGGTAGGATCTTTCGGCGCCTCTCCCCCGGCAGTGAGCAGACTCCAAAATGCCCCCAACCCCGTCTTCCTGTCTCTGGACTCCTGACGTCTTATCTAATTGTTAGAAAAGAACACATCAGAGCAATTCCTATGAGAGAGAGGGACTGGGAAATGCCAGGCTCCTTTCCCTAAAGCACACTCTGTCACTTCCTCCAGGTAGGCCTCCTCGAGCTCGCCCCAAGCTGGCAGAGCCTGTGGCTCCCTCCTCTGGGCCCTGTGCTCCTGCCATTGCCCTCTATCCGCACAGCTCTCCCTGGGCTCCAGTGAGGACCCACATATCTGTGTCCCCCGAGGCTGTGAGCCTTTTGAAGGCCCATCTCTGTCCTCTCTTGGGTAGGACTCCGCTCCCAGGGGTTGGTCCTGCCAGCTCTTGGGTGTCTGCCTGTGTCTCTGTGTATGTTCCCGTGTGAGGGGACGTTTGTGTGTGTCTGTGTGTGGTTGTGGGCGCCTATTTATGTATGTCTGTGCCCCACGTGTGTTCTGTAAGGCTGTGGATGCGCAGTGTGTCTGTGAGGATTTTACCTGGGATGGTGCGTGTCTGCCTCAGCGTGACTGTGTGGGAGGGTGGTCTGGGGCACTCCTCCGCTGTGGGGCTTGGCAGCCTTGAGATGTGCACATGCAAGTACACACAGACCCGCACAGGGGTCCAGAGGCACACAAACACACACACACACACAGTCATGCATACACACACACACACACCCCCCCAGGCCTGAGCAGGGCTTGCTCTGCACTGGGCCACCCTCTGAAAGGAAGACGAGGAGTCCTCGTCCCAGGCAGGCTGGCTGGCATGGATTCTGGGTCTTCCCCTCCCCAGACGGGGAGCTTTTCCTGTGCCCAAGCAGAGGCCGGGAGCCAGCCCCGCCCTGAGACTTCCATTTCCACCCACGTGGCCACACCTCCGACAGCAGGACAGCAGGCTGGCCCTGCGGATAGATGGTTCTGGAAAATACAGAGGCAATGGGGCCTCGGAAGAGAAATTCTCGCCCCGCTGTCTTTCCTCTCAGACAATATACCTCAAGCACCGCAGTCTCCAGCTACAGCATCTTAGAGCCACCACGGCAGGTATTTCTATCACTGTCCCTGCAGGTGAGGGCCCTAGTCAGGTGCTGCGCGCACACCCGCAGGGCGGGGGGAGGAAGAGGGAATGGTTGATCACTGATTGGGTGGGTTCTGATAAACCCTAAAAGGTTTATTCACTGCTGTATCCCCAGTTCTTACACAGTACCTGGTACACAGTAGATGCTTAATAAATGCATGTGGAACGAATTAACGAAGGAGGCTAGTATCAGCTCTATCTTATAGGTATGGAAATGGAGGCTCAGAGAGGCTCCAGATCGCACAGCAGCCCAGTGGCAGAGACAGGGGCTGTTAGAGTGTTAAGCCCCAGTTTGGCCCGTTGTCCCTCCGGGTTTACTCAAACTGACCTGAGTAAACTGTGAGCCCGCGGCCTGGGGCCCTGAGGCCATCCACGCACATCTTCACTACTGATTGCAAGCCTCAATTTCCTCATCTGTACAATGGGTTTGATGAGAGGGTTTCAGGTATCAAGTCACAAAATTAGTTTGTAAGGAATGCAGCTTCCTCTTTTCTCACTGGCCTGGATTTGTGTCTTGAGCCCCTGTTTTACTGAGTATGGTAGAAACGTAATCTTGGTCCTTCAGGGACCCCCTTCCTGGGAGTGTGTCTGGTTGGGGAGAGAGGGCAGAGGAGTTGTTGTAGCAGCCGGTGCTGGGGCTGGGGGTGCCCTCTGGGTTGTCGTTGCCCCCCCGCCCTGGTCCCCATGGAGATACCCCCCTCCGTGCCTGGCCTTTGAGGTCAGCCCTCAGGTGTCACAGCTGCACTGCCTGCCCCTTGTCCCCATGCCCAGGCCGTCCAGCTCCTGCTCTCTCAGCCCCTCCTGGGTGCCCAGGGATTTTCTGGACCTGGGCGTCTCCTCCAAGTCCAGCCCCAACACTTACTTAGCAGGTCTCTTAACCTCAGTTTCTTGTCTATAAAATGGGGATGATGATAACACCGGCTTCAGAGGGTTGCCTGTCAGAGGACACACATTAATCTCCGGAGGATGCTTGACACGGCCCCTGGTGCATTGTCCCGGCTCAATTATGTTCTTTTAGCTATTACTGCTCCTTGGCCTGTCCCGGGGGCCTCGGCTCAGGACAGGGGTGTGGGCAGGGCCCCCTCATCTCAGGTCAAGCCTACACCTTCCTTCTGATTAATGAGGACAGACAGGGTCACCCGGGCTGGAGACCGTCCTGGTGATGAGGCAGCACGTGAGGAGCCTGCGCACATGCAGAGGTGGGGGGACGTGTGCCCGAAACATCGCCCCATGTGCCCTTCCTCTGCAGCCCGTTGGTGACGGCCTCGTGGCCCCCTCCACCCCACCCAGCCTGCATGGCTTGAGGGAGGGTTTCTGAGCCTGTCCCTGCCCTCCTCCCACACCCTCCGGGGCGCCCCGTCACCCACTGGATCCCAGCCAGATGCCTCAGTTTGGCCTTCAAGACCCGCCTCCCCCGCCCCCCCAACTCCCGTCACCACAACCAGGCCCGACCAGACCTCCTCCCTGCCCTCCCGCTGGTCTTCACTCAGTGTCCTTCCCTGTGGCTCAACTTGCTCCCTCCTTCCAGACTCCACGCCTCTGCTCGCGCTGTTCCCCACCAGGACTGTCCTCTGCTCCAGCCGCACCACTTAGAATGCAGCCTCTCCTTTGAGAGCCAGCTGCGCAGCCTAGCCCTGGGCCGGAGGTGACGTGTGCAGCCGGGACCAGGCTGGCTCAGCAGTGGGAGGGACGGGGACAGGGGTCCGGGCAGACCCCCTGCCCCTGGGAAGAGGCTCGGGGAAGGTTGCAGTGAGGCTGAGAGGAGGCCCAGGCAGGCAGGTGGGCTAGTCGGCTGCTGGGGCTTGGGCACGGAGACTGCTGATCGGGAGGCAGGAAAGCTGTGTGGTTAAGTGAGTTGGACTCACTTGGTTTGCGTCCCATTTCTTTCTTGCTGGTGACCTCAGGCGAGTTACTTAACTTCTCTGAACCTCTGTCTCTGCCTTTGTCAAAAGGAGGTAACAGTAGCTGCTCCTCACAGGAGTGTCACGAGGAGTGATATGGTATTCGTTTCGTGCATAGACTGCCTGGCATACAGTAGGAACTCAATAGATGTTGGCTGTTACTGTTCGTGCAGCCTTTAGGACTTGGCTGGGAACAAGCCAGGATTTCCGGCCCACAGTTGCCCGGCGGGCAGAATCAGAGCTGGGGGATGGGAGAACAAAGTAAGAAGAGCATCCACTGTTTGAGGACTTTCCACGAGTTCGACTCGGCGCTGGGCATCGCGTAGGAATGACATCATCTGCACTCGAGCCAGCAGCACAGAGTAACTCAGGGCCCTGCTGGGGCTTGAATTGTGTCCCCCAAAGGGATGTTCAAGTCCCAGCCCTGCTACTTGTGACTGCGACCTTATCTGGAAATAGCATCTTTGCCGACGTATCACGTTAAAACGAGGTCGCGCTGGGTTAGGGTGGGCCCTCCTCCAGGGACCAGGGTCCTCATAGGAAGAGGGCCATCTGGACATAGAGACACAGAGGGAAGATGCCGGGAGAAGACGGAGGAGCAGCTGGAGCAATGCTGCCACCGCCAAGGAGTTCCAAGGACTGCTGGCCACCATGAGAAGCTTGGAGAAGGCATGGAACGGACTCTGCCTCAGAGGCCCCCAAAAGGAACCAGCTGGCTCCAGACATTGGGCCTCCCGGAACTGTGAGAGAATAAATATTATTGTTTTAATCCACCCAGTTTGTGGTAATTTGTTTACAGCATCTCTAGGAAACTAATATTGCCCCATCTCACAGAGGAGGAAACTAAAGCTCAGAGAGGTTAAGTCACCAGCCCAAGGTAAACAGCTGGCAAGTTCCAAGGTCAGAGTTTGAACCCGGGGCTGCCTTGTTCCAAAGCCCCTGCTCCCGGCCGGTGGCATGTCAGCCTGGCCACCTTGCTTTGTGGCTATTTGCGCCCATGTTCTATGGCATGGGTCTCTGCGTGTGAAGGGACAGGTCAAGGAGCTGCTCAGTGTGTGCACGCTGAAGGCAGACAAGGGGATTCGGCAGGAGACCCTGAGCCTGCCCAGGGAGGTGGCAGTAGCCTGAGAGTCACATTGTAGGACGTCAGGCCACTGGAAGGTCAGGCTCCAGGCTCTTTCCGTGTCCAGGGGGCCCCGGATACCCTGTCGGGGCTGAGGGCCCAGTGTGGCCAGCCCATGTTTTCAGCAGACTCAGCTTCAAATCCCATCCTGAATGCTCACCAGCCTTGTGACCTTGGGCAAGTGACCTCACCTCCCTGTGCCACAGTTTCCTCATCTGGAAAATGGGCCTGAGCCTCGCTGGGCTGGAGGCAGCAGAGTGGGAGACAAAGCGCCGTTGTTGCTGGTGCCACCCTCACCCACCCCCCGGCCGGCCCGGGGGATGACGCAGGGAAGGTTGCCCCAGCGACGGTTTTGGACACAGTGGCCCTGGATTCCCTCTGGGAAACAGGATGTCCGCGCTGCCCAGATCACCACCCGGCCACAGGAAACCAGCTGACTTTGTCCTCTCATGTCCCCCGTCCCAGCCCAGGAAGGGACTTGCTGTCCCGTCAACAGCCCAGCTTCTGAGAGCGACTCTCAGAGCTGCTGGGGCCCAAGACAGCATCCAGCCCTGCATTTTATGGGATGGGCTACTGGGGCCCAGAAAAGGTAAGGGACCTGCCCCAGGGCACACAGCACCCAGGAGCAGGCAGAAGTAGAACTCAGGATTGTGACTCTCAGAAGCTGTGCAGCAGCAGCGTCAGTAATGGATTTTGGTCTCCGACTTTCTGTCAGATTCGTCTGCGTGCCTTACACGTAACAGCTCATTGAATCCTCACAGCCCCTTGGGGGTAGACACCACGATTGCCCCTGTTTTCAGATTAAGAAACCGGGGCTGGGGGCTGGGGATGGATTGGTGAGCTGCACAGACACAGTCCCTGCTTCAGAGAGTGGCTGAAAAGTCCTCAGACGCAGGATGCCCGAGAGACGAACGTCCCCGGCGTTCCTTCCCTCACGGAGACGGGCGGTGGGAAGAGCTGCTGACTGAGTGTTGGGCATGGTTTCCGTTACCTGCCCCCCGCGGCCTTGCTGTGTGGCCACAAGCAAGTGTTTGTCCCCTCTGGGTCTCTAGAGCGGGTGGGGGCGCTCTCTCCGAGGGCTCCTTTCGCTCTCACATCCAGCGAGTCTGGGATAGCAGGAATGATACGCTTTTCAATGTACCTGTCTGCTTCTTAACTGCTTTTATGTGACTCTCTTCCTTTTCAGCCAGAGGCATCCAGGGTCTCAGAGAGGAATAGGATTGAGGACCAGGAGCACAAAAGGAAAGAACTGATGTTCAGCTTTTGACTGAATAGGATCCTGCAGTCCTTAGCCAGATAATGGTCTTGAAAGCCAGGGTTTGTCGAGAGACGGGAGAGGCTTTCTAAGTCCCTGAAGTCCTCTTTGCATATCAAGAGCGCAGCCTGGCTGCCTCGAGATCACAGGAGGAGTGTGGAGAGGAGGAAGGGCAGGACGAGCGGGAAACTCCCAGACCAGGAGAAGGAGGTGGGCGTCTGCCATCAGAGGAGGGTGAGGACAGGATTCTGGTGAGGAGGGACGTGGGTGAGGACGTGGCCTGGGTCCCAGGGAGAGACCCAGAGGCCTGTCCTCCTGGGCATCAGTTTCTGGTGGGGGTGGGACCGCAGATACTAGAAGCCATATACTGGGTTCTAGGATGTCAGTGCTGATGGTCCACTTTGCCACTTATCCAATGTCGGGATGTGGTGGGATTATGGGCCATGGAGAGGGGGTGTCTGGTTAGGTGTGGCTGACCTAGTGTTGCTGGGACCCCATGACCTGTGTGGGGTGACCAGGAAGTCCAGAATTCCAGCATGTCCCGAGGATAAAGACACTAGCAGAGAGGGGCACCTTGTGACAGTGGGGCCATGGGGGGGCTCTGTGGGGCTCCCTGGGCCACTGTAGTGGAGGCTGGCTCAACACCAGGTCTGCAGGACCAGTTCCTTCACCAGCGGTGCCAGTGAGACTGCGGCCAGTGCCGGGAGAAGCAGGAAGAGGTGCCTTGAATGGGTGCTCACGAGGACCAGGTGGCACATAGGTGGGGAAGATGCTCTCGGGAAGCTGGGTCGGCTCCGCCTGCCCACCTCTGCCCTGGCCGCTGTATCTGGCCGGAAGAAGCAGGAAGGGTGCAAACCCTGAAATGCTGAGCACTCACCCCAAGGCAACCGAGCCAACCCCAGGAAGACCACATGAAACTAAGGGGCGACAGACATTCAATTGGCAATGAACTTGCCGATGAGGAGTCGCTGTCCTCCCCCTAACCCCCACCATCAAGGGAGGGGCATTCAAGCATGAGACGAGATCCTTTGTGAGTATGTAAGAAAGCTCCGGTCCTTTTCCTCAGTGCCCCTGCACGAGAGTGTGCAGTTTTGCACTGCCCATGCTAAGAGAAGGGCCTGTCCGTCTTTAACTTGTCCTTCTCTCTCTTTGGTCAGGTTTTGCTTTGCCAGCTCTGTGGATGGAGGCTGGCAGTGGGGGCAGGGGGCGCATAGGTGACGGCTGCCCCATAGGAGGGTTGTCACACATGGTGTCTTAGTTGATAGTATTAAGGGTGATCACCCCTATTTGGGGCCTTATTTGGCACCTCTCTGTGATCACCTCTCTAAAGCTCAGAGAAGGTAATCAATTTGTCCAAGGTCACACAGCAAACTGGAAACAGAGCTGGAATTTGAACTTGGATTCTCAGATTCTTGATGTCATGTGCTTCTGATTGCACAGGGGCAGTAGGGACCACCGTGACCGTGTGATGGATGACGATGCTTACAAGGCCATGGTCTACTTGGGGACCCTTCCAGCATGTGACAGGAGACATCCGTGGTGATTAGTCAGGGGCTGCATGGGAACAGCCTGCTGACTCCCGGGCGTGTCACGGCAGTGGCTTCCAAGCCATCACTCCCTCCAGCACAGGAGGAGGCCCAGATGAAAAGCCTCAAAGATGCCTGGCAAATGATGTGCAGGAAAGAATTATGCATCTTGTTCCAATTAAGATATTGGAAGAGAAGAGCATCTAATTGTCCCACAATTACCTTTATTTATCAAACTCAGAATGAAGTGTGGTTGTGAAGCATCTCAGGAGAGCTGTGTGGAGCTGGGGACGGTCCAGGCTCTGACGGGCATCCTAGCCACAGCAGAAGAGAAGGCCAGCCTCCCGGGCCCCGGGGATGAGCAGGGTGAGGTTCCCTGCAGAACCAGAGCAGAGGTCTGGTTCCCGCCCTGCTGCTGGCTTCAGGGGGCTTTGAGTCTGTCACTCCTCCCTCTGGGGTCTCTGCTTCTTCCCATAGAAAATGGGGACATCTCTCTGCCCTGCCCATCTCACAGGGAAGCCGAGACTTAGCAGGCACCACCCTGTCCTTGATGCTGTGCCCAGCCTTTCCCACATACCATTTAATCCTGCAAACATAGACTGACCGAAGCGTTCACCTCCCCCGGGAAGCCTTCCTGGAGGCTCAGGTTGGGTCACATGACTCTATATCTCCACTCCTGGACCTTGGTGGGGTCTTTACTGTCCAGGGGGTTGAACTGTGCATCTCTTTGTCTGGACTGCGAGGCCAGCAAAGGCCAAGATAATTTTTGACCTATGTTGGTATTCCCAGCACCTGGGACAGACTTCTAGTAGATTCTCCATAAATGTTTGTTGAATCAGTGACTGATAGATAAGGAAACTATGTCTCAGCAGGTTGAGTAACTTGCCCAAGGACACACAGTTAATAATTCTCAGAACCGGGAATCAATGTGCTCGACTGAGAGCTTCACATTAATGAGGGGAGAGCCTCCAGGTGCTTTGAAAGGTCCACGGGACCGAGGATGAGCTGAAGCATCGGTATTCTGCTTGCGCGGTCACGTGCCCACCGCAGGGAGAGGAGCCCTCGGATGCATCAGAATAAACGCTCAGAGAGGAGAGGAGGAACGAGCCGATGACGTGCTGGGCACCGATTTACACTCCAGTGAGGCAGATATTCATGAGATGTCGTCTCTAATTTCGAGGAACACTCAGTCTAGTGGGAAGACAGATTGAGAAAGGCAGTGTGACATGTGCACTAAGCACAGACTTTCAGGTCCTGTGGGTGGTTTGCCCGCGGCAGTGGGGGAGGGGGCCACCAGGAAGGGTTTGCTGGAATATTTGACATTTAGGGTGAGTCTAAAGGATGAGGGTCGGGGAGCGGGGAGAGGTAAGCCGGGGAGAACAGCCTGTGCAAAGGCACGGGCGGGAGGGGGAGGGCAAGGCCGGCTCTGCTGGGATGACTCGTCTTTGTCCAGGAGGGCACCGGAAGCTGCAGGACAGGAGGTTGTGACCCAGCCTGCTGAGCCGGCTGTTCCGTCTGTCAGCTCTGACCCCGCAAGCTCCTGAGGCTCTGGGCCGCCGACACGCTCTGCCAGACCCCGTGGCACGAGAAAGGAGGAAGCAATCTGGGCTTGCTCAGTTTCCTCTGGTCCTTCCGTAATCCCTGTGCTGGCTGCAAGCAGCAAAGCCTCGAGGCAGCTTTGCTCAGCAGGATGCACGGAGGGGCCCTGGCTGCTCTTCTGGCCTGGGGCTCCTTCGCATCCATGTGTTGACTGCTGCCTGGCCCCAGTCCTTGCACGCCCAGTGTGGCTGAGCTGGCTAGAAGAACCCAGGAGGGCTCAGCGTTTGTTGAGGGCTTACTGGGGGCTACAGAGGGTGCTGGGGGCATTTATACATGATCTCAGCTGCTCATCACAGCCCTGAGGTCGCATTGTTATCTCCATTTTGCAGATAAGAAAGCTGATGCTCAGGTGGGTTAGGAGGCTGGCCCCTGGACATATGTCTCATAAGGGGCAGGGCCCGGATTTGGACCCCAGCCTGTCTGAGTCCACCGTGCCAGGCTGCCTTCCAAGCTCTTAACAGACCAAACGTCTCTCTGGCAGGGTAAGGCCCTGCACAAAAGGGCCAGGTGGGCACCAGTCCTTCCCTCCAGGTGGCAGATATAGAAGGCAAGTGTTGGCCCTGACAAGTGGGCCCAGGGCACGTGAAGTCGGCAGCAGGCGTGAAGGCCTGGAGGAAAATGTTGGAAAAGTTCAATTCTCCTCGGTCAATTCTGACCTTGAGTGCCTTGGAGTAAGTGCTCTTCAGAGAGAGAAAATAATACTACTGATGGTCCTTTGTATTTTTATATACATATACATCCATACATTCATCTACCCATCCATCCCCCCAACCCTCCTTCCCTCCATACATCATTATTTGTCCCTCCATCCATCCATCCATCCCCCATCCGTCTCTCTATCATCCATCCATCCATCCATCCATACCCACATCTCTCCCTCCCCCCATACATCATTATTTGTCCCGCTATCCATCCACCCATCCATCCATCCATCCATCCATCCATCATCCCTCCATCCATCCATCCCCCATCCCTCCCTCCATCTATCCGTTCCTCCCCCATCCCTCCCTCCATCTATCCGTTCCTCCCCCATCCCTCCCTCCATCTATCCGTTCCTCCCCCATCCCTCCCTCCATCTATCCGTTCCTCCCCCATCCCTCCCTCCCTCCCTCTAGCCATCCATCCATCCATCTGTCGTTCCCATGAACAGTTCCCATTCACCTACTGGTTCACCAACCAACCCATCTATTTATCCATCCAGCTTCCTGTCCATCCACCCTCAGTCCATCCACCTATCCATCCGTACATCCACCCTCACATGTTGTTAATTCAGTGGTTTAATGAGAAGCTTCGTGGACCCAGGCTCTTTCTATAGTTTTGCTCTGTGATATTCAGAACGTCAGGCTTTTGTCCTGCATCTTCTCTCCTCATGGTGGCATGATCTCCTCATGGCTGTCGCGTCTCTAAGCATCTCGTCCTCACACAACGGAGGCCAGAAGAGAGAACATCTCCTCCTTGTGTTCCTTTAATGAGGAAGACTTTCCCGGAGGATTCCCGGTAGACT
This sequence comes from Equus caballus, assembly GCF_041296265.1. Taxonomy (NCBI): domain Eukaryota; kingdom Metazoa; phylum Chordata; class Mammalia; order Perissodactyla; family Equidae; genus Equus; species Equus caballus. Next base: position 25,637,887 of record NC_091685.1, read on the forward strand.
TTCCCCCATGTCTCCTGGGTCACAATTGCATCACACGGCTATTAGACAACTCTCTGGCAAGGAAAAAGCTATCACCACAATGCCCTCAAACTAAGCAAGATGTGTTTCCTGGGGCCGCAGTCTCCTCCTAAACTGCTGGAGACTTGAATAAAATTGGGATTCATTTAGCAAAGAGGAAGGCAGGGGAAGAGGGAGGTGGCTGTGGAGCAGGCAGATGTGTCCGCCGCTCCGTCCATCTTCCATTCACTCATCATCCACACAGAGATTCATCCACCCGTGTATCCCTCATTTAGCCATCCATGCGTCCGTTCATCTATCAAACCTTTATTGATGCCCACTGTGAGCCAGGCCCTATGCTCCCCGTCTGGTGGGAACTCACAAGAAAAAGATCTCGTTAGGGAGAAATATGGAGTTTCCCATAATACCTCCGATAACGGCTTCATTTAGTCACAGTAAGAATAATATCTGAAGATCATGCAGTGCCTTGCAGTTTGCAAAGATCTCCCAGGACCACTCCTTCATTCCACACACGTTTATTGAGCAGCTGCCGCATGCCAGGCGCAGCTTTTTAGTTTCACAAAGTACTTTTTCCTACATTTGTCAGAAAGAGCCCTCCCAAGTCAGAGACCAAATATTTTCCGGAGGCAGGAACAAAGCCTCCTTCAGGCTTCCTCGGAGCCAAGGGTGGGGAGGGTCTTCTGGGGTCAGAGATGTTGGGGGGAAGGAGAAAGTGTTTTTCAGAGACAAGGCAGGGCCTTTCTAGAACCACGGAGCATTTTCTGGAGCTGGAGGTGGGCGTTGTTCAGACCAGGGTGAGGTTTCACGGTCCACAGGCAGGTGTCCTCCAGCCCAGCTCTGCACGCAATGGGCATCTCCAGGAGACTCACGGCTGCAGGTCTCTGCTCCGCCAAACTGGGCAGCGTCTGGGCCAGCCCTCCAGGGACAGTGAGGTTGGTAGATGTAAATTCGTCTTTGACACGCATGCCTCCATTTTACTCAGATGCCTCCATTTTACTCCTCCCCCCTCCGTTAACCCCCCACAAAACACAGAGGCTGTTACTGCTCTGTGCAGCATCTCAGGACTTCCAAATTCTCCTGCTGTCTCATCAAAACTCATCATCTCGTGTTCCATCTCCTGGGGCCCTCTCTGCTTGGATTGGGTGGGGCTGGCGGTGTGCCTGTAATAACAACCATTTCCATTCATGTGTCAGCTAGAAAATGGGCCCCACCTCCCAGGCAATCAAATTCTAGGCCTCCCGGATGGCCAGAAATACCTTAAATATGCATGTATTATTGAGGTCATTGGGATAACGTCAGGACACATTAGGACATTAGGAATGTCAGTTTTTCAGAACATTCGTGCCTTTCACGTCCCCTTAAAGCTTTGGGTTGAAGTTATTGGTTTAGAGAGGGATGGCATGAGTCAAGTGACAAGGGGTTAGCATGGCTTGGAGTCCTCCATACCAGAGCCTGGGAGTCCTTCCGACCCCTGAGCTGTGGTCCTCCAGACCTAGGGTCTTCCATGCTCAGGGACTCAGAATCCTCCACACTCGAGGGTTATCGTCTTCCACTCTCAGCGGCTTAAATGGCAGGGTAACAGAGCTGGCTCATCCTGGGGTGAGGTGGCTGCGTGCATCTCCTCCCAAATCTACTTTCAGTGATGTCACAGTGATAACTCGAAATCAGCTGTGTTGGGAGTATTTACACTGTGGGAATTGGCAGATGCTACCAATCGCGGCCCCCTCCCCCACCAAGAGCCTGTTGTTAAGCATTAGCAGCACACCCCTGGGGGCAGGGAGCTCCAGACTTGGAGGGGAGAATTCTCCACAGCTAAGGGCAGGGGTTTTCCAGATTTGTGTTGGAAAGACACTGTGTTTTCTAGGGCCCTGGGCCGAGTATTTTTCGTAGTCGCGAAGGGAGTGTTTCCTACAGCTTAGCAGGGAGTGTTTTCCAGAGCCAGCGATTTCTAGAGTCAGGAGAATGTTTTCCAGAGCCTGCACTGAGGTGTTTTTCTGTGCTCACAAAGGATTGTTTTCCAGATCCAAGGATGGAGCATTTTCCAGATCCAAGAATGGAGAGTTTTCTAGAGCCCTGGACAGCGTTTTCCCAGACCTAGGAATGGAACTTTCCAGAGCTGGGGATTGAGAATTCTCTTGAGCCAGAAATAACATGCCTCAACTCATTGTCGTAGGCTTTTGCAGAGGGAGGCAGGGAAAAATGTGAAGATGGAGGGGCCAGGTCTCGGTCAGAGTGGAGAAGAGCCTCTCCTCCAGAGGCAAAGGGTGCTGGCATCCGGGCTGCTCGATCTCTTGGGGTATCCACAGTCACGCCGAGACCCCATCAGACTCCACCCTTCGTGATTACAACTCCCAGACAGAAGGAGGCAAAGCTCATCAGCGTCTCAGAGACACAAACCTGCTTGAAAATGGTTCCCACTCCCAGATGATCCAGAGCTATGCCCCAAGGTCAATGTGAAAGCTCATTGAATCATTTTACTGCAGTGGAGAAAAAAGTCTAAAAGCAAGTTCCCTGCCTCAACCCTATGGACAGAAAGGACCTCAGGGCCTCTTTTGTCAACTGGGGTGTTGAGCTTGCCTCCTTTCATCATTACGTTGGTAATTTGTGCACTCGCCCTAAATAAATAGTAGTGAATAGATCTAGGTATTGGAACGGATAGGAATTTGGCATCATCAGAACCAGCTTAGGATCCATTGGCAAGCTTCTGTTCAGTCCAGGCTTCAGTTTTCCCATTTGACAAATGGCAACACCGTGGTTCATCCTGTGTGTGAAGCGCCCCAGCATGGCGACCAGGGGGTGGCGGCCTTCTAAGAAATGTAAGACGCAGGCAGTGAGGAGAAATAAGCACCGGCCTGTCTGGGGGCCGACTCTCCTTAATGGGGTGTCCCGGGAGACCTCACTTCCTGCCCCGACCCTCAAGTTCCCCCTCTGTGGGCATCAAGACTTAAGAGAGATGACAACAGCTACTACCCATGGCAGCTCTGACGTGTATTAACAGTCTGGGAGCTGCACTTTGGCCCTCGGAAAGGCGCCCCAAAGCCCGTCCTTTGGGCAGGAGGCGCTGAATCATTTCTCAGCGTCTGTAATGACATCCGTCAACATCTTGTTGGAGGGTCAGGTGAGGTTCTCGTGGTGTAAATATGGTGACTCGGCCAAGGACCCAGGAACGGTGGACACCTCCTGGCCGATCAATCCTCCTCCCTCGAGATTTCCCGGGCAGCTATGCGTGCAAGGATGAAAAACAAATGGGAAATTAAAGTGCTCCAGTGACAAGAGAGGAGTGAGGGCCGCCTTCGCTCTCCGAGGCGGGCTCTCTGCCCAGAAGGGAGGGACAGCATTTCTCATCACACGAACCAAATCTGTTTCTGAAGACGTGTTGGGAAGCGACACTATAGAGACGATACGGTTTCTCTTGCCCACCCGAACTCCCAACCAATTAACCCAAATATCTCAAAAACACCGTTAAACACCTATACGACAGCCTCGCAAGGATTTCTGCCTAAAACAGAGCATTGTAAACTGAAATCAATAAAAAGTTATTTACTATTTTTTATTATTTTTGAATTACCCGATTATTTAACCCTGCGTGGACAATCAGTGAGGTGGTCTGTGTTCGTTGATATATACAGTGTAGGACGTGAAGGCGGTTTTCCTTCTGTACCACAGTGAACACAGGGAGGGGGGTAGGTTAAAGATGCCAGGGTCCCTCGGAATTGGACCTGGGCTGGGAGTGGCCCCAGGTGTCTGGCAGAAGCAAGGAAAATGTATGGAAAATAATCAGGAAAAAACTGATCCATATGGGAGAACAGCTGCGATTCTCCGGCTGCATTCTCCCACCTGGACTGGTGTGCGTGTAAATGCTTCCAGCAGTGAGGGGCACGTGCGGATTAATTACCGCATATTTTTATTTGTTTAGTATGTTTGGGGCACCATTTTTTTTTGTAGGCCATTCAGATGTGAGAATTCAGCTAGTGAGGGATAATTACGACTACTTACGTTTCAATCAATATTTAATTTATTAAAGTTATAGATCTTGGAACCTGTCTCTTTCTTTAGCTTTGCTCCAACTTACGGATCCTGATATTTTATTTATGAACTTAGTCATTTTTTTTTTATAAAAGCAAGATCACATTTACTGGTTCATTGATTCATATTCAGTCAACTCATAAATGTGATAGATTAAATTCCCCTAAACTTTTAACACCATTTACACATTTAATTAAGCAAATTCCTTTAGATCTTTCAAACTACAATCACAAATTCAATTTATCTGATTCAAACACTTCAAACACCTGACAAGGGAGACTTACAAATATGACGAGCAAATTATTCCTAAGCGCTTAAACAGCTTCTGTAAATCTAATCAGACACAAAATTAGTTGCTTAGATTTTGTTTCAAACATTGTTAAGAAAAGAACATACATAAAACAAAGCGATGATTAAAATTTCTTCCTACAACTATAAACACAACTTATACAAAAGTATTACTATTATGATTGCTTTATTGTCTTGTTATGTTGAAAGAAACATGTGTGAGTCAACGTATAAATTTCTCACCCCAGTCAAAATGAACCATGTTACTATCTTGCCTTAAAACTAAGGTTACTTGGTAGAAGATTCAGGTCCAAGACATGGGTGGGATGACTTTATTTGGTTGAATCCTGAAGACCAGTCAAAGGGACACCAGTCAAAGATGCTCAAGACCAACAGAAGCCCAATTACAGGTGACTTTCCAGACATCTGATGGGTTGGCCTCCATCTTGAGGTAACATACTGTTGGCCATGCCATCAGCACTTTCTACACTTTCTATGGTTGTACCTTTTGGCTAGAACTGAACCAATAATATATGTTTCAATTTCTTGCATCTCAGGTCCTTTTCTGGAAATGACTAGTCTCTTAAATCAATGAGGGGGAGTCCATGCCACTGGTTTTCACTTTGTACTCATAAAATGACCCAACTGTGTAATTTCTTACATTAAAACCTTGTGTGCTCAAGTCTCTTGCCCATTTTTCTACAAGGTTGTCTGGTTTTTTCTTATTCATTTGTAGGAGCACTTTATATATTCAGGCTGTGAGGTCTTTGCCACACATGTCTGTTGTAAATATCTCCTCCCACTCAGGAGTCTGGGTCTTTTCTCTGCAATTCTGTACGTGATCGCATACTTGAGACATCCTCCTGAGTGTCCAATGGATAGGTCAGACTTTATAGGGCAAAATGGATCTCTCGTCTCTGGATTCTTCATCTTCCCACTTTATCCCCTTTCCTGAAACTACCTCCGCATCAGAAGTTGGTGCCATTGTTCATCCAGCTGTGTAGCCCCATTCTTTTGAACCCTTTTATATCATGAAAGAGAAATTACATTCAGAAAGCAGGTAAAAATAAATGCATGATTTGAAAAATAAACACCCATGTAACCACCATCCAGGCCAAGAAATAACTTTGCTAGAACTCAAAAGTTTCTTGTCAATCCTTTAAAAAAATGTATATATTTATATTTTAGTTTTTCCTATATTTGAACTTTATATTAATGGAGCCTTCGTTCTTCAACATTGTGCTTATAATACTCATCCTGTTCCGTGTAACTGTAGTTCATGGATTTTCATTGTTGCATATTATTCCACTCTAATATGTACCTCACATTCTACCCTTGGATATTTGGGTTGTTTCCAATTTTCAGCTGTTACAAACAGTGTTTCTGTGCTTCTAAAAATATCCCTGTAGGCTTTTACGATACACAAATGCATGAATTTGTTTATGGTTTATTCCTAGAACTATTACTGCTGGTCACAGAGTATATCCATTTTCAACTTTCCCAGAAAAAGCCAAATTCTTTTCCAAAGTGGCTGCAACCCGTTTTTTCCTTGAGTCAGTATTGGTAAACTGTATTTTTCTAGGGATTTGTCCATTTCATCTAAAATTTCAAATTTATCAGGCATGATGTTTTTCATCCTGTTCTCTTCTTTTTGATGTCTCTAGCGTCCCCAGTGCTGGCCTTCCCCTCCTTTTAATTTCAATATTGCTCATTTGTGTCCGCTCTATATTATTCTCCATCAATATCCTCAGGGCACAAGTGGCTTCCATGATCACTTTCCTTTCTGGGGTCTTATATTTCCTTCCAGCTTGCCCTGGTTGTATCTTATTATCTTGTCAAGTCCTCATTGCTCTGAAGAAGAAGCTTTTAAGATTTTATCAAGCGTCTTTGTTTCCCTGGGAGGGCTGGTCTTGAAAACCAAGCCCTCTGTTTCTGGAAATTCATGGTCGTTCAAGATTCCTCTCCTTCCCGCACATCCAGCATACAGCACATCCCTTGATAAATGCCACCAGCTCTGCTCCTAAAACAGACCCCGGCCCCACCCACTGCTCTCTAGCTGTCATCCTGTAATAAAACATTTCACAAGTGCTGTCTTGACCCAGTTTTGAGAGCCTGGCTAGACACTCTCAACTCCCTTTTGTGGGCACTTTGCTGAACCCGCATCCCAACCTTTTCCCTGATTGGACTCCAACGCTCCCGAGTTACAACAACACACCGACTACCAGAGACCCCAAAGCCAAACATCCAGGGATGACACTTCTGCCTTGGGCCCTGGGGGTCATTCAAAATGTCCAATCCACAGGCAGCCCAGAACCTACTAACCCCCGTTGCTCGCCATCCAGAAGCTGCCACCTGCATTCCAGCTTGCGCTTGCCTTACTCCCCGGTGCCTGTGTGGCCCCGCGTGGCAGCCTTCCCTGGTTTGGAGCTGTAAGTGATCAAGTGTTCTGCTTTCAACTATCCGGGAGTCATCGTATGGTGTCCTGCCGCCATCGAGACCTAATAAAGGTTAAAACAACGACTTCGCCCCCTCACCTGCTTCAAGTCTCTGTCACCTCCAGCCTGGACCCCACAAATAGCCCCTGACTCTCTCCCTGCTCTGCTTTCCATCCTGCCAGAGTCCAGCTGTCAGAACGACCTTTCCAAGCCATAAAGCAGGTCCCTTCCTTCCCCTGCCTTGTCATTGAAGTTAGACTGAAAGCTGGACTCCCTCCTCTGGCTTCAAAGGCCTCGCCCCTGCTGACCTCTCTGACCTCCTCCCCTCTCCCCCCCGGTTACCTTGCTCTGGCCACCTTCTCTTCCTTGACTGGGCACGCTCTCTCCTCTCTCAGTCTTTATATTTACAGAAGCGTTTGGAATACTCTCTTCAAACCTTCACATGGCTTCTTCCTTCTCCTCGTTTGGGTCCCAACTTCAATGACCCCTAAGGAGGCCTCCCTGACCTTCCTTGCTAAAGCTGTGGGCTCTATTCCCAGGCCCTGGCCCTCCCTACCACATCACAATATGTGTTTATTTTCAAAGCATGTGTATGTTCCTGAAATAATCTTATTCATTGACGTGTTTGTTGTCTTGTTCCCTCCACTAGGATCAGTTGGTCTTGTTCAGGCTCATATTCCTAGTTCCCAGAACACCATCTGGCACATAGTAGGCACTCATGAATCCTTGGCAGGTGGATTCCTCAGTATCTAGGTAGGAAAACAGAAGCCACTCTAGGTACTTCAAACAGAGTGATTTAATACAGGGAATTGGTTACAAATATGCTGGAAGGACCAGGAGAGTAAAAAAGGGATGTGGGACCACTTTGAGCCCATGAACCTGTGCTGACCATCGATGCTGCTGGACTGTTGTTGTCGCCATTGATCAGGAGATAGGAGCTGGCACTCCCACTGATGCTACTTTCAGGAGAGCAATGGCTTTTACCTTCTTCCTGCCACATAATCTCACAAGGATCCTCCCACTGGCAGAACTCAACTGGAACTCAACTCTAAGAGTGTCCGGGAAATGTAATTTTTAAACTTCTAGTTGTGGTTATTCCAGGAAGAATATAGAAGGGAAGGGGTGAGTTAGAGGGGTGTGGCACGATAAGGAGAGCCTTTAAATGGCCAACCGCAAACTCCACGGCACTCTGTCATGTCCCTCCTCTTCTGCCCCGGTTCCACTTGTCCTGACCTGCTGTCCGTGAAGAGGCTTGGCGAGGGCTCATTACTGCTTTGGCCCATTTGGAAACTCCAGTGTGCTCCCCACAGCTGCTGTAGGTGTTCCCAGGGAACTTCGCCTTCAGATTCCCCGAGCCTTTCTGGAGTCAACAGCCACGGGGAGAAGAGCCCCCTTCTCTCCCACACTGGGCCTCATGCATTGCAGGACCCCAAAGCAGTTCTGCTTGTTGCGCCCAGACCTCACCAAGCTGCTCATGTAAGTGAAATCTGGACAATTCTGGGCCTCTAAACTTTGACCATGGGAGCTCAAACCCAGCCCAGGTTGCTGATCAGAACAGACACCACAGCCACCACTCCATGCCTCCTCTTATCTTCCCACCCCCTAACTCACCCAAACGCCCTCCTCCTACTCCAGAGGCAAGAAATGAAGACTGTTTCAAAGAGTCATTCAAGTCTGGGGGCACAGACACCTCCAGATTTAGAGTTGCTGGGCTCTCCAGATTCCCAGATGGTCAACTCAGTGAGCCAGGGAGGTTGTGTGTAGATCCCGGATGGAGAGAGGAGACAGTCAGTCTTCCAGGCTAGTCACGGTGGTCTCCAGATCCATGGAGGGTCAGCCCTCCAGAGCCAGGGATGGAGGGCTCTTTGGCTTCACAGTTGGACTGTGTTCCAGAATTGAAACTGGATAATCTGCTGGAACCAGGTAACGCAGTGCAAAATCAGGGAGGAAGCATCCACCAGAAACACGCTGGAGAATTCCAGAACCAGGAGCAGAAAGTCTTCTGGAGCCATGGAGTTTTCCCTAGAGTCAACCATGTTTTGGGGCTATAAATACCCCTGGAATATTTTCCAGAGGCAGGGAGAGAGATATTTCCAGAGCTGGATACAGCATTTCCCACCCCGATCCACAGTCCAGGTGTTTTCTAGAGCTAGAAATAGAATCTCTCGAAGCTGGAGAACCATCCATTTCTTGTGAGTACAGGACAACATCTCCAGAGCTGAGGGACGGTGCCCTTCGGCTGCCACCGTGGGAGAGGCTGCAGGGTGCTGTGCTGGGGGAGTCTCCGAAGGCAGGAGGTTAACACAGTCCAACTCGCCCCCAGCACTGTTCTGTAAGTCTCGCCCTCCTGGCCCTTCCCCCAAGATACCCTGAACCTGTTACCTCTTCAAGACCCACGAACTCAGGCAGAGACCTCATTAAAACGGACTCTCCTGTGCTTTGCTCCGAGGGCCCTCCACCCAGAGCGTGGGAGGTGGTGTCTCAGTCTGAAAATGTGTCCCAGTCTCTGAATCAGCCTCCCAGGTGGTCTCCTTCTAGACCCTGAGGCTGGGGCGTGACTCGAGTCTTATCACTTTAAGGAGTGCTTCCACAAAACCGGGTGGGCATGTAAATCACAAACGTGCAAGAGAGCCTAGGACCTCTTTTGTTTTCCTAAAATAGAGAATTCACTCCTTATCCTTCCAGTGATTATGTTGGCAGCTCTCCCTGATGCCCATAAGCCCCAAGTAAACCATCCTGGTGGTCCTGGAGTCAACATCCTGTTGTGCCAAGAACCTGGTCTTTGGAATCTGACAAACCTAGGTTCTATCCAGTAACGCTGTGTGGTCTTGGGTGAGTCACTTTATCTCTCTGAACTTTTCAAATGGGAATAATAATACCCACCTCGCAGGGTTGTCATGAATGTCTAAAGCAATAATGTGTGTGAAGACCCCAAGCATGCCCCGGGCTGGAGGGAGTTCTCCTCACTGTTCAATTGCAAGACAGGCCAGAGTTGGAAAAGTGGGGTGAACTGGAAGTTGGGGCACCTAAAAAATCCCCTGGTTCTGCCAAGAAACTCAGCTGTGTGAGTCTGGGCAATCACCTCCCTTCTCTGGCCCTCAGTTTCCTCATCTGTGAAACCAAAGGTTGAATAAGAGGATTCCACGGGCACTGCCAGCTCTGACATTCTGAAGATTACCCGAGTGTAAGATCTGAATTGATTCTCTTGACATTTAAGAAGCCATTCTTTGGGCAAGGACATCTGTAACCTTCGTATCAGGGATTTCGATGCGGTTTTGATGGTATTAATGTGGCATTGTGACAAAAACCCAAGCTTCTTGTCTCACCATCATATTTCGTCTTGTGTTTTCCCCAAGAGAGCGTATAACAAGTGTGGGTGACAAATGAGGAGTCAAAACACCACTGTGTGATGAGCTAAGCCCACGCCCCGCATCCCAGTGCAGAGCGGAGCCCTGTGAGGGTCCTGCTGGCCCCTCCCTCCTCCTCGAACACGCGGTAATAATAATGTCATGACTACAGCTGATTGATTCGATAGTTACTAGTGCCAGGCAACAAATCTTATTTAATCCTCAATAACAACCCTATGATTGTACTATAATGACCTGGCTAGCCAGAAAACAGACCCCATCAGTCTTCAGAAACCTGACCCAACAGATATGCAACTCTTCCCCCTGGGAGGTGAGAGAAGGGGAGACATGCTGGGGGAGGGGACCACTCCACAGGAGGCAGCGGCACTGACATGACTTATGGGAGGAGAGAGGTGCATGGAGGGTGGGAAGGATGGACGGGGACTGGGGCCAGGGGCAGGTCATGGGACAGAGGATGATGAAGGTTCGGGCCAGCTTTGTGGACTTGGACTTGCGAGAGGCTGGGTGCCCAGTGCTAGGAATACAGAGACGAACACCAGGCTGGGTGTGCGTGTGTGATGGAGGAAGACATGGAAACCGATAGGGTGACTCTCGAAACAAAAGTTGCATACACAGGTCATCGACGTTGGATGGAGGGAGAGTGATGATCCTGTCTGGTAGCCAGGAAAGCCCTTGCAGCTGCCCAGGTCGGGTGGTGACATCTACTCAGTCACTGGGCCTGTGGCTCCACCTCCTCCACACCCCGTCCTGAATTTGGTTCTCCCCATCTCCACTTTAGGGGTCTCAGTCCCCCCATCTCTCACCAGTCCCTGCAGGGATGGCTCTCCCAGCCCCCGCCAATCCATCCTCCACAAAGCGGCGAGTGGAGATCTTCCTAAAATGCAAAGCTAATCACAGCCCCCTCGCCTTACATCCCTCCAGTTGCCTGGGAATAGGGTCCAAGACCCCTTGGCACAACTTTCAAGCCCTTTGGGATCTTGTTCCTGCATCCCCTTTCCGCTTTACCCCAACTCCTCCTCCTCTTCAATCCTACACCCTCCCCCCATCTAATCTCCTGTCATAGCGCCCCACGTGCTCCTTGCTTTCTCTTACCTCCCGGTCTTTGCATAGGCTGTTCTCTGCACCTAGAATTTCCTTCCCCACCCTTCCTCATCCCTGACTCCTTCAGGTCCCAGCTAGGCATCCCTTCCTCCCAGGAGCCTTCCTGACCTGGCGGGTTGGGTAGGGACCCCTCCTCTGTGTTCCCAGGGGCCCTGTGCTCACCTTTCTTTTAGCCCTTAACCCACTGCTCTGTGATTTTCTGCCGGACCGTTTGCTTGCTCAGACGGGGGGCTCCTTGAGGGAGGGGCGGGGGTACTCCTTTCTGTATCTGCAGAACCCGAGGAGCACCTGTACGTGCTCATTACTGTTTGCAGGATGAACGGATGGGTGTTGGGTTCCGGGGCTGGAGGGCGGGGTGGGGTTGGCACCCGGCTGGGGGTAAGGCTGTGGCAGGGGGTGAGTGGGTGGTTTTAGAGGAGCTTGGGTGCTGGGGGCTGATAGGGGTCTCTGGGGCTGAGTGTGGGTGGGTGACTGGGGGGGGGGGGGGTCCCTGCGCCCCGCCATAGGCTGGAAAGAGGTAGGGACAGGGCTCTCCTGCCCGGAGCCTCCTCTCATTCCTGCCCGGAGCCAGCCTGGGCTGTCACAGCAACAGCCCGCCCTGGCGGCTGGGCCAACCAATGGCAGCCGCCTCTGGTGAGGTAATGCCCAGGTCTTGCAGCTCATTGGCTCCGCTTTTGCCCACGTCCGGGCTTGGGCTGCGGGTGGGAGACGCGATGAGGAGGAACGAGCCGGGGAGCTCGGGGACCATCTCTGCTTCAGTCGGTTCGATGGGGCCCTCCGCTCCGTGCGCCTCGCTCGGCCTCGGCCCCCTTTCCTCCTGCTCTGCGTCTTTCTCATCGCTTCCTCTGCGCATCCTTCCTGTCTCCGGTCGTCTTGGTTCTTTGTGTCTGTCTCCCTTAGGGTCTGGGTGTTTCCTTCCTCTCGACTCTCTGTCTCTGCCCTGGGGTCTCTCTGTCTCTGAGCGCGTCTCCCTGTCTCTTTGCATCTCTCTTCCCTGTCCGTCTCTCGCTCCAGTCGTGCTGGCGGGTGCCTTCTCCAAACAAGGGCGCAGTGAGAGCTCCGTGACTTGCAGCCAGAAGGTGACTCACTGCTTCAAACCGCAAGGCCTGCCACGCCAGTCTCAGAGGCACCTTCTTCCCGAGTTGGTTGGAAAGTGCTGGCACCCGGGCCCAGGTCTTGAGACCTTGCTAGTCCATTCTCTGCTGTGCCAAACCAGACATTTCTTCTTGTTGACTTGTCACCCAGCCAGATGTTCTGTGCTTTGGGGCAAGGAAGGGCATAGAGGGCAGATTCACAGAAGGAACAGGCACAAACTTCAGTAATTACAGCAGACAGCTTTAGGTTAGACAACTGGAGGAACTTCCAGAAGACTACAAATGTGTAGGCACTGGAATGAGTGAATCAAAAAGATAGTTGGATTTCTGCTCCACCCTTGCATCTCTTGGTCCATCACCAACACAACATATTGGTGCCTCTTACTGCCAGGCTCCTTGCTTGGCGTCGGCTTAGCCCCCTGGGCTCCAGGAGGCACAGCCCAGTCAGAGAGGCAGACTCACAAATCCTGGGTTTTGGTGGGATTCCAGAGGAGGGCAAAACTGACTTTGCCAGGTGCGAGGGGCTCAGGTAGGGCAGCTTCACGGAGGAGGTGACCTGTGAGCTGGTGTGTTTGGGAGAATGGCCAATAGCTTGTTGGGATCAGTCTGAGGGGAGCAGAATGGCAGGAGAGCAGTCTGGGTGAATCCACGGCTGGTAGAGGGTCCAGGAATTTGAATACCTGGATGGGGAGCTTACACTGGACCCCAGGGGCTGTGGGGAGCCGTGCAAGGGATCTGAGTAGGGGAGAGGCATGGTTAGATGTGGGTTTCAGGAATCACACTGGCAGCTGGGCTCCAGTCTGTCTTGCTCAATTCTGAGTCCCAGCACACAGCACAGCGCCAGCCCACAGTGGGCGCTCTGGCATTTGGTGAAAGAAAACATCAACCGGAGCGGGAGAGGTTGTTCTCATGGACGAAGGGTTAGATGATGAGACTGGCACTGGTGTGGCGGTGGAGGGAGTGGGAAAAGTGGACGGGTTCAAGAGATGAAAAGACGGCAGAATGGATGGGCCTTGTTCCTTCCCTCGAGGCTGCGGGGGTGATGGAGAGGGAGGTGCCCCAGGCAATGCCCATGTTTCTGGCTTGAGCAGCTGAGGGTGCGTGGGGGCGAGAGGGAACACAGGTGGAAACAGATTTCGAGGGAAAGGTGGTTAATTTACAGCTGGACCTGCAGAGCCTGAGGCGCTTGTGGGACGTCCCGTGCGCCTGTCTGTGGGAGGGTCTGGGCTGGGGTGACCAGCATGAAGGTAGCTCCTGAGGCCACTTAGGGACTGGGACATTTAAGGGTAGGTTTGTCAGGTGAGCATGTCCTTGACAACTCCAGGGGTTCCTGGGTTCTGAGCTACACTCTGACACTGGCTTGCTGTGTGACCTTGGGCAAGTCGCTTTTCCCCTCTGGGCTGCTGCCCCCTGATCTGCCAGCAGAGCCTCTCAGAGGTAGAGAGAGGTTTGGGCTACTTCTCTTTTTAAGGCTTCTGGATGTGGTTATATATATATATATATATGTATACATAAAGATGTGCCTAAAATGGGGTAACGAAGATTGTGGTTATTTACCATGTTGATATTTACAAATTAACATTATAAACAGACAAAGATACAGGGATTGTGTGTATGACCTCATTTGGAGATAAAAGTCCAGATCAGAGTCAGGTTGGGAAGGTAGGCCCCTGGTTCCCGCCTTCCGGGGAGCTGGAGTAATTGCCCCTTTTGGCAGGAAAGGTGCCTGGCTCCGGGCGGGGATAGGCTGAGCCACTGGCTGCTTCTTGCCCTAAGCCTGGACATTCACGCCCCTCCCCCAGTTCCTGCCAGCCCCCAACTCTGGGTCTTTTCTCCAGGAGCCACCAGAGGCTGTGCAGACCCCTGGCCTGTGGGTTTCCACAGGAGGGGAGCCCAGCATGGCAGTTCCTGCACGGCCACCTTCCTCCCCTCGTCATCCCTCAGGCGTCAAAGACAGAACCTTAGATGGAGTTGCTGGCCTTGCCTTTAGCTCGCCCTTGGGCAGGTCGCTGCCTCTCAGGGTCTCAGCTCTCAGCATCTCTGGGACCTCAGGCTGTAGCCTGACAACTGGCACAAGGGAGGCACTTAATAAACGTTGCTTTAATTGAATTAAATTGCAAAGTAGTTCATTTGGCTGGAGTGGGGGTTGGGATAAGGATAGTAGAGCTTGGGCCATTGTGGCCGTAAAGTAAGAGAATGCCTGCAAACGTGCTCTGGAAAAGGTTAAACTGACAAATATTTACAAGTCTTCGTCATATTGCATTTGGCCCCATGCCCCTGAACAGCTTCCGGAGCAAAAAGTAGACTCAAAGTGGGGTTCCTCCTCGCCCCCCCACTAAGAGGTCTTTATTTCACAAGAATTAACCATAAATACACTCTCCTTAACCCGGTGGTCGAGAGCAGGGACCCCGAGGAGGGAAGCCTGTTTCAAATGCTGTTCCATCACTTTCTGGCTGTTTGCCCTGCGTTTGTTAAACGCAAACGTAAATCTCAAATGTTACCCCCCTCATGGGGCCGTTATGAAGATTTAATGAATTATTAGATCTCAAGTATGTAGGACAGTGCTTGGCATGTGTGAGTCTAATACAGAAATATCACTTTTATTTTATTTGATGACAGTGATCTGGGTCTCTGGCCCCCTCCCCAGAGCTGCCTGCTCTTAGCAGTTGGCGGGTGTGGCAGGTGGGCTCACTCACGTCTGTTGGGCTGCACATTAGAGTCACCTGCCGGGCCTTTGGAACACCCAGTGCTGGGCTGTACCCTCAAGCCATGACATCAGGATCTCTGGGGGTGCATCCTAGGCCTCAGTGCCTTCCCGGGTCAATGCCAACGTGCAGCCGAGGCTGAGAGCTGGAGCTGAGGTCCTCAAAGTCGGGGCCCCGGACCAACAGCACCAGCATCACCGGGAACGTGTTCGAATGAAAATTCTCAGGCCCTGCCCCAGCTCTGCTGAAGAATCGGAAACTCTGGGCGCGGGTCCGAGCAGTCTGGGTTTTAACAAGCCCTGCAGGGGATTCAGAGGCAGCTCGAGGTGGAGCATCACCCAGCTAGAGGCTGAAAAGTGTAAGAAATGGTTTTGAAAGTCTCTGCTGTAAGCTGCATTCTGTTATGCCCAGTCTCTGACAGGGACAGGGACCAATTCCTGCCTAGTTACCACCGCACCCTTCCTACGGCCCCTCAGCTGCTTTATGCGGGTTCTCGTATTTAGACCTTAGAGCAAAGTGATACCAATAACCTCACCCCCATTTTCTGGATGAGGAACATGAGGCTCCAGGAACTCATGTAACCTTCTCAGGGCCTCACAGCCAGTTAAGGGGCTGTGTGAGGACCCCCAGGGCCGGCCGGGTTCCTCGAGCTTCGGCCTTACAGGGAAAGGGGCTGGGGGGCCTGTTCAAGACCCCGAGTCCTGGCTCGCTCCCGGCTGTTCCTCCATCATCCTCATGTTGTCGGGCACAGAGAAGGCAAAGCTCTTTGGATCACTGGTCCTCAAAATCATCCCGAGAAATATCTGAGAGGTTCGGATACGAGGGAGACCGTGTCCCAGGAGATGGAGCCGGTACAGCACCTGGCTCGGTCCTGGCACAGAGTCAGCCCCCCAAAACACCAGCCAGCATCACCATGAATGTCATGTGCTCGCTGATAACTATAGAGAGTAGGGCACTGGTTCATATTTACTATTCTTCATTGTTACCTTATCTATATTTTTATTGTGGTAAAATACACATGCCTATTATTTTTAATACGAAAGGTGTTCCGTCTTGTAAGTTTTCCCACACAACTTCCAAATATGGATGGAGCTGCAGGCCCAGCTGAAATGCTAACCCTCCACGCGCCCCCATCTGGGGCATCTGGAAGAGTCTGCGTGCGGAGCGAGGCAGCCCTGGGTTCAAATCTCACCTCTGTCACTTACCTCTGAGGCGGTGGGCAAGCCCTTCCTCTCCCTGGGTGTCAGTTTCCCCCTCCTTAAAATGGGAGGCGCATTACAGAATGTACACTTCTCCACAGGCCTGAGGGGTGATTATTCCTGTTGAAGGGAGTTGGGGCTCTGCTGACATTAATAAGCAAAGCTGCACATGCCCAGCCTGGGACAGGCTCCCTACCGCGGGACGCCCGGGCCAGACTCATCTCCTGCCCTTTTCTAAGCAAACTGCTTGCCGTGGGGAGGAGAGGTGCAGAGGGCGTCCACCAGTGTAACACTCCCCGTCTCTCTGCCCGTCCCTGCCTCCTGCCCGAGCTGATGGGCCGGCTTGGGGAAGGGACTGAGCATGCTTAGCTGGGCTTCCTCTGGGCCTCACTATGTCAGCCTGCAGAGGGGCTGCGCTCTCATGGTCTTGGTGGGCTGGCCCTGCCCCTCTGAGGAGGCCTGTCACTGTCACTGTCAGGGGTGGGGTATTCGCAAGCCCACTTGGCTGTAGGTCTAAAGCCACCTCCTCCAGGCAGCCTTCTCTGCTAGTCACATCACTTCACTGCTTCCCCATCTTGCCTGAGCATAAGCCAGATTCCTTGTGATAACCCACAGAAGTCTCACCATTCAGGCCCCTGTCCCTTCTGGCCTCATCCAACCTTACACCAACTTTTTCCCCTCCTCTCATTTGACTCCAATTACCCTGGCCATGCTGATTCTGGACTACCCAGCCATGCTTCTGCCTCAGGGCCCTTGCACATGCTGTCCCGATCCCCTGAAATGTTCTGCCCCAGATGAACGCATGGCCTTACTTACTTGCTTCAGGTCTTAACTCAAGCATCACCTTCTTTGCTTTTTAAAATGAGAATGCCTCCCACAACCCTCAGTACTTCATAATTCCCTTTCCTGGCTGAATTTTTCTCCTTAGCGTTTAGTGCTAACACACTATTTATTTACTTACCTCATTCATTGTGTCTCCCTCGCTAGAATGACCGCTCCGGGTGACCCTGGCTATGCTCGGTTCCAAGGGGGCACAGTGTAGCGAGTACTCAAGAGTTTGGGTTCTGCACCCAGGACGCCTGAGCTTAAATTCTGATTGGGGCACCCTCTTAGCTGTATCTCTTCACCTCTCTGTGCCTCAGTGTCCTCATCTATAAGGTGAGGAGATTGAGCTCGCCTGCCTTTCAGAGTTATCGTGGGGACGGGGGGAGCATGTGGGTACAGGGCGCAGCGCAGTTCTGGCATCAAGTAGGTGCCATCAGGGTCAGCCGACGTTTATCAGCTTTGTGGCTTGGGGAGGTGACCACCTGCCCTGCCCGCTCCTCAGGGTGGTTGTGCAGGGACCCTAGGGAGGCAGGGGAGGTGGCCCTGCTTGTGGACTCGATGCCCAGGATGGATCAGAGGAGCTGGGGGCCGCAGGCCTGAGCCTCCTTTAGGGACCTCAAAGGGAGGTGGCAGGGGGCTGGGGGCAGTGTGACAGTCTATCAGGGCGCACTTCAGCAGCAGTGGAAACAGGGCTGCTGTTACGTGACCCCAGGCACCCGGGGGCTTCTGAAGGTAGGGACCCGTGCTCAGTTAGACCCGCCGTCCGGCTGGTGACCTGGCCTCTTCCTTCCCCACAGCCCGAGTCACAGATGCACAAGATGGGGAAGTGGCCGCATCACCCTCACCTGCCCCGTAGACAAAGGAGAGCTGTGGGCTTGGGCTCCAGAGGGAGTAGTCTGGAGAGAAGTGGGGTCAGGGGGTGGTCTCTGGGACACCGACCAGAGTGACAAGGATGTGCTTGTGCCTTCCTCTGTCAGATTTGTGTGAGAGAATTTGTGAGAACATGGGTACACATGTGTGTCTGTGTGCGCGTGCAAGTGTTAGAACGTCTGCTGCCAACCATTCATACATGCATGCGCGTGCACACACACACCGCCCAGAGGCTGGCTGCCAGCATGCGCGAGGGCATCTATTCCCTTCACATGCTTGCTCTCAGGCTCGGGCTGGAAATGTCAGCGCTGTGCTGGGTGCCCGCCCCACGCTGGGCAGGGAAAACTTCGTTGCCTCAAAGATCTTGCTCTGAAAGGCATGGACGATGCAGGCCAGGAGTCCTGGCAGAAGGTGAGGGGGGCTCAGTCCAGGGGCAGGGGGTCCAGGCCTGGCCGGGGCTGCAAGTCCACTCCCTAGGGTGCAGAGGGGCAGCACTCACACAAATGAGAAAGATTGCTGATTGCTGACATTGTTTACATGTGCTGGTGCCCCAGACACCTCATGGGCATCACTTCATTTTTCAGATGAAGACAGTGAGCCTCAGAGAGGTTCAGAAAGTTGCCTGAGATTGCACAGCAGGAAAATGGCAGATGAGGCAGCTGAGGCTCAGAGATAATAAGTGGCTTTCCGTGAGTCACCCAACATGTTAAGGGCAGAGCTGAGATTTGATCTTGGTCCCTCTGATTCCAAAGCCTGTCCCCTAACCCCCGCCACACTCCCCAAGCTCTCAGGTGAGCCAGACATACGGGAGATGTGCAGAGAGGGGGACTTTGGGTGGCCAGAGGAGGGAGGGGCTGATTCTGCTTGGAAGGGTCAGCAGGTAAAAAGTGAGGCACAAGTGACAGCTGGGAGCTCTCCAGGGAGACAGGGTGGGGGGGGCATTCCACGAGAGAGACTAGCAAGAGCAAAGGCACGGAGGCGTGAAATAGGGTGCCACGTTCCTGTAGTTTATGGCTGCCCCATTGAGCAGCAAGACAACCTCCCATTCTCCCTCCCCCACCCCTATCCTCACTCAGAAAGCCCGATTGTCCCCTCTTCCCTCCGCCCCCCTCCCGTTAGGCTCCTGGGATCTGGACAAGAAAGGAGCTTGTCTTTCCTGGCTCTGCTGGAGTCCTGCCGCTGAGGTTTGGTTACCATGGTGACGGGCTCCATGGAAACGCGCAGCTGGCCTTTTCCAGGATGGGCCTGGACCCCAGACCACCTGCTGCTTCGTTGCTTCCCCTGGTCTCAGCACCCCGAGAAGATGCCTGGGTGGTCACTCTGCCACCTGGTCCTCACCCCTCCACCTTGGCAGGGACAGGAGAGTCCCCAAGGTCGGTGAGATGGTACTTCCAACATGAAGTGTCCATTGGGAGGCTCCAGGATCCCACATTAAACTCAGAATATGAAGACCCCAATTCTCTTATATTTAGGCAGATTGGGGGTAAGTCTTTATGCGGGCACTGCTTGGTGTCCCGTCATTCTGTCCCTGTGTCCCGGTCTGCCCCCTCCCAGGGCTGCCTTCTCTTCATTCAGTTTCTCCCCTGGTCCTGCTGGCCTCTGAGTTCTGCTCTATTCAGCCAACCATCTATACACTGTGGCGCCCATGTACACCTGTTTTGGAGAATTGACAGACTATGAGACCTTCCATTGGGCCAACCTGGGAGGGGACCCTAACACTACACTCATTAGCCATGCGACCTTGAACAATTCACTCCTTCTTTCTGAGCCTTGGACTCCACGTCTCTGAATACGTGCGTTATAGGGCTGCTTATTCAGCCAACAAACGTGTTGGAAAATATCTGCATTTATTGAGCACTTATTTATTTATTGCACTCTAATGCATTTATTGTGCTAAGAACTACACTTGCATCATCTTATTTGCTCCTCACGACAACTCTGTGAGACCAGAGTCTTATTCCCAATTTATAGCTGAAGACACTGAGGCCAGGAAGGTGCAGGACCCTGTCCACAGTTGTGCAGCAAGCAGGTGGCAGAGCAGGAAGAACGCAGATTCACCTGACGCTGAACGACGTAACCACTTTATGATTTGGTCAGTTAAAATTTTTTTTTTTTTTTTGGCAGGGAAAGATTCACCCTGAGCTAACTGTTGCCAATCTTCCTCTTTTTTTTTTTCTCCCTGAAGCCCCAGGGCCTGGTTGTCCATCCTAGTCGTCGGTCGTTCCAGTTCTTCTACGTGAGGTGCTGGCACAGCATGGCTACTGACAGACGGGCAGTGTGGTTCCGCGACTGGGAAGTGAACCTGGGCCGCCATGGTGGAGTGTGCAGAACTTTAACTGCTGGGCCATCAGGGCTGGCTCCGTTGCTTAATTTTTATTGAGCATCTGCCATGTGATTTTTCTGCCCTATGGAGCATCTACTGGGGGAGATGGAAAAAATGGGGAAATCATAGCATACAAACTGTTCTAAGTAGTACGTTGAGATAGAGGATAACAAGGGGATGCTCTTTAGAGGGGGTGAATGGGCAGGCAAGATTTCTCGGAGTAAGTGATACACAAGGATGAGAGATCTGAATGGTGAGAAGAGTCAGCTGTGAGAGGGAAGAGAGACCCAGGCAGGGGGAATAGCAGGGACGAAGGCCTGGAGGTGGGAATGGGTTTGGTGTGTCCTTGGGGCTGGAAAGGGTCAGAGGAGCTTGGAGGTGGTGAGCGAGGAGGAGGAAGGCGCAGGATGAACTGGAGAAGCAGGCGGGGGCTGGATCACGCAGAGCCTCATGGGCTGGGATGCACAGAGTGGTTTATTCTAAGAACAGTGGAAACCACCAGAAGGTTCCAAGCAGGAGAGTGAGTTGACCTGATTTATGTAAGGAGCAGCTCCCCCTGGCTGCTGTGTGGGGGTGGGTAGGAGAGGGGCAAGCAAGGAGGCCAGGAGGATGTTGTAGTCATCCAGGTGCGAGATGGTGGTACCTGGGCTGCACGATGGAGAGGGAGGGGGCTCCTGGGTCTGACATAGTCTGGATGTGGACCAGACAGAACTTGCTGATGGACTGTAAGCAGGGGATGAGGAAGAGGAAAGAATAAAGGATAGCTCCCTAATGTCTGCCTCGAGTGTCAGTGGATGACGATGTTGCTTACTGAGATGATGAAGACCCAGAGTGGTGCTGGGGGGCAATGCTGGACAACCGGCTTTTGCGGGGAGAAAACCCAGAGCTTATTCTGGAATGTGCTCCGTTAGAGACACCTGGGAGCCACGCGAGTGGAGATCCTCAGATCTGGAGTTCAGGGGAGAAGTCTGGGTTGCAGATATAAATTTGGGAGTTGATAGTGTAGACATGGTATTTAAAGCCATGGGGCTTGATGAGATCAAGGAAGGAGAAAGTGTAGACAGAGATGGGAGGGCAAGACAAGAGGGGAGAAGAGAAAGAGGAGTAGAGAAGAGGGGGGAGAGATGACGAGAAAGGAGAAGAGAGGAAAAGAGGGAAAGAGCGGGCAGGGAGGAGGGCTGCCAGAGGCCGGAGTGCACCTGTGCGTTTCTGCAGGAAAGCTTCACCGGTGCATCGGTGTCAGCCACTGAGGGCAGGTGGTGGCCCCACACACCCTGAGTCCAGGGGCACTCAGCCTCGGGGGTGAGGTAACAGCAGGGAAACTGGCCACCGGAACTCATGTGATCGTCTGGCCAGGGGTGAGAAGAGGTGCTGTGAGGGGCCCTGGGAGGGACTCAGGGTGTGGGAGGGAACATGGAGGCTGTCCTTCGGGAAGAGGGAGGGAGGAGAGGGCAGAAGCAGCTGGTACTCCCTGCAGCTTCTTCCCTGTTCCCAGTCCCTGTCCTGGGGGCGGCCCTTGGCTTCCTGGAGACAGCTGGGGGCCACGGGAAGTTTTAGTTTGGCTGCCTGACCTTGCAGCCACACAGCACATGTGTGTGCATGGGGTCCATGTTGGTGGGCACACGTGTGGCTTCAGGAAACGGCTGGGACAGCGTGCAGCCTTGAAGGCCTGACGTGGAGACACTACGAGCTGTGGGCCTCGGTGGGAATGACCAGCGGCTCTAAGCCTCAGGGTCTCACCTGGAAAAGGTGACAATAATGTGTGGAAATGCTTTGCCGGCTCCCAGGCTCTGCCCAAAGGTGAGGAATTCTTAGTGCCGTCCAGGCTACAAAACTCTGTGGGAGGCGTGCCCCCTGTTTTGTTGAGGGAGAGACACACACAGAATGAGACAGAAAGAGACAAGAAAAGAGAGAAAGACTGTAAACAAGACAGAGTAGGGAGACAGAGAGACGCAGGAGACAGAGTGAGACAGAGGGCGGGAGAGAGAGAGAGACAGAGAGACGCACAAAGAGAGAGAGCAAGAGAGAGAGATTTGGGAGGGAGAGAGAGAAAGAGAGAGAGGCAGAGACCAAGATAGAGATACAGGAGAGATAGAGAGACAGACAGACGGAGAGACGTGCTGGATTCCACAGTAAGAGGCAGTACCTCTGGGCGGTAAAACTAGGAGCGATTTTGATTTTCATCCCTCCGCTCATATTCTTTTCTGATTTCGCTCCATGTTTACTTAAATAATTACCTTTTTAAAGACATGGTTTCTGGATGTAAATTGGATTTTAAAAAGTATCTGCAATTTGGAAATAAATTATGAAAAGCTTTACAATTTGCATACAAATTGACCCAGAAATTTCACTCCTTAGAATTCAGTCAAAGGAAATAATCATGGTTGGGCCAGTGATTTAATTATGAGGATGATTTTGAAGGATTGTTCATAACAGCCGAACTTCCCGCCAAAACTCCAAAACAAAACCCACACCACAAACAAAACCCCTCTACCTTCAATGTACAAAAATAGGTGAATAAATAAGAGATGCTCCATTCATAGGCTGGATTTCCATGTAGCGTTTAAATGATGTTGCAGAAGGCAACTCATTGGTGTGGATCTTCAGGACATATATTATGTAAATGAAAAAACGAGTTTCCAAGAGGTATAATATAACTCAATCTTGTTAGGAAAAAATACGTCTGTACGTATGCATAGAGAAATATCTGGAATGTTTATCACCCAGGTGATAACGGTGATGTGTGACAATACAAAAGGATTAAAGTTATTTAAAAGCTTGTCTGTCCATTAGGGGTTCTTCCACATAGGAGGTGGCCCTCCTGTCTGGCTCTGTCCTCACAGGAGATGGAGAGCAGCTGCTCAGTCTACCGTGTGACAACCCAGTAGGATTTTGATGGTTATAATTAAATCACACGTCATCCATGTCAGTTCACACGGACTCATCGCAGTTTTTTTTTTTTTTTTTAACTTTGCCACAAAGGCTATATGGCACCCATTCAAAAAATAATAATTTGTTGCATTTTTTACAGACCGCGACAGTTTCATTCCCTTGATAGTTGCAAATCAAGGTCTACACAGCTTTTTAGATCTTAACTCTGGGGCTCTGTTCATTGGAACCCGGTGAACGCTCTAACAGGTGTATGGAGCCAGCCTTCTCCAGGTTGGGTAACTAAGAGGGGGTATACACCTTGAGATCTGGTCCCTTTGTTTTTTACAGGTTATCATTGTAACACCTTACAGAAATTATAGATTTTATTGATTTTTTATACTCATCTCATTCCAGGAAGAATTTGGGGTGGCTTACCAAATTATATGCGAATATAACAGAGGAAAAATAATTGAGGGGATCAGGCTGAGGGGAAACTAGGGATATGAAAATAAGACGAAAAGAGTAAAAATCAGTAAATAAAACACATGCCTGGAGGTTTTGAATATTTGCTGGATGGGGTTATCAGACTTGCTCGGAGCTTTCTAGAGGCTTATTTCCAGCATTTAACATGATCTAATATAGAACAAAATGTAAAGAAATATAAACCTTAGGCATAAATGCTCACCTTTCTCTCCAGCTCAACCGTTATTAACTTCTATGCAAATAAACCTGGGCTTTTCTCAGGAAAATAGTTCCTTTCTCTCACTTCTACTATTTCCAGTAGAAAGTCGATGACCTGCCCACTCGCCACAGAGAGGCGCCCCCAGTTTCTCTCCTGTGTCTTGTGTACGACGAGATCCAGCGAAGAGAGAGGCGTCGGTCCTCAGGCTCAGGTGCACCTCTTCTTGGTAGAAAGGAATTAGCCTCGGTTAAAGGGAAGACATTCGGCTTCCCTTCGCCAGTACTTTCCGATGTGTTAATGGCTCATTTTCTTGGTCCCCAAACAGGAAATATTCTGCCGCACCTCTGGTCCTTGTCCAGATCCAGTCTGCACTCTCTGTGGTGATGATTTTATTCTGAGTGAGATGTCACCTCAGCAACCAACTTACCAACTCACTCAATTAACCCGCTTCCTCTCCGTAATCGATACTCATTAGCGCCGAGTCGCTCCTCTCCTTTGCCTGGCATTTCAGCCACTCATTCAGGTCAACCTGTTTCTTAAAGGTAACGGTCTTTTCTCCCTCTGAACATGGAAACTCATTTGAACCCAACCGGAGGCCTCTCCCTGGGGCCTCTGAGGCTGTCATCCTAACTCGGCTCAGCCAAGAAGAACTGGCTGGTGATGTCGGTGGAGATGGCAGCAGAGTCTTCACGGTGGCTTCTGGTGTGCCAGTGGGTCACCAGGGCCTTGCCCACAGGGGAACTGGCAAGAAGGAAGATGGCACCTGACACTTGGAACCAGAGAGATGGCTCCTGCACACACATGAGGCTCCTGGGAGGCTGTCAGGGAGAAATACTGTGATTATATGATGATGACAGTGGACTGACATGGTTTGAGAACAGAGAGAAAAAAATCTTTATTGAAACCCAGTCTGTCCTTCTTCCTGCTCCGGTTCTAAGGCAGGACAGGGGCTGGTTGCTGCCTAATTCGTATGATGGGAGAGAAAACTCTAGACAACTTCCTTCGCTGCA
Source organism: Equus caballus (assembly GCF_041296265.1). NCBI lineage: Eukaryota > Metazoa > Chordata > Mammalia > Perissodactyla > Equidae > Equus > Equus caballus. The sequence goes on from NC_091685.1 coordinate 25,662,702, forward strand.
CAGAGCCCAGTGGGGGAGGGAGAAGGGGGCAATGGACGTTCCGAAGCGTCTGCCAGTTTTCCGACCTGCTGCTCCACAGGGGGCCTGGAGGGGACAGCCCTTCTGGGAGCAGGGATGCTAGGGGGTCTCCGGACGCCGGTCAGAGAGGAGAATGAACTTGTTCTGTCTGACATAGTGAGGGGAATGGAGTTCTGAGTCGCAGCCCTAAGGCAGGGGAGCCCTGGCGCCTGGGAAGCAGAGTCCGAGGGGGAGAGAGGCTGAGGAACACGGTGGTGTGAAGACCGGAGGAAAGGCTGCTATGCACCCGATGTGTCTCGAGTAGGAGGTGCTGGGGGCAGAGCTGGGGGATGCAAGAAAAGGGGCCACTTCCACCTCTGGGCATCTGGGCAGTGTGACGCTGACAGGAACAGCACCGCTGGATAGCAAGATGACCCACAATGGAAACATTCAATTAACTCATTCAAGCATTGTTCTAGGCACTGGATATACGTTAGAGGATGGAGAAGCAAGAGCCTCTGTTTCAAGGGGCTCGCAGTCTAGAGGCAGAGGAGGATAACAGGCTGCGAAGCAAACGGCTAAGCACTTCAGGTATGCCGAGGGCTGTGAAGAAAGTAAATCAGAGAGACAGCGAGAGGCTGGCACCTGGAGATGGCGGGGGTTGGGGGGACCTCCCTGAGGAGCCGACGTTGGAGCTGAGCCGAAGGATGAGGGGCCAGCAGGCAAAGAGCCAGGAAAGAGCGCTCCGGAAAGAGGCAAGAACAAGTGCCAAAGTCCTTCCCCGTCTCCAGAAGCCCCAGCCCGCCCGCCCCTGGCCGTGCAGTCCTTTCTCAGCCATCCAACCAGAAACGAACATTCTCCGCTCTGGGCGCCTTCACACCTGACTCCAGTCCCTCCCCAGGGCCCGCGACTTCTGGCACAGAGCGTGTTAGGGTTCCAGCCCTTAGAGCCACTCAACCTCATCGGTAACAACAATTTAAAAAATGCCAACACAGCTATGCGATACCACTTTTCATCTTGGACATTTGGGACATTAAAACAAAATCTGGTGTTAATCCAGCGATAATGTGTCTCTTATATGTTGCAAGTGGGACTACAAAGTGGTAACTTTTGAAAGCAACGTGAAAATATTTATCAAAAGCTTTAATAATGTTTGTATCTCTGGAACCAATGATCTTACTTGAGGATCAGTCTTGGGAAATAATATAAACTATGGCAAAGGTTTGTGAGCAAAGATGTTCACTGGAACGTTATTTATAAGAATGCACGACCGAAAACCGCTTCAGCGGGTAAAGACAGGAGAAAGGTTTACGTGATGGATCCGGCCATGGGGTATGGGGCAGCCGTTAGAACTGATACAGGGAAGCAGTGATGGTCTTTGCAGTCGGGTGAACCTTGGTTCAAATCCTGAAGCTTCCAGTTACTGCTGTGTGATCTTGGGCAAGTTCTTCAACTCGACTGGGCCTCAGTTTCCTCATTGGTAGGACAAGGGTATCATTTATCTTTTTTTTTTTTTTTTTTTGAGGAAGATTAGCCCTGAGCTAACTCTTGCCAATCGCCCTCTTTTTGCTGAGGAAGACTGGCCCTGAGCTAACATCTATGCCCATCTTCCTCTATTTCATACATGGGACACCTATCACAGCATGGCTTTTGCCAAGCAGTGCCATGTCCACACCTGGGATCCGAACCGGCGAACCCCGGGCTGCCAAAGCAGAACATGTGAACTTAACCGCTGCGCCGCCAGGTCGGCCCCTATCTCCTTTTTTCATGAGCAGAGACGAGTTATTTCCATGAGGAGCTGATAAGCCCCCCCGGGCAGCATATACTGCCCCAGGAGGTGGTCAGCACTCAGAGCACCTTCCCACTCCCCTGGTGACAGTTGACCAAGCACTTACTTCCCTGAGCTCACTCAGTCCTGACAACCTCAGGACTATTATTCCACATTTTGTGGGTGAAGAAACAGAGCCTCAGAGAGGTGAACAGACTTTGCAAAAGTCACCCAGCAATTAAGAGGGCCACTCAGAACCTGTCCTTAGGAATTCCGACCTTTGCACATGCTGTTGTCTCTCTCCCTTCTCCCCTGTGAACTCCTACTCATCCTTCAAGACCCAGTTCAAATATTACCTCTTCCAGGGAGCCTCTCCTGATGCCTCAGCCCAGGGAGGCCTGTGGTCTGGAGGCAAGAATGGGGCTTTGGTATCAAGTTTAGCTCCGGTTCAAAGCCCAGCTTTCCTCCGCCCCCACCGTTCCTGAGAAGATCAGGTGGCAATATTCTTGTTGTCTCTACCCTGCTGATCGAATAGGCAGAAACAGGGTAGCTCATTAACTTTCTCTGATAGGCAGTGAGGGTGATGAGGTTTAAAATGAAGTCGGTGTGCAATAATGGCAGCTGCTCTCCTTCAGCGTGGAGAAAACTTCCAGAAAATGGGAGAAAACTTCCCTAATAGCGCATGACCTTGGGCCTCAGTGTCTTCGACTGTCAGATGGAGCTCGTGGTGGCACTTCTGAGAGTTGTGGGGGAGGGTGGCGTGAGTTAACACCGTGAAGCATTCCCAGCAGTGACGATCTGAGCGTGGCACGATGGAGCTCGCGTTTCCTCTAATCTCGTTCCCGAAGGGCGTCCTCCGCCGCGGGCACTGTCTGCGCGCCGAGCCAGGGGCAGGGCTGCGTCGTCGGCCGAGGGCGGGAGCGGATGGGGGCGCGTCCCGGGGAGCCGGAATTTGAGCGGGGAGGAGCCGGGGCTCCGGGGTCCCCACCCAGCGCCCCGCGCTGCGGGCCGGGCCGACGGCCAAGGCACTGATGACACTCGCGGCTGCGGGGCGCTCCCGGGGGACCCACCAGGTGGCAGGTCACCCTCCGCGGGGGGCCTCCCCCAGGGTGGGAGCCCGGTGGGCGCCACGTCCCCTGCCCCGCCCACTGCCGACGCCCCGGATCTACAGGTACACAGCGGGTGGGGTTCCCCCCGGGGACCCCCAGGTTGGATTCCGGGTCATCTGGGTTCTGGGTTATTTATCTGCGGCTGGTTCTGGGGTCCGCCTGCCCGCGCTCTAATCCCGGCCCAGTCTCTTACTGGCTACGTGACCTTGGGGAGGTCGCTTAAGCTACCTGTGCCTCAGTTTCCCCCTGTAAACTGGGGATAATCATAGCACCTACATTAGGGTTGTTGTGAATTAAATGTGTTAATACAAGTAAAGGGTTTAGAATCGGCACAGAGTAAGTGCTCAGTAGCTGTTGGCTCTTGTTACTTGGACTGGCACCTGGACACATTTATGTTCCCTTAGGGGTGAGAACTGTTTTGGGAGTGATTTTGGGGAAGGGACTAGGTCTGGTGCCAAAACAGTGTTTGGAGCCCCTGCTCTGTTCTTACTACCTATGTGAGCCTGGGCAAGTCAGTCCAGATTTTGGAGCCTCAGCTTCCTCATCTGTAAGATGGGATGGGAACCTCCATCTTAGCCGCTTATTGTGCAGGTCAGTAACAAAGCATCGGCTCCCTCCTGGGTAGCCAGGCCTGGTGCTCTGCGGGTGGACCAGCTCTCACAATAACCCGGGAAGCAGCGCCCTTGCCTCTGGCTCCTCTGCCCATAACTTGCTGGAGGCCCCATCGCCAGGAGACCCAGCAGCCAGGCTTGGAAGCGAAGTCTCTCTGCTTCCTTGTGGCTGCTCCCAGCAAAGGAGGGGATGCCCGTCAGTGTGTTTTGTTGCTGCAGAGCTGGGCAGGATTTTGGGGAGACATCGGCGGGCCCGAGGCCCCCTCTGTAGTGAGGCAGGGCGGGGCAGTGGTTATGAGCTTGGCGAGGGCAGGCAGACCTGAGTTCTCCTCTCTGCTGTGTCCGTTCTTGCCTGGGTGGCCTTGGACAATCCCTCACCTTGAACCTCGGTTTCCTCACGTCTAAGGGGGTCGGAGAGCCCCCCGCTTCACGAGGCAGTGGCGCGGCTGGATGAGGTGCCTGGTGCAGAGCCCGGCTCATAGGACGTGCGCGCCGAGTGGGAGCTCGTGTCCGGGCCTGCTAGTGCTCTACGGTCATTTAGTGACCCACCATTAACCAATGCCCATGGATGTGTTGGGAATTTGGGCACAATCCCCACCCTCAGGCGTCCCCACTCTCGTAAGAGAGCAAACACATAAACCGTAAATGGTAAGTGTTCGTCACCTGCTCAGAGTAGGAGTCGGAGGAGAGGGGTCATTCCTGATGGTGGCGGGTGGAGGGGGCAGGAGAGGGAGCCCGAGGCAGAGGACGGGGTATCTTAGCCAAGGCCACTGTGGCAACCAGGAGTTGATCAGAGAGACGAGGGGACTGGGTGAGGGCAGCCCCGAGGGTCCCGGCAGCAGGACCAGGGGCCGAGGTGTGGACGTGTGAGCCGTCCCCACGGGTGCGAAGCGTCGCTAGGAGGCTCAGCGTGGCAGGACAGGGTCGGGCTGGTGAGGGGGCAGGGCACATTGTGAGCAGCCTGGATGGCAGGCGAGGAGCTTGGCTTCTGTCTGGGGGAAGCTCGGAAGGCTGAGGGCCGAGACAGTGTTGGGGGCGTCAGGTAAGTCCATTCAGCACGAACAGGAGCTCCCAGCCCTCACCCGCAGACAGCAGCGAGCCCAGCACTGGACGGGTTTGATTTCATAATCCTCAGAATGACGCTCTGTCTCACGTAGGCCCTATGATGATCCCCATTTGAGGCACAGACAGGTTAAGGAAGTGGCCCCATGTCACACAGCCGTTAAAGACCCAGCTGGGATTTGCAGCAGGCTGGCCGGCTTCAGTGTCCAGGCACCTGACCACTTCCCCTCCTGCCTCCCCGTGACCAGCCCTGAGCACCAGCCCTTCCAGGGCCGATTCGGAGAATTCCCGGGGGCATGTGTCTCTCCCCAGAGTGCTGGTCATTCCGGCTCTGTCGCTGGGTTCTTTCTCCTGGGCTGACTGACGGTGTGGCTTTAATGGAGGGGCCATGGCTGTTGCGGTGTGGGGGAGGGGAGCCATTTCTCAGAAATCCAATAAGGCGAGTGAGTGAGTGAGTGACTCAGGGTGCCGGCACCCCTCCCAACCCCCAGCCTCAGCCCTGGGGTCATGGTCACCCGGCCCCACCTCACCCTGCCTCAGCCCCTCCTTCCCTGCAGGGGTCTTGGGGGCTTAGAGTCTGTACCCTGTGCCCCCAACCCCTAACGCCTCTCCCCTCCCCTTCATTCCCCCAGTCCTGCCTCAGGGGCAACCCCCTCACCTCCACCTCCTGTCCTGCCCCTGCGCCATCCTCCTAGACGCTGCCACCTGGATCATTTTTCTCAAAGACAAGTTGGATCTTGTCTCCCTCCTGCTCCCTGTTGCCACAGGAGGGGGCCCCAATCCCCCAGACAGGCCAACAAGGTGGTTCACCATCACCTCCCACCCACCTTTCCAGCTCCGCATCCCCAAACTTGCACAGACGTGACCAACTCTTCATTGAGCATCTCCCTGTGCCTTCAAGAGCTTCTGAGCCTCTGTAACTGCTATTCCCCATGCTCGGAGTGCCCTTCTTCTCTCATCCTCATTGTGAAGTTCCACTTATCCTTCAAATGGCACCTCCTCTGGGCAGCCTTCCCTGATTTCTCCAGGCAGGGCTAGTTGCTCCTTCCTCATGTCCCCTCGGCACCTTGTTTGGCCTAGTATTAGCAGTGATCCCACTGTATGACAGTTACTTGATTAGCTGTCCCCTCCTCCCATCAGACTCTGAAAACTCCTCAATAATATCCAAATAGCTGCCACCACTGAGCTCTCACCACGTGCCGGGTACCATGCTAAGACTTCACCCATGTGATTTCCAGTTCTCCCAGTGGCCCTGGCAGCAGGTGCCACATCCATCCCCATTTTATAGAAGACAAATGGAAGCACAGACAGGTCAAGTGACTTGCCCAAGGCCACACAGCACTGAAGTGGCACAGCCAGCCTCTCTGCAGAGCTGGGATCTTAACCAGCTCCCACTGCTGCCTCCTTCTTCCCAAGACAGAGCCCGGCATGAGTCCGCTGTGCCCAGAGGTTTGCTGAATGAATGAATGAATGAATGGGAGGTCCCCCATAGCTGGGTCTCTAGGTCAGCCTTTGGAGGTTCAAGGGAAGGGAACAGACACGGACTGAGCCCGTGAATGCACCAGGAGTACCCCCAGCAGCTGGGACCCTGATACTATAGCTCATTTCACACATGACAAACTGAAGCGTAGAGCTCTTAAAGGACCCTCCCCCGCCCCAGGAAGGTGGTGGCAGAGCCAGGATCTGTGTGATTCAGAGTCCAGTTTAGGATGAGGGTCTGGGGACCCCTATGCTTCTGGAGAGGGGAGGGGGCTCCTTTGAGTTTCATCAAAGCTCCCCCTTCTTGGATGAGAACCCCGGAAAACCACCGTGAAGCCAGGGCTTGGGGTCGTGGCCCTGACTGATGGCCAGGTGGCTGAGCGGGGGCGCACACTTTCAGGCCGACAGTCCAGCTGTGGCTTGGCCAGGGGAGGCTGGTTGGAGGATGCGAGAAGGTGAGTTTGAGTAGCGTTAAGAGCCTGAGCGGTGGGACTGGACAGCCCCGGGCGTGCCTCCTGCCTCTGCTGCCTGTTAGCTGTGTGACCTTGGGTAATCGTCTAACCTCTCAGAATCTCACTTTCCTTGTCTGTAAAATGGGGATAATAATATGCCTTATACAGGGTTTTGGTGAAGAGCACAAATGTTGCATCCAGAGTGCTCGGCAGGGAGCTGGCCCCGTGGCCACGTGGTTAAGTTGGCATGCTCCGTTGCAGTGGCCCAGGGTTTCGTCAGTTCGGATCCTGGGTGCCGACGTGGCACGTCAAGCCACGCTGAGGCAGCGTCCCAGATGCAACAACTAGAAGGATCCACAAGTAAAAATATACAACTATGTACCGGGGGGCTTTGGGGGAGAAAAAGCAGAAAAAAAAAAGATTGGTGACAGATGTTAGCTCAGGTGCCAATCTTTAAAAAAAAAAGTACTTGACAGTTAGCACTTTGTGAATGTTAGCTCGTATTAGTGGGGTCGGAATCAGGCTCTCTAGAATTTGCGTCAGGTTGAGAGTCAGGACAGAATCAGTGAAAAACTAGGTTCAGGGCTGCCAGGCCTCTTGGGGTCTGTCTGCCTCTTGGGATCCCCCAGAGGACCCGGCTGGGGTGTCAGGAGGGGGTGAACTCAGAGCCGGCGTTGGGCGATCACAGAACGAAGAGTGAAACAGATTTGAGTTCAAATCCTGCTTCTCCCACCTATTTGCTGGGTGACCTTGGGCCATTTACTTGCCTCTTTACGCCTCAGTTTTGCCCTCTGTAAAATGGGGGTATTATTACCTGCCCCGAAGGAGTCTGGTAAGGATTTACCAAGATGGTTATACCATGTAGATGTGTCCGCCCAAGTGTCAGTCCCTTAGACCTCAATAAGTGTTTTAGTTTTTAAAATGATCTTCTCCTAAAGGGTTTTCCACGTCCTGTTCTTGGAGAACTACGTGGGCTGCTTGCAGCTGGCTTTCTTCCATCCATCCTTCCATCCCTCCTGCGTTGGTCCCTGTTCAGGGCCAGACCTGCAGTGGGCGCTGAGGATGCAGATAAAGCAGCTTCGGGGGAGGGGGTGCCCGGAGGAGGGGGGCAGGCTTCCAGGGGACTGCGTGTGCACAGGCACAGAGGTCTGGTCCTGTAACTGTGTGGAGCTCCACAGAAACCAGAGAGGGGAGGGGTACAGTAAGGACTCAGCGTTTCCAGCTCCTTCTAAGCCCGGCTCCTGCGTCTCAGGGGCGGACCTCCCGTGAACGAGGCGCGCGCGCCCCCTGCTGGCCATCCTGCGGACTGCACCTTGGGCTCTGGGGACTCCCGGCCGCTGGGTCTGGGAACCAAATGTCCATAAAAGGTGGAGTGTCTAAGCTGGGAGGCCCCTCAGAGATCGTCCACCCGCCTTACCATGGAGACAGGAGGCCCGTGTGCGGCAGGGAGCTGGCACAGAGCAGGAATTCGGGCTTTGAATCCAAGACTGGGCTCTGGCAATTTCTGGGGTGGGGAGGTGAGCTCCTCCCTCGGGGGGGATCCTCGCGGCTGAGATCCGGCTTGCGGGAGGTGGGGATGGGGTGATCGCGGAGAGCAGGGGGTGGGGTTCCGATTCTCGGCCCCTCGCCCCATCTGGCTGGCTCAGTCGTGGGATTTCCTGTTTGGTCTTGGAGCAATGTCACTGCAACCTGATAGCTATGAAATAGGAGCCCTAGGTGTGTGTGTGTGTGTGTGTGTGTGTGTGTGTGTGTGTGTGTGAGAGAGAGAGAGAGAGAGAGAGAGAGAGAGAGAGAGAGAGAGAGAGAGAGAGAAAGGGTGACGTTGGTGCCCATCAGCAGGTGCCCTGGGCTGGTGACATCACTGTACTGGTCTTCCTTTAAACCTTGCCCACTCCCACATCCCCAGGAGCTGCCCCCATTGTCTTGCCGTGGTCCTCCAATATGGGGGGGGGGGCATGAACACAGGAAAGATTCTTGCCCTCAGAGCCAGGGTAGAAGGTAGGGATGGATGTGGGAGCTGGGATGGGCTCTGTAGCTGATCAGAAGTGGAGAGTGGAGGAGAGATGAGAGCCGAGGATGCTGCCCAGGCTTCTGGCCTGGGGGAGGGGTTGCACCCTCAATAAAATGAGGGGGGACCTGCCCACAGCCACCTGGTGCCTGGAAGCTCATTACATGTGGAGAACACTGTTTCCTCCTGACCATGTCTTGCCCCCTCCCAGCCCTTCTTCCTGGCTGGGCTGCTGTGTACCAGTGTATGTGCCCCAGTGAGTGTGTGCACGGGCATCTGTGTGTGCATGTGCTGTGCATGTGCGTGCCCGTGGCCTGGAAGCTTGGTGTTACCAGGATGGGGCCTGAGGAGCCTTACTGCCCCAAGATGGGGCCTGCCCGTCTGGTAAGGACCGTTTGGTCTCTGTTCTTTTTTTTTTAAAGACTTTATTTGGCCCCCCCCAATACATAGTTGTGTATTTTTAGTTGTGGGTCCTTCCAGTTGTGGTACGTGGGATGCTGCCTCAGCATGGCCTGACAAGTGGTGCCATGGCCGCACCCAGGATTTGAACCGGCGAAACCCTGGGCTGCTGAAGTGGAGCGCACGAACTTAACTACTTGGCCATCGGGCTGGCCCCTGGTCTCTGTTCTGATCACACCGAGGTGGGGGTCTGAAGTCTGTCCCCTGACAGAGGATGCGTAGAGACAGCCTGGCTTAGAGTTCAGATGGGAGCTCCAGGCCTGCACCCATGGCCCCTAGCAGGTGGTCTTGGGCAAGCCCCTGCCGCTCTCAGAGCCTCAGTGTCCTCAGCTGACAAATGGGGACAAGGAGCTGTAGCTCACAGGTGCCCAGGGAGGACGAAATGGGGTGCTGCAGCTGGAGGTCTCCGTGCAGTGCTTGGCAAATGCCTTCCGTGGATGAAGGGGGGGGTACCATTATTTTTACACCATGTGCTCTCTTGCTCAGTAACAGGGCCCCGCCCCGCTTCTGCCTCCATCTCCTCCCTGCCGTCCCCCTCACTCGGCTCCTGCCCCGCTGGCCTTCCTCTGCGTCTGGAAGACACAGCCTTGGGCCCACCGGTGGCCTTGGCCGTGGCTCTGCCTCCTGCCCACAGTTGCGTGGCTGATTCCTTCTCAGCTTCAGGTCCTTGTTGAGTATCACCTCCCTGGGGCGGCCTGCTCTGATGGCTCTGGCTGAGACATCTGCTGGGCCCTCCAGGCTCTCTCTACGTCTCTGTTTTTTCCTCCCAGCAGCCACCACCACCAGAGCTGGAGTGATTGTGGGGCCGTTGTCACCCCTGCCCTGCCTCTCAGCTGAGCTCCTTCAGGCTGGGGACCCCGTCTGCCGTGTTCCCCCATCTGCCTGGTGTCTGCAACAGTGCTGGCATGTAGTAGGCCCTCGGTAATTATATGTGGACTCTGCAGAGGCCTCTGGTGCGCGGGGAACCCTGGTATTTTGGAGCCAGACAGTCCTGGCTCGACCTTGGGCTGGAATCTCAAAGCCTGGCTCCATCGCTCACTGGCCCTGTGAGCCCCCCGCCACCCCCGGGGCCTCGGTTTGCTCATCTGTCAGATGGGGCTGAGTGCCATCACAGCTGGTTTGGGGCATCAATGGCTGCACCGGGCATGCCAGGAGTTATTGATAACAATAATGATGGCTGCTACTTACCGACCGCAGCTGTGTGCCGGCCGCTGCTTTAAGATCTCTGCTTCCTTTAATTCATTTCGTCTTCTCAATCACCTTGAGGAAGGGACTATTGTTATCTCAGTTTACAGAGGAAGAAGCTGAAGCTCAGAGAAGCCGGTCACATGCCCAGGGATGACCTTGTCTCTCCAGGAAGGCTGTAGACACAGGTGTTCTGGGGCATTGCCAGTGTCTCTCCGAGGCGTCTCACACGTGCTCAGGGAGGCCTGGGAATCTGGCCATCTGAGTCCCAGTTCCGGCTCTGCCACTGACTTGCTGTGTGACCCTGGTGGGTCCCAGCCCCTCTGGAGGCCCGTTGCCCCGTGTGCACCGTGAAGGCCCAGGACCAGGCCAAGGAGTGCGATCTCCCGGGGCCCCCGTGGCAGGCGGGGCACAGGGAGGCAGCTGGAACCCGGCGGTGCTGGGGTGAGCCGGGCGGCGGCTGTCACCAGGTGGGGAGGCCAGCCCAGGATTGCTAGGTGTTCAAACTTTTCAAGAGAAGCAGCCCATTTGGATTTTGATGTGAAATCTGATTTTTAAATGTTGGCAACAATTTGAAAAGAAAGAAAAAAGAAAGAGATTGTGTGGGCTGTTTGGGCTCGCGGGCTGTCAATTTGTAATCTGTGGAATATCCGATATCTGGAGGCCCCTTACTGCCCTGGGGCCCTTGATAAAAATGACTTACACTATTGAGTACTTACTATGTCCAGGGACATGTGTGACATCATTTAACTCCTCCCCACCTCCCCAAGCATGACAGGTATTCCTCCCATGTAATATTACCATCTCCCTTTGATAGGTGGGCAAACTGAGGTCCAGAGAGGTTAAGTTCCTTCTCCAGGGTCACACAGCTAATAAATGGCAGAGCAGGGGGACAAAGCAGGCTCTCCTGCTCCAAAGCTTACTTGTGTCACCACCACATCATCCTGCCACAGTGACCCCAGTGCCCTCTGTCCAGCCTCCTGCCTGGCAGGGCTCCCTGTCCTGTCCTCCAGGGACTCACGCACTCACTGGCTGCCCCCAAGGCTGGTCTGGCGCAGTCTTGGCTCAGAAGGAGGGTGAGCTGGGCAGGAGGCTCCTCCCCACCAGGGACCCCTCTCCTCGGGCCCCCTGGTGCCACAGGCTGTGCTCGGGACATGCTGGCTTGAGGAGAAAGCCGTGAGGGCCATGGCCTCCTCCACCGGCCCAGCCACAGATGCCAGGAAATGGCTCCTCCCTTCCGAGGTCCTGGCGGGGAGCTGGCTAGTCCCCGGTCGGCAGAGCTGCTGTTGACTTTCCAGATTTCTCCAGCAGCCCCTGTGCAAATCGCCAGTGCACGGAGGCCGCGTGTGCTCGTGTTTGGGGTGTCTGCTCAGGTCCCTGTGTGATGGGGAGTTTGCACACGCATCTCTGTGTGAGCCGCGGGAGGCACATCCACAGCGGGCTGCAGTGTCCATCGTGGGGGTGCCTGGCTGCGGGCACTGTGGTATGGGCCGGTGCTACCTGAGGGTGCACGCATGTGCCCACACGTGTGCCTGGGCATGTGGGGAAACTCAAGATTTTTCTTAATTGAAGTGTCATTTACACGCAGTAAGGTGCACAAATCTTAGACGTATGGTTGGATGGATTTTTACGTATACAACCGTGTGACCACCACCTGGACCAGCGGCTCCTGGACCCCCTCCCAGTTGATGTCCCCCCGGTGACCGCTATTCCAGCCTCTATCGCGTGGCTCAGGACCCGAGTTCTCCTTGAGGTTTGATCTCGTTCTGGTTCTAGGAGCTTATTGGGTCCATGAATTCAAGCAGCAGCAGCAGCGAGGATTGTGGTCTGATATTTGGAAGCACTTCCAGGTGGACTTCCCTGGAATGTGGGGACTCAGACCCTTGGGAGGCTGCGTGAATGCCACTTCCGATGGCAAGGGTGGGGAACAGTGACTAAAGCAGCCACCGCTTATTGAGTATTTACAGGTGCTTTAGATAAATGATTTTATGTAAGTGCTGCACGACCCTATGAAGCTGGTGTGATTATCCCCATTTTGTGGGTGAAGACACTGAGGCTCAGAGACGGGCAGTGCAATGCCCAGGCTTGCAGAGCTAACGAATAGCCGAGTGGAATTTGAATCCAGGTCCGCTGTATCGAAAGCCATTGTTCTTTTCCTCCCCCCGGCTGCCTGTTTGGGTCATCAATGACCCCTTGTGGGGGCTGGGACCCCACTGTAGTGGGCTCTGGATGAGACACCCACTCTGTGCCTTCAAAGGCCCCATCCCACCTAGTGTTGGGTGTCACCTGCACCCCAGGCCTTCCTGTCACTTTGGAAATGAAGACAGTCTGAGCTGGACAGGCCTTTGTAAGTCATCTCGTCCAGCGCCCTTAGCTTGGGGCTGGGCGTAGGGCTCTCAGTTGGTGGGGACCTACCCAGGGTCACACACTGACCTGACTGCAGATTTGAGTGCAGACTCTAATGACTTTGTTGGTTGGACACTGGTGGAAAGAGCGGGCCTGGTCACTGTCAGGGATGAGCTGGGGTCGAGGAGCTTGCCTGTCCTCTTGGTGTCCGTTCTCTGAGCCGTCCTGGTTTTCAGAGTGGTAGAGCCCCGGGTCCTGCTGATCTGACCTCAACCACACGGGCCTGGCCAGACCTCGGCTTCCTTCAGCTCTACCTGTGCCTGGTGGGCTCTGAGGGAACCTTGACCAGACATTCCCATCGTAGTGTCCCTGCTGCACCTGCCACCACCCAAGCAGGTGGCCATCGGGGCCACGGAGCCAGAGTTGGCTCTGGAGCCATAGAGGGGACCTCAGGTCAAATCCTGACTCTGCCACTTATTTGCTAAGTCATCGTGGGCAAATCGCTTTGCCTCTCTGAGGCTCAGTTTCTTTATCTGTAAAATGGGCATAACAATGAGACCTACTTCCTAAGAGTACTGTGGGGATTAATGGTATAGATTTATGATTTATTTATTAATAGTAATAGATTCAGAGTATTGTGAGGATTAACGGTATAACGCTAGCCACTGGACTTCGCGTGTTTACCACGTGCTGGATGCCGTTATCCCGTTCAGTGTTCCCGGCAGCATTATGAGGCAGCTACTGCTATCATCCCATTTTACAGAGGAGGAAACTGAGGCTCAGAGGGGTTGAATGGTTTGCTGAAGGTCTTCCACTAGTCAGCGGTAGTGCCTGGGTTCCAGCCCAGGTCTGTCTGACTCCAAAGCCCAGAATGCTTAGCCCAGGAGGGTTATTCAAGATACGTAACAGGCAGCCTGGGCCCGGAGCCATCGGAATAGACGCCGGCCGTAAATAAACAAGCTGTATATTCTCCCAGCCCCGTCTTATCCGTTACACACTCAACTGTGTTAAATGGGATTAATCCAGGAAATGAGATTACAGATGTCAAGCAGCTTGGAGCACCACGAGGCCTCCGCCGCGTGGGTTTCTATTTCTCCCTGCGCTGTGGGGCAGGGGGGCTGGCCTGTGGATCGGAGGCCCGGGCTGAACTCTGACTCTCCCATTAATTTGCTGCCTGGCCTCTGGTGAGTGTTGGAAGAGAGTTTCCAGAATCATGGATCCACAAGGTCTACACCTGCTGAGGGCATGGGGCTCAGTTAGCCTCGATCAGGCCCGTCCACGAGCTGGTTACAAAGGGCTCCTCCAAGCAGACCCCAGGCCTTCAGCTCGGCCGCGGTTTATCTCACTCAATTAAGGGATCGCACGTTAGAGATTTTAAGAAACAACTTAAAAAACATATTTAATGTGCACAACTTGATCACATTTCAGGTATTTGATCTGGAGAGTTCTGACAGATGCGTGCACTGGCGAGAGCGCCTCCACAATCCGTACACCTAACATTTCCAGCGCTTCCCGAAGCTTCCTCGGTCTCCTTAGCCGCACGTCCCTCCCTCCACTCCCATCCTCAGGCAGACATGGTCTGTTTTCTGTCACTATAGATCAGCTTGCCTTTTCTAGAAGTTTATATAAATGAAATCATAAACTATGCAGACTTGTGTGTCTAGCTTCCTTCATTCAGTGTCCTTTTTGCAAGATTCATGCACACTGTCATGAGTTCCTTCTTTTTTTTTAAATTTAATTTTACCTTTATTCATTCTCTTATGTTCTTTCGTTCTTTTTTTTTTTTGCTGGGAAAGATTCACCCTGATTAACTCTGCTGTCAATCTTCCTCTTTTTTTTCTTCCCCCAAAGCCCCAGTACGTGGTCATATATCCTAGCTGTAAGTCCATCTAGTTCCTCTACGTGAGCCGCCACCACAGCACGGCTACTGACGGGCAAATGGTGTGGTTCTGCACCCGGGAACCAAATCCAGCCTGCTGAAGGGGAGCATGCTGAACTTTAACCACTAGGCCGTCAGGGCTGGCTCATGAGTTCCTTTTTCTTGCTGAGGAAGATTCCATTGCGTGGATAGACCACAATCTGTTTTCCATCCCCCTTTGGAGGGACACTGGGTTGTGTCCAGTTTTGGACTATTATAAATAAAGCTGCTAGGAGCATTCCTGGATGAGTCTTTGTGTGGATATGTGTTTCCGTTTCTCTTGGGTAAATACCTAACAGTTGAAGAGCTGGGTCATGCAGACTGTTTTCCCAGGGGGTTGTGCCATCTTCCATTCCCGCAAGCTGCATACGAGAGTTCCAGTTGCTCTGCAGCCTCACCATCACTTGGCCTTGTGGGTCTTTTTGGTTTTAGCCATTCTGATGGGTGAGCAGTGGTCCTCAGTGTGGCTCATGCTGCAGGGTTCAAGAACAAATCATTTCTTCCCACCTCCGATGTGCTGGGAAGAGCTGACCATGAACCATGGAGAGGATGACCAGTGGGCCTTCAGGGCGAGTGGGTGTTGATTTGATTTATGAGATGCCAGAGGGCAGAACGAGGGTTCAGAATCAGAGGGACCCAGAGGGAGAAAGTTTTTGTCTCAAATTTCAGAAAGAACTTTCTGTGTGTCAGAGTTATCCAGCTAGGGGATGAATTTCCTTATGGAGTAGTGAGCCCACCATGGCTGGGAGGGGTCAAGCCTTTGTGTGCTTGGTCAAGATGTGTGGATGAGAGATTCCAGCCTCAGGTGGGGTTTGGACTACATTTATTTTCTTTCTTTCTTTCTTTTCTTTTTTTCTTTTTTGGTGAGGGAGATTGGCCCTGAGCTAACTCCTGCCAACCTTCCTCTTTTTGCTTGAGGAAGATTGTCACTGAGCTAACATCTGTGCCAGGCTTCCTCTATTTTGTGTGGGACGCTGCCACAGCGTGGCTTGATGAGCAGTGCTAGGTCTGTGCCCAGGATCCGAACCTATGAACCCCAGGCTGCTGAAGCAGAGTGCGCGAACTTAACCACTATGCCACCAGGCTGGCCCCATGACCAGATTTCTAATAAGCTTCCCCCGGCCCATGGATCTAAGAATCATCAGTGATGAAAAGCTCGCTGGTAGCATTTGCATGAGTATCTGCATCTTGCTGGCTCCACCCCACCTTCTGCAGGAACCCCACGTCCTGGCTGAGTTCCTCTCCCCTCTCAAGTGTGTGGATGAGTCCTCTGTGCTCATGAATTGGAGCGGGCAGCCACCTGCGTTGTCCTCTGTCCCCATCGATCGCCACTGCCACTGCTGCCTTCAACTTCTCCGTCAGGTCCCCGTCCCGCCAGGTCCCACTCCCTGGCCTTCAGGTCCCCAGTCCTCCGGTCAGTGCAGGAGCTTGCTGTTTGTGGTCAACGTAAGGAAGAGGGCTTCTCAGGGGTGGGCCCCCGCAGGGCTGCCTGGGCCGTCCTACACCCAAGCTCCCTCTGCTCACGCTCAGCCTCCTCCTCCTGGGGTGCTGACCGGGCTGCAGCAGCGCCAGGAACCAGCTGGCAGGACGTGTCCAGACCGACTCCCTCCACCCCAGGCCCCTGCTGAGCCTGGCTTGCCCCCTCATCCTCTGCTTTCTCTCCCGAAGAGTTTCTCCTCGGCTCCTGACCGTCCTTCCTGGCCTCCCACAGGCGCCCGCCTCTCGTCCACCGTTCGTGTCTCCCGTGTGTCTGAACCCCAGCTCTTGGTGCCCCTGCCTCCTTGTGACCCAGTGGCTGCTCAAAGACAACTGGACGCTGAGCATCACTCTACCCCACGCCCTAGACATGTCCAGTCTCAGCTCTGGCCCCGCTGGCCCTCGATCACCCAGTAGAAGGGATCAAAAGACACTCGTTTTACAAAGAAGGCGTTCTTTCGGGCTGTGTCCACCCCACTTGACTCATGTGTTGGAATCGGACAGTGCATACACATCTGAACTGCTGTTAGAGAATGAGCTTTTCTGTGTGCACCAGCCGGGCTCGAAGGCGGCCCCAGTGATCCGCCCTCCTGGCGTCCGTGCCCCTGTGGGGTGCCCCCACCTCCCCAGTTTGTACCAGGGTTGGTCTGTGTGACCAATAAGGTATGGAAGAGCTGATGGGGTGTCACTTCTGAGATTGGCTTAGATTATTTCCCTGGGGAAGGCCAGCTGTCCTGTCGCGGACAGCCCGAAGCAGCGGCCCGTGTGGTCAGCTGCAACCTCCAGCCAATGGCCAACAAGAGCCCGAACCTGCTGCCAGCAGCCATGTGGGTGAGCCTGAGTGTGGGCCCTCCAGCCCCATCAAGCGTCCAGACGACTGGAGCTGGCTTGACCTCTTGCCTTCAGCCTCATGAGAGACCCGGAGTCAGAACCACTCAGCCAAGCTACCCTCACTTTCTGCCCCTGAAAAAGCGGGTGAGGTAATCAAGGCTGCTTTCAACCTCCACCTGTGGGAAGGCTCATTTGTTACGCAGCAATAGCAACTCAGACACAGGGATCAGGTACTGGTATTTGAGAGAGAACCATGTCCCCCTGCCTGACCCACACTGACAACGGGCACAGAAGCCTGAGGTAGCCTGATGCTCACCCTCCTGATCCAGCACAGCCAGGGGAGTCACCTGACCCTGGCTGGCCCCTTCTAGAAATTTCTTTTCTCTGTCTTTTCTCATTTACTTCTTCCTCCCTTCCTCCCTCCCTCCCTCCTTTCCTTCCTCCTTTCTTGCCTTCCCTCCTTCTTCTCTTCCTTCCCTTTCTTTTTCTTTCAGCAGGGGGAGAGGATTGAATCAAATAGCTGGGAGACTGAGCTGGAATAGTGGGTAAGTTCTGGGGGTGGACCTGCCAAGCTGATGTGCAGAGAGAGAAAACTGAAGTCAGAGAGAAGCAGGGATGAGAGACCCGGAGGGAGGGAGCTGCTGCCTGAGGACCCGGCAGGTTTCGTGTCTCTCTGTCGTGATGCTGCTGGTGGAATTCTGGGAAATTCCTCCTGTGCTTAAAATAATCTTCCTTTTGAATGGAGTGTCCTCACTTCTGCTTTTACCAATCAAATCATCTTAGGTCAGTAACCTTCGTAAGCGACATTTTTGAACAGATGGAGAACGTTCCATCGAGTGGGCCTGTCTTGGTTCGCATGACTATTCTCCTCTGGTTGGACATTTAGGTTATTTCCAATTTCTGTCTTGTATAAACAATGCCACGGTGAACATCTTCACCACTCAAAGCTTTTTTCTCACCCCCAATGATATCTTCAAGACGTTTTCCTAGAAGTGGGATGGGTGGGCCAAAGGGTAAAGACCTCTTTAAGCAATAAAAATGTCCCGCTAAGTGACTTTTCAGAAGAATGGCACTGACCCTCTGCCTGCAGTGGAGGAAATTATTCATCTCGCCCGCCCTCCCCAGCGTTAGGTTTCTCTCATTTGGGGTTTTATTCTCCTGCCATTTGTTCGGCCGCTGTGGGCCCGGCTCTGTGCGTCACCTGGGGGCAATGCTCACATGTCACTAATTTAGCCAGCAGCCATGTTGTGCCAGCACCTCTAGAGTCTAGACAAGTCAGCAAAGACCTGTGTCATTTTTCTTTTATTTAAAATGAAGTGGATTCTGAACACCACTTAAAAATACATTAATAATGGTGTTGGTGTGCTATCCGTCTTGCAGAAGTGACAGATGTTTCCCTCAGCGAAGTGCTGAAGTGGGAAAGTGGGTGAGGGAGTCAGGAGATCGATCGCTCCTGTCAAGGGACTCGTTACCTCTCGCTCAGATGTGCTCCTTACTGGCTCCTGCCTCTGGCTCCTGCACCCCCGAGCCTGGCCTGATCTGCCCCGACGCCGACGTCTAGTTAATCTTGCTGCTGTGGTTCCGGAAAGTGGGATGGGGGGTGCTTGGAGACAGGTGGCCGGGGTTCGGTCTGGGTTCCATCACTGAGTCGTGGGTGTGGTGGACATCTGCTTTCATTTCCCCCTTTTCTCAGATTAGCACTCTGATTTTCCTTCAGGGTCCCACCCTGCCTGCCTCTTTCTCAGTCCTGGGGTGTCATGTGGGGCTGACATGGCCCTCCCCTGCACCTCGTCCTCACTCCAGGAGGAAGAGTATTATACCCAGGCTTGGCCACTGCAGACCTCTGACCCAGTGACTGGTTCAAGGGTTGGCGTGTGTCCCAAGCTGAGCCAGCCATTGTTTTAGGCCTGGATCCAACTGTACCTGAAGTTCATCCTTTAACATCCTAGTTATGAGCCAAATACCTCTTTCTTTCTTCTTCTTCTTTTTAAAATTCAGTCTGAATTGGGTGCCTGTTACTTGTAAACAAAGGAGTTGTGACTGATACAGTGCGATCTTGAATAAGTCCTTTCTCTTTGGTGGCCTCAGTCGCCCCATCTGGAAAGTGAAAGATTTGGATTCTCTGAGCCTGGGAGGTTCAAGTCCCTCATCTGAGCTGTGGGGCCCCACACGTTGGGAGGGTCACAGATGGGCGGGCTTGCTCACATTGGGAATCCGTCGAGGCTCAGCCTCTCCAGGAGAAAGCCCAGTGGGCATGCTCTCCCCAGCCCTCCCTCCAAAGGGCTGCCCTGGAGTGAAGGCAGTGGCAGAGCAGGGCCCTGAGGGGAGAGCCAGGGCATCCTGAGGTTCCTCAGTGTGGAGCACTGTGACCAGCAATGAGATGTGCTGCCCCTGCTCTGTGTCTCTCAATGGCCCCCAAGTACATTCAGGATTAAGTGCCATCGCTTTGGATGAGCAGAAGGCCAGGCTCTACATAGGGCTTAATAAATATTGAATGAATGAATGACTGCCCTTCATGACCAGGCTCTCGCCTGGCTCCCCAGCCCTAAACGTAGACCCCTACCTTCTACTCTGCCCCACTCCCCACTTCCTTGAACACACTGTGTCCCTTTGCGCCTCAGTCTCATACATGCTGTTCCCTCTGCCTGGATCTCTTCCTGCCGCCCACCTGGCAAACTACAGCTCACTCACTGAGTCAGCAAGTACTTCGGGAGCCCTACTATGTGCCAGGCTCTCTTCTAGGTGCCAGCATCCGCCCAAACATTCATTCATCGACCCTCTTCTCATGGAAGAGGGGGAAGGTGGGGGAAGGGGGGGACAAATACAGAGGCATCAGAAGGTGGTAAACGCTGTGGAGACGGTCCCGCAGGCAGTGGAGATGGGGAGCGTTGGTGGGGGCACGGGGGTATTTGTTTCTCATGGAGGGTGGCCCAGGAAGACTTCTCTGATCCAGTGGCGTTAGACCTGAGACCCGAAGGAGGGGAGGGGGTGAGCCGTGCACATCATCAGAGGGGTGGTCCAGGGGGAGGGAATAGCAAAGGCAAGGCCTTGTGAGCAGGGAGTGAGCTTGGAATGTCCTAGAAACAGCCAGGAGAATCCCGTGCTGGAGTGAGGGCAAGAGGCAGGGGTTGTAGGATAACAGCAGGGGGCAGGGAGGGCAGCTGTGCAGGGCCACGCTGACCACCCACTGGCCTCGTATCCTGAGCAAGAGGGGAGCCACAGGAGGGTTTTGAAGGAGACGAGGTGGACAGAGGGAGACCAGGTGGAAGGTTCTGGCAAAAATCGTGGGTGGTGGCGATGGGAACAGTAGAAGCCATCAGATTCTGCATCCATTTTGTGGGTGAAAGGGGCGGGATCTGCCCATGCGGGTGCCGCAGACGGGGGGAGTGAGGATGAACAAGGGGACAGCGGATGTCGTGCACGCGCTGGAGGCTGCAGAGGGCCGGCTGGGGTCCGGGCGCCTGGGATTGGGCACGTTGACTTCGAGATGCCCGTTACTCAGCCACGTGGACTCCTGGAAACGAGGGTGGACACGGGCATCCGGAGCGCTGGGGCAAGGTCAGGGCTGAAGGAAGGCGGTAAACCCAGAGACCATAGGGGGTTACTTGGGTAGGGGGTGAGGGCGGAGGAGAGGCCTGGGAACAGGAGGAAGTCCGGACAGAGGCCACCTGGGAGTCAAGAGGACAGGGGAACGTGCTGCTGGCCGGTCACTGGTGACCTTGACAGGAACAGTGGGGAAGAAAGCCAGTCAGAGCCTGCTCCAGAGGGAAAGGGACAGGATAGACAGGAGACGGGGCCAGAGACAGGTCGGGGGTCAGGGATCAGGGGCCAAGCCTGAAGGAAAGCAGGGGGCAGGGGACAGGACGTGGTAGAGGAAAGTGCTGCGGGCAGAGCTGGGAGGAGGGAGGTCACCAGGCTGGGCAGCAGGCAGGTACGTCGTCTGGAGGGTGATGGGAAACCAGCAGAGGACTTCGAGCCCTCCAGTTATTTATTTAAAAAACGCTCTGTGGCTCCCATGTGGGGACTCGAGGAACCTTTGATTCCAGCACCCCCTGCCGAGTCCTTCCTGCTGCCCCTTCTCTGGGACCCTCGCCTCCCCCCCTCGCCTGCCCTCCCGGTGTCCCGGCCTCTGTCTCCGTGGCCTCTGATCTCGCCAGGCTGCGTGCGTGGCCGCCTTGGCCACCCGGGCCCGCGGAAGTGGGGACAGCGGGCGTGTCCTGGGCAGATCCAGGGCCTCTCCAGCCCATGTGAGGGCCCTTTGTCCCTGCCAGCACTGCGTTTGATCAGGCCCTCGTGGGGCCGGAACAGGCCTCTGATACTCGCAGACAAAGGGCCTCTGTGAGAGGCCAGGAAGCGAGGAGCTGGGAGTTCTCTGCCCGGGACCGTCTCAGAGCCCAGCGCTCTCCAGACCTTTGTTACTGTTACGTCACTGATGGTGTTGTGCTTGGTTGGACGGTGCTGTCCGCCTCCGTCTCATTGCCCGGCTCTGAGCCACCCCACCCTGCTTCCTGCCTGGCCCCTCCAAGGGCCCTGTCTGGTGTCCTGGGGTCTCACCACCCAAGAGTGACGGAGTCACGAGTCAGGGTAGCGCCAGGACTCACTGGCTGCCAGCTTCAACCCATCCTACCCCTTTCTGAGTCTCGGCCGGTGAATCCTCACGACGACCCGTGAAGGCAAGACCGGGATCGTCCCCATTTTACAGATGACCAGACGAGGGCGCGGCCGGCTGAGGTCACTGCCCAAGTTCCTGGGAGGATCGGGGCTGGGCTGGCCACAGGCAGCGGCTGACTTGCTGGGTTGTGCAAGATCGTGACTCTTGACCTCCGCATTTTGTAGAAGGCCCCAAGGGGAGGGACTGTCTGAGTCACACAGGCAGTTAGGAGGGAGCCAGACGAGAGCCCCGGGCCAGGCCCGTGGAGCACGGAGGGCTGGGTTTGAACACTGGCTTGGGGATGTTCCCTGTGGGACCTTGACTGGGCAAGTCCCCCACCTCTTCTGAGGCCTTTTTCTCGCCTTGGGGACAATGACCCCCTTTCGCAGGATCACTGTGCTGACTGAATGAGGTGAGGGAATGTCTGGTGCAGAGCACGGCCTCCAGGTGTGAGTTCCTTTCCTCTCCCTTCCCGGCTCCCAGGTATCATTGCTGACCACAGCGCAAGGGGTGACATGTTCCAAGGCACTTATGCCTCAGTGGTGGCCTCTGGAACGTCCCCTAAAGCCATGGCTTTTCATCAGGGGGCCAGCCCACATCACCCGGGAACTGCACAAAAGCCCATGCCCTGAGTCCCACCCTGGAGATTCTAAACCAGGCTCCTTCAAGCCTTTAGATCCAAAGGAGTGAATCCCTAATAGTGGAATGTTCGACAGTGATGGGTGGTGGAGGAGAGACTTGGAAGGCTGGAGTTGGGTGTGTGTGTGTGGGGGGGTCCTTCCCACATCCCCAGTGCGTTCGGTCAGCCCTGGCTGAGAAGCAGCCCCCTTGCCTGGTGGGACAGCTAATGGAGTCTGCTGAGCTTTGCACTTAATTAAAAGGGATGGGGGATCAATGGTCTGGCGGCTCAGGGAGCTGCTGATCGGCCAGGAGTCGCTGTTCAATCTTCCTGGTCAAACCTCGTTTCCAACCGTCATTTCCCGAGGTGGGGGATCCAGGCTCTGTTTCTCTCCTCACTGCCCTCTTGTCCTTTCCTAACAACAGTCGATCTTCACGTGCGTGGCAGTCCGGGCTGAGGGTCCTCGGTGTCCCCTTGAATCCCCCCAACACCCCTGCGCGGCAGGTACACTCATCATGCCCACTTAACAGATGAGGAAATAGAGGCCCTTAGACCACGAGACCGCTCGCTCAAGGTCATACAGCGGCCAATCTGTAGGCTAAGATTTTAAGACTGCACTCTTCATCAGCACTCAGTGCTGCTCGGTACCAGATGGGAACACAAACCCAGGTAGGCTGTGACCAACAGGAAACTTAGTTAGCAGTGTTGAAAGAGCTAGAGGTTTATCATTCTCATATAACGAGAAAGCCTGGGCTGGTGCAGTAGCTCAGCAACACTGTCAGAGAACAAGTTCTCTCCACTCTGCTATCCCTAACTTGTGGTTTTTGCCCTCATAGTTCCAAAGCAGCTGCTGCACTTCCAGCACTCACGTTTGCGTTCCAGGCAGAAAGGCAGCAGAAGGGTCAAAGGTCTCCTCCTTGGGAGGCTTTGTCTTTTTGTTTGGAAAGTGAAGGCCTTCCTAGCAGACTCCCACCTAGATCTCCTTGGCCAGAACGCGCCCCTGGCGACCCTTGGCTGGAAGGTAGTTAGGAAACTATCTTAGCCTTCTAGCCTCTGGAGTTTCAGCAGGCAATGGAGGGGGTGCTGGGAAGGGTGTTGGGGGGGGCCACCCTGTGTTCCTGCCTGGCCTTCTGTTGTGGTCTCTCACCTGTTTAATGTCCCCCGCGAGGCTCATTTCCAGCCTGGGGAGAGGAGGGGCGTTAGGCGTGGGCAGTGATGGGAGGCCTCTCGAGCTTGAAGGTCAGGACGGTTTGTTTCTGGGGCTCATTTTTCTCATCCGTGAAACGTGGCCTCGACCCTTCCTGCCTGGCAGGGTGGCCAGGAGGACTGAAGGGGACCACGTGCGCCGAGGGCCAGGCCCTGGCGGCTGAGTCGTGGAAGGTGGCCCGTGGCGTTCTGGGAGCGCGGCTGCCGAGCAACTCGCGGTCCCCCTGCGGACGTCGGTTCCCCGGCTGGAAGCGGAGTGAACTCATCACGTCTGCGCCTCAGGCTGGCTCTGCGCACTCAGAGGGACAGGCACCCGGTGCATCCGCGGCCGTCTCGCCCATTTCCGGGGGTTTCCCTGGGGCCGATTCCTACAGCGTGAGGCCCTTGTGGAGGTTCCCGTTCCACTGGGAGGAGGTGCTGCAGGGACCTGAGGAGGGAGGCGGGGCCGGAGCTGGAGGAGGGCAGGGAGGCGCTGCAGAGGCCCGCGGAGCTCCCCGACCCCTGCTCCCCGGGGACCCATCGGATGGTCCGTCCTCCACGGCCTGTAACGGGCTGACCCCACTGCCCTCCCCACCGCAGCCCCGATCAATGGCTCTCCGCTGGGCTTTGAGCCAGCGACCACAGCGGCCTGGCCTGCCAGGCCGGCCACAGCACTGTCCCCAGGTATGCCTCCTGGAGGAGCAGAGGGGACATCTTGGGGCCCTGACCTGCTCAGGAGGGATGCAGACAGTCTCTGCCTCTCTGTGCCTCAGTTTTCCTGTGACTCGGCATCCTGGGGGAACAGGGGATGGTGGGAATGCTGTATCCCCTGCCCACAAGTCCGTTTTGTCTTGGTCCCTGGTCTGTCTGGGCCCAGCTCTCCCGGGGCCTGGAGACAAGGAGCAGGCGTGAATGTGCTGGGCGATGCGGCTCTCAGGCTTCCACTCCGATCTGCCGTGTGGCCGTGGGGGGGTGACTTCTACTTGGGGCTCATCACCTATGTAAAAAGGTCCCCATTCTAAGCCCCTTCCAACTCGGACATCTCCACAGCTGTGAGTCCATGACTCGGAGTGTCCCCTGCCCAGGAGCAGCTTTCAACACGACCTCGGGGCCCCCTGCCCGGGAAGGTGCCCAGGACAGTGGTCCTCCCTCCCTCTGTCCGGAGCCGGAGGCGCTTGGTTCGCGGGTGCGGCGCGCCCCCTGGTGGCTGCTCTTTAACACTGCGCCGTCCAGGCCCGGGCCCCCGTTCTCCCTGCTCTGCGGCGCCTGGCAGGTCGGGGTTGGGGGAAGCAGCTTTCTTTCCTTTTCTGGGGGATGAACGGAGGGGTGGGGTTGCTATAGTTCCTGGGAAACTTTTTGTCCCCAAAATGTAATCCTGCCACAAACATCCCAACCTCAGAGAAACCAAGGTGCTGGCTGGGATTTTTATTGTTTCTGGGGAGCTGATGTGGGTACCTTGTCTCTGTAGGGTGAGTGGGTCGTCCCCACGTTTGGGATGAGGAGACTGCGTCTCATCGGCCTGGGTGATCAGGTCCCTGCTGTCCCACCCCATCCTGGGACAAGGCGGGGACTCTGGCCTCCCAGGCTGGCCTCCCAGTGTTCCCTCTGCTGGGATCCTCTTCCCTTCTTTGCAGGAATGCCCATCCTTCGGGTCTCAGCTCGACTGCCCTTTTATTTATTTATTTTTACATAACATACAGTTTACTGTTTTAACCATTTTGAAGTGCACGGTTCAGTGGCGTTAAGTACTTTCACATTGTCGTGCAGCCACAGCCACTATCCGTCTCCAGAACTGCTCCATCTTCCCAAACTCGAACTCTGTGCCCATAAGACAGTAATGCCCCATGCCCTCCTCCTCCCAGTCCCTGGCAACCACTGTTTTACTTTCTGTCTCTGTGAATTTGCCTATTCTGGGTGCCTCGGATAAGCTGAATCCTACAATATTTGTACGTTTGTAACTGGCTTATTTCACTTAGCATGATGTCTTCGAGGTTCGTCCATGGTGTAGCATGTGTCAGGATTTCCTGCCTTTTTAAGGCTGAATAATATTCCGTTGTGTGTCTATACTGCATTTGTTCTTTTTAAAGATTGGCACCTAGGCTAACAACTGTTGCCAATCTTCTTTTTTTTTTTTTTTTCTACTTTATCTCCCCAAACGCCCCCTGTACACAGTTGTATATCTTAGTTGCAGGTCCTTCTAGTTGTGGGATGTGGGACGCTGCCTCAACGTGGCCTGACGAGTGGTGCCATGTTCGCGCCCAGGATCCGAACCCTGGGCCGCCGCAGTGGAGCGCGTGAACTTAACCACTCGGCCACGGAGCCGGCTCCTATACTGCATTTTGTTTGTCCATTCATCCGTTGATGGACACTTGGGTTGCCTACACCTGTTGGCTGTTGTGAGTAATACTGCTGTGAACCTGGGTGCACAGATGTCTGTTTGAGTGCGAGCTTTTGGTTCTTTTGGGCATATACTCAGAAGCGGAATTGCTGGATCACGTGGTGATTCTAAGTTTGACTTTCTGAGGAATCACCATGCCATTTTCTGCAGTGGCCGCACCGTTTTACCTTTCCATCAGCAATGTCCGAGAGTTCTAATTTCTCCATATCCTCGTCATCACTTGTTATTTTCTTTTTTTTTTTTTTGACAGTAGCTATCCTAATGGGTGGGAAGTGGAATCTTGGTGTGGTTTTGATTTGCATTTCTCTAATGATTAGTGATGCTGAGCATTTTTTCACGTACTTATTGGTCTTTTATTTTTAAACGCTTATTTTCCCCGACCAGCAGCTGGAGCATCATCTGAGAACTTGTTAGAAATGCAAAGTTTTAGATCCCATCAGGGTCGACTGAATTGGAAACTCAGGGCCTGAGGCTTGGCAATCTGGGTAGCCAATACTCTGGGTAATTCTGATACAAACTCAAGTTTGGGAACCACCGGTCTCTGTGTTGTGCTGGGCACTTTGCAGAATTATTTTATTTATGGCACTATTCTTATCTGCACTTGGCAGATGAGAAAACCAGGGCTCAGAGAGGTGGAGTCCCTAGCCTAAGTCACAAAGAGTGTGAGCTCCTAACCTGCCCATGTGGTCCCTTCTCCGGGATTTACCGGGAGCCTGGGACCGGGTTCTCTGTATGACCAGCAGGGGGGGCCCTTGACCTAGGATCCAGAGTGTAGGCTTGGGGGAGTGGGGAGGGCAGAGCTCGGGAGCCCCTGGAAGCTGGGCGGGACTCTCAGGGCTCACCCCGCAATCAGTCTCACACCACTTACCCGCCCCTAGCTCTCAGCTCCTGCCTGCAAACAACCCTGGGGCAGGGACTCGGGGCAGCCTGGCTGAAGTTTGAGAGGTCCCATTAACAAGCTGTGTGATCTGGGGCGTGTTGCTCAACCACTTTGAGCCTCAGTTTCCCCATCTCTAAAACGGGCTTACCACCCTGCTTTGAGGATCCGTTGAGAACATGGAAGTCCCTTCATGTCTGAGGCATTTTGGCTTCCTGGAAGGTTAAGATGAACCATGCTCTATTTGGGGGAATGGAAAAGTGAGCGTTTACTAAGGTGCTAAGTATGTGCTGGTGCTCTCGATGTGACACTTTATTTTCTGCCAACATAGTGAAATCAGGAATGTTATCCCCATTTTACAGATGAGGCAACTGGACTCAGAGAAGAGAAGTGAGTTGCTCAGAGCTCCCACGGCCAGGAAGCAGCAGAGCTGGAGCTCACACGCTGGTTCTCTCTTCTTCCAGGCAGCCGTCCCAACACAGGGCGAATGTGCCGTCCAGGAGGGACAGGCCAGGCGGGGAGGCCTCCATCCTTCCTCCCTCCCTCCTGCACTCTGCGTCCAGGCTGCTGCCTGCGGCTCCCCACCATGAGCTCTGCCCCTGTGGGCAGATCCCTCCATGCTCCAGGCTAGACTTGTGTCCCCTCAAAATCCCTATGTTGAGACCTAACCTCCAAGTATTGGTGTGAGAAGCTGGGGCCTTTGGAATGGGTTTAGTGTCCTTATAAAAGGGACCCCAGAGAGCTCCCTCGCCATCCTGCCTTGTGATGATGTGCGAGAAGTCGGCTGTCTGTGGACCGGGAAGTGGACCCTCACAGACGCTGAGCCTGCCGATGCCGTGGTCTCGGACTTCTAGCCGCCAGAGCTGTGAGAATTAAATTTCCGTTGCTTTGTAAGCCTCGGTTTTCTCGTTGTGTGATAGAGACAAGCCATGGACGGTTCGGGATTTTCAGCTGCTCCCAGGATGGGAGGTGCAGGGATGCAGCTGGTCATGGGGATGGTCTCAGGGTCTCTTGGTTTCCAGGCTGCCCCTCCGTCTCGTGTGGCTCTGCCTGTCCCTAGGTGGGTGGTGGCCTCACTTTCTCTTCTGCAGACAGGCTTCCTCCATGTGGCCATGAGGACAGTAGGGCGGGGCCACAGGCAGCCTGGGTTATGTCTTCACAGCCTAGCCACCCCAGGTAGAGTGTCTCTACCGGCATCTCAGTATAAAACCCCAGGGCGAGAGTCTGATTGGCTGGTCTATTCCTGGGCCAATCACTGTGGCCAACTGGAGGTGTGACATTCCAGTTGGCCAGATCTGGGTCACATATCCACCCTTGTGGTTGGGGAGAGGGTCCTGACCCCTTGGGGTGGGGTCAAGGCAATCAGAAACAGCTAACACACCACACTTAGCATGTGCCAGCGCTGCTCTAAGCCCCTTTAATGCACAGATTCATTTAACTCTCACCACATGACCCCATTTTACAGGCAAAGGAACCAAGGCAGCGAGGCGCACGGCTGGTGCACGGTGGAGCTGGGGTTTGAACTTAGTCTGGTTCCTGAGCTCGTGCGGAAGGGTGACTGTAAAGGCCGTAGAGATGTCAGAGGCAGAGGGAAGGGCCGTTTGACAGACAAAAGCTGTCTGTGTCCCTTCTGCCACCTTTGACGGCACAGAAGGCACCCAGACCTGGGCTTGGCACACAGTGGGCCTTTTGGGATGGCAGTGCCCCTTCCATTTCCTTGGAAAATCAGGGCAGATCAGCTTCATTGCCAAGGAACCAGGTTGGTGAGCCCACTTGAAAGGTCCCTGGCTGTAGCCCAGCCTGAGCAGCTCGGAGGACCACTGCTCCCCTGCTGGGAAAACTGGAGGAGGCCATTCGGTCCCTCCCCCTGCATCCCCTCCCCCCTGGACAGAGGTCTCTCTCTCTCAGTGCAGAGGGAGCCCGGGGAGAGGGCCTGGGGTCGGGGGAGAGTCTGGAGTCTGAGGGCACCATGCTCCTCGGGCATCGCCCCCCTCCTGGGCATCGCCCTCCTTCCCTCTGTTATCCTTGGAGCCTGTGGGTCACTGGCCCACGAGGGCCAGGGGTGGGTCTCTGCTGAGCACACAAACACCAGCCCGCCATCCAGTGGCCGATGAACAAGGGGAGCCCTCAGCAGAGCTCGATAAGCTTTCCAAAAACAAGACTGGGCCCCTGGGATGCTGCGTGCCTCCCTCCTGCTGGAAGCTGCTAATTTATGCTAATGAGATGCATGAAAACCCCAAGTCCCCAGCCGGTCCAGGGTGACAGGGAGGATCCAGCTGACCAAGCAGAGGATGAAGGGGACCTGTGTTCCCCAGGCTCCCGGGTCTGGGTCCTGGCCCTTACCTGGGCCCCTGGAGCGGCCCCAGTTCTCCTGACCTCTGCCCTGCTGGACCAGAGAGGCCAGGCCTTATCCTGGTGCCAGAGGCCCTGGGGAAGGGGAAAGGGATGGGAGCTCTGGGGCACGTAGGCTGCCTGGCTGGGAAAGGGCCAGGTCCCTGACAGGCATTATCTCACTGACTACCCTCCCACCTCCCGACATACACATAGGAGTCACTATGGCCCTGAGGATGTGGAGGCCGGGAGGGGTTTAGTGGCTAGTCCAGAAATGTAAGCAGTTGGTGACAACTCTGGTCTCAGGCAACCTGGGACAGGGTTCCTGGATTGGGCAGCGAATATGGCGTGGCCTGGAGCAAGCTGCTTACCCTCTGCACCTCAGGCCCCTCATCTGTCAAATGTCAAATGGGGAGGATGCTGCTGTGTGGGTGGGAGCTCAGCAGACTCAGCTGTGACCATCAGCAAATCCTGCAGCTGAGTGGGAGCCGCTCCACCTGTCTGACTCAGAAGCCAAGCTCGTCCAGAGGGCCCAGGCTCTTTCCCCCCTGAGGAGTCTGGGGACAAGAAAAATCCCAAGGCCCACACCATTTCCATCGGAGGCCCCACCTCGTGTTATATGCCAAGTGCAGGGGCAGCTGGGGGCCCTGGGGCCAGATCTCGGCTCCTCTGGCCCCTGGGCAGCAGCCTTGGGTCGTGCAAGGGGCACGCGGTTCAGGATCAGGGATGTGGGCTCAAGTCCTGGTCCTGACTTCCTGGAGGTCACAGCTAGGCTGTGAAGACATAACCCAGGCTGCCTGTGGCCCTGGCCTCCTGGTCTCATGGCCACATGGAGGAAGTCTGTCTGCAGAAGAGAAAGTGAGGCCACCACCCACCTAGGGACAGGCAGAGCCACAGGAGATGGAGGGGCAGCCTGGAAACCAAGAGACCCTGAGACCATCCCCATGACCAGCTGCATCCCTGCACCTCCCATCCTGGGAGCAAGTGGAAATCATGAACCATCCATGGCTTCTCTCTATAGCACAACGAGAAAACTGAGGCTTATAAAGCAACTGGTCTGCCACGGTGTGACCCGAGGGTGGGCTTCTTGCTGTGAGATGAGGTCTGCAGTCGAGCGCCCCAGGGTCTGTGCTGTTTCTGCTGCCGGAAGTGTTCTGCTCCCTCCTCACCTTTCGGGGCACACGCTGTGTCTACGAGGCCCTGGCTGCTCCCACCAGGCTGAGATGCCATCTCTTGGACCTTAGCTGCTGCCCTCCTCCTGCTCACTTAGCCACCCTCTCCCGCCCCAGTGCTCACCCACTCGCTCCGGTGCCCTCCTCAGTGTTGTCTGCACTGAGCACCGTGCCCAACACCCGCAAGGTCAGGACAAACCTCACTTCTGCCCTTATGGTTTTCTCTGGTCTCAGTTTCCCCATCTGTACAATGCTGGGAGGGGTCATCTGAGGAGCTGTCAGCTGGGTCTTACTTTTCTGGGCATACCATGACCTCTGGCTGGTGAGGGACCCCAGAGGCAGGGGGACGGCTTCCTTGGCCTTCCAGCGATCAGCTGATATTCTGAGTGGCCCATCTGGAGGCCTGGACCTCGCAGCTGTGAAGAATTAATTTAACTTTTCCATGGAGGCCTTGGCTCCCAGCCCCGGCCACGTGAGTTATTTTGGGACACCCTGGTCGGTGCTCTCTGCCCTCGTCCAAATAAACGGGCCCCAACCAGCGAAGCCTGGAAATCCCCACCCACCCTCATTTCTGGCCCTGCTGGGTTGTGTGGCCAGTCAGTGGCCGAAATCTGGCATATTCTCTGGATTCCCTAAGCCTGGGCTTGGTGGAATATGCACAGATCTGAAAACGTCCTGACCTATTCACGGCATTGTGGTCTCTGCACTGGGCAAGGGCATCCTTCAGTGAAGAAAAATAAAAGTAAAAATAAAATAAACATAAACAATCCCAGTGGCAGCCCACAGAGTGTGGCGGGGCGTGCAACACAGCCCGAGACCAGGAAGAGAACCATTTTCCTGTCAGCTGATCACAAACACACAGGCGGCCCATGGGACCGGGCAAAACAACTCTAATTTTTCCACTGAGCGCGTCAGCCCTGACAAAGTTGGCTACGGTTCAGAGTCCAGGTGTCCTGGGGCCCCTCTCCCTGTTTCCCATCCCTTTATCTCCCCAACCAGGGCCTCATGCCCTGCTGCTGGCTCCCTGTGGGGTCCTGCCCAGAGACAGGTGTTCCCAGCTCCCCTGGGAGGGCCAGAGAAAGTCCCACTGTCCTCCTCGGGGCAGCCAGGGGTCCTTGCAAATCTTCTATCTCAGCATCCACAAGACAGGGCTTTTTCAGGGCTTAGGGGGCGTCTCTCACATCAGACAGCTTGGATGCTTCCCAGGGCTAAAAGATGCCCCCAGCCTGGCCCCAGCAGTGAAATGGGGAAGGAACAGGGCTCACGGGGGCCGGACCTCTGCTTTCTTCTGTTAGGGCAGCAGCAGCCTGCACTTATGGAGCAGTTCTGGTGTGCCTGGCATGGTGCCAAGGAGTCTACATTCTGCTTTAATGCCCATAACAACCCTGCGGGGAGATTCTATTCCGGGGTGTGCTGGTAAGCAGGCTCTCTGAAAAAGCAAAACAAAACAAACCACAACAATTCTTGCTGACTAGCAGTATTTGCCAATTACTGTGTGTAAATACTTCCACGTGGCCCACAGGTTGCTGGACAGAGAGTCAGGAATGCGCGTGCGCAGGCGGCCTCGGGCCCACGGGAGTGGCTCCGAGTGTGCGGCTGGTTCTCTGTGTCCCGTTCACTGGGGGCGGGTACCATCCCCACCGGCAAACGGGTGCGTGAGGCGAGCAGCTTTCTCTCTCTGTTCTGCACTGACCTTCATTTCTACTCTATGCTTTCGCCCTGTTAGTGGTGGAATTAGCATCATCTCATCATTCTTGGTCCCTCAGTCCCTGCCCCTGGGTTGTCTAATGTCTGAGGATTTAGGCAGCGCTGGGATGCTGGTGGGGAGGGGCACATTAGACCCCAATATTGTCATCTCCCAGCCTCCCCCACCTTGTCCCTGTTCTTGTCTCATCCTTGCAGGGCACTGCCGAGTCCTTCCTCACTCCTGATTACAACGTCCCTTCAGAGCACCAGCACCCTGGGGCCACGTTGGTGCCATGCCTGTGCCACCGTGGGAGCAGGGGAGGCATTCCATTCTACCTGCCCCTCTGAGGGGGGAGCTCTCGGGTTGCCCGCCACAGGGCAGGGCTCTGGCCGCTGCATCTGCCCACAGAAGGGCCATGTCCCCGGCTGCTGTGCCGGGTGGGAACTCTGCTCTCACCGCATCCCGGGGCCCTCCCTCTGTCTTGGGTCTCCAGAGCCATCTGGAGAAGTGTCACTCCAGTGGGGGCTCAGGGAGGCCCAGCCTCCCAGCTCTCTCCACGGCTCTTGCATGCCCCCTCCTGCGGCTCTGGAATCTTCCTGGTCTCGAGGGCAGCGAGGACTTCTCTGGTTCGTCACGTGGGCTTCCACATATTCATTCTCTGGCAGAGTCTGGACTTCTGAGACTCAAAAGCCAGTGGATTTGACTCCTCTGATGTCCGCATTCTTCTCTGTCGTTCCTTAGAGAGCAGCATGCCCAGCTGCCCTGAGCCGGGGGCAGGGAGGCGGGAGGGGGAAAGGACATGGGAAATTCTGGGAACGGAGGTATTGGCGAATCTTTCAACCTGTGATCCTACCATGTGCTAAGAAGGAAACAAGTGCGGAGGGGTCAAGTGACCTGACCCCCGGTCGTCTAGCAGGTCAGAGCCCGAACTGGATGAACCCAAGTCCCTAGCCCCATAGAAAGCCACTATCCAGAGGATGGGAGGGTTGTCCCCTTGGACCAGATGGGGGATGGAGGCCTAGAGAGGAGAAAAACTTATCTAAGTGGATGCACAAATCGAGGCAGAGAGAAGACTGGAACTCAGGGCTCCAGTCTCTGTCTGGTGTTGGCCCCACGGGACCAGGTGCCGCCCAGAGTCCCCGGGAGGCCTCAGAAAGCCTGAGGAGGAAGGAGAGAAACAAGAAGGGAGCTGCTAGTGCCTGGCTGCCCCCCTCGCCATGAGACCTCAGGCTGGGCCGTGCCCTCTCTGAAGGTCCATTGCTCATCTCATTTGCTGGAGGTGCTGTGAAAGGAGAAGAGATGAGGAGGCGGAGGAGCGGGCCCCCTTCAAGGCAGCCTGTTTCTCCTCCAGGCCTCTTCTGGGCACCGTGGCTCAGAACTTAGATTCCTGAAGCCCCCTCACCCCCTCTGTTATTTTCTAACGGTCTCAGACGTACACAGCAAAGTCGCAAGAACAGTATGGAAAACTGTTTTGCCCTTGACCATCGGAGAGTAAGTTGCTGCCAGGGTGACCCAGTTTCCTGGATATTTTAGTGTCTGTTTCCTACCACGAGGGACATTCTCTCCCACAAACACAATCCCTGACGTTGACACATCTCTAGGGCAATCCTCAAGCTCCATCGAGGGCCGAGCGTTGGCCCGGGAACGCCCTTGCACTGAGCTGTCCCGTCCCTCTAGTCACCTTCAGCCTGGAACGGTGAGTTCCTCACTTCCTCCTCCCTTCTCAACTTTCACACGCTTGACACTGTTGAAGATTGCAGGCCGGCTGCTTCGTAGCGTGTTCCTCATTTTGGCTTTGTTTCCTCTTGATTAGGTTCAAGTTGGGCATCTTTAGCCGAACTCTCACAGAAGTGATGCTGGGTTCTAGCTGCATCCCACGGGTGTCCCTCGCTCTGGATTTGCTCCAGGGCTGATGAAGTCTCCTGGATCCCTGACGGGGGTCCCGCTGCAGCCTCAAGTGACTCCTCTCCTCTTTGTAATGAAAAAGCATTTTGCCAGGAGATACCCTGAGACGATGGGAATAGCTCGTTCCTCATCAAAGTTTTAATTCATTTGTTCACGCCAGTATGGACTTATGGTTTTCTGTTTTATTTAGTGGGTGATGACGTGTTACTATCATCCTTAACTTGATGCTCAAAACGGGCTGGAGGGTGCCCCTCACGCTGGGCCTTGTGTCCCCGAGGATGCCTCATGATTCTTTGAGAACTTCCTTACTTTCTGGCACAAAAAGACGTTCTGGGCTTATCTTATTCTGTCCCTGGTCCCAAGCGTGGAATCAGCCATTTCTTCAAGAAAGGACCTAATTTTAAGTTTTTCATGTGATTCCCAAAGGAGATAGAGCATACAGTCATTGTCTCGTGTGTGTTAGACGTGTGTTAAAAGAGTTTATTTATGAAACACAACATTAAAAAAAAACCAACCCAGACGTCTTGGAACCGTGTTTGGGAAGTTCTTATTTTTGAAAAGTGCACTAGAAGCTTTAAAAGCCTGGGGGTCATGGGATTGTGCTTGAGCGTCTTGTGGTTTCTGCCTTGCCCCCCCAGCCTGGGGGTGCATGTCCTCCGTCTGGCCCCCCCACTGCTGCCTTGGCCAGCACAGCTGAAGCCCAGAGGGGCGCAGGCGGGGCTGGGGTCCCGCCAGAGCAAACACAGCCCCTGCGCATGCAGGGCCAAAGGAAACAGCCCTGGGTCAATATTAGCCCGCACCAAGGAGGCCCCTGGAATGTGCAGTTTGTCCCCTGTGGCCTCTGGGAGGGAGAGTGGACTCGGAGCTCACAGGATCCCTCCATGACGTTGGTCCAACCTCCTTCTGTGGGATGGGGAAACTGAGGCCCGGAGGGGGCAGGGACTAGTCTTGGGCCACAGTGTGAGTGGCGGGCTGGCCATCAGGACGCTCATTGGTGTTCTCCATTCTTTCCTCGGGGTGTTTCCACTTTTCCCCCTCTGGCTTCTGGTTAGGTCAGCGAGCACTGGACTGGGAGTCAGGAATCCTGGATTCCTGCCGGTTCTGCTGTGACACTCCGGGGATGTTACTGCCTGGCTCTGGCCTCCTTCTCCTTTATCTCTAAGATCCCGTCTCCCTGCCAGCCATGTGCACTGACCTCCAGGGGTTCTGCCCCGGAACTCGGATCCTCAAACTCAAAAGCTGTTTGGGGCCGGGGAGGAGAAGGTAAATGTGCGATGCAAGCTGTTGAGAGGTGACAGGGAGAGGGGAGGACCCCTGAGAGCAGGAAAGCGCGTGCCCTAGGGAAGGCGTTCAAAGCAAAACAACAACAAGATCAACCTACCGTGTGGCCACAGGAAGTCCCGGCGAGCGCGTTTGCAGGCTCTGCTGACTGTTTTCACAGTAGCTAGCAGGAGGCAGAAAGAGAGGCCACCTGCTCGCTCCTGATCGAGCTGTCTCTCACATGTGACCCCGCGGAGAGGAGGCAGGGCTGGGGCTGCAGCATCCAGGCCCAGGGGTTGCCCTGTGGGCTGTAGTCTCAGTGTGCACTGAGATGCGGCCCTGAGAAGCAGGGAGTGGACCCAGCCAGGCCTGGGGCTCATGTGGTCCCCCTTCTGCCTTTGTGCTGGGCGGGGGAGGGTTGATCTCAGCTCCAGCTGCCACGACGTGCATGCCACCCACCCACCTGCCGCCTTATCTGTGGGCCTTCGGCCTCCTATCTCCCAGCTCCACCTGCTTCCCGCACCCACCCTCCTACCATGGAGGAGAGTCACTGACTGCCAACCCCTGTCCACACCCTGACCCAGGCTCCCCAACCCCCTTCAGCCCTCAAGGAAGCCGAGAACCAGCTTCTGCTCATCCCAGGCCAGCATTTGAGTCCCAGCTCTGCCACGTCCTGGCTGTAGGATTCTGGGCAACTTACTCAGCCTCTCAAAGTCTCTGTTTTCTCATCTGTGAAATGGTAACCTGGTCCCACTGGATCACGGGGCTGTCATGGGGATTGAACCAGGTAAGGAAAGAGAGTGTGGAATAAAGCAGGGGCTCAGGACACACCCCTCCTCTCATCCTCAGCTCCCAGACTGCATCAGAGACTCCCGTCTCAGCACATCAGAGCCTGGCTGGAGGCCCGCCTTCTTCTGGAAGTCTTCCTTGATTGCCACAACCCAGGCTGAACTCCGACCTCCAGACTCAAAGAGTAAATAGCTCAGCAGCTTTGCGCTGGGCTGCGGTGGGCAGGAAAGGGCCTCGGTGGGCATCTGGGCGGCTTCTCATTCAGAAGCTTAGGAAAGAGAAGGGACGGGGCCAAGCCCACAGAGTGACCGAGGGACAGAGCCGGATCTTGAAGCCCATACTGGTCCTCCTTCTGCAGTCTCCCTGCTCCTCTTGCTTAACATCCTTCCAAGCTGTAGAATCACTGAGTATCCATGAGGGAAGGCGCTCTTATTTGATGAATGGGTAAACTGAGGCACAGGAGAGTAAGTCGGGACACCAAACAAATTATACAGAAGCAGCTTCCAGTTCTGTGCTCTTTCTAGCACGACCCCTGGCCTTCTGTGGACTGCACTCTTCCTTTTCCAGGAACCCAGGTGGCCAGTGGCAGACATTTACAGACACTGACTCTGTGCCCAGCCCCACCCTGGCCTGATTGAGCCTTCACTCCAGATTAACACACCGACAGGGTGAAGAGA
Source organism: Equus caballus (assembly GCF_041296265.1). Classification (NCBI taxonomy): domain Eukaryota; kingdom Metazoa; phylum Chordata; class Mammalia; order Perissodactyla; family Equidae; genus Equus; species Equus caballus. The sequence continues at coordinate 25,698,954 of NC_091685.1, forward strand.
CAGCATAGTCAGGACCTGGAAAATGGTAGAACTCAGGATACACAAGTAACTCAGAAGAAGGAATGATATAGAAACAACAGCATAAAAGTTCTGGAAGAAAACATGATGGATTATTTTTATAATCAGACATTTTAACAGATACTATCACTTAAAATATCAAGAAATTCAAGTATCCTCTAAAAATGATGAAAAGAACCCATAAGGAAATAAAAGATAAACTGTGCAAAAATATTTATAACTTACATCACTGGCAAAAGCTTCCTTTATATATAAAGAGCATCTTCAAATCAATAAGATATAGATCACCAAGCAACGGAAAAAATGGGCAGAAGCTCTGGACAGTGTATAGGAAAGGAAACACAAATGGTTTTTAAACACATGAGAATATTCTTAACCTAACTTACAAAATGGATTGAACTGCATGCAATGCAAGCCATTTTTCATCTTTCATATTGGTAAAGATCACAAAGTTTGATAACTCACTGTGTTGGTGAGGATGTGGGAAACAGGCAGTGTTTTGCGTTGCAGGTGGGAGTGTATGTTCGTAAAACCTCTGTGAAAGGCAAGTTGTCAATATTGATCAAAATTGGCATGCTTGTACCCTTTAATCTGGTGATCCCACTGTCGGGAATTTATCTTACACATGTACTCAAACACCTGAAAATGATGCATATACCAGGATCTCTATTGCTGTAGTGTTTGTAATTACAAAAGATTGGAGACTGTCTAATCCATTGGTTGGAGTTGATTTTGTTATGAGGTAGCCACTCAAGGAGTACTATGCAGCCATGATAAACAGTGGGAATGCTCTTTATGTACATAAATGGAGCGAGTTCCAAATGGATCGTTCATGGGGGAACACATGGCACAGGATGTGTGTAACGTATGTTACCATTTTTTAATAAGGATACGAATATGGACGTGCTTGTGTACATGTAGAAACCTCTGGAAGGAAACACCAGAAAACAGGTACTCGTGTTTCCCCTGGGGAGGGTGATGGGGTAGCTGTTGGACAGGCGTGGGATGGATACTTACTTTTCACTTTGTATCCTTTTGTATATTTGTGCTTCGTCATCTATTCAAAAATCAGCTTTAGGGGCCAGTCCCGTGGCCGAGAGGTTAAGTCCTCGCGCTCCGCTTCGGTGGCCCAGGGTTTCGCCAGTTCGGATCCTGGGTGCGGACATGGCACCGCTCATCAGGCCATGCTGAGGCGGCGTCCCGCACGCCACAACCAGAGGTGCTCACAGCTAGAATAGACAACTATGTACTGGGGGGCTTTGGGGAGAAGAAGAAGAGAAAAAAAAAAAGATTGGCAACAGATGTTAGCTCAGGTGCTGATCTTGAAAAGAAAACAGTCAGCTTTAGAATGTGGATGGCGAGGGCGCTTACCCAGAAGGAGAGGAGCTGTGGGGTCGTCTCAGACGTCGCTAAGGGGGAAGTGAGGAGGTGGAGGAGGCAGCAAGATTTGCCCCCTGGACACGCCCCAACCTTTCTTCTCCGTCCCGAGCAGCATCGGGAGGTCCCATGCCGTGGTGGAAAGTCAAGAGGATCTCAAGCCTGAACCCCAGTTCTAAACGGACTCCCAGCAAACCAATTCACTGCTGGGATCCTCAGCTTCTTAGTCTGTGAAATGGGGACAAGAACAGGCTCCTTCAGAGTTAAAATGAGACGACACATGTGAAAGGCCAACCCTGTCTGTGCTCTATAATGCTGCCCCTTCAGCATCACCATCCCCTCTGGTCCCTGGGAACCCCCTGGGGGCAGGGCCCAGCCCCCTCCCTGCCCTCCCCTCCCCAGGCAGGAGCTCACGGCTGGTGGCTTAGCAAAGCAGTGAGGGGTGGGGTGGAAAATGTCAACATCAGATTAGCCCCGGTGGGAAGTCGCACACTTCTCCAACCACAAACGCCCCCACATTTCCCTCCAGCATAGGGGGGTTTTGGGGACATGGTGGGGGCTGAGGCTGGTGACACCAGGCACAGCTTCGGGCCTTACACTCCCAAGGCCTCTTGGCCAAGGTGTTCTTGGGGGGTGGAGAGTACCCCTGCAGGGGCTCTGGGCCTCCTGGCTGCCCCCCTGGGCGGGACCCGGAAGGGCTCTGCCTCCGGGAAGGTCTTGGCTTCAGCGGGGCGCCGCGGACCTAGTGGCAGCCCCAGCTTAGCGGCTGCCGAGGAGTGGGTCCTGCAGGCCATAGGGAGCCACCGAAAGTTCTGGAGCCAGACAGGGCTTGTTCGGAATCAGCCGTTAGGAGTATAGTTGGCAGGGAGAAAGGTGACGGATCGAGGCCTCAGAGGCCACCTGTCCGGTCCAACATCCTCATCTCTATCTCAATCCTCATAGTAATTCTGCAAGAAAGGCCAACCTATTGTTATCCCCATTTTACAGATGAGAAAACCGAGAGAGTCGGTGACAGTGGCCCTGGGTCACACAGCCGAGCAGGGGCAAAGGGGGGGTGGGAACCCAGGTTTGTCCCCTCTGGGGTCTGCGGACTTCCCCTGCGCCTGATACCTCTCTAGCGAGGGGCCAGCTACTTTTAGATCACCGGCGTCATCTCGATTATGCCTTTTACTAAGAGGTGGTATTGTCACCCGTCCCTGTGACGCTCTTACTAATGTCGTGACTATTATTGGCCTCTGCCCTTCCCAGCTGGGTTTTGGCTGGAATCATCAGGCTGTGCCCTGTGCCCCCAGTCTTGCTCCACCTCGAGGCAGCCCTGACCTGCCGGGGCCTTGGTGTCGTTCACTGCTCCATCCCCAGGCCTAGCACAGGCCGCAGCATGTGGTAGGTATACAATAAATGCTGTTCAATGAACAAACGAACCATAGAGTCACCTGTCAGATGAGCACATCCACAATGTCCCCCTGGGGGCGGACATGGGAACAGACCCAGGTTCCCCTGAACGTGAGGCCGGCGTGGCGGGGCCGCAGGGTCTGAGCTTGTGCGTCTTATTGGGGGCATCCTTGCAAGCACAGCGCTGGACCCGAGGACCCCTGGGCAGAGTCTGTGGGGGGCAGATGGCTTTCGAGTCACACGGGTCCTAGATAATTTCCTCGTTTGTCCAGTGTTTTTAATTGTTGAAGTACATACATATTCATCTCGATTCTGCCTTTTGCTAAAAGGTGGTGATGTTACTTGTGACTGTGATGTTATTACTATCTATATATATATATATGTCCTTATTGATTCTGAATTGGCGCCCAGACCCCCTGCCATTCAGACACTTGTAGGAGGACAGAGGGCCCTGAGGCTCAGTTCTGACAGCAGATCCAGCCCTTCCAGCCTCTGGGCCAAAGAAACACCTTCCCTGCTTGGAGGGCATGGGGGCTGGGCCCGGGCAGCCCCCGGAGGCTGCTCAGCCAGGGCTTCCTTCTTCTGCCCCCAGCCTCTCTGCGCAGCGAATCCAGCGGCAGGCGGGGGTGGCTGGGCCCCGGCGGCGGGCATGAGAAAGGCAGAAGGATTTGGGAGGTGAGGGGGACACTGAATCCACAGGGCTTGGTGACCAGGAGGAGAGAGGGATCCTGGGCCATGGGGAGGCTCGGGGGGAGTGGTGGTCCACACCCAGATGGCTCGGTGTGAGGTGCACTGGTCCAAGGTGGATGCAGGCGGGGTGCCTGTGTGTCAGGGGGGTGCTGAGTCTCAGCGGCTGACCTGGGCAGGGGGTTGGCAGCAGCTGGGCTACCCAGAGCAGGGACAGTGGCCCCGGGACGTGGCAGAGGTGGCTGCAGACTACAGCCTGGCCGCCTCATGGCCCTGCTTCCCAACCTGTCCAGGGCCACACCCGGTGCTGGCAAAGGGGAGGCCTCGGCCACAATTGGGCTTCTCAGCCCACGGCCGGCCCCAGACAGATCTTTCGGCAGTGGCTGGAGATTTACTGGCGCCGCTGAAAGGGTTGCAGTCAGCAGCCCTGGGCTGGCTGACTGGGGCCCCTCGGCTGTTTACCCCTCGCCAAGGAATTTGAGGGAAACGGCCCAGGCGGGCTGGAGGGTGTCCGGGCGCTGGTGCTGTTGTTAAGAACCTGCCTGGTACAACCTGCCTGGCTGGTCCCAGGGCCATGGTGGGCCAGGCCTCAGAGAGTATGGCTTTTGACCCCTCCCCGGTGTCACAGACAGGGAAACAGAGGTTAGAGGGGGGAAGTGATCATCCCAAAGTCCCACAGCAAGTCTGTTCTCCAGTTAGGACGAGAAGCCAGGCTCGTGGATGCAGTGCAAAGCAACTGAGAATTATCACTTGCCGAAATGACCTTGTTGATGTGTGTCCCTTTTTTACTGTCTCCCCACTAGAATGTTCACCCCATGAGAGCATGGACCTTGTCTGTTTTGCTCACTGCTGCAGCCCAAGCACCTAACACAAGCCTCCTGTTGAATGGATGAATGAAGTCAGAAGACGTGCGTAGAGTTTCTTTTTCTCACATTACAAGACATCTAGAGGAAGGGGGGTTCAGAGCTGGTACAGAGGCTTCATGGTGCCATCAGGGCCCCAGGCTCTTTCTCTCTCTCCCCTCCAGTATTCTTAGGGTATGGTTTTTGTCCTCGTGCTTGCAAAATGGCTGCTGTTCTTCCGGGCATTGTGTCTGCATTCCTGGCAGGAATAGTGGGGTTAGGATAACGGGGAGAAGGCCTGTGCTTATGTGGTCTGGCCCTTTTTAATCAGGATAGCCATCAGTTTCCTAGAAGTCCCTTCATAGTGCACTGGCCGGAACCATAAAGGGCAGTTCTCCACCTTTCCTTTTTTTGAACCTCTTCCAGGGACTTGGCCCTTAGGAGGGTTTCTCGCTTTCGTTGTTTGCTTGTTGTTGTTTTTATTTGATTAAGTAAAAATCCCCTATCTGGGGAAATGCCCCAGTGAGATCATTCTGACTGCGGCGTTAACAGCAGGTGCACTGCCTAGCCGCCAGCTTTCCAGGGACCTGGATCCGCGAGGTTCTTTCCAAGGGCGGCGTGAAGAGCTGGGAGGAGGGAGGTGCAGCGGGAGACTGAGACTTCCCAGGGATGACCCCCTAGTCCTTGCAGCAGCCCTGAACGCAGCATGGCAATGCCCACTCGCTAGCTGCCGAGTGAGGCAGAGGCTGGGTGGAGACCAGAGCTGGGAGGGGAGTGAGGTTCCCAGCTCCGGGTCAGTGCTCTGCTCCCCACAGATGGCACCAGCTGCATCTGCAGTCCGAGACGCTGAACTTTGGGGAACGCCCAGAGCTGATATGCAGTCAGAGGGCACTGGCACAACTCTTCCTGCCCACGGGACTGACCGACTGGTCCCTGGAGGGCCTGCTGTCCCCAAGCCCGGGCCTGTGGGCTGTCTTTGCCAGGCTGACCCTCTGAGCTCAAGGCCTGGCTCCCGTCTGCAGGACAGGGGAGTGGGGGGGGGTGCCTGAGGTGGCACGTGCAGGTCCCCGTCCCAGGCAAGCACGCTGGGCTGGGGGCAGGAGGAGGAAAGAAGCGCTGTGCTGTCTCCTATATTCGAGACCACTGGCCTTGGCCCTGCAGGTCCCGGCTCCAAATCCCCGAAGTGGGAGGGAGGTGGTGAGGGCACCCAGGGGGAGCTGCAGACCAGTGGTCTGGCAGGAAGCTTGACCCTTGGCCTGGGCGAGCTGCAGAGGGCACTCAGGGGCCCTCCCAGGGAGGAGAGACCCAGAGCCACCCTTGGCTGCCACAACTCTCATGCTTCCCAAGCGGCTGTCCTTACGCAGGACCTGCATTCTGGTTCTGCTGCAGACCTACTGTGTGTCCTGCGGCAGGCCGCTGCCCCCTCGGGCCTGCCAGGCGCGGATCAGCTCCTCTTTGCTGCCTTCCTCTCCGGACTGGGCCTGGGGAGTCTCAGACGAGCTAGGAGCCGGGAAAGGGCCTAGCTAAGGACAGAGATAATCATAGCAACAATCACAATCAAAGTACCTCCCACGATTGAGTTGCTACTCGGAGCCAGACACTCCTAAGAGCTTTTCCCGGGTTAATTGAAAGGACACCGGACTCTCCAACTCTTTGTTTGAATACGAAACCTGGCAGAGTCGCGGGTTTTATTTTTACCTCCAGGCACGTGGGTGAAGAGGGAAGTTCCAATCGCGTCCTCCCAGCTTAACAAAGAAAACTCAGAGAGACTCTGCCTTTGAGGAAACAGAGAGGTCTATCTAAATGTTAATACAACGCAGCAGCGAATTATTAAAGTAAGACGAACAGCCAGAATTACAGATTCAAGATGACTTTCCAGGCTGTGGGAATCGCCCCTGAAGTCAGGGAGCAGGGAAGATGACTTTGTCGAAGGAACACTGAGGGGGACAGGTTCATAAGCAGGTCGTCTCCATCTTGCTGTGACCGTGGACGTGTGGACCATTTCCTCCTCTTTGTCTTAAGGAATTCAGAAGATCTGAAGTTTTCAAGGGTTCCACTAAGTGACAAAGTGAGTTTAAAATGTGTTCTGCTCAAAGCTTGTCATTTGTAACAGAAAGGGGCAGAAGAGGAGAAAGGGGCATTAGCATGTGCGTTTTCTTATTTAATCCTCACAAACAATGAGATGGGTGTTGTCAGTATCCTGACCCTAAGCAGGAGGAGCCTGAAGCTCAGAGAGGTCCATGACTTGCCCAAGATCGCACAGCAAGGAAGTCCAGGGTAGCTTCTGTGAAGTATGCTTGGGCTCCAGTGTCAGAGAGACCCAGGTTCCACTGTGGCCTGTGCTGAGGAGCTGGATGAGTTTCCTGTCGCTGCTGTGACAAATGACCATCAACTCAGTAACATACAATGACACAAATTTATGATCTTATAGTGCTGGAGGTCAGAAGTCCAAAATGGGTTTCTCTGGGCTAAAATCAAGGTGTCAGCAGGGCTGCATTCCTTTTGCACGGGGGAAATCTGTCCCCTGCCCCTTCTGGCTTCTAGAAGCCGCCTGCAGTCCTTGGCTTGTGGCCCCTTCCTCCATCCTCAGAGCCAGCAGGTTAGCATCTTCCAGTCTTTGTCTGACTCTGATATTCCTGCCTCCCTCTTTCACGTATGGGGACCCTTTTGATTACATTGGGCCCAGGCGGATAATCCAAATTAATCTCAAGATCCTTAACTTAATCATACCTGCAGAGTCCCTTTGCCATTTTTGGTAACATATATTCTCGGGTTCCAGGGATCAGGATGGGGGTATCTTTGCGGGGGGAACCTTTAGTCTGCCTACCCCAGTGGCTTTGGCCAAGGAGCCTGGCATTTGGGATAACAGCCACCCCTTCCTCAGGAGGTTTGGAGGGGATGAACATAAAGAGGATCAAGCTTCCAGCCCAGAGGGAGTGACGGAGGCCTCAGCAAGGGACCAGCATGTGCTGGAGACTGGCGGCCCAGCGAGGAACACATGATCCATCGTAACGCCCGTGCTTCCCACTGGGAGACAGTACCTGGGAGATGCCACTTGCCCAGGAGGGGGCTGCCCCTGGAGGTCACTGGTCCCTCCTGGGGATGTGGCCCAGGACTCAGCATCAGGCAGACCAGGGTTCACATCCCAGCTCTGCCTCCTCCCAGCAGCCTGAGTGGGACCAAGAAGGGAGGAAACCAACAGACACGTTGACACGTGACCTCGTTTCATGTTTACCAAGGTGGAGCCTCTGCCTCTGTCTTGCACATGTGGAAACAATAGCTCAGAGACATCAAGTGCCTTCTCTGAAATCACACAGCTACTGTGGGATTTCCCACTCACCAGGATTCTCAAACTGGTGGTGCCCACACCACTCTGGCCGTTTGCCACATCTGTCTGCCTCCTGGCCTGTGGCTGCCTTGATATTTTTCTTTAAATCTACTTATTGCTTTTTTATTTAAATGTTTTTAAATGAGACTTTATATAATTCCCACAAATGGAAAATCACAGAATTCATGGGCTAGTTATGTATGTTTTTATAATGCACATTAAAATGAATTTATCATCATAAAAATGGAAAGTGTTCACCCGTGCACCATGGAAAACGATTTCACACGCCAGTGGTGGGTTTCAGCCTCCTCTTTGGAAGCTGTCTCCACTCCGGCTTTGGTTTCACCCATCAGAATGTTATTAATGGCTGTCATTTACTGTGGGATTACATTTCCAAATGGCTTCCTAGCACAGTTAAATCCAGACTCCCCAGCATGGCCTCAGAGCCCTCCTGGCCCCTGCTTTCCTCATCATCAGCCACTCTGGTCCTGCTGCTCTGGGGCAAAGTGGACTTTTCTTGCTGTGGGGCGACCCAGCCAGAAGGTGCCAGGATTTGAACCCAGGCCGTGAGCCTTGGAGCCCAAACACTGAACTACCACACTGTACCACCTTTTCATGACGTCTGGTCTCAGCAAGGCCTGTGATCAAAAATAAACAGGCCTGGAAGTGAAGGAGGAAAGAGATTGGCTGGGTTGCTCAGGAGCCCCAAGCTTGCAGAACCCCCTTGGTTCATTGGCAAACAGAGAAAGTTCTGATTAAGTCCACCAGTCTAGTTTTGTGGGTCCAAGAGAGCAACTCCTGCCACGGGGGAGGAGCGTAGAGCCCTTTTATAACCTTGCCTGGGGCAGAAATGATGGGCAGCTGTAGTGGCCAATCCTAACTCCAAGATCTCACGTGAGGGCAGGACTTCAGCTGTGTTCTCCATTGCAAGTGAGCTCAGCATCTGTACAGAGCAGACTTACCATGGGGATTTTGCAGGTGTCTCCTGTTCTCTTCTTTGATTACCATATGGATGATTTATCATCTGAGAAGGGAGCATAGATCCCAGTGCACCTTGCTTAATAGTCACGGTTTATTAATTCCAACTTTCCCCAAGAGTGAAAAAAATCAGGGGAAAAAATCCCTGATTGCATGTGAGCATCAGGGGGCCTTGAGGCCCACGAAGGTTGACTGAGAGTTTCCCAGCATGCTGTGAGGCATTAATGACCCGGCCATGGGACGAGCCAAGCCCAGGGCCTGACACATGGTTGATGGATTTGCTTAGTAATTATTCTTCTGTCCTGCTTTGGACAGAGCTCAGGAAGAGCATGCCTCTCTGAGGCTGGCAGTAGAGGGAAGAGAACACTGGCTCTGAGGGGGTGGCTTCTAGAACCAGTCAGCCTCGGTTCAAGTCCTCATTCCTCCACGGGCTAGCTGTGGGACCTTGAACAAATCACTTCCCCTCTCTGTGCCCCAGTTTCTTCAGCTGTAAAATGGGGATAATAATAGTATCTTCTTCAAAGGGTTGAGGTGAGGATTAAAGGATTAATCCAGCAGCATGCTTAGAACATGCAAGAAATATGAGACAAAGCTATTCTTGCAGGGGCAGACCTGAGTTTGAATCCTGCCACCAGCACTAACTGCTGTGTGATCTTGGGTGAATGTCTTGATCTCTCTGGACCTCTGTTTCTCTAACTGGAAATGGGTCTGGTAACAGTTGCTGCTTCCAAGGGTGGCAGCAAGCATCCAGGAAGGACAGCGAATGGACAGTGCTGACGGCGCCAGGGTCTGCACTCCCCAGGGAAGCCCCTCCTGAGCGTGTGCTCGGAGGCAGGCCAGTGGCCCTTCCCAGCTGCCCCGCCCCAGTTGTGACAATCTTGCCTCTGCCTGTGTGAAGGGGCAGGAAGGAAGTGAGGAGAGCAGCCGGCAGCTTCCCCTTTTCTGTCCTGCTCCGGGCGCTGGCTCCTTCCCCCTCAGTGCCTCGGAGGAGGGGACGGCAACACCATGGCCCCCAGCAGCGTCCGCCAGACCTGCTGCTGCTTCAACGTCCGCATTGCCACCACCGCCCTGGCCATCTACCATGTGGTGAGTGCAGGCAGGCGCAGGGAGACGGGGGTGTGTGTGTGAGGGGGTGGAAGAGGGTCCCTGATCCGCTGAACCCCCTCCAACGGGAGCACGCTGCTCACCGCCTCTCCGTGGGACCCTGGACAAATCCTTTCCCCGCTCTGGGCCTCAGTGGCCAATCTGTCAAACGGGGGAAGGGGCCTGCAGCGGCCCGGAGCAGAGCAGCGGCGGGAGCGGGGTCTTCGTCCCGAGTGGATGGGACTCGCGTTCGCTCTGAGGCTCAGTTTCTGCCTCCGGGAAATGGACAGAATAGCAGCCACAAGGGCACCGGGTGCGAACGGAACAGAGCTGGGAAAGCGCATCGGGAGCCGGGATCTCGGGAGAAAGGTGGGCTGCGATCTTGCCAGGGTATGGGGTCAGGCCTCAGGCGCAGCTTTCACTCCTCCCGTGGGGCTCGGGCTGCTGCAGGGGACAGAGGCGGGACTGTCCCTTCTGTGCCTCCAGCGGGGAGGGAGAGGGCTGAGTCCTCTGAGCTTCCACTTGGGCCAACCACTGCCTTCTCCCCACCAAAGCAAACTGGAGGCCTTGTGCTCAGAAGTGGGGTGACTCGCCCGCCCGAGCTCCCATGGGGCGGCCTGCGGAGGAGGGAGCCTGCAGCTCCCCTTCGGAGGGTGGTGTGGGTGCACAGCCTTCGTCTCCTGTTACTCACAGGCAACTGTGGGCAAGTCATAGCCCCCAGGGCCAGAGGCTGCTCCCATCTCAGTGGCTGAGGGCTGGGACCTCTGCTCCGTCCTGTCCAGATCCATCCCCCCGCCCCACATTCCCGAGCCACACCCAGCTCCCCTTGACCCAGGCGCCTTCCTCCTGGGTGACTCAGGGCCTGTGGTTAGCAGTTCTCTTATGAGCCTGGAAGGGCTTCCTCAAATTCAGCCTAAACGCGGCCTGCTGCGGTGGGCTACTGTCAACTGCTCAGACCTGGCTGCATCTGTTTCCTGCCACAGGCAGAGCGGGCAGGGCTGCGGCAAGAGTCCAGCTTTCCCTTCGGAGGGGCGGCGCTCTTCAGTGGCCAGTGCATAGCCTCTGGATCCAGACTCCTGTGTGCAAATTCTGGCCTTGCCACTTCCTAGCTGTGCAGCCTCGGGCCACTTACTTATCCTCTCTGAACCTCAGTTTCCTCATCTGAAAAATGGGCTTGAGAATCATAATACTTCTCTGATGGGGCTGTTGTGAGGACCAAGGGGGTTGATCCCTACGAGGCCGTGCCTGACACGTGGTTGAGGGCTTTGTTATCGGTAGCGCCTCAGACCTGGAGCCTGCTGCCAGCACACCTGGAGTCAAGCTGTCAGACCCCAGGACGCTGATTTGGGGGGTGCACTCAGAGGCTGCACCTGCCAATGCAAGATGGATCCTGAGACGAGCAAATGGCAGCTTGGCTGCCCCACACAAGTCCTCAGGGCGTCTCCAGGCTCTGAGATTGTGCTGTGTTCTCCGAAGGACAGTGTGGTCCCTGTGGGAAGCGGGGGCCCAGCTCTGCCACTAACTGGCTGTGTGGCCTTAGACAAGCTTCTCTCTTGGGCCTCAGTTTCCCCTTTATAAAATGAGGGGTGAGGGGGATACGGACTGGCTCAGAGGCCTCAAACTGCCACGCCTCCAGGGGCCACACAGGTCATGTGAGTGAGTGGGGGGGCCGGTGGACCTGCAGGCACCTGGGGAGCCTGCGCTGGGTCCCCTCTGGCAACTGCTCTCTTTCTGCTGACTGTTGTCATGAAGGAAGGTGGCTGTGGGCGCTGCTCCACTGTTCAGAGAAGCAGGAAACTCAGGTTTTCACGCCACATCTTCTGATATCTTCATGTTGGTGACGGATTCACGGTAGAGAAGAAAGCCCTGTGCAGGCGTGGCTGAGTCGGTCTGCAGGCTGTCTGGGCCCGGGTCTGCCCTGCAAACCTCCGACTTGGTGACTCTTGAGGTTTCTTCTTGATCGCGCCATCTGAGGCCCTCTCTCGTACGTGGTTAAGTGACGTCAGTGCCCGCCCACAGAGCTGGAGAATGTGCGAGCAAGACCAGGGAAGTCTTCTTGGAGGTGGTGCCCCTGGCAGCGTTTAGGCGTGGGGTGTACGGATGGGGAGGAAGAGATGTGCAATGGTGTGGAGGCTGAAGGACAGTGGCTTGTGCAGGGGGCGCTACAGGGACCAGCCTGGCGCCTGCAGGTTGGGGAGCAGGGGGTGGTGGGGCTCGGAGAGGTAACCTCAAGAGTCTGGACCCCCACCATACTGCACTAGTGGCACTTCGGGCTGGAGAATTCTTTGCTGTGGGGACCGAACTACACATTGTAGGATGTGTAGCCACATCCCTGGCCGCTGCCTACAAGGTGCCAGTAGCACCCAGCCGTTGGGACAAGCAAAAATACCTCCAAACATTGCCAAATGTCCCCTGGGGAGCAAAATCGCTCCTAGTTGAGAACCACTGCCTATAATGGGAGCCATGGCATGTCCTAGAGCAGGAGAAGGTGTGAGAACAGAGGAGAAGCCTGGAAGCTGGAGGCCTGGCCCAGGCAGTCATCTCTGGGCTGGCGTCCTCGCCTGATTCCCGGGGTGGACCATTCTCCTGCCCCCTCTGGGAGAAACCTCTGCTCTTTCCCAGAAAGGGCAGGGGCTGGGGGCTTTCCTGGGGCCCAGCAATCGGGTGGCAGGTGTGCTGTCAGGGCCTCCAACATCTGGATGAAAAAGAGAAGCTGCTGTCCAGATGTGTTGATCACTCAAATTGGCCGTCATCTGGAGCCAGTCATGGGTGACAGCCCTGCACACTGAGAGCTATTTGTGGACTTGGCTCCTCTAGGGAGGGTTAAATCGGGCCCTTGATGTCCCGAGACAGTGCCTACTGAGCCACCAGGGGCGTTATTACGGGAGGAGCCTCCTGCGTCCAATGGGGGAAGCTGGGTTCTCGGCTTCTGGCTGGAGAGCCTGCCTCAGGATGTCACTGGGTTTGGGTAGAAGATTTTCTGGGTTGAGGGTGCTTTCTTACCCAAACTTGCACCCAGACGGGAGTCAGAGAACTTTCTCAAAGTGGCCTCTTTGGTCCTGGCCTGTCTGGCAATGCAAAGCCCATCCTAAGTCAATGGCAGTGGGTGGGGACCCCTAGAAGACCCTTTGGCCCAGAAACCTCTCTGGCCCTGACATCTCCACTCCAAAGTGCCTGGAACCCTATAGAAACGCCTCATCTGATGACAAGCTTACAATTCTGTGATTTCAGCTACGAGCAACAGGATGCAGCGAAACAAGGCCAGGAGGAAGTGAGGCCGATGCCAGCCGTGGCTGTCTCTGGGTTACAGGATTGTGAAAGCTCTGACTTGTCCGACTTTTCTGGATTCTCCGTATTTGGTACAGGGAGCACGTAGTACTTTTTAAAGTAAACTTTTTATTTTAGGACGGTTTTGGATTTACAGAAAAATGGCGAACATAGTCCAGAGTTCCTTTCTCCCCCACACCTGGTGTTCCTGTTGTTAACATCTTACGTTAGCGTGACACAGTTGTCACAACGCATGAGTCGCTGATGATACATGATTATTAACCGCGGTCTGTACTTTATTTGGATTTCCTCAGCTTTCCCTAATGCCCTTTTTCTGTTCCAGGATCCCACGTTACATTTGGTTGTCCTGCCTCCCGTTCCTCATGGCTGGGACGGTAGCTCAGACTTTCCGTGTTTTGGATGACCTTGGTAGTTTTGAGAGTACTGGCGATGCGTTTTGTGGCACATTCTTTAGACAGGGCTCGTCTGCTGGTTTTCTCGTGGTTGGACTCGGGGAACGTGTTTGGGAGGGAGAGTGCAGGGGTGAAGTGCCCCACTCAGGGCATCGTATCAGGCGTATGCACAGCCCACATGTCCTGTCCCTCTTGATGTTGACCTGGAGGCCCCGGCTGAGGTTGTGTGTGCCAGGTTTCTCCTGAAACGTCCCTCTCTTCCTCACGGTCCTTTTGGCAGGAAGTCACTCTGCACAGCCCACCCCTGAGCGGTGGGGAGCTGTGCTCGCCTCCTCGAGGGCAGAGGAGCGATGTAAGCAACATGGGATCCCTCACGGGAGGCTTGTCTGCTCTCCTCCTTTATTACACACAGAAGGGACTGACTGATTGGCAGGGACTCACGGATGTTTATTTCGTACTCTGCCTTCTAAGCCAAAGCTCCTTGATTGGGTTGCTCCAATGCACTACTTTTTAAACTGGAAACAGAAAAGCAGTAAAGCGGCCTCTGTTACGTCAAGGCGTCTCTCGAGAATGCAGATACGTCCTCAGCCTGTCTTTATTTCACACGCCCAGCCCCAGGCTGGGACGCAGGCCCACGCCTTCCTGGCCTCTGCCCTCCCGGGGTTCCAGTCTGCCGAGGAAAAGCTGTGATGACGTCTTTGATGGATGACGGGCTTCATAGCTGAAAGGACAGATCTCTGCTCGGCTCAATGCTCTTATTAATGATGAGAAAAAAGAGGTTCAAGAGGGTCCTCGACTTACTCCACGCCACATAGGGAGGTGGGGTGGGGGCTTGCTCCAGGCCTCCGCTACTGGCACACAGGTGTGTAGACTGAGCCAGTGAGTGAATAAGTGAATTCCTTACCTGGCCCAAGTCTGTCTGGGAGGCCCTTCCTTCACTCAGTCTTCATTTCTTCTTTATCATCCAGCACATAGGAAGCTTCCTCCTCCAGGAAGCCCTCCTGATTTGTCCTCCTCAGATCCCAGGGACTCCCCTCACTGCTCCGCTTTGGGATGGAAAAGATCCCAGGCCTGTCTCCTTCACTCACTGGTGACGTGACCTTGAGCAGGCAGGTACCTTTCCTGGGTGGACCTCAGTTTCCCCATCTGTTGAATGGCGCCAGTGGTCCCTGTCTCAAGGGTGATTGTTTCAAGGTATTGAGGTGACATGGCCGCACTGGAGTTGGGGGTGGCAGGCGAGTGCCTAGAGGGGGAGCAGACCGCAGAGACCACTCCCCGTTTGAAAGCTCATATCTTTGGGGTCTAAAAATAGGCCCCATCTGCCAGTGGGAAAGCCCCGGAGGCGAGTCTGTTAGAGCCTCCACCTTCACGCCTGGTGCCCCCGTGTGGCGCAGAGAGGCCTGCCTGGTGCTCTTCCTGGAGGGGCAGGGAGGCTGCTGGGTAGGGTGGGGGTCGTTGTTGGAACAGAGTTGGGCTCCTCAGCTCTGGGGTGTGTGCCCCACTCACCAGCTGATAAAACGTTGAGGCCCACACAGCACCCCCGGGCTGATGGGGGTGGCATGAGAGCCTTCTAGGGGCGAGGTTGGGCTCTGCTGTCCCAGGCCTGGTGGGCCGAGCGACGGTGGTCAGTCGTCCATGTCAGGTGTGCCAGGACAAGCCGGACCACAGGCTGGACCTCATCCCCTCCCTGCATCTTTGTTCTCAGGCCCAAGAGAAAGGAAGGAAGGGGCTTCTGGCACTGGGAGGTGGGTGGTGGTCCCCGTTGTTGGGGGCCACCTTGATTGGAGGGGCTGGGGCCGTGCTCAGATGGGGCCTCGTGGCTGGAGGGCAGAGGCAGGGTGGGCCTGAGCCCCCCAGGAAGTTAGGTTTTTATTTTGAGCCCAGGGCAGCGGCCTGGAACCAGGACTTTACTCTGAGCTCACTGTGAGGCCTGCATTGTTCTCCCAGGGGACCCCACCCTGCTGCGGGAACGGGGAGGGGATGGCACAGAACCCCCGATGGGGCAGGAAGCTGAGCAAAGAGCTGTGCAGGGCAAGGGCGCTGGCTCCCTGCCCTTCGAGTCCTCGGCCCTGCTCTGGGGCCCAGCACCCCAGGCCAAGGTACCTCCCCTTCTCCCCCAGCCTCAGTTTCCTCCTCTGTCAAATGGGAGTCAATGAGCCTGACCTGCAGGAGACTTGAAGGAAACCAGGTGGGAGATGCACCTGGCAGCTAGTAAGCACCCCACAAATGGCAGCCTCCACTGGAGCCCCTGCTTGACAGAAGAGGAAACTGAGGCTCAGCGAGCCTGAGCAACCTTGCCGCCTGTGCTAAAGAACAATAGCCCAGGTGGCCCGCTGGCCCGGGGCCCCGCAGCTGCAGACCGTGACGGGGGAAGGGCCTCGCTGGGGTGGGGGTCAGCTGTAATATCCGGGAAGCCCTGTTCTTAGAAACACGGAGCCCGCATGTACAGACGCAGTCTCGATTTCACCTGAGAAATGGGGAGAAAATGAGAATGTTAACAGCCTGCCTCACGAGGCGGGGGTGCGGGTGAAGGGATGGGCGTGTTGGCTGGGGGCCCGGCCTCTCCTGAAGCCTCAGGAGGAACAGCGCTGCTTACTCTCACGTGGGGGCCTCTGCTCCAAAGGTTAATAGGGAAGTGATGGTTGATGGGGGCAGTTTGCGGGGTGCACAGTGCTTCCCCAGATACTCAGGAAGTGGAGGATGGTGGGGGGGGCTTGGGCCGAGCCCAGAGGCTGACTCTGAGACCCCAGATTCGGCCCCTAAAGGGAGACTTGATGACCCCCCCTACTCCGCAAGAATGGCAGAGGCCGCTGGGATTTGCTGGGCCAGGAATTTCCCCTTTGGCGCCTGCCCCCGAGGGGGAAGCCTCGCCATTCTGCCTTCTTCCATAGGGGCTGGTCTGGAAGGGCAGAGGGCAGAGGGTGGCAGGGAGGGCCTGGCCAGGCTGCCACACGCAGGCAAAGGCAGAGGAGGCCCAAGCTGGCTGCTCCCCACGCAGTGCTCCCCTTCCTACGCTGCAGGGTGGTAACTTTGAGGAGCTCTCTGCGCTCTCTGTGGGCTCCTGGCCTGTACGCCATCTGTCCCTTCTGCCTGGAGCATTCCTTGTCCCGTCTCTGCCAGCCCCCCAGGCACCACCCCTGTAAAACCATGTCTTTCCTGATTTCTCCTCCATCCCTCCACCAGCCCAGCTGCATGGCGGCTACCATTTCCTCGGGGCTCATTGTGTGCCCAGCACAGATGACCCGAGGTCACAATTCACAAGAGAAACCTCTTGCAGTTCCCTGAATGCGTCTCCTCCACTTTTGCTTTTTCTCATGCTGTTCCCTCGGCCTGGAACACCTTTCCCACTGCCCTTTGGGAGAAATCTTCTTTAAGACTTCCCGCCTCTCAGAAGACTTTCTGGAGCCCCGTGCTCCTGGACCCTGAGTTCCCAGTGGCCCCGTTCCAGGACGGTTCCCCACCCCAACTGCTGGGACCCTGTGGATTGTGTCCTCTGGCCCGGACGCTCACCCAGGGCTTGGCCCGGCCTCACTCATCTTTGTAGTCCCCAGGGTCTGACACATAGCGGGTGCCGGCCAATCTCTTTTATCTGAGTTTTGTGAACGTTTATTGCTGTATAACTCACATATCATAAGTGCACATCTTGAATGGTTATGGAGTGAACACAGCCGTGTAATCTCCACGCAGATTAAGACATAGGGCAGGACCAGCACCCGAGGCCCCTGGATCCTGCCCCACTGGCCTTGTCCAGCACAGGTGGTTCTGGAACAACAGAGGGGTGAGGTCACGCCCAGCATGCCCTTTTGCATCTGGCTTCTTTCTCTCAACGTTACGTTTGTGAGCTTCATCCGTGTTGCTCTGTGTGGCCAGCTCACTGTCCCCTTGCTGCGTCGTGTTTGGCTGCATGTCACACCGTATTTGCCTGTCCTGCTGCGAGAGGACATTAGGATTGTTTCGGCTTGGAGGCTGTCACAAATCGAGGGGCCGTGGCCAGGGCACCTGCAGTTTGGGGTCCCCACACAAGCACTTCTGGTTGGTTCATCTTTCTGCATCTTCATCTTCAGGAGCTACCCCGTCCCTTCAGCTCCTCCTCGAAGCTGCCCTCCTGGTGGGTGGGTCCTTCTCTCTGTTCTACGGACAAGGAAACTGAGGCACAGAGGAGTAAAGTGGCCAGGCGGAGGGGACAGTTAGGAGCCCGAGGGCATGGGGAAGGGAGAAGGGACAGCAGAGCAGCAGCCTGGGGAGAAGCAGGCTCTCGGGGAGGGGAGGGAGCATGGCTGGGGCTCGGGGACGGGGCCTGGCAGTGGGATCGGGGCTGGCTGGGGAGGTGGTTGGGCAGATAGCTCTGTGGGGATAAGGGCCCCCACCCGGTGGCCCCCTGATAAGTCAGACAGGAAGCAGGAGGTGGGGGTGGGGGAGGGCGCTTCCTCTTGATGCTGACGCATCTGGTTCTCCGGCCTGTCCTCATCCCAGACAGCCGCAGGGGCCCAAGGAGCACAGGCGGGCCGGAGGGGTTTCCGGGGCTGAGCTCCAGGGAGACAGTGATAATAATAACAATAATAATAATGGCCTAAGTGTGCAGGAGCCCCTGGGTGGCAGGACACGGGGTGAGGGCGAGCAGCCCTGAGAGGGGAGGGGGACAGGAAGGCTGTGCACTTGGGACCCATTCTGCAAACTGCGTTATCTGTTAGGGACAAGCCCGGGCCTGGCTCCTTGTGCAACCTCAGCCAAGTCACGCCCAGGCCCCTGCTCTCCTCATATCTAAGTGGGGGAACAGTCCTGACCTCGCCAACCTGTCAGGAGGAGCAGACCAAGTTAACGGGTGGGAAAGTGCGCGCCAGTCAGCTGGTGCAGTGCAGGTGCTTGCTGAGGGTTGGGTCTCTTCGCAGATTTTACCCCCTGAAGTCTTGGTGGGGGGGATCTCTGCCTGCCTGCTTCTGAGAGGGTGGGTCTTGAGCTCCTAGGAGCCCCCAGGAGTTCTGAGAGAGTGGTCCCAGCTTCCTGGGTGGGGAACTGGTGTTTGAACCCCAGAATGGGGGGGTCTGGTGTCACCATCAGCATCTCCCCGATCTTCATCACCATCTTCATACGGTGATGTCACCACCATCACCAACATCAGCAGCAGCATCGTGGCCATATGATCATTGCAGTTAATTACCACTTCCCAGCATGCCTGCTGGTGTCACCTCCCTCACCACCCGCCTGCCACATCCACATCCTCTGTTATCACTGCACGCATGATCGTAACTGTCACCACCACGCCAGACCCAGTGAAAAGCCAGTCCCGCTTCCCTCCACAGTCACCGCTGTCAGCACATGTCCTCCACTCCAGCCAGCTGTGGCATCACCGCCGTGCTGGCCTGGGCCGTATGCAGTGGTGCCCCCAGGACCCCCGTCCTCCCAGGTTTTCCCTCTCCAGGACAGCCGCTGCCCCCTGTATTTCAGCTTGAGCCATTGGCTGCTCCTCGGAGCCACCAGGAAAACAGGTAGAAACTCCCCTGGCCTCCTGGCCACTTCCCCGTCTGCTCAGCTTAGGGAAGTCGTATTCGTTATTGTGAAAGAAGGGGCAGGATGGGGATGGGAATGGGAACTGAGACCAGGGGGGAGCGGAGAGAAGAGGCACAAAAGGAGAATGGAAAGCTGGGGAGGCAGTGGGCAGGCTGACCATGGCCAGGACTGATGGGGTCACATGGCCTGAGACCTTGGTGTCAGGAGGACTGAGGCTGATTCTGGCTCTGCAGCAGCCTTGCTGTGTGACCTTGAGCTGGTCCCTGCCTCTCTCTGGGCCTCAGTTCCCCATTGGTAACATGCCCTCTCTCAGAGAAGAGGTATTCCTGTCCCCGAGTTTCCCTGGATCTGCACTGCCAGCCTCCGGGCCTTTGCACGTGACATCCCCTCTTCCTGGAAGAGTTTTCTCTTTTCTCTGTTGGAAAACTCCTGCTTATCCTTCAAAGCTGCACGCAAGCATTTCCCACTTGTGAAACCCTCCATGAGTCTCCTAGACATTGGGGATTCCTCTAAGCTCCCTGCGTGTCCCCCATCACGACACTGAACACATTGTCACCCATCGGGTTCCCTGGGGGACTGTGACACCTGCAGGCCAGGGGCCTATCCAGACAGGGCATAGGGGCGGTTTGTGCTTAGAGAGTGTTTGCCGGATGAACAATCCAGGCAGCGAATGAATCTCCACACAGATTCACGAACGCTGCCACAGCGCTATTTATGGAGCGCTTGCTGTTAGCCTGGCTCCCTGCTCTCGTGCCACTTGACCTCACAGCAGCCCACGAGGCGGGTCTGGTTATTATCCTCATTTCCCGCACGAGGAGACCGAGGCTCAGAGAGATGACTGCCTGGCTCGAGGGCACAGAGCTCTGTGGGGCCAGGACCATCTGACCCCAGCTCCCTGGCTCTTAACCGCCTGGTCTCCCCAGCGCGGGATTAAGGACAGAACGTGCGAAGATGCTCTGTGGGAGATGCAGGTGGTGAGTGAACGCCGTCCAGCCGGGCGTCTGGGGGGAGCGGCCCCGTTCCTGTCCAGCCCCGCCAGGCCCCCAGATCGTGGGGAGGGGTCGCGCCGTGTCTAGGTGAATACCAGGGGCACGAGGGGGAGGTGAGGGCCAGGCGTCCTGGGTATCTGGACTCTGGGGTTTCTGGGTCTCCCTGGCATACATTGTAGGTAAGAGGGACTTTCCAGGAGCTACAGAGGGCTCTTGGCTGAGGACAGGGAGGGCCTCCGGGTGAGCAGCATGGACTCTGGGGTAGGAGACGCGGGCAGCCCGGGTGACACGCCACAGTTGGCAGGAGTCCTGTTCCCTGCTTCTCCCGTGTCTAATCATCCCCGTGGGACTGGGTATAGATGGGGTGACTCTGTGCATTGACTGGAGGGGGAAACTGAGGCCGGGGAAAAGCCAGGACCAGGCCAGGGTCAGCCAGCGGCGAGGCAGTGGGGGAGGCCCCCCAGGCCCCAGCTGCCGTCCCCAGAGCTCCTGGTGTCCAGGGCTGAGGATTGGAGAGACCGGGGCTGGGCCCCAGGGCAGCCCCTCAGCCCTGGAGTCCGGGAGAACAGGCCTCAGGGTTCGGATCCAGCCAGGCCACGTGCCGCAGGGCACAGGAGTTCTCTCTGAGCCTCGGCTTCCTCTCCTGTCACGTGGGGAGAAGGTTGCCTCTCTTGGGGGTTTTGGGAAGCTGTGGTGCGGGCCTGTCTGTGCAGATCTGAGCGCACAGCAGGCGCTCGGTAACGGTCAGTTCCTCTCCATCTCATCTCTAGGGAGCCCAGCCGCCTCTCCTTCTCCTGGATCCGGGACGGGGGTCTTCTGTGGAAGGTTAGGGTCCAGCGGAGGGTCCGAGTCAGGCCCTGGGGTTGCCTCAGACTGTGACCTGGGGCTGCTCCCTGCCTTCTCTGAGCCTCCGGGTTCTCATCTGGCAAATGGGGCAGAATCATCTCCTGCCCCACTGCAGGACCGTGGAGAAGGCGAAATGGGGTGAAGGCGGGGGGGGGGGGGGCCTGTTCTTAAACACAGGTGGTTTTTACAAAAGTTGAGCTGCTTCTGATGTCGCCGCTGCTGCCGGCACAGGGGAGGGAGGGAGAGAGGGAGGCTGCAGAGCGAAGAGGAGACGGCGCCCACGTGCGTGCGAGTGGGGAAGGAGAGTGGGCCTCAGGCCAAGCCAGGAGGCTGGGAGACCCTGGGAGGACAGTGTCGGGGAAGAGAATCAGATCGAGGGCCCATTGGCCTGGGTTTGAATCCCAGGCCTACAAATGACCAGCTGGGAGGCCTTGGGCCTCTCTGTGCCTCGCTTTCCTCATCTGTGAGATGAGGGAGGGGGTAGTGAGAGCAGACCCTTAGCTGGGTTGCAGGAGGATCATTGGGACGGTGCGGGGGCGCCCCTGGCATGGACTCGGGCTGTACGGACGTCCCTTCCCTTCCTTCTCCTTCCTGGGGCCACAGCACGTTTAGGAGCAGTTCCTGGAGAGCTGTGGTTGGGATGCTAATGGTGAGATTGCAGGCGTGATGGCAGGGCCGTGAGAGACGGTTAGTGCCAGAATGGAGGAGCTGGGGGCTGTGGGTGACAGTGGTCTCTACAGTGGGGTGACGCCCAAGGGACCGCTGGGGGCTCAGGATGGCAATAAATATTAGAATTTCTAAACTTTTCGATCATATTCTTGATTAATGTCCGGATGTGTGTGTGTATGTTTCGTGGGATGTTCATGGTAAACCAAGACTGTAGCACATGCATGTGATTTGGAAATAAAGAAATACGGAAGAGCGTATTCAGAAGGTTTCGCTGACACAGGGGCGTGACCAAGACATCCGAGCCCCCTGGGGTTGGGGCCTGCAGGGGTTCTGAGTTGTCTCGGGGGCGGGGTGCATGGGAAGGAATCAGGACAGCACCGGGAGGCATAGACTCCAATCTCCACTCTGTCCCCGACTTTCTGTGTGTCCCTGGGCAAGCCACCTAACCTCTCTGAGCTCATAAAACAAGCAGAAGGAGCTTGCAAAATAAGTAGATGGAGGCTCTTTCTAGCAATCGGAGGTTGGGATTGTCTGATTCTGAGCTTTCTTCCAGATCTCAGACAATCCTGGATTCTTAGGACTTTAAAAGTCTTCTTGTGCCACCCTGGCAGGTGCTCGTGTGCCTTTCTAAGCTCAGCTGCGACCCATCTGTGGTGTGCTTGCACACCCCCAGGGACGGGGAGCTCACCATCTCACAGGGTGTCCTGTTCTGGCCTGGATTGAATGTCACCTGCATCCTTTCTCTTTCGCTCATTCGGGGTGAAGCTGGGAGGGGAAGGGCCCGGCAAAGTTTCTTCTCTCCCTCAGGGCTGCTTCCTGTGGGCGCCAGCCGCAGCGCCAGCCCCCCACCCGCCTTCCGCTCTCGCCTCCTCTTGATCTTTCTGGAGAAGTGAAGCCCTTTGTGTTCACCCTGCACCTGGGGTGGGGGCAGCTAGAGCAAGCTCTCAGTCAGCCCCTGGCCCCTGCTCCTAGTCCTGCTTGGCCCCCTTGTGAGCTCACACCAGCCAACAGCAGACTGTGTCTGTGAGCACCCACTGCCGGGCACACGCTTGGTGCTCTGCAAATACCATGCAGTGTCTTCCTTATGAAATCCAGAGAGTGCCATTTTCCAGATGAGTCTATTGAGAAGTGAAGTGACTTGTCCAAGGTCACATAGTGACCTGGATTCAAGTCCCTCTCTGTCTGGTTCTGGAGCCCAGCTCCTCATCACTCTTCCGTACTGTCCCTTTCTGCACACCCTGCACAGGATATAACATGGCAGGAAGACAGACTGAGACCTGAGTCTAAGTTAAAAAAACCCACGCAGTCAGCAAGGGGGAAACAGATGGTGGATGTCTGGTTGCCTGTCACCTGGGCATGAGTTACCAGAGCAGGGCTGCCTAGAAAGCCAGTGTAAACTTAGGCCATATTAATAGAGGTAGGGCACATGCTATGAGGAAGGAGATAGTCTTGTTGTTCTCAGTGTGGGCGAATGGTACCTGGAGAATTGTGTGTGTGTGTGGTGGGTGAAGAGAAGAAGGTGTGCTGCAAGGACATGGGCACGTGAAGACTGTGAGTTCCCCATGGCTGGGAGCATTGAGGTGGAGGTTGCATAGCACAGAATTCCTGCATTGGAAGGTGGAGGGCATGGCAAGGGGACCTCCAAGGTCCTTTCCAACTGCAGATTTGTGGCTGGCCTTCAGCTGTTGCCAAGGCCACCCCAATACTCAGGCCTGTCAGATTTGCCCTTCTCCATCATTCCTAGCAAGGGTCCCCTGAGGGGATGGGGTTCATTCATCCATCCATCCATCCACCTATCCATCATCCATCCATCCATCCGCCCATCCATCCATCTGTCCATCCATCATCTATCCATACATCTGTCTATCCATCCATACATCCATCTGCCCACCCATCCGTCTATCCATCCATCCATCCATCCATCCATCATCCATCCATCCATCCACCAAATACAATAGCTAGGGCAGTGAACAAGAGACACACAGGCCTTTCCTGCCTGGACCCTACAGTCCAGTGGGGTAACAGTGATAATAACAGTGAGCATGGATTGAGTGCTTACTATCTGCCAGGTGCTTTAGGTGGATTATATCCCATCTGCCCCTCTACGACCCTATGAGGCAGGTGTTATTACCATCCTTGCTTTGCAGATGGGGAAATTGAGGGGGCTGGAGGATGGGGTTGACAGGGCACCCCAGGGAGTCCTGGGTCAGATGCTCCCAGGCCTGTGCTGATGATTCCAAGAACTTGAAGCCCTATGATGCTCAGATGCTGCAACTGAGGTCCCACGATGCCCTGAGCCTGTCGTTATGAAAGGGGGTGCAGTCCCGCCCCGTCTTCTCCTCGAGCCTGATCTCGGTAGTCACATTTACTGCTTTACTGAGATGTGGACATAGTCCTAATGCCCTCCCGGGAAGTTGTCCTTTACTCTTTATGATAGCCTCCTAAAGTAGCTTCTAGATTATCTTCACTTTACAGAGGGGGAAACTGAGGCACCGAGAGGTCAAGTAACTTGCCCAAGCTCACACAGCTGGGAAGAGGAAGAACCAGGCTGAGCTGTCTATCCGTACAGGCCACACTTATCCAGTATGCTCCACTCCTGCATCTCCTCCAGGACCGCCCCCCCCGCCCCGTGCCCAAACAGGCCCCTGATGCATACCAGCGGGGTGGGAGGGCCGGTGGTGGAGCTGTGCAGGCCCTGGCTGACGGACGCTCCATTCTGCCCCCAGATCATGAGCGTGTTGCTGTTCATCGAGCACTCGGTGGAGGTGGCCCACGGCAAGGCCTCCTGCAAGCTCTCGCAGACGGGCTACCTCAGGATCGGTGGGTGAGGGGGTGCCTCGGCAGGGCTGGCGGGGGGCGGGGCTGGATTAGACGCCTCAGATCCTTCAGCTGCAAATGGGACCTTCCACTTGGCCCCACGTGGGGCTCCAGGAGAGAGAGCAGGTAGGATGAGGAGCTTTGCCAACCTCACCAGGTTAGAAAGGTGAGAGCGGACCCCCCGCCCACCCCGGTCCCAGCTTCTGCCCACGCCAGGACGAGATAGAAACTCCTCACGGCGGGATCAGCCACATTCGGCTCTCTCTCCAGGCCCCCTGTCCCCCACGATCTGGCTGCGCTGACCGCACCACGATCGGCCCTGGCTCGGGTCCCCTGCTTGGCCTCCTGGTCACTCAGCTCACAGGCCACTCCTCAGAGGCCTTCCTGGACCTCAGCCTGGCTAACGCAGACCCCGGCCCGCCTGCCCCCTGGCACCCTCTGTTGCACAATCCTGTGTTACCCAAGATCTTGTCTGCTGCCTTTGTGGCCCATCAAGGCTGAGAACTGCAGGGAGTGGGGCCCAGGCCTTCTTGTTTGCTGTCCTGGCCCCCGCACGGGTGGTTCCCAAAGTGTGGTCCCCGGAGCCCGGGTGGGGGTACCGGGGCACCTCTGGTCCTCACTGCTCTCCTTTGCCTTTCAGCCGACCTGACCTCCAGCTTCCTGCTCATCATCATGCTCTTTGTCATCAGCTTGAGCCTGCTGATCGGTGTGGTCAAGGTAAGGGCCTGGCTGGGGGAGGGAGAAGGGGGCCAGGACGTGGGGGGGGGCGGGGAAGGAGGCCCAGCTGCCCTCATGCCCCAAATTCCCTCCTGCTCGGTGGGCAGTGCTGGCTGCTGAGGGGGCAGGAGGCGGGTATTTTGGGAAGCCTCACCTGCACCCTAGAGATCTCCATGCTCACCTTTTGCAGTGCCTCGTGGCCACACCTGACTCCTTGGGCCAGAGGCCTCGGTTCCCTGTTAAAATGTCCCTCCCAGGGGTGGGGAGAGGGGGCTGCACGGTGGGCCGTCGCGGATCACGGACACTTTGGAGAGAACTAGCTGGGGACCCACATCCTTTGAAACTGCAAATGGAGGCAGGGGATTTTGCTAGAAGAAAGAGGAAGAATCGTTTTGTGGTACGGGGAGAGGGAGAAAGCAGTGGGTTTGACCATCCGTGGGAGGAGCCACAGCAGAGGGAGCGCGGATGGTGCAGCTCAGTCCACTGGGGAGCGGCTGAGCAGCTTGAGACAGTCTGTGCCTGGCCTCCTGCGAAAGAGGAGCCCGCCCATCCCTCGGCCCCCTGGGAAGTCAGGGCCTTTGCCACACGGCCTCGGGAGCAGGACCCAGAAAGAGGGCCGCCTGGGCAGACAGGGGCCTGGTCCTCACAGGATGTCTCCAGGCAGGGATGTCTCCACCTTGCCTGAAATGCCACCAGCACCCCAGCTAACGCCGCCCTCTGGGAAGCCCTGCACCCCAGGGAATGACTTCACCTTGTGTGGGTGGCTCCCGGGTCCTTATGCAGAAACACAAATGGTCCAGCAAGGAAAGGGGACACGGGCGTCCCTGCCGGCTCTGAGAGTCAGGCTGGGCTGTTTTGGCCGCCTCCTGAGTGATTTTAGACAACCACATGAGAAACCACAAAACCACTCCTGTGACTGGGCCCCTCTGTGGGTTCATACGCATCGATACCGGTCACAGTGGTCACTCGTTCTCCGTTGAAGGAGGGGCACTACGGCCTTGGCCTCGTGGGGCCTCTTACTGCAACTGACCACCCCCGGGGATGCCCGCATGGAGGAAGGTCCGGCTGTTCAAGCGGCGCAGGCTTCTTCCTGCCTCCAGGCCTTTGCTCAGGCTGCCCTCTGCCTCCATTCCCCTCCCCCTTTCCCTCCTGCTTCTTTCCAGATCTGCCCCGTGTCCCCGCCTCCAGGAAGTCCTCTCTGATCCGTTCTCATCTGTAAAATGGCCCTTCCTAGTTAGGTTCTTGAAAGCGAATCAAGTCACACCCTGTTCCTGGAGCCCCTGGAGCACTTGTCTCTATAAATGGGGACCGTCCCTGTGTCTCCTGCGACAGCAGGACTCCTCGCGCTCAGGGCCTGGATCTTACCTTCTCCCCATCCTCAGAGGCTCCCTCAGAGGAAGGCGTGTGGATCCGCAAGGGGTGACCTCAGCGGAGCCCAGCGGGGATGACTTGGGAGGGAAGGGGGCTGCCAGCGAGGGGGCACACAGGGACATCAGGCTGCGTGGGGGGTTGTTGTGCAAGGGACCCCCTAACGGGGCCGGGCCTGCCTTTCAGAACCGGGAGAAGTACCTGCTGCCCTTCCTGTCCCTCCAAATCATGGACTTCCTCCTGTGCCTGCTCACCCTGCTGGGCTCCTACATTGAGCTGCCTGCCTACCTCAAGTTCGCCTCCCGCAGCAGCCGGGCCGTGAGTACCCAGCCTGGGGAGGCGGGAGGGGCTCAGGCCAGCGGAGAGGGGGCCTCCCAAGGCCCACCCTACTTGGTGACCTTCAGCAAGTCCCTGAGTCCCTCCACATCACGCCACGTTTCTTCCTCTGTGAGATGTGTCTATGATCGCATCTCAGGAGCATTAAAGATGAGATGCACGTAGGGTGCCCAGCTCGTGGGACACCCTCGACAGATGCCAACCCCATGTGAATTTACCCCAGAGGAAAGGACACAGGCCCTGGTCAGTCCCCAGCCCCTGCTTTGCCCCTCCTTTGTAACCAAGCTGAGGGAAGGGAGATAAAGATAATTAAAGCAGTGACGAGCGTCTGCAGTGGGAATGTGGGCGATGGCTGGCGCCCATCACTGATGCAGCTCCCCAAAAGTTACTGTTCACACTTCCCCTGACAATGGTCCTCCAAGAGGCTGAGGTGCTGTGTTGCAGAAGGATCCAGGGCTGGGAGCCAGGGGACCCTGGTTCTAGTCCTTGGTCTGCCACCAGCCCTTGGTGTGAACGTCCAGGAGTCTGTTTCTCTCTGGATACGGTGGGCTAGAGAGTTGCCGACGTCTCTGGCTGAGACAGTCTCTCAAGTTGAGATCCCACCGTGTGCCCCAGGTACCAGGGCCTCTGGGTTGGGGCTTCATTGCTGATCTGTCTCCTTCGTCCTCGTTTCTGCCCTCTAAAGGGCCCCTCCAAGGTCCCACTGATGACCCTGAAGCTGCTGGACTTCTGCCTGAGCATCCTGACCCTCTGCAGCTCCTACATGGAAGTGCCCACCTATCTCAACTTCAAGTCCATGAACCACATGGTGAGTCTGGGCCGGTGGTCCGCTCCCATCCCTGGCTGTGTGGCCTCGAGCAAGTTGCTTCCGCTCTCTGTGCCTCCGTGCCTAGGCTGGGTTCCCTAGAAGTGGAGCCTGGGAGGAGGATTCTTGTGTGAGTTGTTTATGGAGAGACAGCTCTCAGGAAGAAACTTGAGAGGAGGGAGGGAGGCAGGTTAGACAAAGGGAAGAAGCCAGGTGGACATGTGGCTTCAGGAGCAGCCCCGCCTGAGCACAGACAGAGCCCTGCAGTGTGAATGGCACCGCGGAAATAGTGTTCGTTGTTTATTTCAGTCTAATGAATAAATGATTGTCCTCTCGCACAGTTTTTGAGGATTGGGGGTTTGACAGGGGCTTAGCTGGCTTGTTCAGACTCAGGGTCTCTCCCGAGATCTGGATGGAGCTGCGGACGCCGAGGGCTTGACTAGGTCTGCGGGATCCACTCCCAAGGGAGCTCGCTGGCATGGTGCTGCCTCAGTTCCTCACCATGCGAACCTTTAAAAAGGCAGCTTGAGCGTCCTCGTGTCGCGGCTGCTGGCTTCCCTGAGGGAGTAGCCGAGAGAGCACGGAGCAAACGGCCGGTCTTTCCAGGCTCGTCTGGGAGGTCGCACTCACCTCTGCCATGTTCTGTCATTTGGGAGAAGTGAGGCGTTGAGTCTGCTCACGCTCAAGAGTGGGCAATGAGCTCTACTCTCTGAAGGGAGGAGGGTCGAAGGATGTGTGCACAGATTTGCAGACATCGCCGAGGTCGACCCCCAGGGCAGCAGCCTGCATCCCTCAGTCTCTGTGGCGAGCTCCCCCCGGGGGAGGGGCGCAGCCTCCCAGGTGCTTCAGGACTAGGTGGTTCTAGCCCCCAAGAGGAGCCTCTCTGGAAGGGTGCAGGCGTGCTCACCGCCAACTGGGGGATGGGTGCACCAGCCAGGTGAGGCTGTCTGGGCGGGCTTCCACTGCATCTGCTTCCCTGATTTGCTCACCTGTCAGATGGGGCTGATGGTAGGTGGCACCTGCCTCCCGGGGCTGTTGCAGGGGTTCAGGTGCGATTATGGCCATGCCACCCACGTTCCCGCGTACGTGGTGAGCGGCTTGTTATTCCTCAACGTGAGGGCGCTGTTCAAGCTCCTTGTGGCCAGAGGCACTGACGTGGCCCCCAAATCTGTTGCAGAATTATCTCCCCAGCCAGGAGGGCATGGCTCATAGCCAGTTTGTCAAGATGATGGTCATCTTCTCCGTCGCCTTCATCACCGTCCTCATTCTGAAGGTGAGCGGTCCCCGCCCCACGGCTCCGAGAGGGGCGGAGAGGCTGTGCTGCCCCAGGCCCACCCATGCCAGATGGTGAGGAGGCAGAGAAGTGTTATCTTCTGCTGCTCCCCTCCCTGCTCTTGGCTCCTTACTCCACCCTCCCCACGTGGGGCCCTCAGGGACACCCCATTTAGAGGAAGTGGATCTGTGAAGACCAGCTGTGTTCCGGTGTCAGGGACTTAGTGTGTAACCCAGAGAGGGCCTGATCCAGGGGAAGGAGGAGCTGTTCTGTCTGGAATCAGATTCAGAAAGACCCAGGTTTGAATCCTAGCTCTCCCCTCACTAGCTGTGTGGTTGGTTTTCAAGTCACTTCTCCCTGGGCCTCGGGTCTCCTCTGCGAAAGGGATGTAGTAAGTCTTGCTTTGTTCATGTCACAATTTTATGTGATTCAGGCACCAAAATGTAGATGGGTCCTGAGGTCATATTACTAGAGGTTGGGTGATAAGAAGGAGGGAGGAGAATGGTTTTTTCTCTGGGGTGGTAGGCCCAGAGGGTAGAGTCCAGTTTCAGGTCCCAGTTCCTAGAGAGATGGTGACACACTGGAGTGTGTTAATAGCAGCACAGCACAACCTGGAGGATGAAGAGGCCAGAAAACTCGGCCGTCTGAGGGAGTTAAGGAAACCAGAACAATTCAGCTTGGAAAAGAGATGACTTGGGGGGACAGGATCGCCGTCTCCAGATACCCACCCGAAGGGCTCTCATGGGGACTCTAGACGCCACAGCCGTGACCTGCAGCCTGAAGCCACGGGGAGGCTGATGTCGCCTCAACAGAATGAAGGGCTTTTAAAAAGTGTTCTTTTCTGACTGTGAAATTGACAAACGACCCTGTAGAAATTTGGAAACTACCGACGGGCAGAAAGAAGACAAGAAGCCCACCGTCCCCTCACTCTGAGCCCAGCTCCGCGACCTCCGGGTGCGCGTCCTCTGCCTTTCTGCATGGGCGGCTGCCACCAGGCATCACCCGCTTCTTTCTGGGAGCGGTCGCGGCCCTCGCCTGATGCCAGCCTGGAAACAGCTTCACGCCTCTCACGCTGCCCTCCAAGAACCGACCCGTCCCAAGTGCGTGGTGTGCCATCAGAACCTTCCTGAAGGCCGGCGGGGGCAACGTGGGGAACCTGGGGAAAACCAGGGATTTTCCAGATGACAGGACCTGCTCTCCTTCCTCAGGAGGTAGTTCGGGGGCAGAGCGAGAACTGTTGGTTGCTGCGCCCCTGGGGACTTCACTCCCACCTTGGGAGTCCTCGCCCAGCTCCTACACCACCTGCTAGGAGAGAGCAGCTGCCTCCGCCATCTGACACGCACAGACATCTGTACGTGCAATTTTTCTGGGTTTCTGAAGATGGGACACTGCTCCATGCACTGCATACGTGATCTGCTTTAAGAAACAACATTTCCTGAGCAATTTTGAAGAAAGCCTCTCCCGCCGTCAGCTCTGTCTCAGGATGGGTGGGGCCATTTCGGCGGGTAGTGAGCTTCCAGTCCCCGGGGGGTGGAGAGGCAGAATCTGCAGGACTATTGCCAGAGGGGGCTGCAGGGTGGCCCAGAAGCCTCCAGAAAGTCCCTCCCTGCAGTGTGTGGGGCAGTGAGAAGGGAGACACTGGCTGGACCTGGGACCGGCAGGTGGGGCGCCCCCCAACCAGAATAGGAGGCTGAGTAGCAGCAGCTGGCCGCTGCCTTCTTGGGTGAGCTGGGGCCCCCAGGAGGCGCCTGGCATTGGTCCCAGGCCCCCTGGGGCGGTGAGGACGGGGGGCACAGAGCACAGCCTGACCCGGGCCTCCTTCCAGGTGTACATGTTCAAGTGTGTGTGGCGATGCTACAGATTCATCAAGTGCACGAATTCGACCGAGGAGAGGAGCAGCTCCAAGACGCCCCAGAAGGTGAGCCTGGCTGGGGGGCGGGTCCCACTCACTGTGTCCTTTGGGGCAAGTCTCTTTCTCTTGCTGGGCCTCAGTTTCCCCACTTGTGAGAGGAGGGGTGGATCGGAAGAAATGAGAAGATCTCTTCCAGCTCGGATAGTCTAGGATTCTAGTCACACATTCAACATTTTCTGCCTCTCTCTTGGTTGGCCTCATACCCACCCCTGGGCGTGCAGAGAAAACTGAGATGCTGCCCCTCCTACAGGAGCGTATAGTCCAGAGAGAATCCAGACACAGAGCCCCACTTACAACTCAGGGTGAAGCACGGGGACCATGGAAGCACAGGGAGGCACCTGGCCTCATCTGGGGTGTCAGGGAAGGCTTCCTGGAGGAGGTGACACTTGAGCAAGTCTTAGACTTTCAATTGGTACAGGTTATCTGGGAAAGGGGAAGGGGCCTTCCAGACAGGGATGAGGGGCTCCGAGGAGCAGCTGATTGGAGAAGTGAGGGGAAAGTGCAGCCTGTTTAAATGACTACTGGCTCACTTTCCTCATCTGTAAAATGGGGATTGTATTAGTCAAGACCTTTTTGGTTGCAAGTAGCAGAAACCCAACTCAATCTGACTTAAGTAAAAAAAAGGAACTTATGAGCTCACAGAACTTGAAAGTCCGAGTGGGTCTGGCTTGGGCCTGGCTGAGTCCTGACATCTGGACGTGATCTCATCCTCTCCATCTCTTGACTCTGCTTTCCTCAGTGTTGGCTCTATTTTCAGGTATCCCTTTCCTCATGGTGGCAAAATGGCTGCCAAAATCCCTAGGCTGACGTCCCACCCTCTCAGCAACTCCAGTAGAAAGAAAGTTCCAGGAGTATGTCTCATTGGACCAGCTTGGGTCACAAGCTTATCCCCAAACCAATGATGATAGCCAGGGGGATGAAATTCTACTTTGAGTGGCCACGCCCAGGGTTGCCTGTACACTCCCTGCATGTGATGGATGGGACCGATTCTCCTGAAAGCACATGAACTAAGAATGTTGTTATCAAAATAAGGGGTTTGATGCTGAACAGGCAGAGGCAAGTCCGTCTGCTTCAGGAAGAGAAACTGCACCTGCCTCATGTGTGTGTTATGCGTGCTGGTCGTCCTCGTTGTCATCATTGTGGCAGATGTGGGGGTTGGAGCCCCTTGGCTCCAGGATGGGACCATGGTTCCTTCTGGCCAATCCTCATCCCTCATCTCTCTGTCCCTCCCAGGTGGTCCTGCCATCTTACGAGGAAGCTGTGGCCCTGCCATGCAAGACTCCGGAGGGGGACCCAGCGCCACCGCCATACTCAGAAGTGTGACGCCCGCCAGGCCCCAGCCCTGGCGCTGTGAGGGGCGGAGCTGCCTTGCAATCCGCTTCTTTGCTTTGGGGCCCCTGCGGCCTGGGTGCACCGCCCGGCTGACTTCAGGACCATCTGCTTGTGTCCCCCTCGCTGGCCTGCTTTTCCTGCGGGACCTGGGAGATGCTCGCCATTGGGTCAACCCTTTCGGCTGAATGACTCCTTGGGTCTCAAAAATTCAGTCCCACACTCAGCTTATTTTGAGCAGCTCTGACATTTGTTTAAAGAATTGGTCATCCTAAACTCAGGGAATTTGGTTAAACAACCCCCACTTGACCAGTTTAACCAAGTGGCTGACAAACCAGACACACTTGTCAGTTCAGTAAAGTAATCCGGTCCAACAGCAACAGTCTGTTGCGCTGGTTTATAAATAGTTGCCTGTTCACAGAGCAGTTTAGCCAAGTAATCAGCAGTGAGTTCTCCTACCGGAAACATATATCCGATTTCTTGAAATGGCTTGCTTTAAACACTGATCGAGTCAGCACCCATCAGTCAATATAGAATAGTGATAAAGTTCAATAATAAAAAAAAAAATCAAATTAATCCCCAAACCATACAATTCAATCTAATCCGAAAACCAGCTGCCCACTCTGGTCAATCCATCCCTTCTAAGGGGCTGAATCATTGTTAATTCAAATGAGGATTCAGTCACACTGTTGCCAAACTGGCATTCAATGTCTAGTTCCGGGAAATAATAATTGTTTCAATCATCAAACAGTCCCTTCGAATACACAACTGCTTTGCTAACGAGTGGTCATGATCAACCATCACTCGCACGTGGTCAGTGTGGGCACACGGCAGTGGGCTCTCCTCGCCACGCTCACCCCTGGTAAGGAGCAGCCAGGCCATCCCTCAGGCCAGCCGGTCTGCCGCCGACTCGGTGGAGGGGCCTCAGTTCTGCCCGATGCCTGTGGTCAAGCAGAAATTCAGCCCTGAAATCAGGCAAATTCGTTTGTTGGACTAAATCCACAGGTCAGTTCAGTCAAAACAGGCAAACCCTGAGTGGGCGCAGATGCCGCCCGGGGGCCGTGCTGGTGGTGGGGGAGGGGAAGCTTTGAGCCCCAACACCCACTGCTCTGCCTGCTCCCTGTGGCCAGGGTTCCCCAGGGGGCTGACCCACAGGCGGAGACGGGGCCACGGAGGCAGGTTCTCCGGGGTCTGTGGGGGGTACGGAGGGAGAGGGCTGTGCTAGGGGCTCCCCACCGGCACCCCCTTGTGTAATTGCTTTGTGTGCGACGGGGAAGAATTTTCAATAAAGCAGCAACATGCTTCTCTCTGGCTGATGTGGTCCCTACAAGGTGGTGCAGGCGGGGCTGGGGCCCCAACCATCACCCCGACACACACAAACACACACACATACACACACCCCTGTCCGTCCAGTCCAGAAACTCAAAGGGGCCATGTCTGGCTAGAGAGTGTCATGACCTGGCACTATTTCTGACCACGAATCATGGGCCACGTAAGCACCCCGATGTCTCCCAGGGCACAGGGGACAGGTGAACTCTGCTCACTTGGTCCCACACTGGGCACTGGGGGGGATGGCAATGGGCCAGACTTGCCTCCAGTTACCCACCAGTCTGGGGGAGGGGAAGACAGATCTGTGAATGACGACAACAGCCCATGGCCAACACCGCGACGGGGAAAGTCTGAGGGACCTCAGACAACCAGAGGAGGCTTCCTGGAGGAGGTCACACCCAGTTGAACCTGAAAGATGAGTGGGCAGCAGTCAGCAAGTGGGGAAGGATGTTCTGGGTGAAAGTAGCAGGATGTGGAGGGTGGGGGAAAGGAGCTGGGACGGGCGGCTCCAGCGGCTGGCGCTGGGGAGGGGCGGAGGCCGGCGGGGCCTTGGGGTCTGGATCGAGAAAGGCCTTCGCAGCGTTAGGTTCTTTGCTGCAAGCCCACACTGGTACTTCAGCCACGAAGGGCATTTCCAGGAGGGAGACAGTGGCAAGCAACAGAAACCTTAGTGGACCAAGTTTATTTAAAGAAAAAAATGGGGTTGTGATGTTTCTTGGCTGACGTTAAGTGAAAAGTCCAGGGGTTTCTGGCTTCTTGGTTGGACCTGGGAATCAAATTCTTCAGCGATCTCTTTCTCTCTTTCTCCCGCCTTCCTCCTCCCTGGTTAGGTCAGCAGTGAGCCGGAGGCCGGTGGAGCTGGGCCTGTGGCCAGCACCAAAAGAGGCCTAACTGAGCTGGATGGCGCACCCCACAGCACGGACTTATCCTGGCACAGGGGCGTCTTTGAGGGGCTTTGGGCACCGGAGTTAGAGGGCCGGGTTTGGGTTTTGGGAAGGAAGAGACCAAACCCTGGGACCCCTAGGAAGGCTGGTGAGGTCGTCCCGGAGAAGTGGACAAGCGGATTCCAGAGGTGGTGTTGACCTTCAGGGCTGGTTGGCTTTTCTCCGGGATCCAGATTTCTCCATGGATTTTGTCTGCTCTTTGTCACATCCCCAAGCCACTGGAAAAGTGAGGAGCGGACAGGGATGGACAGCGAGCTCCCATCCACACCCGGGGAAACTGAAGCCCAGAGATATCAAATGACCTTCCTGAGGCACAGAGTGGTCAGGGACTAGACCAAGTGCCATTTTTTTTTCCTACTCTAAGTGGAGGCTGTTGAGAGGGGCTTGGGCCCCAGTGTGGGTGAGCTGTTGCTTCTCGTGAAGATCCATGTGACGAGGTCCCCAGGAAACAGCAGCGAATGGGGATTGGGGCAGAAGTCACGAGAGGAGGGGGTTGGCCATGTCTCCAGTCTTGAATCCTCGTCAAGAGGACACCAAGGGGCCACGGCTGTGTGTCCTGAGGACCAGCCAGGGGGACACTGCCACCCTCCCCTGCCCCCAGCCCTGGCACCGAGCCAAGGAGCGGGCTTCGATGTATGGCAGGTTTGTGCTCTGTGGCTGGGCGCCCGGAGGGGCTGGCCCGAGGAACGGAAATAGCTGGGTTTGGGGAAGTCGCGTGGCTTGGCCAAGCCAAGCCAGCCCGCAATGTGCTGGGCAGCCCTTGCTGCGGCCCTATCAATGCCCCATTTGAGGCTCACACAGGAGTCCTTTGACAGGGCTGGCTTTGCACCCACTGAGAGGGCCTATTTGAGCTGGATGCTCGGAAAGGGTTGGGCTGGGCAGGTGAGGGCTGCCGGGACCGTCTCGCCCTTCGAGGGAAGGAGAGTTGGCCAAATCGAGCCCAGGTCACCAAGCCAGAGCACCTCAGTTCCCCAGGACTGTGATGGTAGCAGGAACGGTCCCCCATAATTGAGTGGACCCTGCATGCATCCTCTCTGTGCCCCACGCTGTAGGCGCTGTGTGATGATTATTCCTGAGGCTCAGTGTGGGCAAGCCTCTTGCCTATAGTCACGATCCATTGAGGGGCAGAGCTGGGGTTGACTCTAACAGGCCTGACTGGAGCCTGAGCTTGTCCCTCTGGTCCTCTCTGGCCCACCTTGTGCACCTCACAAGGCGAACAGAGTGAGGGCATCATTCGAGAACCTTGGAAAGCCCTTAAGATAGGGCCTGAGTTGTAACCGTTGCTGTGTGCCTGGTGGGAGGACAGGCCCGGCTCAGAGCCTGGAACTGCTTGTGATGGAGGACGGCATCCACTGTGGGTCCTAGACCAAGGCTGACTGGGAAGTGGTGCAGGCGAGGCATGCTGGGGGCGTGAACTCAGCAGAGGCCATGCGGCAGGGACTCAGGAGGCATTTGGGAAGAAGGACCTGCAGGGCCTGGACATCAAAGTGAGGGAAAGGGAAGGTCCAGGCTGGCGCCCAGGTTTGGAGAGCATTTGGGATGGTGGTGCCCAGGTTTGGAGAGCATTTGGGATGGTGGTGCCCAGCTCTGAGCCGAGGACACAGGACACGGGATGGAAGAGGGTGTGCTGAGTTTTGGGGGTGTTGCATTTGAGCTAGCTCGGGGGGACACAGGACGGGAAGGGCTGTGGAGCTCAGGACGCAGCTGTGTCTATAGGTCTGGAGGTCAGGAGAGAGAGGAGGAAGGTGGTTGGGATATGAGTGTCATCTGTGGATGTGTGGGTGAGATGTCCTGTGGGTGGGACGTCAGCCAGGTTCCTGGAGGTGCTAACCCGTCCGCTGGTCACGAGGCTGGCCCGTGGCCTCCTGTACACGGCCCCAGATGAAGACGCCTCCTTGCCCTGTCCAGCCTCTGGCTTCCAGCCTGCTTAACCCCTTGTAGGGCCTGAGAGCAAGACAGCACGGTGAGGCGTGCCAGCCCCAAGAGACACCTCATACACAGAGGCTGCGGCCGGAAGGGGCCGAGGACAGGATGGGCGACCCAGTCATACAGCAACATCTGGGGGCGGGCGGGTGAGTCCACCCACTGTGCAGGTGAGGAAAAGTTGCCCCGAGCTGGTGGGCATGCTGTCCCACTTTGCAGAACCTCTGCCTGACTTCTGGGGAGACCAGAGATTCATGTCCAATCAAGCATCCTGGGAACGCCTCCAATTTGCCATGAAATAGTTGTAAGTGTCAAGAAAAGCAGTTTCCAGGTTAAGGGAAGTCGAGGGGAAGACCCATCCTTGGGTTTCTGGGTGGCATCAGGCTATAAGAAGCAGCTACCGTGGGTCTCTGCGGCCACAGGCCCCTGCCCGCTACCCGCCCGGACGGGCTCCCCTGGGGCCAGTGCTCAGTGCCAGCCTCTCTCCTGGGCCTCCAGGAGGACGCCTCCCTAATTAGCTGCCAAGAGTGTTGCGATGGGCAGCAGGCTGGCAGGGCCGGCCGGCCACAGGGAGCCACAGCCCGAAATAAATAGTCTCTCTGGGAAAGTTCTGCTGTCACCTCAGAGGCCCAGGTGGTCCAGGAGGACCCTGGCCTTGCAGCTTCCTCTGCTCCATACGCCGGGGGACCGTCCAGGCAGGGGGACAGCACGGGCAAAGGTCTGGAGATGCGACCACATGGCAGAGGGACACTCCAGCCTGGGTGCCGCCGTCTTACCTCTGACAGCTCACAACGTGCAACGCTGTAAGTACGTCCAGCCTTGACCTTGACAGGGCCACGCTGCTGAACCTTTGTATGTCGGTGGAGCTGAAGTCCTTTCAGAGGGCTGGGGAGGAGCGGCGGTGTTCTAATGCACTTCAGCTGGGGCGATGGAGGAACGAGGGACATGCCAGGGACGTCCCTGGGCACCTGCCCAGCTCCTCTGCCCTGGGGAGATGATGTCAGGGACCTCAGGGCTCGTGTGGGAAGGGAGGTGTAAACGTCTCTGCGGTTGGCCATCCTTCTGAAGGCTGTGGGTAGAAGGGCCTGGACACTGACGGTCCTTGGTTGCCCGTAGTCACTCCGTGAGTCAGACGGGGCCAGGCCTTGCTTCCAGGTCGCCGACTTCCACAGGGTGCTTTCCCACCAGCCTTCATCGCTGACGGCACCACAAAGGGAGGGGCCTGGAGACTAAATTAGGAGAGTGACCACCGGGCTGTAGTTTTGATATGTTAATTAGCACCTGGTCCTTCCCTTACGGACCCTGAAGCCACTTTCTTCAAATTGAGAAATGCTGTGTTTCCTTGTCAATCCACTCCCCTCCCCCACCCTCCCTGGTTCTACCCCGTGTATACCACCTGCGGGGGCAGAATTCCAGATGGCCCTCAGTGACCCGTGACCCTGATCAGTCTCTCCCCTTGAATATGGGCAGAGCCTGTGAATCTGATGGGACAGTCCTTCCTGTGATTAGGTTATGTCACAGGGTACCGTTGG
Source organism: Equus caballus (assembly GCF_041296265.1). Taxonomy (NCBI): domain Eukaryota; kingdom Metazoa; phylum Chordata; class Mammalia; order Perissodactyla; family Equidae; genus Equus; species Equus caballus. Next base: position 25,736,636 of record NC_091685.1, read on the forward strand.
CTTTAAGCAAGGGAAATCATCATGGGTGAGCCTGACCTGATCAGGTGACCCCTTACAGGGGCTGGGCTCTTCCTGAAGAGAGGGACTCAGTATGGCAGCGATTTGAAGCCTGAGAGGGCCTTGGAGGGGGCCAGATGACAAGGAACTGTGGTGGCGTCTAGGAGCTGAGGGTGGCCCCTGGTCAATCAAAAGGACTGGGGCAAGGGGGAGCCTCAGTGTGACAACCTCTGGGCACTGAATTCTGCCAACCATCACGTGAGCCTGAAAGAGGATCCAGGCTCCAGAAAGGGATGCAGCCCGGCTGACGTGGTGGTTGCAGCCTTGTGAGGCCCTGAGCAGAGAGCCCAGCTTAGTTGTGCTCAGACTTCTGATCGACAGAAACTGAGGTCAGACGTCTATGCTGTTTTAGGTCACTAAATTTGTGGTCATTTGTTACACAGCAATCAGAAACAAATACACCACTCCTTCCCAATTTGGCGGAATTTTATTTTTCTCTCCTAAGCTTTTAAGCGGCAGCAGCAGCAAGAATCCTGAAAATCTGCAGACCTGGTCTGTGTGGCTCCAGAGTTTTGAAGCTGAAGGATGAAACGGGTGAGCTGACCACTGTTGACACATCTTCATCTGCTCTTCTCAGCTCTCCAGAGGCTCAGTTCGGAGGCTGGCTGGAGGATTATATTAAATTCAGGGCTCAGATCTTTGAGAGGGAAGGAGACAAATCGAAATGCCACTGGGGGCTGGAACCGGGCTGGTAAGGGGCTGAAACCCGTGTGTCATAAAGGATGGTTGTAGGAAGCGAGGATGTTTTCATAAGGGAAGAGTGGACTCAGTGGGGGCGTGACCACGATCTTCCGGTCGCTGAGCACGGATCACCAGGAGACCTGCTCGCTCTCAGAGCCAGATGGAACCCTCGGGGGGTCAGAGGGCTCCCCGTCCGAGAGGCGCTCTGCCATAGGCTGGACAGCAGCTTTCCCGAGACAGGAGAGAACTTGTGCTGCTTCTGGAAGGTTGGATGTGACCGGTGGTTGAGTTACATCAGAGCCACCTAGAGAGCTTAGAAACACGGATCCACCAGCTCTGGGGTGGAGCCTGGGAATCTGCATTTTTCTTTGGAAAAACCTAAAACCAAACTTTGTCGACAATTTAGAGATAACTGAAGGAAGTACAAAATAAGGAATAACTTGCAAACACATCAAGGTGAGGCGTCTGCTCAGAGCCCGCAGCTCCCAGCTGGCTCCGGGGTCCTGTTCGGACCCTCCCTTCCTCGCCCTCACCTGCCCTGCCTGTCAGGGGCCTGCTCTCCCCGACCCCCGGGAGGGCCCCAAACACGTCCTGGTCTTGGACCCCCACCCTTGTGAAAGCTTTGCCTTAGCTTCGCCTAAGTTGCCCCCAAAATAGACCCTGAGACAGAGACTTGCACAGGAAGTTTCTCTGGGGAGGTGGTCTCAGGAAACACAGAGGTCCCGGGAAAGAGGGGAAGTGAGACAGGGAAGGGATAAAAGCCAGTAAAAAATGCATAAATAAAAGGGTCACCTCTGTGGGGCTCACTGCTGCTTGATCCCCTGCTGCCCTCCTCACTGTCAGTGTGCAGCTGTAGGGAAAGCCACAGGTGGGCTGCAGGGCCATGGGGTGGGTCCGCTAGGGTTCCCAGCGCTAAACCCAGGCCTGCCCCCTGCCGCCCCCCAGTGCCCACTCCCTCTTCCAGCGTGATTGACACTGGGAGCCACTCCCCAGGGAAAGCTCCACCAGCTGCCCCTGGGGGCGTGGGCTCACCCTCTGGCCCCAAGGACGCATCCAACGCGGTGGCCTCTGTATTTTTAACACCCTCTCCAGGTGAGCACAAGGGGTGGCCACGCTGGATTTCCTGGTCTAGATGACCTTTGAGTTTCCTGCAGAGCCTGACATTCAAGGTTTCATGTTTCCCCTAAAACAAGGTGAGTCACTGTTTATCGAGCACAAACTCAGATAAGGTGCCTGTGCCAAGGGCAGCATCGGAGGCGCTCATGGTCTCGTAGGGGAGAGTCACCCAAACCAGTAAGGAAAATCCGAAACAGAATCTGCTGCAATTAAGGGGAAAAATGTGCTATGAGGAGGGAGTGACTCATTCTGTGGCAGAGAAGAGAGAGGGATGCGGGGGGTAGAGGGGGAGGCAGAGAGACAGGCAATGGCCTGGGGAAGGTGGCGAGAAAGAGCCTGAGGAGTCTGAAATGCCCAGCTGAGTTTGACTTTTCATCTAGAGGTGATGTAGGGCCAATGGGAGCTTTCTTTTTCTCTTGGGAAGAGTGACAGAGAGTGTCACTGCTCCTGAATACCCACCTCCTCCCCCTGGGCTGCTAGGCAGAGTCGGCCGTGTGCTCCTCGTCTGAGGCTGTTCGGAGAGACACATGCTGTCTCTCTCTTGACTGTGTGGCTGACCCAGGACTTGGAAATGGCAGGACAGCAGCGTGCAGGCAGCCTTGGGGAGGGCCTGTGCAGGGAGGCACCTGTCTAGCCCGGGTCTGCATCACCAGAGAGAAACAATCCCCGTGTTAAGCCATTGTGATCTGAGGGCTTGTTTGTTACTGCAACTCACCTATCCTGTCCTGACCGATACAAGAAGGTGCTGGAGAAACAATAAACACGGATGCAGCATTCAATACACCTCATCCTCCTCCATCCTGTGATATTGGCGTTGAGATCCCGACTTTACAGACACGGGACAGGACAGCAGCCAAGTGAAGGATTCACCTGAAGTCAGCTGGCAGGTGACAGAAGAGGGACTCAAACTCCGCTCTGTCTGGTTCCGGGGGTTTTTCATTTCACGAGTTTCCTCCCTGTCTGCATGCAAGCCCCTGGTGGAATGCGAGCTAATTTTGGGGGGGGGGGGTATGTGGATGAAAAAGTTAAATTTAATTAACTTTGAATTTATTTGAAGGCACATTGTAATAAATATATAAACTGTACATCAAACCAGTGATTTCACGGCTACTATTTTGTAGGAGGAGGAGAAATTTTTTCAAAAAGTGCGTTGATTTAGAGTGAATTGAAGAGAAGGATTAACTTGATAACAGTAAAGCTGTAGGTGGATCCAGCAAAACCGTGATGACGGTGGGCGAAGGATGAAGGGGGCACCCGGCCCTAGACCAGGTGGCACCTCTCGTCCCAGGAGCGCGAGCTCACCAGGTCTGCTGTTGAGGAAAAGACTGGGCGGGGGGCGCAGGGGCGGGCGCTGTGCGCCTTCCGCTGAACCACGCTCTGCTCACGGCCCCTCACTTTATCACAAACGCTCTCTCTTGGATAAAACACTAAAGGCTTTAAGTTTCTGGAAACCTGAGGTGTGTGAAAACAAGGCCGGGGAACAGCGGGAACCCTTCACGGCGGCCGGTCCCAATCGAAGAAGGCCCCTCCACGCATTTTTTTCTCGGGCCCATACCGGACGCACTGTTCCCGATTTTGATTCCCGGGGAAAAATGTTTCACATCTTACAAACACAAATATTTATTTTCTTTCCTCAAGGTATAGGCTGAACCTCCAGCTCCGCTCCCCCCGCAGCCCGCGCTCCCGCTGTGGAATGTTCTTTAACCCCCTTTTTGGGTCCCCATCTCTGTTCCTGAAAGCTTACCTGTGGCATATTTCTGGAGCTCCGCTGGTGAGGGGGAAGTGACACAGAAAAGGCGCCTGTGTTCCTCCAACGAGGCCACAGAACCGCCATTCAGAGCCGGAGCTGAAAGGGCTGTTTCACGGGCCCAGCTGCAGCCCCTGCCAAGAGGGCTTTGTCCCTGAGCTCCGGACGCAGCCCTGTCCATCGGGGAGAGAGCGGCGGGGGGGTGGGGGGGGCGGGGGGGGCGGGGAGGGGACTCCAGCTCACGTCCTCCTCGTCCACCACCAGCGGGACCCGGGGGCGAGCTCTCTGCCCAGGGGTCACTGCGGCTGACCCCAGGCTGACCCCTGTCGGTTAACATGGAAATGGAAGTGGATCATCATTACTTCCTTCTTTTAATTCATTTCTTCATTTGCTCACCAGATGCCGTGTGCCAGGAAGCATGTGTGGTCCTAGGGATACAGTGATGATTGAGATGGGCAATGCCCCCGCTTGGAGGGAGCTGGCATCCTCTGGGGGGTCGGTGGGGGGGGGTAACACTTTTTTTTTTTTTTGAGGAAGATTAGCCCTGAGCTAACATCTGCCACCAATCCTCCTCTTTTTGGTGAGGAAGACTGGCCCTGAGCTAATATCCGTGCCCCTCTTCCTCTACTTTACATGTGGGACGCCTACCACAGCATGGCTTGCCAAGCAGTGCCATGTCCGCACCCGGGATTGAAACCTGCGAACTCTGGCCGCCGAAGCGGAACGTGCGAACTTAACCGCTGCGCCACTGGGCCAGCCCCCGGGGTAGCACATTTATAACACAATTTTGGGAAATGGTAAGCACCACGGTGCCCATGCCCTACAGCAGCTCTGGAGAAGAAACTTTGACTTACAGGTCATAGAGAGAAAAGAAAGCAGCAGCTTCAGCTGGTTTGGGAATTATACACATAAATGAAACTGAAATGGGAGAAGTCAGAGAGAAAGGCTTTTTGCCTCCTTGTTCTCTAAAACTGGGGCAAAGGGGAAGAGGCCTGAGTTCCAGGCTTGGCTCTGCCCCTAAACCGGCTGGACAGCTTTAGGCAAGTCATGTACCTCTCTGGGCCTCAGTGTCCTCTCTGACAAATGGGCTAAGGTCCTTGGATCTGCTGGCCTCACCGGTTTGTTGGGAGAAGGAAGGTGACACGGTGATGGAGTGAGGGACTGCCACGTCACGTGTGGAGGGACTGTTACCTTTATTGTTGAAGATTGTGAGAATGCTGGTTGGGTCTGCTGTGTCCGGCAATCACTTTTTAAAAACTGTCCATGTGACGGGCCCGGTGGTGTAGTGGTTAAGTTTGCGTGCTCTGCTTTGGCAGCCCAGAGTTTGCGGACCTACACGCTGCTCATCAAACTACATTGTGGAGGTGTCCCACACACAAAATAGAGGAAGATGGGCACAGACATTAGCTCAGGGCCAATCTTCCTCACCACAAAAGAAAAACAAAAAATGCTGCATGTACATTTCTCTTTATTGAGGAATAATCTACACAGAGAGAAGTGTTAGTGATTACACCCCCTGGAAGGATGATTGTCCTTCAACCCCTACAGCTACCTCTGTCCTCTCGTAGCCTCCTCCCAGTGAGGCAGGCAAGCTGAGAGCCACCATTTCCTTGTCATTCTGCGTGATGTCAAGCTGAGGCTCAGAGATGTTAAGTCACCGGCTCCAGGTCACACAGCCAGTGAGCAGCAGAAGTACATTTGAACCTGGGTCTTTCAGGCGGCCAAGCCCATGCTCTTTCTGCTCCCATCAACAACTAGACCTGGATGCAGTGGCAGGGACCAGTCCTGGTGATGGTCCTTTATTCACAAGCCTTTATTGTTGCCTTCTCTGTGCAGAGCCTGGGCTGGCCTGGGTACAGAGATGAATCAATCAGAGCTCCCCGCTTGTGGGTGAGACAGACAATGCCCAGAAGCACAGGGAGGGGGCCTATCCCAGGGGGCTGGGGGAGAGGTGGGCATGCAGAAGGTGCCTCCACCATGGCCACATCCAAGCAAGCAGGGTGGCTGAGAGCACTGGCCTGGGGCCCTGTCCTGGCAATGACACTTCTCAGCTGTGTGATGTTAGACAAGTTACTTCACAGCTCTGTTTTCAGTTCCTCATCTGGGAAATGAGGGTAATAATAGTAGCTGCCTTGCAGGGTTGTCAAGAAAATTAAATGAGACAGTTCATAGAAGTCTGCTCCTGCAGTCAACCCTGGGAGGTAGGCACTGCCAGCGTCCCCAGTTTCCAGATGAGGAATCCAAGGCACAGAGAGGGGAAGTAACTTACCCATGGTCACACAGGCAGTATATAGCATACCCAGGTCATTTGCCTCCCGAGTCTGCGCTCTCAACCATCTTCTCCACTGCCTTGTGCATACTAACTGCTAACATACACGATTCTGATTCCGATCTTGAAAGATTCTGTCAGGCAGAGAGCTAGCGGGAGGAAAGGGCATTCTGGGCAGATGGCTCTGCCTGTGCAAAGGCCTGGAGGAGAACTCGAGAATCCAGGAGCAGCTGGAGAGCGGGCTGTGTGTGCAGAGGCAGGGGACAGCCAGGGCTGGAGAAGGGGAATTGTGTTCAGGGAGGAAACTGGGGTTGAACTGCAGGTGGAGGAGGATCTGGGTGTGGGACGAGGGTGCCGGGCTGGGGCACGAGGCCACCAGACTCTGGTTTCCCGGGCTTGGCGTGGCGGCTTCGTGACGGCGCAGGCTCCAGGCCTGGAGGAGCCGCCCTCCGCCCACCTGAGATTTCCTGAATTCCAGCGCAGCTCTGGTTGCTTCTGCAGGCAAAGGAGCCCTTGTGGTTGCAGGGGCCTCTCGGACCCAGGCCAGGCTGCTCCCTTCCTCTCCAGGCACACACACCTCCATTCAGCGGGGGCCCCGCCCCTCCAGGGGGCTGGGGGCCAGGGCAGCCACCCCCACGTCAGTGGGGGGCCGCCTGGCTGGGAGGCTGGGCAGCGAGGTTGATAAGACCCGGCCCCCACGGGCCCCCGCAACTGTGCCGGCTGCTGTCCACGCTGCCAGAAACATGAAGGTCATCTCTGGCACCAGCCTCGTGCTGTGCGGCCTGCTGCTGCTCCATGCCCCACGCACACTTGGCCTCGCACCCCCGTCCAGAGGTGAGGGGGCCTGTGGGAGGTGGGGGACACTGGGCGAGCGGCCCCTGACCAGCAGTCTGGGGGTCGGTCACTGAGATGGGCAGAGGCTAAATGGGATGCAGGATGGGGAGAGGGGCAGGGAGGCAGGGGTGCCAGCAGGCTGGTACAGGAGCAGGCAGAGATGGTGACATCCCTAAGGCCCAGGGCAGGGGTGACCCTTGGTCTGTTCTGCTGAGGGACATGAGGGGTCGCTCGAGGCCTTTCTCTGGAGACCCTGAGCCTTCCCTGGGGCTTCTGAGCCCCCAGGCTGCCCTCAGGGACCATGTACACTGCAGGGCCCGCGGTCCTCTGGATCATGGAGGGCAGAAGCTGCCCAGAGCGTCTGCTGACGTCTGCAGCTGCACCGAGCCCAGGGCCAAGCTCACGGCTCTTTCAGGAGGGCAGCTGGGGGGGGCCAGGACTCCATCCCCTCTTTGAGTAGCCCTCCAAGCACATCCTGGACTGGGCTCCCTACGAGGCTGCAGCACTCTCAAAGTTTCAGCCTTGGGCACAGAATCCTAGAACGCCCAACTCTTCCTGTACAGATGGGGAAACTGAGGCTGGAGAGGGGCGGACCTGCCTAAGACGACACAGTGAGATAGCCCCAGAGCCTCCTGCCTCTTGACCCACTGCTCTGTGTGTGGCCAATTCCTTCTCTCTCTTTGGGCCTCAGTTTACTCATTTGTAGCCTCAGCTAGTGGGAACCCGGGAAGGGCTGTGAGGTCATTTCTAAGGTCCCATGAGGAACTCTGATACCCAGGTCGAGGGCACAGTGGCTGGGGGCTGGGACAGCCAGCACACCTTCTCTTTTTGGATTCTTCCTGAATCCCCACTCAGGAGTGGCTGGGATCCAGTGTGGGGTGGAGAGGGGACTACATCCCACCCGCTGCGGGCCCAGGCCAGTGAAAGCCTCAAGCAGGCAGCTCCGTTCTCCCCCCCGGATGGATGAGAAAACTGAGGCTCCCCTAGGGCCACAGCGGGGCTGAGCCGGGATTCGAACCCTGTCTGCCTCCTTCCGCTCCATGCACTTCGAGCACCCGGTGCCGCCTCCCAGGGTGTCTGGAAAGACATGCTCCCCGGGCTGTGTCCGGGGCCACCTGGTCAGGCTGCCACGGTGGCCACTAGGAACTCCTGCCCCTTGCCCTGCCCTTGGACACCAGCCGGCCAGCTCCGCCGGGCGGAGGGAGACTCGGTCCACTTTGGTGATTCGCTCTGATGCTCAGATGAAAGAGGCCGTGTTGACGGGCACTGCGTGGCTCTCAAGGCTGTGCCCACCCCGGACGGCCCACCCTCAGTGCCTTCCTGCCCGGCTAGGAGAAAGAGCCGCCCTTGGTTTGTGGCAGCCCTTCTGGGCTGAAACCTGAAAAGTGGGTTTTAAAAGCTGTCCCCCTGAATGCCCACTGTGTGCCCAGCCCTGTGCTGGCACATCTGTGCCCTTGGCTCATCCTCAAAGGATCCTGTAAGGATGGGGTCATCAGCTCATGGTACAGACGAGGAAACGGAGGCTCAGAGAGGTGAAGTGAGTTACCAAGGGCCAAGGCTCAAGCCTCGTCCTTCCCTTGGGGCTGAGCTGTGTGGCCTTTGGCAAGTCGCTCATCTGTGTGTCTGCTCACGTGCTGACGAAAGGACCCAGCCAGCCGGGCCCAAGTCGTCTGCTCTGCCTGAGGCCTTGAGTCCAGATCGCAGCAGCCCCTGATGCTCGGCTCCTTTGCCTCCGAGCGTCTTCGGTCCAGCCTCCTGACCTCTGCCCCTTGCTCATCGCCCTCTCTTTCCTGCCCCCTCCCAGGGCACCTCTGTCGGACGCGGCCCACGGACCTGGTGTTTGTTGTGGACAGCTCGCGCAGCGTGCGGCCAGTGGAGTTTGAGAAGGTGAAGGTGTTCCTGTCCCAGGTCATCGAGTCCCTGGACGTGGGGCCCAATGCCACCCGCGTGGGCCTGGTCAACTACGCCAGCGCCGTGAAGCAGGAGTTCCCGCTGCGGGCCCACGGCTCCAAGGCCGCGCTGCTGCAGGCCGTGCGCCGCATCCAGCCACTGTCCACGGGGACCATGACGGGCCTGGCCATCCAGTTTGCCATCACCAGGGCCTTCAGTGAAGCCGAGGGCGGTCGCGCCAGGTCCCCCGACATCAGCAAGGTGCGTGCCCGCCCTGCTGGGTTCCCGCTGTTTGTCGGCTCCCACTTGTGCTAAGAACTTTGCCGGCACGCTCTTTGGTTCTCCCGACACCCCCGCGATGGCCGTTTTATTGGGGACCAGACCCAACTAAGAGAAGAGGCTGAGCTGGGATCGAACCCCTCTTTACCCACCTTCCGACCCCAGGAGTCACAATGGGGTGACGATGATTTCAGGGTGGTTGACCTTGGCTCCCCAGCCCGTCTGAGCTCCTCGAAGGCACAGCGAGAGGGTGCAGATGCTTATGTGATGGTCAGGGGCGTGGACACTGCCGCCGGCCTGTCCACGTTCAAGCCCCGGCTCCACCACACCAGCTGTGCCTCCCTGAGCAGGAGCTTCAGCCCGTGCGCCTCAGTTTCCTCACCTACAAAATGGGAGCAACACAGCGCCTTCTCAGAGGGCCGAGGCAGGACTAAACGAGTTCATCTGCTGAAGGCGCTCAGCACAGCGCCTCGGACCCAACAGGCCCCATGGAGGCGTTAGCTGAGTTTGTATTTAGTACGCCTTTGAGGGGAGGGGCTCAGAAACGCAAAGCAATGCCCCCAAGTCACACTGGCTGGGGCTCCAGGCCGAGCGTGAGCGTTTGCACAGAACTTGCATCCATGGGGCAACGTTTCAGGACTCAGCCCGGGGCCTGCGAGGCCGGTCAGTGTCCTCTCCCCGCAGGGCCTCCCACCGGCCTGCGCCTCCCTCTCGCAGCCCTCGTGGGCCTGAGGAGTCGCTATTCATCTGCCCAGCGCCCCAGCCCAGGGGAGGTATTCTTTCTTATCGCCCTCCGCGCCCCACTCTCTGGTAGGCAGACGTGCCTAACGTGACTGCCACACGGATAAAACCCTGCTCAGAGGTGGTATCCCCATTTTACAGATGAGGAAACAGGCACAGGGAGCTTAAGCAAGTTGCCCAGCTAATAAGTGGTAGAAGTGTTCCCACAGATGCTGGCGTATAATCCCAGGCATTACAGCCCTCCAAGAAACGACCTGTTGGGTAGCCTGCTGGTCTTATTCTGTGGGGACCGTTCACAGGTTCTGACGTGAGGGTGATGGTTGTGGTGGGCGAGAGAGGAGAGACCCTCCAGCAGGTGACACTGAGGGTCTGGGGGCGCTGGCTCAGGACATCAGGCGTTTAACCTGGAATTCAGCTGTGGGGGCTCCTACCAGGTGGAGTGAAAGTCCCAAAGCTGGATTGAAGGGGGACAGCAGCGACACATGGGGACTGTGGCAGCATCTGGCAGTGATGGTCACCAGCCAGGTTTTTAGTGCCAGGAGCCCAGGCCTTTGGAGGCGTCCAGGGCAATGATTCTAAACTAGTAGCTGCCCTTCCAGGCTCCCGACCCTGAGTCCTCTTAGGAGGACCTGGCCACCCGCCCTGATCCAGAGGAGGGAACGGAGGCTCAGGAAGGGGGTTGTCACCAGGGAGCTGCATTGCTAACCCAGGCCCGTCTCAATTGCAGTCACCAAGACAAGGGCAGGGACCCAGGAGTCCAAGCTGACCCAGGTCAGACGCAGAGAGGCAACCAAGGGGGCTGATCCGAGCCCCAGATTGGGGCTGAGCTGTGGGGACCCCAACTTCAGGGCACCCCAGGGAGGGGGAGGAGGGCCAGGCTCGGCCCCCGCGGTCTTCTTTCTAGGGTTCAGAACAGAGGAGCCTGTGGGAGGGAGCAGACAGTCTTTCCTCTACGGAAAGGGCATGTAGCATCCCGCGGAGGGAGGGGGGAAGGCGGCCTCTTCCCCCCAGTGCTTGGGCATCTATGTGGGAACCGCCCCCTTCCCAGGCCGAGACGGAAGGACGTCCAGACTGGAGGCCCAGCCGCTGTTCCTTAGCCTCCGCCGCCCTCTGGTGGCCACAGGCAGAACTGCACGGCGCTGGGGACACGGGCTCGGCTCCGTCCTCGGTGGCCACGGTCTAAGCGGGGAGACATCCAGAGGCCCCGGTCGGATGTGTCTTTCTGCCACAGGAAACCTGTCTCCGCTTCCGCTGGCCAGGTTCTCTTCCCCGGGGCAGAACACCTGCCACAGACTAGCCGCGTGACTGGGCAAGCTGCTCTGCCCTTCGGGGGCCTCAGTGTCCCCTTCTGTCCGGGGCCCCGGGCAGGGGCTCCCCGGAGGGCCAAGCGTCCCAGCCCATTCGGGCAGGATGGCCGGGCCTCACACGCTCCCCGCGTGTCGCAGGTGGTCATCGTGGTGACAGACGGGAGGCCCCAGGACAGCGTGCGCGACGTGTCTGCGCGGGCCCGGGCCAGCGGCATCGAGCTGTTCGCCATCGGCGTGGGCCGCGTGGACAAGGCCACGCTGCGGGAGATCGCCAGCGAGCCGCAGGACGAGCACGTCGACTACGTGGAGAGCTACAGCGTCATCGAGAAGCTGTCCAAGAAGTTCCAGGAGGCCTTCTGCGGTGCTCGGGGAGGCGGGATGGACAGGGCAGGGGCGGGGGCGGGGCTTAGAGAACGGGGCGGGGCCAGGAAGGGGGCGGGGCCGAGAGTGTCGGTGTCGGGGCGGGGCCAGGAAGGGGGCGGGACCACGGCGTGGGGCGGGGCCAGTACGTGGGCGGGGCCGAGAGTGTTGGTGTCGGGGCGGGGCCACGGCGTGGGCGGGGCTGAGTCAGTGTCGGGGCGGGGCCAGGGCTGAGACACTAAAGGTAAGGGCGGGGCTAGAGCTAGTGGGAGGGGACAGCGCTGGAGCCCGGACGGAGTCAATGTTTGGGGCGGGTCCAGGGCTGGGGCGAGGCCTGGGAGGGGCAGTGGCCTATATAGGGCGGGAACTGAGAGAGAGCCAACATCAGGGGCCCGTCTAGGGCTGGGGGCAGGGCCTAAGTGGGTTTGGGCAAAGTGAAATTTGGGTCGGATTGGGGTAAGACTAGCGCCGAGGTCGGGACCTGATCCAGGGGCGGGTCCCCAGCCTGGAGGCTTAAAGAAGCTGGGGAGGGACGAGCCAAGAGCCGTTTCTATGTGGTAGGGTCCTGGCAGGGACGAAGGAGGGTCCCGAACCCGGTAAGAGGAGGCGTTTGGTCAGGCGTTTGGGCGCCAGGCTTCTGTGATGAGGGAGAGGCCGAGAGGCCTGGGCACTGGGCAGGAGCAGTTTCAGAGTCCAGCGCAGAGGGGAGGTGGGCCTGTGAGGGCTCTTTGGGGTGGGACCAGTCAGATGGGGCGGGGTCCCGAGTAGAGTGGGAGGGGGGACAGGGCAAGAACTTTTCCCCATTTGTAAAACGGATCTAAGAAGAGCATGCCTTTTATTGTGAGGGTTCGATGAAATAATGCACGGTACAACACTCAACGTGTGGACTGAACAAATCCTTGCTGAGCGTCTTTTGCGTGCTGTTCATTGCAGCGTGTGCTGCTCTAGCCTCTTGGGGTCCAACAGGGAACAAGACAGATTAAAGGTCCTGCTCCTGTGGGCTGTACCTTTGTAGCGGGAAGTTTCAATTTATCATCAGCATTGTCACCTTCTTCAGGGACATAAGCTCTGGTGCAGTGATTTTGGCCTGGGCTGAGGGTCTGGGCCACCTGGCTGAGACCTCCAAGGCCCTGTGACTGTGAGATTCTGAGTCTCCTGTCCCTGCAGTGGTGTCAGACCTGTGTGCCACGGGAGACCACGACTGTGAGCAAGTGTGCGTCAGCTCCCCCGCCTCCTACACCTGTGCCTGCCACGAGGGCTTCACCTTGAACAGTGATGGCAAGACCTGCAATGGTCAGTGGGCTGGACACAGGCAAGCCCGGGGTAGGGTGGAGGGGCCGGGTTGGGGCCTCGGTCACACCCCTGGAAGCCCATGGGAGCCTCCTTACACTTTGCCTCTGGACCAATCGGCAAAAACGATAGACACCTTGTGGAGTTTGGGGTCTGCAGAAAGTTCTCTTGCAACTTCTGTGCCTCTTTTTGTCACAATGGGTGGTAGGTTTAGTGTGGTGGAAGGAGTCACACAGTCTTGAGTTCAAATCTTGATGCCGCCACTTCTGGGCTGCGTGACTTAGCCTTTAGGGCTTCAGTTTCCGATGCTGTAAAATGGGGCCAGGAACTTTGGCTTTATAGGGGGAGTTTTGAGGACAAAATGGGATGATCCCCGGCACAGAGCTTCGTGTGTGGTGGGTCCCCAGCCTGTGATCTGGACGGATGGCTCTGTCCTTAAGCTTCATCCTCTCACCTCCCCACCCTCCCTAGTCTGCAGCGGTGGTGGTGGCAGTTCAGCCACTGATCTGGTCTTCCTCATCGATGGATCCAAGAGTGTGCGGCCGGAGAACTTTGAGCTGGTGAAGAAGTTCATCAACCAGATCGTGGATACGCTGGATGTGTCGGACAAGCTGGCCCAGGTGGGGCTGGTGCAGTACTCGAGCTCCGTGCGCCAGGAGTTCCCGCTGGGCCGCTTCCACACCAAGAAGGACATCAAGGCAGCTGTGCGGAACATGTCCTACATGGAGAAGGGCACCATGACTGGGGCTGCCCTTAAGTACCTCATCGACAATTCCTTCACTGTGTCCAGTGGGGCTCGGCCCGGGGCCCAGAAGGTGGGCATCGTCTTCACGGATGGCCGGAGCCAGGACTACATTAATGATGCTGCTAAGAAAGCCAAGGACCTTGGTAGGTGCTGCCTGCCTGGACCCCGGACACCACTGATGGCCAGGGGTACACAGGGTACAGCCCAACTATAGCTTGTCTTAGTGTCTTTTCTAATTGGCGCCCTAAACCCAGGTTCAATGTGAAGCAGACAGGATGGGTTCATGCATCTCTTTCTTATACTGATGACAAAACCAGGCCCCAGAAGAGTAAGTGGCTTGTTTTGATGGTCCTTTTAGGTGGGGCTTGGAACTTTTCCGGTTGAATGTTCCCAAGAACACACCAACTATTGGAAGGCAACCCCACTTTGGGACAAGCCCGAGCCTCAGTTTTATCACCTATCAAGTGGGAATAATAATAACCACCAGATGGACAGTTAGGAGAGTTGAATGACATGACGAAGCTTCCAGTACAGGAAGTTAGCACAGGTCTGACGTACAGTAGAATCTCAGTAAATGTTGATTTCCTCAATGTCTTTCTCCCAGGCACTGTGCCTGCAATTCCAGCACCTGCCACCGGGAGGCATGCCTGGGCATTCTCCTGGACGCTCCCCTGGGGCTGCTGGTCCCCATGGCCACCCTTGTGCATCTTGTTCCTCTTGGCAGGCTTTAAGATGTTTGCCGTGGGCGTGGGCAATGCGGTGGAGGACGAGCTGAGGGAAATTGCCTCCGAGCCTGTGGCCGAGCACTACTTCTACACTGCTGACTTCAAGACCATCAACCAGATTGGCAAGAAGTTGCAGAAGAAGATCTGTGTGGGTGAGTGAGGGCAGAGCTGGCATGATGGAGCAGCAGGTGGGGCTCTGTGTGTGTGGGGGGGTGGAGCCATCCTGGAACTGGGCGTGGGTGGGGAAAAGCAGGAGCTGGGGTGGCACCAAGAGCTGGCAGCACCAGGAGGCGGGCTGACCGGTGCAACTCTCACTGCCAGCGGGCATATGTTGATTGCTCGTTGCACGAATGGCACTGTTCTCAGTGCTCTCCTAATATTCAATTCCTACCAAATCTTAACCCTGCTACCTCCCCCGATCCTCCCTGGGGACCTCGCCAGCTGGTTCCCGGTGGTAAAGGGTGTGAACTCCAGGGCCAGGCAGGCCTGGCTTACATTTGCTCTGACACTAACTAGCTGTTGGTCATGAACCAGTTCCACTTCTCGAGTTCTTCGTTTATAAAATGGGATTAATGACTTCAAACCCAAAGAGTTGGGGTGAGGCGTCACCAGATGACACAGAGGCCCCTGCCATCGTAGTCCTGCACACAGTAGGTGCTCAGCGTGGAGATGCTGTCACTGGAGCTCTTTTTGGGGCTCGGAGGGAGCGGACGACATTCAGGGGTCGCCCCCTCCATCACTCCTGGGAGCACTGTCTCAAGAACTCTACATGTCTCTGCCTTCTCAGATCTCCTGGGCCCCACACTCCCCCGAGACCCCCTAGTCCTGGCCCTGGGCAGTGCCCACCCTGGCCCCCGCTGGGCAGCCACTCACCATCCCCTGTTCTTTCCTTACTTCCTGCCCGCTCCAGAGGAAGACCCGTGTGCCTGTGAGTCCATTGAGAGATTCCAGGCCAAAGTGGAGGGGCTGCTGCAGGCGCTGACCAGGAAGCATATCCTTTCGTCAGGCCACTGGGGACAAGGGGCGCGCAGGGGGCAGGGCCTTGGGGGGAGAGGGGAGGGAGCCACGCCCCCTCTGCGGTGGGTCAGGGCAGGCTCCTCCTTGCCTGCTTCCTCCTGAATTCTGGCTGGCTTCTGGCCAGATAGGTTGGCTCCAGTTTTGGTGCTGACTCTGTCAAAAGCAGAGGCTCCCAGAGGGTAAACAGAGAAACTGAGGCAGGAGCCAAGATCTAGAGACTGGACACACACACAGAGTCCTGGACATGCTCAGGTGCCCCGTGGACTCCCCATTTCTCAGGCTCTCGGTGACGTGACTAACACCAGCCCCCACTGAAATGGGGCTGGGCCTCGATCGGGTCCCCTGGCTCAGGCAGGACTAGGTGGGGGACCAGCAGCCTGAACCTGCAGCTGGGCGGGGCTGGCATTCAGGGCTCACTGTGACCGGCTCAGTGTTTTGGAATGCACCATTCCGAGGACAGGGGAAGGGCGAGTTTTGACATTGGGAAGAACGCATGCTGGGGGGTGGGGATGAGAGAAAGCCCTGGAAGAGGGGCACTCTGAAGAAACAGGAAGTGGGGGTCCCCAGTGCAGGGGCCACCCACATCGCTGCCCTGCTCTGGGCAGCCTGCACCTCTCCTTAACTCGGGGTCCACTGGAAGCTGTGAGTAAGCGGCTGGCCATCCTGGAGAACAGAATCGTCTAAGGCCACCTGTCCTGCTATGGCCTCTCCATCTCCCGGCCCCAAGAGCAGCTCAGAGTCCCGCGTGTGTCCCCTAGAGCCCCAGTTTAGTCAAGCTTTGCCATTTCAGTGAGGGGGCTGGGGAGGGGCAGGGCCCCCGGAAGGCACGAGGCCCCCCCACCCCTGCCATCCTGCGAGCCCTGGCGGGGAGTGTGTGTCTGAGTGTGTGCTGGGAGCATGTGTGCGTTTGGGAGCACGTGTGTGCCTGAGGGCAGGCGTGTGTCTGGGAGCAGGGACGCGTGTGCGTGAGTGAGAACACGGGCGAGTGTAAGAGTGAGTGCGTTTGCATTTTTTTCAATCAAAAGCTTAATATATTCCTATTTTTTTAGTGCACCTTTCTTGACTGCGAGACGCTGTGAATCTCTTTTCTGATTTCTCTATTCCCTTTTAAAAAACAATTAAATGTGATTTAACTTAAGCACTGAAAGGGGCCAGAGGCGGTGTGGTTATTTGCAGAGCAGGAGGAAGGACTGATGAGGGTGGCGGGTGATGGGGGCCATTGCAGGATGGTGGCGGTGGTGGTAACAGCGATGACAGCAATGACTCCAAAACCAGTTCGCGTTTGTCCTGCCTTTTCCATTACAAATGCATTTATGGGATCTCACTTCATCCCCCCAGTAACCCTGCCCAGAAGAGACTTGCGTCGTCCTCATTTTACAGATGGGAAAGCTGAGCCTCCGAGGGATGGGGTGACTTGCTCAGCAGTGGGCCAGTTGGAGAGAGGGAACTTGAATCCAGGACTGCAAGACAGCGAAAGAAAAAGGCATTGGAGAAAGACGGCCGAGGCACCAGAGGGACTCATTCATTCATTCACGCATGCACGCGTGCAGACAACACTTACAGAGTGCATGGCTGCTGTCGGGCAGTGGGGAGATGGTGGCCTCTGGGACAGACTCAGGCCCTGACCTTGAGGGACTTACAGTTGAGCAGGGTGCCCTGTCACCCGCACCCCAACTGAGGAAAAGACAGTGGGTTTAGGTTGTACCCGGAGCCCCCGGGGTGAGTGTGTGTTGGTGGGTGTGAGTGTGCGTGCGAGGGAGGTGATGGGAAGGGTCCCAGGCTGAGCCCGGGCTGGCCCTAGGTGCCCCTCTGCCCTCTCCCCAGGCCCCTCTCAGAGTCCTCTCTGTGGCTTCCTTGGGCTTCAGCAGCTCCACCCCCACCCCCAACACGGACAGCTGCAGCCCTCACCTCAGGGACCGCACAACGGGAGACTCCTGACCCCCTGTGCCCTCAGCCCTGCGCGGGGTCTGCCAGCCTCTCCCTGGCCCCCTGGAGCAGTGCGCCTCCGGAATCTCAGTCCCTCACCTCCCAGAGGGCGAGCTTGGGCGATTTTCTGAACCCATTCTTGTTTAATGGAGCATTTTTAATGTTGCTACTAGATTCACACTTGAGAGCGTGTAAAAGGCTTTTTACAAGGAGCTCAGATCATCCTGAAGGATCTTCCTGTGAGGTAGTTGAGGGAGGCAGAATAACACCACCAACAGCACGCCGGAGCCACACCAGCACAACAGCACACCCTCACCAGAGTAACCTAGCACTCACACAACCGCCGGGACAGGGACCTGGGCACCAGCACACACACCTTTCACCGAGCCCTTTCTCTGTGCCAGGCCCTGCGCTGGGAGTTTTTCTGCCGTCCCAGGAGGCTCCTTGTCACAGCACTCCACCTGTGGCGATTGCTGAGCCCACACTGCCTTTCTTCTAGATTGTCTCACTCCCCACACACAGAGGGAGGGCAGGACAGCAGCACCGATGCCCTGTGACTGCTGCACTCAGCTGATTGGTCAATGGGAGGACACCTGACCCCCATTGAGCCAATCAACATCTCTCTTCTGGGAATTTGGATGGGAGGACCAGAGTGACCTGGCTGCTGGTGCCGGAGCTGGGAGGTCCCTATCTTCTTCCAGGTGTGCCGAAAGGCAGAGATTGGAGGCTGCATTTGCTGGGTCTCTGATGGCTTTCCAGTCCAAGGGGGTTTCAGTTATTTATTGCTGTGTAACAAACTACCCCGGAACTTAAAACCACCACCTCTTATTGTCGTGATTCTGTGGGCTGACTGGGCTCATTTGGGTGGTTCTTCTGCTCCCTATGGTGCTGGCTGGGGCTGCGGGTCTCAGCCAGGCTGGACCATCCAGAGTGGCCCATGCACGTGTCTGCTCCCATGGTAGACAGGGCTGCCAGCCTGGACATCTCTCTCTCTCTCCTTCTCTCTCTGTGTGGTCTCAGGGCCTGACCTTCTCCACGTGGCCTTTCTGGGGGAGGAAACTGGACTTCTTACATGGCAACTCAGGACTTCCAAAAGCTTCTTAAGTCTGAGGCCCAAAATTGGCCCTGAATTAATTTCACTGCATTTTGTTGGCCAAAGCAGTCCTAGGCCAGTCCAAATTCAAGGGGTGGGGAGACAAATTCCACTTTTCCAGGAGGGTGCGTGTCAAAGAATTGTGGCCATTTTTAATCCACCATGTGGGGTTATTCACTGGTCTCCCTCAGTGGGCCTGGCTACGCTCCCTGCCTTGGCCATTCATAAGACACTAGGAAACCTTAGCAAAGTTTAACGCGGTGGAGTCATGCAATGTGAGAGCCCTGACTTAGCTGTCCTCTCACCTCCATTTCCTTCCACCCCGTGGTGGCCTTGGAGTCTGGGTTCTCATCCTTCAATTCCAGGAGGTGACTGATCATCCCAGGTTCCAGCACCTCTCCTCAGTTGATGGTGATTCAGTGGGGCCTTTCTCCTCTCTGAGTCCCGCAGTCTATATCCATGGAAAAGAGATACTGGCATGGCCTCACAGGGGGTTGCAGGGTGCAAGCGAGATGCGTGGGGAGCCCTCAGCCCAGTGCCACCCACACGTCACATCCAAAGTGGAGTTGGCATCGTCGACACCATCTGGGGGGTGGTTTCCTGGCCACAGGGACAGGCCACACCTGTCAGTTCCTCAACACCTCCCTTGCTCCCATCTGGTGCCGGTGTCCCTTGAGCTGCTGTGGCCACCTGACCTCCAGTGGCCATGCCACCTGGGCCACCTGTAACCCACTGGGAGACCACCCCAGAGTACACACTGTGACTCTCTGCAGTCTTCTGTTCCTCAGCAGGGAGCTTGGCTCACCTGCATTGTGTTAGTGGATCCTGAGCCCCCAGCTCCACCAGGAGAAAAAGACGAGGACAGCCTTGCCTCTGCTTTGAGCAGCACCGCCTGAGTGCGCCAGGGCTCCGGGAGGCGAGGTGTAGAGGGTGGTACGAGCCTGCAAGCTTCCGGGGACAGCAGCCTCCTCTGTCACTCAGTCACGCAGCAAACGACTACTGCACCCCGGCCAGGCCCTCTTCTAGGCCCCAGGGGGAGAATGGAGAACAGAAACAGACAGAAGTCCCTGTGTTCATGGGCTGATGTTCCCGCCTCACTTTACTTCTTGCTGTGTGAGCCTGGACCTGTCATCCCCTCTCCCTGTGGGCCTCAGTTCCTCATCTGTTAGATGGAGAGATGATCCAGAAACGGAGGAAAAGAGAAAAATCCCCAAAGGGGTGTATGGTGTGTCCTCAAAATCCGAAAGCTGCCAGTGCTTCTTCTGTGAAGTCAAACAGGATGGAGATGTGCTGGGGCCACCCTTCCGGCCTGGCAGAGACCAAGCCCAAGGCTGAGTTTCCAGGAAGCATCTCGTCGGGAGGTGATGGTAGCGGAGGGGTTCGCAGCCCCTTCTGTGGAGTCATATGGCCCTGAGTGTGGCTCCGCACGGCCCCCTCACCTTGGACAAACTCCTTCACCCTCTGGCCTCAGCTTCCTCAACAGTAAACTGAGCAACAGCATTCTCCTCACAGAGTGGTCGCGCTGAGGGCACCCAGACAGACAGAGGGCTTGGTGTGTGGGCAGTCAGCCCCGGAGGGCTCCCTGGAGGAGGTGACAGAGGTGGATTTGCAGGGAACTTGAGGGCTGGAGGGGGCCCAGTGGTTGAGCAAAGACCTGCAGGGGAAACCTGGAAAGTGAGGTGTGTTGGGAGGGAGAGGAGAGCCGAAAAGGGGCAGAGAGGGAGCGGGAAGGAAGCAGTGCAATTAGGCTGTGGGCTCTAGGGCCAGTTCCAGTCTGATTTCCGTCTTCTTCCCTCCCCACCCCTTCCACAGTTATTAAGCATTGCCAAAAAGCCACAGCGTACACCAGGCACTGGGAATAGAATAGAAAATGCCCAGATGGTCTCTGGCCCCATGGCCCTCACAGCCTGGTGGGGAAGACAGCATTAGACGGGAAGTTGCACGGGAATCTGGCTGTGACAGCAGGATGGAGGGATCAGGGTGTGTTGCAGGGGCATGTAACAGAGGGTCCAATCAAGCCCTGGGGAGGTGGGGAGACGTCCTGGAAGAGGCGGACCTAAGTGTGGATCTAAAGGCTCTTCAGGAGTTAGGAAGGTAAAGGCGGTGGTGGGGAAGAGCATGTCAAGTGGAGGGAGCAGCATGTGCAATGGCCCTGAGGCAGGAAGGCTCCATGTGGCAGGAGAGCAGGCATGAGCAGGGAGGAGGCCCAAGATCAGCCTGGGCAGGGGCTCCATTGGGAGGGTGGTGTGAAGCCATTGAAGCGTTTTAAGTAAGATGATGGGACCAGATTCTCCAATGACAAATGGGACTTGTGCTTCTCCCACAAACACCTGGATGGGGTGTGAGGTGGGCTGTGAAGAGGCCTCAGCTGGGACGGGCAGGGGCCAGAACTCCCTATCACATGCCGGGGGAGGTGCAGGGACCCCGAGGCTGGCTCTGCTGGGTCACAGGCAGGGCGCCTGACCCACCTGTTGGGACGAGGCAGTGAGAGCTCGGGCTGGGTTCAAATCCTTACTTGTGGGAGACTGGGGAAACTGCTCATGATGGTGGCTCCGAGGGCCCCAGTGAATCCTTCCAGGGACACTGTGTGGCAGCATTAGCGTCACCCAGGTTACAAGCAATGGGACTTGTCCGAGTATGTGGAGGAGCCAGATTCCTCGGTTTGCCTGACGCAGAGGCCTTTCCTAATTACACAGCTTAGCTTTGCTGCCTGTGGTCGTGAACGTCAAGCCCCAGGTGCGTGGCAGGTGCTCCGCAGCTCCCAGGGGCCTCTCTCTCCCGCATCGTCCTTCCAGGCAGTCAGCAGGCTCACAGCTCGGCAGAGGGTGGACCTGCTCCCAGAGGAGCTGGGCCCAGGGGGCTGAGGGCAGAGTGGGCAGGGTCGGACCCCAGAGGAGGGGGCTGGTGGGGCCAGGCAGGGAGCGAGCGCCCCGCCAAGCAGACTGGGAGTTGGAGAAGGTGCTGGACGGGGAGACTGATCCGAGTCCAGAGCCAGGGAGGAGCCCACAGAGTGAGGCTGGGGGGGGCCACAGCTCAGAGGCTGAGAACTGGCGGGCCTGAGGCTGAGCTCGGGCCTCCTGCCGGCTCAGGCCCCAGTGCAGGCTGAGCCGAGGTGAGTTGGGGATCTGGGGCCTGTGGGCTGAGCCTCAGGATTTTTCATGAAAGTCACAAATGGAGGGGGGTGTTGCCTAGGACACAGCCATTGGGGGGGTGGGCTGTTTCCTGTTTCCAGCATTCCTGCTGGAGGAATTCCATGGCAGGAAGGAGTGTGCAAGACGCAGCTGGCAGGAGAAACGGTAAGTCAATCACCCGGACACTGGACCACAGGAGCCATGGGTCAGAATGGGTGAGCTGGGGCTCTTGGCTGCAAGGGAGAGGAACTCCACACCACCCAGCTTCAGCGCAGGAAGGGGCTTGATGGGATCCCGTGGCTGAAGGTGCTGGGGGAGGTGCTGTGCTCAGCCTCGTCTTCAGGCCTCTGGCTCTCTCCCTGCTTGACTCTGGTCTCCACCACAACAGCCTCACACCCAGGCAGGCCCTCTCCTGGAGACCACCCCACAGCCTTCTGCTTGCACCTTCCCGGCTCCACGTACGCAGAATTCAGCCTCACTGGCTCATATTGGGTTCTGCGCCCACCCTTGAGCCAGGGGGTTTTCCTATCCCTCGGTGATGGGTGGATCAGCCGCACGGGACCCCCGAGGCTTGAGAAGGCTGAGCAGTGGTTCCTCAAGGAGGAGGGCTGGTCATCTGATACCAGGTGTGGGGTGGGCAGAACTGACAGGTGTCCCCAGTGGTGGGGTCAGAGATGGGTGGAAGCCCTGTCTGGAATCGATCCTGTGGATCATTCTTCTCTGCAGGGGGCTGGGGCTGGGGGACCGAGCTCTTAAAGGGCCATGTTGCCAGGCTCCGAGGAAGGCGGGCCCGGCATCTTGGGGTCTGTCAAACCCAAACTCCCGCTGCTAACGCATCCCAATTCTTCCCACGTTTGCCGCGGGTCCTGTGAAATCCACCCTCTCCGTGTAATTGCCTCGTCTCTCTGCTCTCCCTTTGATTAACAGACGGTTATAAACAAGTCCCAGAAAGAAGGAAAACCGGCATCTCCCCCGGGCAGCCATGGTCTATGGGCAGAGGCGAGTTACTTTGTAATGGATATTTTTGTTTTTTTGATTTTTGTCTAGATAAACAGGACTAAACTAATTAGGATTTTTTTTCTCCTTTCTTTCCTCAGGTCTTGGACTACAATGGGAGTCTCTTGGCCCCACAGTGAATTGCTTACCAGGTTTCAATAAGGGGTTTGTCTTCGCAATTACAGTTCATTACTGGATTTACAAGGGAGGGAAGATGGCAAAGTCTGCTAAGGGGATTGTTCTGCATCTCTCCTTTTTAATTACATGATTTTCTCCTAGACCAATACGCTGTGAAAAATGCGGGGGTGGGGAGTTCCCAAGACCCCATCTGTTCCAGATGCGAATGCAATTAATACTGGAGGAGGGGGGAGCTGCTCCCCGGCTTCCTGCTGCCTGAGGATGGGCCGGGCCTCCTCTCCGAGCCGCTGTGGGGCTGGGAGGCTTGGGCATGGAGCTCGGTTGGCATCAGGGTATGATGACATGGGGAGGGGACAGCTCTGCTCATGGGGGCACGGCAACCTTTGAGCGTTTGGGGTCAGAATCAGATTTAGGCCACCCGCTGAGTTACCATGTTTTTATCCTCCACTAGATGCTGGGTGACAGGTGAACAATCTTTCATTCAAATGTCTCAGGGATACTTTTCATAAATTTGTTTCTCAAATGGGGAAACCAAGGCTGCCAGTTGTAAAGTGTCACACAGCCGGCAAGTGAGACAGCTGGGATTTGAACCCTGGAATCTCTGGCTCGAAAGTCAGGGCTCTGTCCAGACCATTGCCTCTCTGAGGTTCAGACTCACTATAATTTGGAAGGGGGTTCTAGTCCTTTCTCCGCAGGTTGGGACCATAGCAGGTTGACTCCCCTTCCTGTCTGCTTCTTTAGTTCATTCTATACACTGATACCAGAGTGATGATCCTACTGTACATATCTGATCAGGTCACACCCCTGCTCAAGAACCTTCTCTGGCTCCCTATTGTCTGCAATATAAAATTCAAATTTGGCTGGACACCATGGGCAGTGTATGATCTGGCTGATGCCCAGGCCTGTTGGACTCCAAATTTCCCACTATCCCCACTTGCCCTTTGCTGCTACCTGGTGGCCCAGTTCCCCATCTGTGAAATGGACCCCTGACACCGGGCAAGACGATCTCTAGGACTGCCTTGGACCTTGGATGTAGCAATCTTAGTGGGGCTGGAATCGCAGGCCTGAGGCTGCCATGGAGGAATCTGGCCACGGGATGGCACCATTGGCCCAGGAATGGGGTGGCCAGGCCCTGCTGGGGGACCGGGATCAGCCACTATCTCTACAAGCTGGGCTAGTTTCCCTCACTTGTGGCTCTCGGTGCACCTAATCGAATCCCCATAAACTGCCCCCTCTCTCTTGCACACACAGGCTCCCAAGGGGGCAGTGGCCTCTCTCCTGGGGCAGACCATGGATATGGGTCTCCTTGGGGATGGTCGTTATCTCCCCTCCCCAGCCGGGCCGCCCTCTCCTATTCCTTGCTCTGAGATGCTCTGGGAGGGGCCTGGGCTGGATGCATCTATTGCCTCCCAGGGCCTGTGCAGGGGCTTTGCTGGACCAGGGTGGTAGCTCTGACCCAAATGTTGGGGCTGGCTGGGGAGCTGGGTAGGAGCACCCCAATGAAATATTTTACTGTCCCCTGCCTTCGCTTGTTTCTATGGGGAAACGGCTCAGGCCCATGTCCCCAAATCCAGACATAAGTGTTTCTGAGCCAAGATAACTGCAGCCTGGAGGCGGGAGGGGGATATCAGAGACCCCGAAGTAGAGATGACTGAGGGTCCCCAAGAAGCCCACTCCAGCATCCTGGAGAGAACAGGGACTCTGCAAGGCAAACAGCTGCGGCGAGTCCGGGCGCTGACCCTGACGTGCTGCGTGGCTTCGGGCACATGCCCGCCCCTCTGGGTCTCAGTCTGCTCACCTGGCAAATGGGAAGAACAGTCCCCACCTTGCTGGGGCAAGGGGCTATGACATGAGACAGTGTGTCAGTGCCGGGCGCAGGGGGGCGGCCCACGATGCTCAGGACGGGAGCCGCGTCCTCGTCGGGTCTGGGTCCAGGCGCCACCTCAGGTCACAGGCCTCCCAGCAGGGCTTCCAGGAGGAGACGGCACCCCCGCCCGATCAAGCCCTGTCCTTTCCTCTCTCCTCGAAGACCTGCTGACAGGCCAGGGCTGTCCCTCCGTTGCCCCTCAGTTCACAGGACCCGAAGGGGGTCCTTTTGTCTGTCCCCCTCCTCGTGAAGTGCGAGTGGCTGCCCTACTCGGTGGTGGGGCCAGGAATCTGGGGTCTGAAGGGTGATGGTCTAGAGAGCAGCCTCTCTGCCCGCGCCCAGGCCTGGGAGCCAGGCGTGGCCGCGCCCTCGGCCCTCTGTGACCCCGGCGACTCCTTCACCTTTCTGAGCCTCATTTCACTGACGGTGCCTTGGTCTGTGCCGGGCACGCAGTGGGTACCTCATCCGTATGAGCCGACCCTGAAGCGCCAGCACCCGGACAGGCACGGCCACTCCATCCTTTCTACGGTCTCCACCCGAGGGGGCCGGCCTGCACTCAGTTACGCCCCAGAAGGAGCTCAGCTCTGCCTCCAGGGCCTGGATCAATAGGTGCATTGAAGGAACGTGTGAAAGGATGAAGGACGTCCCACACACAACGTATCTGCTCCCTCTGCTTTCTGTGGCCCTTCAGCGGCCATAATAATAAATAATTGATAAATAGTGATTTATAGTATATGACAGTATAGATAGCATATTCTATATACTTATATATTACATAGCATATATAAATAAAAATATATTCATAATATAACCATACAACTAATCAATGTAAATAGAAAATATAAATAAATACATTATTATATAATATACCTACAGCATATTACATAACTATAAGTAGTAACTTGTGAATGTAAATCTCTGAGTTGCTAACATTTCAGTGCCTACCACAAGCTCGGCGTTGTCCCGACAGCGGTGACCTCCTTTGGGAGATGGGGCTCTCCCCATTTTACTGGTGGGGTAGAGTGAGGCTCAGAGAGCAGAAGGGACTTGCAGAGGCGAGTGGAGGCTCTGGGACTTGACCGCTGTCTGCCCTGCACAGCCCCTGAGCCTTCCTTCCTCCAGGGGGAAACCCCTTTGTTGCCCCAAGTGCTCTTTGGGGTTCATAGGTTGGGGTCCAGGCCCCGCTGGCCCTGCCCCTGGACCCCTCCAGCTTGCCCACATCCTTTCTGCAGAGCTGGCTGGTAGAGACTCCTTGCCCAGCCCCTGCAGCCTCTGCTGGCCCGTGAAGGGCTCTCTGCTGGCCACCCCCATCCTCGCCGGCTTGGCCACACTGTTGCTTGGGCATGTGGCCACCACATGGGAAGGATTTTTCCCTTTTCTTGGTGTCAGATTTTCCCTCGCTGCTTCCTGCCTTTATTCCTGGAGGAGCCCTTGGCCTGTGGACGGCACGCGCCTCCAGCCTCTCTCCTGTGGGTGGTGCAGAGCTGGGAATCCGGTCCCGAGCCTGGGGCCTCCTCCAGGAGCCAGGATGGGCGGGGAGTCCATGTGGTGAGCACCCCCACCATGCACCCCGTTCTCAGGGGCTCTGGGGCCCGCCACAGCCTTTTGATCCCCTCCCCTCGGGGCCTTCCCTCACGGGGCCTGGGGTCAGCCGGGCCCCCTCCAGCTGCCGAGGTGTTTCCATGGCTGAGGCCCAGCCTGGGGGCAGCAGGCGAGGGTGGGGCCTCCCCTGGAGAAAGAGAAACCGCTGCTGCCTGGGGCTGGGCCAGGCTGGGAGAGGCCAGGCCATGGCCACCCGCCCAGATGCCACCTCCTCCCGCCTTCTCCCAGCCTCTCCAACAACAGCCAGGAACCTCCCAGGGCGTGGGACGTGCTCGCTGGGGGTCCGAGAGGTGACTGTGAGTGGTGCATGGACAAACATTAATATTTTATATTTTACCAGTCGTGTATTTATTTTAGCGAGTATCAGAAAAAACCCACAAGCAATTACTGCTTTGAACCCTTGATTTCGTGGATATTATTGCTCAGAGTGAGGCAAGTGGAAAAATGGAGCCTGTTTGGAGTCAATTTAAAGGGAACGACTAAGTCAATGTCGTGCGGGTGGAGGCTGCAGACGGCACAAAGCAGGAAGGGCCAGAGAAACTGCCGGAACTTGGGAGCCGCTGACGAGGCCCATGAGCCCGGAGTGAGACCCCTGGGCGTGCAGCCTGGCTCTGCCTGTGGCTGAGGGGCCTCGGGCAGTTCCCGCACCTCCGTGAGCCTCAGTTTCCTCATCTGTAACGTGGGGGGAGCAGGAGCAGCTCGCAGGGCTGTGGTGAGGGTGAGATGAGATGAGGAGGGTGGAGGGCGGCGCCCAGTGTGGCAGCGGCGGTTGGGGGTTTATTATTATTAGCGGTAGTGCCACTGTTGTCATCAGGAGCTTACTCTGCGTGAGGGGACCAATGGCTTTCATCGGGGGAGAGAGCTGGTCACCCAGATCCTCAGCAGAGCCCCACGTGAACAGCCCCCAGCAGGGCATCTTGCTCCTACCTCACAGCCCTGGGCCACGCAGGCCTGGGTGGGTGTCCAGCTGGGCCACCCACTAGGTGGTGACAGCTTCTTGGAGCCACCACATCTTTGATTGTAGACTGAGACCAAGAGACCCATCTTGTGGGGGAGTGGCTGTGAGGAGCAACAAGAAAAGGCAGGTCAGGTCCCCAGAATAGTAGGGCTTCATCCTGTGTGAGGTTTTGTCTTTCTGTGGGGTAAAGCTCTGCTGGTCAGGCAGGGACTGTTTGGTGCAATCTCTGGGGGTGGAGGCGTCTCTGGACCACTTCTGAGTGTTAGGTGTGTTGTCCCTGACAACATCATCTATCCTTCCATCCATCCTCCATCCATCCATCATCCATCCTCCATCCATCCCCCATCCATCCATCCATCCATCATCCATCCTCCATCCATCCATCCATCATCCATCCTCCATCTATCCATCCATCCATCTGTCCACCATTCATCCATCCATCCATCATCCATCCTCCATCTATCCATCCATCCATCTGTCCACCATTCATCCATCCATCCATCCATCCATCCCCCATCCATCCATCCATCCTCCATCTATCCATCCATCCATCCGTCTAACATCCATCCATCCATCCATCCATCCATCTGTCCACCATTCATCCATCCATCCCCCATCCATCCATCCTCCATCTATCCATCCATCCATCCATCTAACATCCATCCATCCATCCATCTGTCCACCATCCATCCATCCATCCATCCATCTACCATCCATCCATCCATCATCCATCCATCCATCATCCATCATCCATCCTCCATCCATCTACCATCCATCCATCATTCATCATCCGTCCATCTATCCATCCATCCATCCATCCAATAAATGGTGTTTGAGTGCCTGCTGAGTGCCAGGTGCCATGGAGCAGACAGCACTGAATAGACAGCTGAGGTCCTGCCTTCACATTGCTTCAGTTCAGCAGAGAAACCATCATGAAGCACTTATAACCCAAAGTGTGAGGATGGCTGTGGAGGGGGAGACAATCTGCTGTGGGTGCCCCTTGCAATAGTCAGGGAAGCCTGCCCGGAGGAAGGGGCATCTGGGCAGAGACCTGCAGGATCAGGAGGAGTTCGCCAGTGAAGGGGTGGTGGGTGGGTAGGGACTGTCCTGGTGGAGGCTCAGCCTCCCATGGGAGGTGCAGATGGGGTGGTGGGGCAGGTCCAAGAAGAGAATTGTGGTTGCTGTGGTTGGGATGAGGGCAGTGGCCGTGGGAGCCCTGTGGGGGGTTGGGATGTTATCCTGAGGACAGAGGGTGCTCAGGGGAGGGACCCGAGCAGACTTGGGTCTGAAGGTTCCTCTGGGCACTGCTCGGGTGTGGACAGGGCCGAGGGGGAAGAAGCCAGTCAGGAGGGGGGGCACTGCACTGCCGGCTGGAGGAGCTGGGGGCTGCAGTCTCAGTCTGTTATGAAGGGAGTGAGCTCAGCAAGGGACACAAAGGTCAGGCGAGGGGGGCCCAGGTTTCTGGCCCAAGTGACTGATGGGGTGACCTTCACGGAGGTCCCTGGGAAGAGAGGTAGGTTTGGGTGGGGGGAGATGCTGGGTGTGGCTGTGTCCAGGGACTTGAGGCAGCTGTGGGTGTCCAGGGGGCAGGTGGGAGGAAGGTCCTGAGCTTCCGGTAGAGGTTTGGGGTCATCGGTAAATACGCAGGTGACTGAGGCCTCAGGGGGCGATGGAAGGGAAGCAGGAGGGAAGGGCAGGGAGGCAGTGAGGGACAGAGCCCCAGGACCCTGCGCTTAGGGGACGGGAATAAGGACCAGCAAGGGAGGCTGAGGAGGGGCCGAGGGGCCAGAGGGAAATGAGGAGGGTCCCAGGGCCGAGAGGAGAAGGAGGGAAGGAGCACAGCCTGGGTGTCGCCCAGAGGCCACATCTGGGCTGCAGGACGGCCACTGCTGAACCAGCGGAGGGCGGAGTGGCCTGGACAGGGACAGTGTCACGAGGACTGCAGTGGGCACAAGAGTGTGTGTGGAGGAGGCAGCCAGTGTGGACGACTGGTTTAGGAATTCAGCTGCGAGGGGAAGGGGAGGGTGGCGGCCGGCGGGGGCATCAGGTTCAGGTCTGTTTGTTGTAAAGTGAGAGAGACTTGAATACCATCGTAGGTTCATCAGGTGCTGAAGCATGGGGGGATGGAGCTAGAGATAAATAAACTTAGGTAGACAGAGAGATCCAGCCCGGCCCCTGCCCGCCCCCTGGACAGGTTGCGGTGGTGGCCGGGAGGGGCAGGTCTCCAGGCCCCAGGCAGCAGGAGGGGACTCTGGCTCCATCTTCTGGGGAGGAAGCGGAGTGCCCTGTGTGAGCTGGGAGGTTTGGATATTTGGTGCCAGGGCGTCTGGGGGTTCCTCTTAGGAGGTTTGGATTCTCTCTGGGTAGAGGAAGTGATGTTACCCACTGAGAAGGACAGGAAGGGGCAGGGGAGCATGGGGAGGGGCAGAGGCTGAAACGTCCCCTTGGGATGAGGCCCTTGGGGCAGGCAGGGTCCGGGCACTGACCCCAGGAACGCTTTGGGCTTTCTGGGGGTGTGTGGGTTGTGTATCTGTGCATTGGGTCGCAAGCTGGGCTCTGGGTTAGACTGACCCAAGCCTGTCCCCCACCCAATACTTGAACCCATGTTACCAACTTGGGGTGTCCCGTGTGCCAGGGAACTTGCTGGGAGAGGAGGGCCCTCAAGCCCTGGGCCTAGGAGATACCCCAACCTGCCAGCTGGTCCCCTCGACTCTTCCTGCTCGCTGCTGCCAGGGCGTTCTCTAACATGTGAGCTTTATCCTGCCATGCCCCAGCTCAAGAGGCTTCACTGTCTCCCAGCTGCCTGTGGGATCATGTTCCCCCTTCTCAGTCTGGGATGCAGGGCTTCTCAGAGTCTGGCCCTGCCTCCTTTCAGGCTGTGTCTTCTCCCCGCTCCCTCTCTCCCTCCTGACACTCCCACCTGTGTGCCGTACCTGGGGTCCAGCCACGCTGAGCTCTTTCTCCAGTAAGCCAGGCTCTTCTGCTCCTCCTTTCTTTTGCACATGCTGTGCCCCTGCCTGGAATGCTCTTCCCCCTCTGCTGAGGCTGGTGACAACCTCGCCCCTCCTTCCTGCTGTCTTCCCTGATTTCCCCAGGAGAGTCTGCTCCCTCCCCAGTGCTCCCTCAGGACTCCACCAGATCTCCATCCTGGCCCCAGTCACCAGTCATTCCTCTGCCTGCGACCACTCTCACTGGACTGCAAGGGCCTTAGGATGCTAGTGATGGTGTCTTGTTCTTCACAGTGTTACCCTCTGGTGCCAGCACAGAGCATCTCAGTTCATGCCTGATCCATCAGCTAGAGAGTGAGTGGAAGCATGGGTGGACGGAGAGATGGAGGGACAGATGGATGCATGGATGGACGGATGGACAGATGGACAGATAGACAGATGGATGGATGGATGGATGGATGGATGGATGGATGGAGAGATGGATGGTTGGGTGGACAGATGGATGGACGGATGGACGGATGGATGGATGGACAGTGTCAGGAGCCAGGAGATCTCCAGGAAAAGCAGGAGCACGCAGAGAGCTCAGAGGCCACCTTAGATCCTGCCTCAGCTCAAGTTCACAGATGGCCCCCGGGCTGCCAGGTCCACAGGTGGGGGCATTGCTCCTATTTTACAAACGAGGAAACTGCGGCTGAGAGAGGCCCACAGTCGTGCATCTAGAAGTGAGAGCACCACGGTTTGAGCCTCAGTTTCCCCACCCGCAGTCCAGGGCTCTTCCCTGGGCTGACGCCTGTGGGCCTGCATCCTGCGCCCCGTGCCTGGTGGAGCCCATCCTCTTGCTTATTCCGCGCCTCTGTCGATCGGGGCACAAGGGAAATCATGTGCGTTGGAGCCGGACAGGTCTGGGTGGGAATGCTGTCACTGAGCAGCGGGGGACTTGGGTGTGCTATGCCACCTCAGACACTCAGGTTTCTCATCTGAAAAATGGGGACATTAACAGAGGTTCTCAGGGTTGTTGTGAGGATGACATGAGGCAAAGCCTGTGAGCACCCATCGTGGGCCTGGGGAGGGGCGGGGCCTCCACACACAAGCTCCCTCATCTCCCCCGACCCCCCGGCCCAGGCCAGCCCCTCCCTTAGGCTACTGAGGCCCTGGTTCCCCCCCTCGGTCACGTGGGTCATGTCCTGGAACTGCCTGTGTCACCTCGTTGGGCTGTGCGGTTACTATAGCTGCCACCACCGCCCGGGCTCCAAGTGGGAACAAGCCGGAGCAGCCACAAGGCTGCAGGTTCTGCTCTGTCCCCCGACGGCGGCTCCAGCTTCGCGAGGCATCTTCCCACCTCGAGGCGGCCCTGCGTCTGGGCCTTGAGCCAAAGGCCCGTCCTGCCTTGGCCGGGGTGGGTGCGGGGCTCCCCTCTGTTCATATCTGGCCAGAGGGGTGGGGCAGCAACTGCCAGATGCTCCTGCTGACCAAGCTGAGGCCACAGGGAGCAGGCTGGTGGGTGCCCTGGGCTGCCCGGCCCGAGCGACTCCCCTCCCCTCACATGCAGGATTCTGCACTGGCTGTGAAATGTTTCACCTCCATCACCCCTGTTCCTCTCCTCCACGGCCAAATCTGCAGGCTCTGGGCTTGGGGTCCCTCTCTGCTGCAGGCGTCCAGGACCCCCACCGTCCTGCCGCAGTCGGGCAGGTGGGGAGGGCCGCCCTGGGATGTCCTGGGGGACCGACTGCAGATCTGGCCTCCTCCAGAATTCCAGCCCCTCCTGCCTGGTATCCATTTCTCTCCTCCCAGGGGTCCAGTTTCTTTCCAGAGAAACCAGCCTGAGCCCACCCGGAGACCCCCAGGTTAAACAGCAACTGTAGAGAAGACCTCCATGGCGGCGGGGCGCGTAGATCGGGAGAAACAGACAACTGAGACGGAAGTGGGCTCCTGGCTTCTTGCTCCCTAAGCTGCTTATTTTGAGTGAAACACACCAGAAGGATCCCCTTGGCCTCCGATGGCTGCATCTGCCATTGTCATAATTAACCCTAAAGGAGCAATTCCCAAAGTGACCCGCTGCCACCATGGCTGCCCAGGGCTGTTTCTAATGGTTTTTAACCTGGGGCTTCAAGACCCGTTTAGCCCACTCTAGACCTGGGAGCCGGTGCAGGGTCCCTGTGGTGACCTTACTTGGGTTATAACGGGTGACAGCTCGCACGGTGAGGGTCCCAAGGGCAGGACAGCAGCCCACACTCGCCACCCTGGGGCTGGGGGCTGGGGAGGGCAGGAGGAGAGAAGCCGGGGTGTGTGTGCGTGCATGTGTGTGTGTGTCCAGCCCTGTATCTCCAAGCTTGGGGGGTGGTCCCCAGGGGAAGCGTGTGTGGGAGAACCCAAAAAGCAGACTGTAGACTAATATCAGGTTCTAAGCGCAGGGTCCATCTGTGGGCAGGTTAGCCAAGCCCAGGTGGAGGTGGGGAGGGGGCTGAGGGGGTGCTTCTGGAATATTTCATTCAACTCTGAGGCTCTGGGTCCTTGAAGGGAGAGATGGGGGTGAGCCAGCAGAGGACGAGAGGGAGGGGAGGATGGAGTGGGAACTCCCAGGGGCTCCGCTTTTTAAAGCTGGGAGGTCCCTGGAGATAAACCGCTGAAGCGCCTCCTTGTGAGGACACTGAAATGTAAGAGGGCCAGGCTCTTGGAACCTTCCCTTCCCTTCCTTCAACAGCAGGGGCCCTTTGGAATATGCCAGTACCAGTCATAGCATCTGAGATGCACAGAATCTTGGAATCAGAACATCTTTCACAGACTCACAGATGCGTTTTCTAGAGTCTTTGAATTGCAGGATCTGAGCATCTTGCCTTTAGCCAGGTTCCTGGAATTAGGGGATCACAGATGCATCCTGGACTCGTGGGCCCACAGAATCCTAGGATTTAGGAATCTCTATAAAAGACTTGGAACAACATCGAAGCATTCCGAGAAACTGAGAGTTGAAGTAGAAATCTTGGAATCAGAAGGTTAGCACAGGAAATGGCCTTAGTCCAATGCCTTCCTGTAATACAGGAAGCCCTCCCTTCATTGCCCTGTAGTGACTTGATCACTTTTAGGGACGGGGAGCTCATCACCCAAAAGGGCAGCTTGTCTCACTGTTGAGCAGATTTGGCTGCTCATGCTGAGCCTGAATCTGTCCCCGTGTGAGTCATCCACCTCTCTTTCTCTGGCCCGACTCCCTGCCTTCCCCTGTCCACCTCGGAGAGCTGAACGGGCAGAACAAGTGACACAGACAC
Source organism: Equus caballus (assembly GCF_041296265.1). NCBI lineage: Eukaryota > Metazoa > Chordata > Mammalia > Perissodactyla > Equidae > Equus > Equus caballus. Next base: position 25,769,613 of record NC_091685.1, read on the forward strand.
AAGACGGAAACCATTTCCTGGCTAAAAACAATGCCTTTCCAGGGCAATGGGGCTGCGGAAGGCGTAGGCCACGACAGCTCCTGGCAATGACACTCACCCCTTCCTTTGGTGCCCTGCCTGGGTGAGAACAGGCCATCTGCAGCCTGCCGGCCCTCATGGTGCCCCTGAAGCTCTGTAGAGGCAAAAGTTGAGCAAGCGAAAACCACTGGAAACGATCATGGAAAAGGCAAGATCTGCTCCCAGCCAATCCCAGCCATCAAGAAGCAGCACGATTTGATGGTGACGCCGAACACCCTTCCGACTGTGGAGCTGGATTTCATTAGGTTGTTTTGAATGTCAACTAGGGGTGAGGTGGCACGAGATACGATGGGAAGGCCCAGTTCTTCTGACTAGCCTAGGCCATGATACAGAGCTGAAGTGTTGGCTCTATGGCCAGAGTACCTGGTTGGAGTCTCAGCTCTGCCTCACACTAGCTGTGTGACCTTAGGCAAGTTGCTAACCTCTTGTGCCTCAGTTTTCCCTCCTCTGAGGAAAGGATCTGAGAATACATCCAGGATGCTCTCTGGTTCACTCAGGCAGCCTTGCTTCCCTCCATCTGGTAATCCACACGGTCATCGGCTCAGTGCATTCACTTATTCTTGATCTCACCCATCCTCCTCATTCATTCATTCATTCATTCAGGCAACAAGTTCACTGGTTCCTCCACTCCTGAGTGCGTTAATTCATTTGTGCATCCTGGAATACCCAAGCGGGCTGTCCAGCCTTTCTCCAGCTTGTGGGCAGACAGCCTGGGGTGTGGAAATGACTCTGGCCTTGGGGCTGGTAGAAAACCTGTGATTGCTTCTAGGTCACTTAAAGGTGCTGGGAATTGTCAGGGTCTGGGGTGTAACTTCATCTGGGTCTCATGGCCCCAGATCCCCGGCTCGTCTCCTCCACCCTGGTCATTCAGGGACAGAGTGACCCGTGAATGGGTGGACCTGGAGGTCTGGTCAGAACAGCCTCTCTGCAGGGGAACGTGCTGCCTCTGAGTGGTTTCTGTGTGACCTGGGCCAGACCACCTGCCCTCGCTCTGCCCGGGAAGTCCCTTCACCCCTGGGGAGGGTGTCTGAGCACCAAGATGCCTGGGCTGGGAGAAGGTTCTGTGTTGTGCAGAGAACTGAGGCCCCTCATCCACCCTGTCACAGCCCGCGTTTTATTGATATGTATTATAGCGTAAGAACACAAAATGGCAGATTCTTTCTTTATTCCAGAAAATTAAAGGGTCATTTTCCCTTGAGTGTCTCACTTCTGACCAGGAGGGGCTGATGATGGGGCCTGGGCCCAGTTCAGAGTCACCTCGGCTGACCCAGGAGGTCAGCAGATGGATCATGTTCAAAATGCATTCTGTGTGATACAGAGGACTAAGGGCATCCTGCTGCTAAGTGCCCACTGGTGGTTGCGCTAATTAATTGATTGTCGCTTATACTTGCGGCCCCTGGAGGGATGCATGCAAATATATGCAAATTAAAGAGGAGTGGGTTGAACCCAAAGCCTGGCGGGCATCCGCCTGGATCGGGCTGATTTCTCTGCCCACCTTTCCCTCTTTCCTCCCAAGTTCCCAGGGAGCAGGAGGTGGGGAGGGGGAAGGGGCCTGAGAGCCACAGACCCAGGTTCGAACCCCTGCCCTCCCCACGGCTGTGCCATCAGCGCGCTTGGCCACCACCGCACAGCAGGCAGGTGAGGATGCTCTCGACGTAAGGGCCCCCGCGGCCCAAGGAAGCGGGCGCTCGAGCTCCCGAATCCCGCGTTTCCGAGGCTGCGGGGAGAAAGGCGTCCGGCCCGCCTGGAGAGGCGCGGGCTCCCGGAAGGGTGAGCAACGCCATTGCCCCTGAAGAGCGGCACCTGCTCCCCAGCCGCGTCCCCGCCTCCTCTTCCTGTCCCGGGTGCGTGACTTTTGCTGAACAGCTATCCCGGGGCGGGGGGTGGGGGATTAAAAAAAGACAGGAATTTAAACATCCTGGAAGATTAATTCTATGAAATGGGTGGAGCCTCCCCACAAACCCACACAAATGACGTGAGGAGCAGTGGGTGGGGCTGGGGTTTGGAGGGGTGGGGCTGGGGCCTGGAGGATTCGTTCAAAACCTTCTCTGCCTCCTTAGCTCCGAATTGGACGCGGCTCACAGTCCGCAGCCTTTGCAGAAGAGTCGTGGTGGTGATGGGGGGTTGACGTTTACTGAGCGCCTGCTGTGTGCAGGGCCGGGTATCTGCGGGACCCCAGCAACCCCGCTCTGCCCCCCGCAGGGCACTGCTGCCCCCACTTTCCTGGAGGGGAGTTGGGGCTCTCAAGGGTGACTTGACGTGTCCCAGGTCACTCAGCTTGTCAGGGGCAGGAGGGGACTGAGCCCCGGCCTGGCTGACCCCGGCGTCCCTGCTCTCTCCCTGGCCCCTGCAGAGGCACACGGGGATCTGCAGTCAGGGGAGCTGGCCCTCCGGACAGCAGTGGTGGGACCTGTCACTGACCCAGAGGGCGCTGTGTCCACGTCTGACTCAGCTGACAGTGAGCATTTTCCTGTGAAGCGCGGGCTGGGCTCCTGCAGGAGGGTCCTGGGCCCCGGGAATGTGTGTGTGACGGGGGCCCTAACTCCGAATGAGCAGGTGGGGAAAGAGGCCCAAAGGCGTTCTGGGGAAGCCCAAGGCCGCCCTGAAGAGACGGGCTGTGGAGACTGCAGAGGACCCTGCTGGCAGATGGACCAGGAAGGGCATCCAGGCGGGGGACCCGCTGGGGCAAAGGCTGGGAGGGGAGGGTTGACTGGCAGATGCATTCTCTGAGCACACCTTCCATGACACTGCTAGGCCTGCCTTTGTAGGTTCTGGGGGTGCAGGGGAGACTCAGGAGTGACTCCTGCTTGAGTTGTTCGCCATGTAGTTGGGGAGACAACCTGGGACCCAGAGAATCGCAAAAACTGAAGAGGTGGGGGCTTCACTGCTTCTTGGCTGTGTGGCCTCAGGCAAGTTACATCACCTCTCTGAGCCTAGTTTCCTCACTGGTGCAGCAGAGATAATAATGATCTGTGCCTCACAGGGTGGTGGTGAGGATTATGTGAGAAGAGGCATCTAACAGGTGAGGACAAGAGCCTGGCACATGTTACGGGCTCAGAATATGTTCTGTACCAGCTGCTCTGGGGCAGAGTAGAAGGAGCGATTAGTTCTGCCTGGAAAGGGCTTCACCAAAGAGATGAATTCTGGGCTTTGAAGGATGCATAGGAGCTCCTCAGAGGGAGGAGGGTCAGAAGGGTCAGGTGGAGTTAAGGTGTTGGGAGCACAGTGAAGACCCCTCTGCCTGGAGTTTCCTGGAGGAGGGATGGGAGAGGAGGTGGGTGGTAAAGCTGCCAAGTAGGGAGGCACAATGGCTTGAGGCAGCCGACAGAGGGAGCCACAGCAGGTCCTAGAGCAGTGATGCATGTGATGTGGAGGATGGCTGTTCTGCCCAGTGACCGCCGATGTCATGCAAGGGAAAGGGAGGAGCAGGAGGCTGTGCTTCAGGCCTCATGAGGGAGCACCTAGCTCTGGGAGGGTGGGAGGTCAGGGCCCAGCACACAGTAGGGCTCATGGAGTGTGAGCTCTCATCCTTTGTCCAAGCCCCTCACTTCACAGATGGGGAAACTGAGGCTCAGAGAGGGCAAGTGACTTTCCCAGGGACACACAGCAGGCCTTCCTCTGGGACCCCAGAGGCTGCCTTTGCCTTGGGGAGGGGGAGGGGCAGTCTAGGGAGGGGAGACATGGATCTGGAGGCCTTTGGGGCATCGGTGTCAGTGTGACAATCAGTTAAAGGCCCTTTCTCCCCAGGGAGGGAATGAAAGTGGCTCAGTGGGGGAAGGAGGGGGGAGTCACCCTGAATCCTAACCCTGGGTAGGGGTGAGGAGGGAGCAGGGAGGGGGCTCCATCACCCTCTGTGAGCCCAGGCCTCTGTCTCTGGGAGAGGCGGTGGGGGGCTGCTGGGGTCTGTTCTCCTGAGGGCGAGTCCAGCACGGGCCAGAGTCAGCCATGAAGGCTCACGCTCAGACGGCCCTGCTGGGCCCGCACTGTCCTCAGCTCCTTTGTCCTCAAACTGCCCTGGGAGGACATGGGCTGATATCACGTCCCCACTCAATGACAGAACAGCCCAGAGAGGGTCAGTGACTTGTCCAGGGCCTCCCAGCTGGGGAGCACCGGGGCCCAGGCTGGCTCCAGAGTCCGGGCTCTCAGCCCCCAGCTCTGCTCCTCCTGAGGGGCCATGGTCTCCTCGCCTGCCCCCTCTGACCACCCTCCACCTTCCACCAACAAGGAGGTGCTGTCCCCTAGCTGGAGCGGCCTGGCTGCAGTTCCCTGACCAGCCGTCGCCCTCCTGCCCTGGCAGGGCTGTTGAACTGATTGTTCCCTCACCAGAACTGGCTCCTCCCCACCCCCCCCCCACTCTTTCTCCTGCCCCCACACCTCCTCTCCCCACTCCTGCCCCTCCTTCTCCCAGGCAGGATTTAGCATGCTCGGCCTCAGACCCCAGAGCAGACAGCCCCTCCTTGGGGAGCCCCCTGACACCCCAGGCTGGGTTAGGGTCCCCCTCTGGCTCCCACACGGCCTGCACTTCCCCATCAGATCCCACTGCATCCCCGTCATCTGTCCCCCTCGGGGCTGGGGGCCTGGAGGGCAGCAAATGTGTCTCTGTCCCTGTGGTCAGGCTCTTGTGGAGAGAGGGCTCTGTGCCCGACTCTGCCCTCACCAGCTGTGGGGCCTCAGACAAGGCTCCTGACCACTCCGAGCCTCAGTGTGGCCCTCTGTATAGGGGATGTCAGTCATTCTCTCAGGCTCGCTGTGCTGCGAGGTGAGACATGTGGAAAGGGCCAGGCACAGTGACGGCCACACAAGTCAGGGGCTCCTCGACACCAGCCCTCCCCTTCTTTCCATCCTCCCCTCCCTCTGAGGGGCCCAGGGCTCCCCTCTCCTCAGGGCTCGCCGCCACCCACCTCCTGCCTCCCTTCGGAGGAAACTTAATGAAAACTTCCTCGAGGACGCACAGTTCCCGAAGTCTGCTTCGCCAGCGGCCCTGTGTGGGGAGGAGTTAGGGAGGCCGGCTTTCCTCCCGGCAGAGGGTGGCGCGCTGCCACACCAGGCCTCTCTCTGACGGTGTTTCCCTCTTTCTGCCCTCCTCGCTCTTCGTCTCCCTGCCTCTGAGCCGGCTCCACCGCACGTTATAGCTGGAACTCAGGGAGTGAGTGGCTCTGCTTTATAGACAGTCACAGACCAGGGGAACGGGGCGCGAGGGCGGCCCCCGGCGGGAGGTCCCACGGCTAAGGACGGTCAGAGCCCAGATTCAACCCCTTTAGTCAACTAATTCATGTAACAAACATTTATCCAAGTACAACTATGTCCCACGACTTGGAACGCCCCTAATTTAATAAAATCCAGTGTGAGCCAAGGGCGTCAAATGACGGACACCTGTGTGTGGGGCCGCCCCTCCCGGGCTCTGGGCGGCTTCCTTCGTGCATTGATTACGTTCATTCTCACAGCAGCCTGGGCGAGGACATCCTGCCCTCCCCACGTTACTGAGGACCCTGAGCTCTGAGAGGCGAAGGAAATTAAGGTGACCCGGAAAGTGTGGCGGTGGGCCCGACCCGGGGCCCTGGACTCCAAGTCCAGTGTGCTTCCCGAGGCTGGAGACAGGGTCGGCTGCTGGGACCGGGGTGAGCCCCTTGGCTGTGAGGATGAGTTTGGATAAGGAGGCCCCAAAGCTGGCTTTACAGGTGATGGTAGGGACATCTCCGCTTCCTGCTCTCACCTCACTCCTGGACGGTCCCCGGAGTCTGGGGATTCTGCCTCAGAAACGTCCCTTGAACCATTTTGGATTTGGACGTGGGCCCTGCTGCTGAGGATGCTGATGGTGGATCCATCCTCAAGCTCACTCAGCCCCAGATCCTTACTGGAGATGCCCAATATTACCCCACGGGGCTGGCACGTTCCCATGAGAAGCGTGTGGTGCCCAGCACAGAGCCTGGTACACGGTGGGGGCTCAGCGACAGCTAAGCCGTGAGTCAACTCTCTCATCCACTGGGGAGGCCTCTGGGGCTGCCTCAAGGCGCCCCTGTTGTCATGCCCCAGTGGGGATAGGGCTGCCAGTGTCTGAGCCAAGAGGGCTGGGTCCTCAAGATCCCAGAGTTGCCCCTAGGCAGCCAGTGGGGCTCAGAGATGAACAAGACGTGGTTTTAGTCCCTGCATCTCCAAGGCCTGGCTGATCCCTGGCCCCTCAACTTCCCAGGAACAGAAAGTGCTGTGTCCCAGTGTGTGCTGGTGATTCGAGCCCTGAGAGACACCTGTTGGCCTCCCACGGATGTTTAAGTCCTGCCATCCCATTAGATGGGGGAAACACATAAAGACATAAATAAATCACAATGTACTTGAAAAGGACCTGTGTGGAGGAAGCTACAACCTTCAGAAGCAGAAGAGAGAAGATGATTTACCCTTCAGGGATAGGGAGAAACCAGGGAGCCTTTCCAGAAGAGGAGAGCTCTAACCTGGGTTTTGCTGGATCAATAGGAGTTTGCCAGGTGGACAAGGAGGAATAAGGTACCTTGAGAAGAACGGAATGCACAGTGGAAACAGGAACTGAGTGTGCTTCAGGGTAGTAGGCTTATCAGGGGAGAGGGTGGACCAGGTGAAGGAGGGTCTTGAATGCCAGGCTAAGGGGTCTCTGGTCACCCCTGTGCTTGGGCCTATGTGTCTGCTGCAGATGGATGCCAGCAGTGGGCTTTCTGCCTGGCTAGAGCCAACCCCATCTCCATGGATACTCTTTTCCAGATCCCCTAGCCACAAGCTCTGTTGCCTGCAGGTCAGTCCTGACCCAGCTACATGGCAGAGGGTCCCAGCTGTGGAGGGCTGAGGGGGGGCAGGCAGGCAGTGTCAACAGCCTGGGCTCTGGAGTCACAAAGACCTTTGTTCCAGTCGCAGTTCCATCACTAACTCATTTCTCTGAGTCTCTCCTGTGACTTGGGGGTCACAGGGCTGCTCCCAGGAGGTTGTCAAGAGGAGGAAAAGATGATCAGATTATAACAATGGCTACCTTTCCCCAAGCATTGCTAGGTACCAACAGCCCCGTACCCACTTCACACACTTTCCTCATCTAGTGCTCTTCACACCCCACGGAGCCACGCTTAGCACTGGCACAGTGCCTGGCACGTACCTGTTTCTGCAGCTGTGATTTGGCAGCTCTGAAATCCCTCCCTTCTGCCTCACCTGCCCCCTCCATGCTGTCTGAATGGCCACTCCCACCTGGTCGGCCAGAGATGCCTGTTCCCTGTGAACTTGCAAAGGGCACCGTCCTCAGGAACCTGGGGTGCACAGGTCCCCGAGGACCAGGGTCAGGCCATGGAGCCATCAGGTGGTGGCTGGCTGGCTGAGAGCGAGCTCCCTATGTGTGACAAAGACACCCCACCCCCCCGTAGATCGGCAGGTGGGCTGGTTCGGTGAGATGGACCTCTCGCCTCCTCACTCCCTCAGGTGTAGACACACGTGTTCCCACGCAGACGTCCCCACACCTGCACAAATGTCCCCGTGCAGGCACACACTGTCCCCTCGTCTACTCAGGTGGCTCAGTCAGACTCCTGCTCTCTCTCTCTCCCTCGTAGTCACTCAGTTCTGCCTCCAGCGCCCCAGATGGAGGGGAGGGGGGGCGAGAGGGGGATGGGGCACTGAGGACCTCCTCATGTGAGGACTCTCCAGCTGACCCTGAGTGCACTGGTGGGTTTGAGCAGAGGAGTGACAGGCTCTGATGTTCCAGCGTGACTGGCTGCTGGGCTGGGGTTGAGCAGGGTCCCTGGGGGGGCGGGGCGGGAGGAGCAGGGAGAGCCTGTGGGCAGCTGAGAGAGCTGTGGGTGGCTGGACTGGGGTAGTAGTGGGGTAGAAGTGGTCCGTTTGGAAATGCTGCAGGTCAAGCCGTTGGGACTGGCTGGAGGATTGGGGGTGGGGCGGGAGAGAAACTGAGGAGTCAGGATGCTCCAGGCTTTAGCTCGAGGAGGGGAAGGATGAAGTTTCTCTTCACAGAGATGGGAGGCTGTGGAGGAGGAGGCCGGGGCCTTCTGGGCACAGGGGCAGGCGGGGGTTCTGTTTTGGATGATAAGTTGGAGACGCCCGTTAGATGGCCAGGAGGAGATGTCAAGAAGGCGGTTGGATAAAACAAGCCAGGATTCCAGGCTAGAGAAACGCACCGGTGTTGCCAAGGACGGGACCTTATTCCAGCCTGGAAACTGTCTGGAGCCATCTAGGGAAGGAGAGTAAACAGAGGGGAGAGGCCTGAGGACCCAGCCGGGGCATTTCCACACGTGGAGGGCGGGGTGATGAGCAGGAACAGGCGAAGGAGGCCTCCCCCTACCCAGGAAGCCCCAGACCCAGCCTGTGGGCCTGCCCAGGAGCCAGCCGGGGCCTGCAAGCCAGGCCCTTAGATCAGAGGCCAGGGGACAGGTACACCATGTGGGGGTTGAATCTACATACTGGACAAGGCCAGGATTAGACACGTAGGATTTTAAAAAATTATAGGAAAAAAATCTCCTCTCAAGGTGAACTGCTGGAAATTTTGAAAAATCCCCACAAAATTAAAGGGCTGTGCTCCCTCTCTGCATCTAGAAAGCCCTGACCGTCTCTCTCGGCCCTACTTTCCACCTCCACCTCTCCTCTTCCGCTGCCTCCTCTCTCTCAGATTCCCTTTTTCTCTTCCCCCCACCCCAGAGCCAACGTGGTTCCAGTGCAGGCGCAGAGCTGGGGGGCCCCTGTCCTGGTGGGTGTGAGCCCCTCCTCCCAGGCCTCACTCTCCCCACCTGTCAAGGGGCCACTGGCTGAGCTGACCTCTCAGGGCCTCCTGAGGGGGATGCTGACAGATGCCCCCTCCCCCTCCTCTGCCACCTGACGTGGAGCGCGGGCAGGCGCCGGGCTGGGACGCCCCTCCTACCCTGAGTAACGGGCCCACATTAATGGCCAACCAAGATTCTCTTCATGTGTGCGCCTCTTACTGGCCCCTTGCCTCCTCCCTGGGCAGTAAGGAGAGGAGATGAGGAGGATTCTGAGGCACTGGCTGGATTCTCAGGAGGGGAGGGCCAGACATACCCTGGAGAATATTTAAATAAACAACTAGGCACCGCCTACACCGATGGGGGTCGGGGCATGAGAACCCAGAGGAGGGAGCCCATCGGAGCCCCAGTCCTCTCTCATCCCAGCTCCGTCCCCACCTCCCCCTGCAGTCCAGCCTTTTCCTTCCCCCGCCACCCAGCCAACCGGCCCCAAGATCCCAGCCTGATTTTCTGGCTTGGGTCAAGTGTCCACTCCCGGTCCGACCAACTCCGGTCAGAGGGTGTGGTCACGTGTTACAAACTTGGTGGAACCCAGAGGACGGGATCGTGCCCCTGAGAGGAGAGCGTTGTCGTGAGCTGCGCGGGCATCTGGGAAGGGTCACGACCGCCCCGAGGTGGCGCCGCGAGCTGGGAGTGGGGACATCAGCGGGAGCTTGTTCGGGGGGCGGGGCGCGGGGCGGAGGGGCGGCCGCGGCCCCCGGAGGGAGAGCGAAGGCGGCCCGCCCGAGCTGTGGGTGTTCCGTTTTGTTTCCTTCTCAGACGAAGAAGAAAGATCGTTTTCAGAAAAATCGTTTCATAATGTACGGTCATTCAGTTTATTTGTTTATTTGATGATCCCTGCTCCTCCCCACAGAACGTCAGTCCCAGGAGGGTGGGGCCCGTCTGTCCGCTTTAGGGCTGTAGTCCCAGGAGAGCACTGCTGGGACGTGGAAGACGCCCAATTCATGGATGTGGAATGAATGAATGAATGAATGAACGAATGAGTGCTCGCAAGGAGCAGAAGTCTCAAAAGAGAAGAAAGTAACTCCCCCGGTTTTATATTTTATTTAAGCGGCTGTTATAAGCATCATCGTCATTAATAACAACGAGTATCCCGCGCATGAGGACGTTCCGGGCTCTGCGCTGAGCGCTTTGCACCTGTTTTCTTATTCGAGCTCCAAGCGCAGCCTTCCAGGAGGTGAAGGTGCTCTCGCGCCTCCCAGAGGAGGAAGGGGACTCTCAGAGGCTGAGTGCCAGGGGCGTGGCTGGTAAAGGGCACAGCCGGGCCCGTCTGTCCCACTCCAGTTGGTGCTCAGAAGCACACGCAGTCTGCCCTACTGTGTGCAGGCCCTGCGCTGGGCCTGGAGATGAAGGACACAGCGTCCCACTCCGGGAGGATCCCACTGTGCGTGAGGGAGAGGAGAGCCACAGGAGTAATGAAGAGTGTGTGTGCGGGGCTGGTTCTCCTGTCTGGACCTTACTCCACAGATAGGGAAACTGAGGCCCAGATTGGAGCAGGGCCTTGCCTGTTGTGACAGAGGCTTGGAGTCCTCCAGGAGGAAGGAGGGAGGTGAAGGGGAGAGGGGAAGCTCAGCAGCTCTGGGCTGGTCGTGTTTGTTCACCGAGGATGCTGTGGAGATGGGCTTGGACCCCAGAGCCCAGCGTGGGCTGGGACAGGCGGCCAGGTCGTCTGTGGGGCTCCAGGGGCATTACCGGGGCAGCCAGATGGGGCAGATGGAGGGGAGAGATGGCAGGGAGAGAGCTCCTGCCTTGAATTTAGGTGGTGTTGACCTGATGTGGAGGCAGGTGGTAGAAAAGAAGAGAAATCACAGAGAACCACAGAACCTCAGCCCCAACTTGGCACAGTATCAGTCAACGTGATATTTGGTCTGTCTGGGAGCTCTAGAACTTTCCAAAGGGGAAGCGTTGTCAAGTTGTCCCTTTGTAGGGACAGAAGGTGGGGGGTCCAGTGCTGGGCAAACAGTCACTGGCAGGGATGGAGGCAGCTCTGTCCCTGGTCTCCCTGGGAATTGTCCCCCCCCCGAAGGATGCTGACAAAGGTCTGTGCAGCCGGTCACCGGCCCGGGCTCCGAGGGGCTGGGCGGCCGCATCGGCCTCTTGGGGTTGTCTGGTTGTCTGGGGGTAATGGCCTGATTGCTCAAAAGTCCCTGCATCCTCCAGAACGTGACCCCTGAGAGCAGGGCCTCCGCTCCCTGCTCCCCCCAGACTCTGCACGGTGCCAGGCTCATGGTAGAGGAACGAGAAAATGTAAGACCTTAACCCTTCCCCCTGCTCACTCAAGTGTGGACCCAGGCAGGCGTGACCCAGCAATTGTACGGGGTTTCGTGACACACCAGGGCCACACGGTGCTCCACCGGGACTGGCACTCAGGTCCCCGGGCTCCCAGAGCAGTTCCAGAGAATGAGAGATGCCACCCCCCACAGTGCGTTGGGGTGCGGGTTCTGGAGACAGAGGAGGTCTGGGTTCAGACCCTAAACCTGCCTTTTACTCAGCATGTCATAGCGGGCGATGTCTTAACTTCTCTGAGCCTCGGTTTCCTTTTCTGTAAAATCTTACTTCCGAGGTGTTTGCGAGGATGGAATGAAAACAATGCATGTGGAGCACTTAGCGCAGAGCTGGGCATGCAGTAGGCAGCCAAGGAAGGAGGACATTATTATTAGTTTAGTAGTAGTTATTGTTTATTGTAATGGTTGTCTGTGGGACAGAGGCCTCGCCTGTCCTGATGCTGCTGCGTCCCGGGGGCCTGTGCTGCCCTGGCGCACAGCAGGTGCTCAGAGTCCACTGCCAGTGGCCGGGGGTCTCCTCTGCGCAGCTGGATGGGACCTCCCTGACGCCCCTTCTGCCAAAGAGACGGCGGCAGCACCACGTGACTCTCAGAGGAGCAATTTCACGGACTCTCCATCTCCCTTTTCCCTTCAGCCCCATCCATCTCCGCATTGACTTCAGCGGCTTCTCGTGCCAGCTTCTCTCCGGCAGAATGACAAGCAGCCAAGGTCTCATCGCCTTTGCTCCGGCTTTTATCTGCCTGACTTCACGAAGCTGGAGCCCTGACCGCCGATCAGCTGGATAAATGTCGAAACTATATTAAATCACAGGACGCAGGCGGGTGACAAGAGAGCACTTGTCACCCCCCTCTTGCCCCTGCTCCTGGCCCTGAGCTGGCCGCAGGGAGGCATCCTCATGCTCTGAGACCTGGCTTATTTTACCTGCACTTCTTCGTAATCACAGTCTTGGAATTGGAAGCAATTTTCTCAAGGTGAGAGCTGGCGGCGGGCAGGTGCATGCACTCGCAGGCTGTGGCCAGCGGTGCTGACGCGCCGGGCCCGGGACCTTCATGACAGGCAAGTACCTGGTTTAACAGTCCAATACATCACAGGAACTGCCAGGCTGGGTTGTTTTCTCCTTTTACTTTTTACTAGTTTTTTAAAATAGGAAAGTCATGCAAGCTCACTGAAAATCCAAGCAATGTAGAAGTGTGTAAGTTAGGCTTTCGGTGTCCTGTTGCCCCACCTGAAACCCGCTTCCCTGATGAAACACCACAGATATTGATCACAAAGAGCCCTTTGGATTCACGCCTCCTGCAATCCAGTCATCAACCCCACAGGGTAGACTTTGCCATTCGCTCTTTTGAAGGACAAGTAAAGGGTGTCAGAGCAGCAGAGGGACCCCAAGGCCACGCAGCTGGTTTCTAAGTGGGGATTGAACCCACACCTGTGCGAAGCCTAGGGCACACCCTTCCCACTTGCCCTTCACTGCTTGTGTATATATATATATATATATATATATATATATATATATATATATATATATAGTTTTTTCTCTAAGTGTGTAAAACTTGTCTTTCTTTTACAAACATGGGATCATACTATAAGCATCATTCTGCAGCTTGCTTCTTCCTTTGAGGATACTTTCCTAGGCGGCTCTGTCTCATTTTTGGCAGCAGCTGCCCAGTGTCCTTCTGTCAGAGGCACACACATTGGTTTATCTGGTTCTTTTCAAGTGAATGTTTAGGTTGTTTTTGGGGTTTCTGCTGTCATTGGCAGTGCTGCAAGGCACATAAGTCCCTGACTTTTCCCCAGATATTTTGATTATACAGTGCTATATGCATAAATTTTCTTCGTTAGATATTTGAATAATTTAGATAAAAAACACTTCCTTGGGCTACCCTCCCCCACTGCTCACCTCCACATGTCAATCCCCTCTCCATAGTAACGGCTCCTATCAGGGTGGCACATAATCCTTATAGATCTATTTCTATGCATTTCTCTACATACATATGCATGTGTTTTTGCTATGGGTGTTTTAAAAAACCTAAAAGGTATCATGCAATATGCATCTTTGTGCATCTGGCTTTTTTTCCCGTTAGTAACGTCCCAGACATCTTTCTATGTCGGTACATATACAGCTACCTCTTTTTTTAACGAGGCCATGTGTCATGTTCCATGGCACAATGCGTCAGCTTTTTAAAAAACCATTTCCCTATGGATAGATATTTAGGTTTCTTCCCCTTTTCTTCTCTCTATAAAAAGTACTGCAATAAACATCCTTGCGCGTGCGTCACTGTGTGCACGCAGGAGCGTTTTTCTGGTATCTCTACGTAGAAGTGGATTTGCCGGCTTCCTGACTTCAGCACTTCTTCCTATGCTCCGTCCACTCTGTCTTCTAAAACCCACATCAAACATGACATTCTCTTTCTTAAAACTCTTCAATGGCTTCCCATTTCCCTTAGGATCAAGCCCAAACACCTTAGCCTGCGGTGCTGGGCCCTGCGTGGATTGGCCCTTGTCTGTCACTCCTTGCTCACCACAAGGTAGTTTCCAGCCATACCAGACTTCTTTCTGCTCCACGCACAGGCCATTCTCTCTCTCCTCCAAGCCTTTGCACATGCTGTTCCCTCATCCTGGAATACCTTTCCTTCCTTTTTCTACCTTACCCTCTCTCCTATTCTTTACCAGGATGACTCATACTCCTCTTCTGGTTTGAAAGGAACTACCCCTTCCTCCAGGAAGCCCTCCTGCTCTCGTGCTCTGAGCCTCCACAGCACAGCATTATCCAGCTCTGCGGTAATTGTTAATGATCTGTGAATGCAAGATCTATGTGAATGATCTGTGAAAGCAAGTTCATGTCCATCTTGTTCATTACAGCATTCATTAACACCACCTTCCAGCACACTGTTAGTAAATATGTGGGGAATTAATTAACAAATGAGTTCAAGAGGCACAGGGTGGAAACAGCACGACTTTGGAACAAGACAGACCTGGGTCCTGAGACCGCTTGCACACTTTACTCCCCCTTGGCAAATAGCATCCCTTTTCTGAGCCTCAGTTTCCTAAATGCAGATGGCAATATTATTATGCACCAGCTGGCTGATGTGAGAAAGACAGTGAAGGCAATTGTGTTTGGAGAACTCAAAAGTGTTATGCAAACGGTAAGCTTGATTTTTACAGCAACAGGTCAATGAGAATGAATAAACAGACATTGTTCTGATAAAGTTGTTGGGTTTTTTTCCCTCTCAGGTTGAAAATAACAAATACCTGAACTAGAAGGTGGGGGAGGAAGAAAGGCTTACAGGCCACGGGCCACAGCATGCCAAGCTCTGTATTAAACAGGTTGAGTATATTAATTTTCTCCAGAAAGGGCTTGGACGACGTTCATTAGATTTATTGTTTGGTATTTTGTACTTTTTTTTTCTGTTGTAAATAGTATCTTTTTTCTTTTTTTTTTGCTGCTGCATGGAAGTGTAACTCAGCATCATATATTGATTTTGTATCCAGTAAACGTCTTTATTTTTAGTTTTTATTGAGGAATAATTGACAAATAAAGTGGGAAGATATTTAAAGTGATCTAAGATATTTAAAATATATTAAAATAAAATGAGATATTTAAAGTACAACGTGAGGATTTGATATATGAATAAACTTCTTTAAAATTCTGTTTATTTATCTGTAGATTCTTTTAGATTTTCCACATGGACAATCACATCGTCTGCAAATAATGTCAGTTTTGTTTCTTTATTTCAGCCTTCATTTCTTTTCTTTCTAATCTTCCTAGAAGTGGTGGTGGCAGGTGCTCTTGTGTTGGTCCTGATTTCAAAGGGAGGGCTTTTTCCACTGCACCATGACGTCTGGCGTTAGTGCTAGATTTTTCACAGATGCTCTTTATCCTGCTAAGAAAGGATAGTCTTCGTTTGCTAGAAGTTTACTCTTGAAAGGATGCTGAATTTTATTTGCATATATTGAGTTATTCATATGGTTTTTCTCTTTTAACCTTTTAAGGTGATGATTTACGTTAGTTAATTTTCTCACATTAAACCAACCTTGCCTTCCTGGAATAACCTTAACTTGGTCGCGATATGTTTATTATTTATACTTTGCTGGATTTCATATGCTAATAATGTGTTTAAGAATTTTGCATTTTCGTTCTTGAGCGAATTTGGTCTGTCATTTTCCATTCTCATGTTGTTCTTGTCTGGTTTTAGAGTTGAGGATTGACTAGCTTCATAAGCTGGAAGTGTATATATATATTTTTGTTATTGAGTTAATGATAGGTTACAATCTTGTGTGATTTCAGTTGTACATTAATGTTTGTCATTCATGTTGTAGGTGCACCACTTCACCCTTTGTGCCCACCCCCCACCCCACCTTTCCCCTGGTATCCACTAATCTGTTCTGTTTGTCCACATTTTTAAATTCCTCATATGAGTGGAGTCATACAGAGATTATCCTTCTCTAACTGGCTTATTTCACTTAACATAATTCCCTCAAGGTCCATCCATGTTGTTGCAAATGGGATGATTTTGTTCTGTTTTGCAGCTGAGTAGTATTCCATTGTATATATATATACCACATCTTCTTTATCCATTCATCTATTGATGGGCACTTAGGTTGCTTCCACGTCTTGGCTATTGTAAACAGTGCTGCAATGAACATTGGGGTGCACAGGACTTTTGGGATTGCTGACTTCAAGCTCTTTGGATAGATACCCAGTAGTGGGATGGCTGGATCATATGGTAGTTCTATTTTTAATTTTTTGAGGAATCTCCATACTGTTTTCCATAGTGGCTGCACTAGTTGGCATTCCCACCAGCAGTGTATGAGGGTTCCATTCTCTCCACAACCTCTCCAACATTTGTTACTAGTAGATTTAGATATTTTTGTCATTCTAATGGGTGTAAGGTGATATCTTAGTGTAGTTTTGATTTGCATTTCCCTGATGATCAGCGATGATGAGCATCTTTTCATGTGCCTATTGGCCATCCATATATCTTCTTTGGAGAAATGTCTGTTCATGTCTCCAGCCCATTTTTTGATTGGGTGGTTTGATTTTTTGTTGTTGAGTTGTGAGAGTTCTTTATATATTATGGATATTAAGCCTTTGTCAGATATATGATTTGCAAATATTTTTTCCCAGTTAGTGGGTTGTTTTTTTGTTTCAATCCTGTTTTCATTTGCCTTGAAGAAGCTCTTTAGTCTGATGAAGTCCCATTTGTTTATTCTTTCTATTGTTTCCCTTCTCTGAGAAGACATGGTGTCCGAAAAGGTCCTTTTAATACTGATGTCAAAGAGTGTACTGCCTACGTTTTCTTCCTGAAGCCTTATGGTTTCAGGTCTCACCTTTAGGTCTTTGATCCATTTTGAGTTTATTTTGGTGAATGGTGAAAAAGAATGGTCAATTTTCGTTCTTTTACATATGGCTTTCCAGTTTTCCCAGCACCATTTGTTAAAAAGACTTTCTTTTCTCCATTGTATGCACTCTGCTCCTTTGTCGAAGATAAGCTGTCCATAGATGTGTGGTTTTATTTCTGGGCTTTCAATCATAAGCTGGAAGTATATTTGAAAGATTAGATTGATCTCTAGCTGGAATGTTTGAGAAAGCATATTACAAAACCATGTGATTTTTGTTTCTTTGTGGGGAGGTTTCTACTTTGAATCTACCTTCTTTAATTCTTCCATGTATAAGATTATGCAGTTTTTAAAATGTCTTTTGGAGTCAGTTCTCGTAAGTCATAGTTTTATAGGAAAGCGTCAGTGTCATCTGTTTTCAAATTTATTGTCATCAAGTTGTTCCTGATATCCCGTTTCATCTGTTTAATCCCTGTAGCTTCTATGGGATGTTCTCTTTCTCGTTGTTAATGCTGTTTATTTGTATCTTTGTTTACTTTTTTCTTTTCTTGTTTCAATCATTCCAGGGGCTGCTCTTTTCTTAGTCTTTTCAAAGAACCAACTTTTGGCATTTTCAGTCCTCTCTATATTATGTTGGCTTTACTTGTTCTGTGCCTCAGTTTCCCATCTATAAAAACAGGGACAGTAACAGTGTGCATCTCATATGCTTGTTGTGAAGATTAATTGAGCTAATACATGTTAGAATTGTGCTTGACACATAACAGGTGTTCAATAAATAGTTGCTCTTGTTTCTGTTTTTGTTAATAATTTTTGCTCTCTCCTATTTCCTTCCTTACATGTCTTTAGGTTTATTCTGCTGTTCTTTTTCTAACTTCTTAGTTTGAAAACATATCTTGTTAATTTTGGGCTCTTTTCTATTCTAATGTAAGCATTTAAGGCTGTGATCCTCTAAGTGCCCCTTTTAGTGCACCCAACAAATTTTAATGTATTGTAGTGTCATTATTATTTTTCTGTATATTTAAACATTTCCATTATTATCTCTATTTTAGTTTTGAATTTTTTAGAAATATGTTTTAACTTCTAAAAGCAAGGATATTTTTTCCTGTTATCACTTTTATTATTTGTTTCTAACCTAATTGCTTTGTGCCCTGGGGCTGTGCACCAATCCTGTGAGATTCCTGGGGCCTCCGTTAGGTCCTGGCACACGGTCCAGACTTGGTTCTCTTTGGTGTATTCTCCTAGCAGTTACTCCAGCAGCTGTCTTAAGATGCCTGCTTCATTTAACCAGGCTTAAAGTTAGTCCGTAGTTTCACTCTGCTCCTGAACAATACAGGAATGCCAGAATGCTCTGATCACCTTCTCCCAGCTTACCTGGGGCTCCTGTCTGGTGTTTTTGTTCTCTCTTGTTTCTATGTAACCTCTGACATGAGATCTTATTGTTAATGTTGTTATACTCTTGTCATTGAACTTAGGTATTATTGTTATGGTTTCATGCATTTAGTGTTAGCTCAGGGTTCTCATGTGATAATCAGCACATCACATTCCATTTTGTCCTCAGTCATTACATTGGGATTCATTTTCTTCTACCTAAATCACATCCTCTAGAGCGGAATAATTTCCCTCTTGCCTGAAAAAGGCATGCTTTAGAATTTACCTTCTGCTGGTGGTAGCCTCTTTGTTTTCATTTGTCTGAATATGTCTTTTTTTGGTCCTCCTTAAAAGATAGCTTTGCTAACCTTCTATGCTGACAGTTAATCTTTCTCAACACAAGGAAAATAGTATTTCACTGTCTTCTTCTAGCTTCTAGCATTGCTGTTGAGAAGTCAGCCATCCTTACTTAGTAAGTATCTATCTTTTTTTCCTCTGGCTGTTTTTTTTTTTTTTTAATTTTAGTTTTTGTAATACAGTGTTACTGTCTGTAATCACTGTACTGTGAATTAGATCTCCAGGACCTATTTATCTACTAGTTGCAAGGATGTCCCCTTAAATGACATCTCTCCCTAGGGGGTCGGGGAACGGGAGAGATGCTGTCTCTGGCTGTTTTTAGTGTTCTCTTTGTCTTTTGGTGTTCTGCAGTTTTATTATATGCATTTCAGTGTGGCTATCTTTTTTTTCTTTTTTCTCCTCAAAGCCCCAGTGCATGGTTGTACATCTTAGCTGGAAGTCCTTCTGGTTCTTCTGTGAGAGCCACCACCGCAGCATGGCAACTGACAGATGAGCGGTGTGGTTCCATGATTGGGAAGCACCAGGGCCGCTGAAGTGGAGCACCTGGAACTTTAACCACAGGCCATCAGGGCTGGCTCACAGTGTGTCTGTCTTTTAATTTACCTCATTTAATATTTTTGGGATGAAAATTGTTGTCTTCCAATAATTATGGATATTATCTTCAAATAGTATTTCATTCCCCTTGCCTTCTAACTTCGCTTTCGTATTTTCCATCTTGTCTTCTTTCTGTGCTGCATTCCTCAGCATTATCTTTCAGATCACTAATATTCTCTTCAGCTGTTTCCGAACTGCTCTTTTCTGTAGTTCATTCTAAAATCTGCTTTGTCAGTTTTTTATAGTGTCTTGTTCTTTGCTCATATTTTCAAGCTTCTCTTTGACTGCATCACACATATTAGACTTCATTCTTTTCTAGCTTGTGTGGTGAATAGCACCAATATCTGGAGTCCCTGTAGGTCTGATTCTGTGAGCTGTAGTTTCTGTAGGCTCTTGCTCACCGTGCTTGGTCTTCTTGTGTGTTCTGTGAACTCATCTTCCTTACAGGTTGTGTTCTTTCAATTTGCATTTGCTGCTGCCCATCAACCTGGCACAGCTACCAACCTAGAACCACTTTTTTTTTTTTTGGTGAGGAAGATTGGCCCTGAGCTAACATCTGTGCCCATCTTCCTCCGTTTTGCGTGTGGGATGTCACCACAGCATGGCTTGATGAGCGGTGCTAGGTCCATGCTGGGGATACGAACCTGCGAACCCCAGGCTGCCGAAGGGGAGCATGCTAACTTAACCACCATGCCACGGGGCCAGCCCCTGGAACCACTTCTTATTAAATGTTCTGTTTGAACGATACATATCGTAAATTTGACTCCAAATCCACATGAGAATGGGCTGGCATTTACTATCCTTTACTCAGCATTTCCCCCTTTCTCTGGCACTGACTTTGAGTCAGCTCTGCTTTCTTGCCGCTCTTCTCTTTGCAGTGTGTTTGCTAATGATTCAGCCATTTGCTAAGGGTGTAGCTCTTTGGGGAGGAGTCTCATCTTTATGCAGGAATTTCCCGTTAGCCCCACCACCTTGGACGGCTCTGGATCTGTCTCCTTCCAGGTCTCCAGAGTTTTGTAAAATCTTTGGGGAAGAAGCTGGTTTGGGTGCTCTTGCCTGCTAGGCACCCTGCTATCTCTTTGTTTTTAGCCTCTTGGGATTTCATGCTTTTGTGCCAGTTCATTGATGCCTTTAAGATGAAAAAGAATCCAGGTCATCTGCAGGGGGAGAGTTGTTTATGGAATCTGGTCGACCACACTGCCCAGAACAGAATTTCAGGTGGGACGTCTGGGCTGGGCTTTGAGGGATGGACAGGAGTTTAACAAGTGAAGGAGTGGTGGAGAGAGTGGACTCCGGGAGAAGGAACAACATGGGGAAGAGGGTGTGCGGGGGCTAGAAACAATGAAACATCTTCTGGAAAAGGCAAATGGGTCAGGGCCCAGCACATAGTAGGCGCTCAATAAGCATCTACTGATTATCTGCTGAGCGAGTGGGCGTATTTGGCTTCTGGTTAAGTGCTTAGGGGAATGCTGAGTGGTGAGACTGGAGAAGTGTATGAGGACGGGATCACAATGAGCCTTGAACGCCTGACAAATGGACTCAAAGTTGATGGATACAATTTTGAGAAGCTCAAACCTTAAAGGCTGGGCAGGGAAAGAAGGTCCTGCTGAGAAGACAGAGGAGGACTGCCCTGAGAGGCAGGAGAAGAATGTGGAAGAGCTTGAGGAGGGCGGGGGTAAGGGAGGCTGTGCTGGATGGTTGCAGAGAGGACCTTGTCCCAAATTAGCCTTTTCCTGGATTGGGGAAATTGGGGGGACGAGTTAAGTAATTTATATATATATACAAGTCTAAAGTCTGCAGGGTAGGATGGCAGGCTGGAGACTCAGGGACGAGCTGCAGTGCGAGGCCAAGGGCCATCTGCTGGCAGAATTGTTTCTTGCTTGAGGGAAGTCAGTCCGTTTTATTAAGGCCTTCAACTGATTGGATGAGGCCCACCCACATTATGAAGGACATTCTGCTTTCCTCAGAGTCCACTGATTTCAATGTTCATCTCATTCAAAAAAACAGCATCACAGAAGCATCCAGAATAACGTTTGGCCAAATATGTGGGCACCGTGGCCTAGACAAGAGGACATAAAATTAACTGTCACATGTGCCAGCTTTGGATTACACCCCCTGAGCCCTGTGTGCTCTCTTTCTCTTTTTCCTTTAAGGTCCTTGGGAGGAAAAGTGTGAAAGGCATTGCTCACACCCCTGAGAAGGGACCCCGAGGCCTGCCCCCTGTACTGAGGTTGCGCCCTGGAGGGGACGGGAGAAGTCCGTATGGAGCAGCTCACAAATTCAGAAGGACAAGGGCTATGAGCCATTTTTTCCCCACGACTCATCCTGACGTATGGGGAGCCCCATTCTGCAGGGTGGCGGAGATATGATCTCAGTCAGTTCTAGGTCACCTTCTGCCTTTCCCCAGGGTGTGTCTCATTCCAGGTTCTCCACTTTGGTATCTGTGGACGCATCTCCCGCCCTCCCGTCTGCCGTGGAGACATGCGGGGAGCTGAGCCTCGTCTACCTGCAGGGCTGCTCTGAGTCAGCCCTCTTCGGGCCTCTCCTGGCCTGGCTGGGAAGCAGGGAGTCCTGTGAGGCCATCTGCGGCCCTGGCCCCGGGATACTCCCATCATCCCTTTCTTCTGGGGTCTTCCCTCCCTTCCTGGGCTCTGTAGGGAAGGATGCTCAGGACCCCTCTGCTCTCAGCTCCTGCACACTGTCTGGGGGGTGTGTGCTCTCCTTCCTGGGGTACAACTCCAGGGGGTGGATAGGAAGGGGCCTTCTGCTTAGGAATCCAGTCTGTATTCAGCAAGTGCTTACTGAGCACCTATCTCATGGAAAATAAAGCAGAACAAAAAATCCCTACCCCCACACAGTTCACAGACTACTTAGAGGGGAGACAGACAGACATATAATAAAAGGTGGAAATGCACAGTATCTTGGAAGACAATGAGTGCATGAAACTTTAGTGTGGGATAAAGAGGGCAGGAATTACTGGATTGCAGGGGACAGAAGTGTAATTTTAAATGGGCTTGGCTGGGGAAGGCCTCATTGGGAAGGGGACATTTGAGCAAAGGCCGGAAGTAGGTAGAGGAGTGAGCCACGCAGAAGTCCAGGAAAAGAGTGTTTCAGGAGGCGGGAGGAGACAGTGCGAAGGGCCTGGGGTGGGAGCACATCTAAGGTGTCCAAGGCAGGGTGAACGGCCGTGAGGCTCGAGGGTAATGAGAGGCGGCTGCTGGAATGGGGGGCTGAGAGGTACAGGTGGCCAGGGTGGGACAGGGCTCCTAGGCCCCTGGAAGGACTCAGCTTGGAGTGTGAGTGACAGATGAGTCTCTGGAGGGTTGAGTAGGGCTGACATGGTCTGACTCAGGTTTTCAGGGTCACTCAGGCTGCTGTGTCTACCGGAGATTGAGGGCGGCAGGGGTGGGAGCAGGGGGACCAGCGAGGGGACTACAGCAGTAACCTAGGGGAGAGACGGCAGAGGCTTAGCGGACCAGGGTGGCAGCAGTAGGGCTGGCATCTGATGAAGATTTTAGGCTGGTTAATTTTAAAACTGCAGATGAGAAGCAGGCTCCGAGGAGTGGAATTTGCTTGCCCTTGATCAGAGACAGTTGCATTTGTGAAGGAAATCTCCATGCCTCCCTCTCTGCGCCAGGAGAAAGGGGGGATGGCCTTATCTCTGGAAACTCTTAATGGGGAAGGCAAGAACTTAAGTTTTTTACTATCTGGCAACCTCGTGTAACTGACCACTCCCCCCCAACATCCTCCTTTGTCTTTAGCTGAGGATAATATTTAAGAGGTGACTTCCGCCATTTACTCAATCCGGTTTGATTCTTGTCTAAAAGTTGTGGGACCGCCCAATGGCCAGACCCTACCGGCACTGGTACCATTTTAACTTTTTTTTTTTGTCTTGTAAAGAGATAACTCACATACCTATGCCTTAAATTTAACCTTACTCTCCACCCAACTTTGCAGCAGAAGCGGCAGCAGCAACTTGCCGGCAGCAGCTCTGCCTGCCCATGTGTTCTGTCTCCATGCCAGCGGCGGCAGCAGCAGCTCTCCATGCCAGCAGCATCTCTGACTGCCCATGGGTCCTCTCCCCATGCTATTCTATTCTCTAAATAAAAGAGCACTACTGCCAGATCTTAAGAGTCTAAGAAATCTTTCTTTCGACTCCTTGGCTCACTGACCCCGCATCAATCTGAGCTCTCGTCAGGGCTCCTGCCACCTCCTCACTCCCCTGACCAACCCAGCGTGTCTTTCCCTTGTCCCCATGGAGAGCCCCGCTCAGAATCCCTGTGTGTCTTTTCACATGTGTGGTTGACACCCTGGGGGCCTAGGTCTTGCTACTCAAAAGTCAGAAGAGGTGCAACCGATACTCAGTTTTCTGGTGAAAGTCCTTTCTTTGAGTCAACGAGGCCAGAAGGACCTCACCATGGCTGAAGCAGGGTCAAGTGGGGACCAGAAATAAAGGAAAAATGTTGATTATATGCCAAAGGTATTGTTCCTGCACAAATAAAGGCTCGTGATAAAGATTTCAGCGGGCAGAGAAATAGCGTCCGAGACTGATTCTTAGACTTCTCCAGGGCAATTTTCAGAGGCTCGGGCCTATAGCCAGCGTGCAGCAGCAGGTGGAGCCTGCCCTGTAAAGGCGGAAAGCATGACAGTGGTGTCCAAGGGTTACCTCTTTCCAGCCGTGAGTGGCGATGAGAGTCGCTCCATTCTCTGTTCCTCCCCACCTTCTACCCTGCCACCCAGTGACGCGCGGTGGCCGTGAACACGGACTCTGAAACCTGACAGCCTGCAGTCATGTCCTGGGCTGCACGATCCTGGGGGGGCTGGAAGCAGAGAGGGCAGGAGGGAAGAAGAGGGCGTGAGCAGACCCCGTGGTCCCCTTGCTGCCCTCTTCCCAGCTGGGGTCCCTGAACGCTGGTCAGGCCTGAGCGGGAGCAGGAACAGGTCTGTGGCTAGACCAGACTGGACCTTTCCCTGCTGGCCAGTGGACGGGACTAAGCTGTGGCATCCACCTGGGATGTCCTGGAGGGGTGAGGGGGCCTTAGAGCACGTTTGAAGGCAGAGTTGGGGGAGAATTAGACCTTTTCTGTTTGTGCCTCCATCAAGTTCAGCCCATTCAGTAGACTGGTTACTATATATTTTATGTTTCTTAATGAGGCAGAGGGACTCCCATACCGCCTCTCCCCAATTTTGGGCATCAATATGTTTACCACAGGGCTATTTATAACAGCAAAAAAAAAAAAAAAAAAAGAGAATAACCTAAACAACTCAACAAGAGGAGTTTGGTTAACTAACTGTGGACCATCCAGAATATTCCACAGGCGATGAAAACATTGTTTACGCTCATACTGGATGGGAAATGCTTTATACTATACTATTAAGTTTTTATTATTTTTTATTTTTATTATTATTATTATTTTTTTTAAAGATTGGCACCTGAGCTAACAACCGTTGCCAATCTTTTTTTTTTCCTGCTTTTTTTCTCCCCGAACCACCCCCCAGTATATAGTTGTATATTTTAGTTGTGGGTCCTTCTATTTGTGGCATGTGGGATGCTGTCTCAACATGGCCTGACGAGCGGTGGCATGTCCGCGCCCAGGATTCAAACCAGTGAAACCCTGGGCCACTGAAGCGGAGTGTGCGAACTTAACCACTAGGCCACAGGACCAGCCCCCAATTATTTTTACTTTTTTGAGGAAGATTAGCCCTGAGCTAACTACTGCCAGTCCTCCTCTTTTTGCTGAGGAAGACTGGCCCTGAGCTAACATCCGTGCCCATCTTCCTCTACTTTATATGTGGGACGCCTACCACACACAGCATGGCTTGCCAAGCGGTGCCACGTCCGCACCCGGGATCCAAACTGGCGAACCCTGGGCCACTGAGAAGCGGAACGTGCGAACTTAACTGCTGCGCCACTGGGCCGGCCCCTATACTACTAAGTTTTTAAAGAACCCTAGGATGCTAAGTTACACATACAGATCAATAATAACTGTGCCTGAAAAACTAATTTAAAAAGTGCTGAAAGAAATAGAGCCAAACGTAAAAATAGACCTTTGGGTGTTGAGAATATACATTAAAAAGAAAAACCAAAATACCTATTTTTTTATGACCAGTGTACACTGATTTAATTTAATTTGAAAATGAGTATTGTTATTGTTATTGTTTTTCTGACTCCATAGTTCGTAAAGCTTTCAAACATTTCCTTCCACCCAGTGTAGGTCGTGAAATCCCTTCGCTCCTCCCCCCTCCCCCACTTCAAGAGTTGGCCCCCCTCTGGAGTCCTTTCCTTTTTATTACACACTGTTTCTCAACTTTCTTTTCCCCCCTCTGATTTGTCTTGGAAATGTCTCTCTTGATGGCATTACAGATGGACCTCATTTAAAAAAAAAAATCTGCATTTCCTTCCATGGTGTGGACCACCCGTGCTGTATGAGCCACTCCCCCCGGAGGGACATTTGGGGGTTTCCAGTTTCTCCCTGTACAAACAGTGCTGCTGGGAACACCCTGGCAGGTACATTTTCCGGTATTTTTGGGTAGATTTCTGTAGGATAAATTCCTGGATGTGGGTTTGGGGGTCAAAGGGTACAAGCATTTAAATTTTGATCAGCCTTGCCTAGTCGCCTTCCAAAATACTGTACTTATTTACACTCCCGCCAGCTCTGTCTGATGGGTCCCAGGTATTGTTTTTACCGTGGAGATAAGAATAACAAAATAAACTTTAGTATTATTTTTGGTGAGGAAGATTGGCCCTGAGCTAACATCTGATGCCAATCTTCCTTTTTTTTTCCTCCCCAAAGTCCCAGTACATAGTTGTATATCCTAGTTGTAGGTCATTCCAGTTCTTCTATGTGGGATGCTGCCACGGCATGGCCTGATGAGCAGTGTGTAGGTCCACGCCCAGGATCCAAACCTATGAACCCCGGGCTGCCGAAGCAGAGCACATGAACTTAACCACTCGGCCCCGGGGCGGCCCCTAAGCCTCCCCACTCCCATTTTGCTGGGCTCTGCATCCCTGAGCTGCAGGGACGCCCCAGGCCATCAGATCTCAGGTCTGATGCTGAGCGGAGGGCTCAATCATCCACCCTAAGACATCTTCTTGCAAGGAGGTGGGGCACACTTTAATGCGTCTTTTTAACATGGGCCAAAATAACTGAATCGATCATTTCCTTTTTGGTTATCATGTGCCCACATGTTCTGAAAAAATCTCCTTTTTTCTTTTTTTAAAATAACTTTTGGCCTTTCACAGATTTATACTATGAACATCAGGGTAATAAATTTTATTTTTTTGTTGCTATATGACAGCTAAGTGGCAAATGAGTCAAGTATATTTTAAATTGGGACCCCCCCCCCCGCCCCCGCCCCATTCCTCAAGGTTCTGCTTAGAATAAGTGACTGGACGTGGGTCAGGAGGCTAAGGTTCTAGGTCAGCCTCTGTCACTTTCTCGTTGTGTGACCCATGGCCAGCATGCCTCAGTTTCCCCATCTGTGCAATGGCTGCTCAGGGCCTGGCTTCTTGCTCATCCCCTTTGCTGGCTCAGCCTCCCTGCCCTGGGGCTTGTATCCAGGGTCTGGAGGTCCGGATGGTTCCAGAAGACGCCTTCCTCCTCACCCTCCGGAGGACAGCAGTGCTGATGGGGTCCTGGGGTTCTGGCCTCCTGTCAGGGCTCTGGCTGCTGTCTCTGCACTTGTCAGTTCTGGAGGACATATGTGTCCCTGTCTCCTGTGCTGAAGGACAGGCTGGGGGAGGCAGCATGAGTCTCTTTGTCATCTTTAGGGGCCCTGGGGTGGAGCTGGAAGTATCCCTCACTGTCTGGCCTGGTCTGTGGGGAACGTGCAGTGCCTACGGTGGCTCAAATCCTCCTGCTCCTGTCTGCTGCTTGAAGGATCGTGATGGTCAGAGCTTAGAGACCATCTCCTCCAACTTCCCTGTGGATGGGAGGTCCGAGGCTCAGAGAGATCAATGACTTGCCTAGGGTCGCCCAGCAAATGAGTGGCAGGGCTGAGATTTGAAGCCAGCCCCAGGAGACGCCCAGGGCCCGCCCTGCTCTGCTGCCTGTCTGGGGATCCTCCTCATTCCACCTAGGCTCCTGCCCTGCCTCCCGCCCATCTGCCGTGATTCATTTGGTTCCATCTGGGGCTGAAGCTCCCTGTGGCCCCATCCTTGTGGCTGGGACTGCAGACGTGGGGGCTGCTGGGCCCCGGCTCCGCGCTGTTTATCCATCAGCTTGATCTGGGCGGGCTGGGAGGCAGGCCTGGGACCACACGGAGCCGGATGCCGCCTCTGCACTTCTGACC
Source organism: Equus caballus (assembly GCF_041296265.1). Lineage (NCBI taxonomy): Eukaryota > Metazoa > Chordata > Mammalia > Perissodactyla > Equidae > Equus > Equus caballus. The sequence continues at coordinate 25,796,695 of NC_091685.1, forward strand.
CCTTTCCCGGGTCATAGGGAAGGAGGAGAGGGTGCTCATGTGTGCCTTTCTCCCAGAACCCCACTTCCTCCCTGTCCCTGGGCCTCCACCAGTCCTAGGACCCCGTCAGGGCTCAGCTGGAACACAGCAACAGCCTCCTGACTTCCCATCCCGTCTGCCTAACCCCTTGGCCCCCCAGTTTTCCAGCCTCCATATTGGCCCAGAGAGAACATCCTGAAACTCAGCTCTGGTCCTGTGCTGCTTCTGCCACACCACCCTCTGCTGCCAAGGGGCAAATGTCCCGCCCCCAGGTTTGTGGGTTTGGGGTCTGGTACTCTGGTCTCCCTCTGGAGAACTCCCCCAGTGCCTATTCTGGCTGGTGGTTTGGGCGGGGTGGGTTCCTCCCCGGCTCCCTGGCCTTGCCCGCTGCTCTTTGGGCCACCAGGGCAGATGATAAACGTGAAGCAGGACTGGTGTCTGCCTTTGGGTTCTGTGTCCCTGGGATGTCAGCTCCACAAGGGCGGGGACTTATGCCTGTCTTGTTGACTGTCCTATGCCCGGAGCCCAGAACGGGGCCGGAGTAGGGCAGGCACTCAATAAACAGCCAATGAATGAATGAATGACTGTCTGCCCTGAGTGTCACCCATTGTCGTGCCCTCCTCTCTCCAGATGGCCTTGACCTGTCCCTAACCAGGTGCGCCAGGAACCAGCCTGACCTGCATCCCAGGAGACCTGGGCTCCAGGCCCATCTCTCCCTCTAGGCTGCTATGTGTCCTTGGGAATTTCCTCCACCCTCCCTGTGCCTCAGTTTCCCCATCTGTACACTGAGGTTTCCAAGGTCACTCTCCCTCCCTCCCAGTCTCTTCGCTGATTCTCCAGCTTTCAGCCGCTCCACCCCACAACACAGCCCCGCAGCCTCATGTCACCCTGCGGCGGGGAGGGTCCTGTGGAGGTGGCTTGGCGGTGTTGAGAAGCCTGGCATGTCCGCCGTTCATGTCTAATTACTCTGGTAACCGTTTGCTGCCTCTTTAATTCCCTCGGCAAACATCCCATTACTGGGAGTAATTGCCAGCCCGGCTAGGGCTGTGAGGCGTGGAGGTTCGTGACGGCTCTGCCTCGGCCCCCACGCCCTGGACGTGCTCACACAGCCCGGCCTCGGAGAGGGGCTGAGGGGGCCGAGGATGGACCTGGGTTCAGGCCCCAGCGCTGCCACTTGCTCGGACAGAGTGACCTCAGGGAGGTTCCCCTGCTCTGGGAGCCTCAGTGTCCTCATCTGTAAGATGGGCATGGCTGTCTGCCCAGTTGCCCTCCATCTTCCTGGCATCTGTCCCCTTCCTTCTCCCCGTGACAACAGCAGGGGCTCCCACGGTCCTACTTGATCCTGTGGCCACCCCTGGCCGTGACTCATTGGTCGACGGCAATAGGCACCCAGCCAGAGCTGGGCCAGTCTGGGCCCCTGTGCCCTTGGCTGCAGGGATGGGCGTCTGAACCATCCCTGCAGCTGCACTGAGAAGGGGTCCCTCTCTGGTGGCTGAAGGTGTGACTTCCGACTACTGCTGGGCCCGAGTTTTCAGCCTGTGGAAGGAGCCAACGCAGAGGTGAACGGCAGGGCCCTGGGGCCTCTGACCCCTGCTCCAGCTCCTCATGGGCCCCGCGGCATCTCGATGTTCCAGTCTCCCTGCAAATGCCCACTTTGGTCTCAGCCGGGGCGAACTGGGTTTCTGTCACTTCACCCAAATCAATCCTAAAAATCCAGGTCTCATAGCTGCCCCCTACTGGCTGTGTGAGGAGATGAGATAACATGGTGCCGGCCGTGGGACCCTACTGTGGGCTGGGGAGGGTGAGGCTGGCTCCCGTTAGCCCACAGTGTGATCCTTGTTACATGACCCCGTTAGTCTGGGTCCCTCTTAAGCCCAGAGCAAACAGCATCCCCTGGATCTGATCAGGAGCTTCACCTCCTTCAATCCGGATGCTAAAGCTTTATTAATAAAGTCCTCCAGAGAGTAAGGCTCAGAGGGAACGGCCTCAATTTCCGGGGAGTGGGAGGTGCTAACTCCAGCTGGGGACCTGGGGAGGCAGGAGCCACGGAAAGGGCAAGGATTCAGATGAGCAGAGGTGGGTTTGAGATCTGGTCCCGAGATGCTACGTTGACTCAGTCCTCCTCGGCCTCTGTATTCCCATCTCCCAAATGGGCCTGACAGCAGCACCGACCTTGCCGTGTTGTGCAGATCAAATGAGGAAAGGAGGGGAAATTTCCTTAACTCTGGTCTGGGCACTCGGGGCTGTGCGGGGCACTGTTGTTGGCATCATGAGGGCAGTGGCTGGGGGCCAAGTTTCTTCACAGGAAGTGCCCTGGGGCAGGTGACCTCTGCACTCACTTGATCGTTCCATCCCTCCCTCCTTCACCTGCTCAGAAATGTGCCTTGAGCACCTGCCAGGTGGGCATAGCACCGGCTCTGGGCAAACCTGGTGGCAGGTTCCCGCTGTCCCAGAGCTCAGGGATGGGCAGGACGAGGGAGCGGAGGGACGTGCTCCAGGACCAGCTGCAGTTTCCTGAGGTTGGAGCAGGCCTCCTGGGAAGGTCTGTAGGAGGACGGGGCGCAACTGGGGAAGGAGGGAGAGGCAAGTTGGATGGATGAGCGGGTGTGTCCGGCGAGAACCTGCTGCTCCTGTAGGGGCCCTGGTGATAGGGGCTTGGACGTGCCCCCCACACACAGAGCCCCTCATCCTCAGCCCTGACCGCCCACAGCTCTCCAGACGCCGCAGGAACTGGAGCTGGAAATGAGCTCCACTTCCGGCCTCCCCACCTGGAGGAGGGGCTGCCTTGGGCCTTCCTGCTACGGGAGGCGATGGGACTTGGAGGCAAATTCCTGGGCAATTTCAGGGCTGGGTGTTCTTTGGAGCAGGCGCTTGAGCAGGGCTTGTTTCTGAGCAAAGAGACCCGCGTGAGGGTGAAGCTCTGGGACTGGGGCGGCTTCTCTCCCTCCCGCAGGCTCATCTGGAATTTTCCTCTGTAGGCTGGGACGGCAACTACTCACCTGGTTTGGATTTTCCCCCTGCCATCCCTCTCTGGGCCTGGCCCACGTGGGTCCCGCTGCTCCTGGACCCAGATAGAACCCGGGTCTGGGGAGACGGAGCCTTGGGCAGCCCAGCACGAGCCCGGAAGAGGCCTCTGATCCATGAGCCTCTGGATTTAGGCGGATTTAGCAACTGGGTTTCCAATCGATTTCCAGGGGGAGGGAGGATGGAGCAGAAGCTCCTGAAAAGATTCGCAGCCTTGCGCGGATCTGCACAGGCAGTGGGCAGGGAGTTATCGATGTGACCTGGGGAGAGGGAAACTAATGAGGTTAAGAGAAACCCATCTGTGTGAGGTTCCTCCGGGGCCCCTTGAAGATGTAAACGTCTACTTCCCACGCCCAGCTCTGCAGACACCAGGGGAGAGGATGCGAGACTCCGGGCTCCTCCTCCCTCCAGGCCCTGGAGGAGCCTCTGGCTTTGCAAAGGATTGAGGTCTGCAGAGTTTCCCCAACTTCAGAGCTCAGATGTCTCTGGAGACCCGGGCTGGCTGCCCCGCCTGCCCTCCCGACAGGCCCCAGCTCGGCCCCGTCCCTGCAGCCCCCTCCCCTCGGCTGCAGCCTGTGGGTCCCCCTGCAGCCTCAGGACAGGGAAGGGAGGAGGACACCACCTTCGCAGGGCTGGGGAACAGACAGGCCTGGGTTGGAATTCTGTGGGATTCTTCCACCTGCTGCTGTGGGACCTTGGGCCAGTTCCACACGCACTCTGGGCCTCAGTTTCCTCACCTGTGAAATGGGAGACAAGACTTCCCTCCGAGGAGGCTGTGGGAGGAGAGGCGGAGTAAAGCGAGCAGCACAGCCCCTGGCATGTGGTGGGGGGGACACGGGCTGGATGTGACGGGTCCCAGTTAAGGAGCTGACCCGGACAGCCGTTGTCTGTGTGATCCTGGACACGTGCCTTGGCCTCTCTGAGCCTCAGTTGGCCCCTCTGTGAAGTGGGAATAGAGCGGTGGGTGTGATTAAAAGGGACAATGCCAGTCACTGCTCAGCATGGTGTGGAGCCTGTGGTTGGTCGTCCTGGATGCCTTCACTGGCCCCCTCCTCGTGGGTGGCTGGTGTTGCCTGGGCGGAAGCTGCGGCCGTGGCCCTGGACCGGCTCAGATAGGAGCAAGGGGCTCCAGACCCCTCCCCTCGCGTCCACCCTGACGAGGCCGGGAGCTGAAGCAGCAGCTGTGCCTGGAGACGAGTCACAGCATGGGGTTTGAGCCCTGCCAGGCCGTCCCCGCCGTGAGGACACAGGAGGCCATGCCCCCTCTCCGTGCCTCGGTTTCCCCATCTGCAGAGCGGGGAGGATGATAAAGATCGCAGGTGTTGCTGAATAACTATTCTGCGCCAGGCACGTTGTACGTGCTTTCCGTGCGGCAAGTCATTTAACCCTCACAGCCGTCCTATGAGGTGTGTATTATTACCATCTTCCCATTTTACAGGTGAGGAAACTGAGGCTCAGACGGGCAGAGCGGCTTGGCCAAGGTCACACACAGCGGGGATTTGAACCCCCGGCTCCGACTCTGAGGTCCAGGCTGTAAGCTGCGGCACTTGCTGCCCACGTTGTTAATAAACCTGCCATGGTTAGGACCTGATGTCTGGTTTCCCGGGACGGACGGGCTGAGCTTGGAGCTGGGGTGATGGCGGGGACCTGGGGGCTCCAGGGGCTCCTCAAGGTGGTGCACTATGCTCGGGGCTAAAAACACTGCTGGGTTTGGGGTGCAGGTGGCAGAGACAGTGCTGGGGACACAGAGCTCCGTGCTGCTGTGCAGAGGCTGGGAGGGGCTGGACCATGAGTCCAGGCGCAGGTTTGACTCCCGGGGACACTGGCAGGGCCCTTGGGAGTCACTTACGTGGCTAGAAAATGCTCAGACCCTCGCAGGCTCAGCTGTTTCCGGGATGTCCTTCGTTGTCACATTGGCTGGTTTCCATGGCTTTTGTTAGGAAGCTGCCTGTTGCCTCGTATCTCAACATTATTGTTTGTCGTTTGATGTCCCAGACACTGTAACCTGGGAAAAGTTGAGACTTTTCTCCTCTGCCATCGCTCAGTTCTGTGGATTGTCCTACCTCGTCATTTAGCAGTCATCTTTTTTCATGAACTTTCACTGATTTCCTGGTAGAAATATTTCTTGATGCTAAGAATCCTGTTTCAGATGTCCTAACATTAGGTTAGAACATTTGCACCTGTTTTTTCTTTTCTTTCTTTCTTTTTTTTTTTTGTGTGAGGAAGATTGGCCCTGAGCTAACATCTGTGCCAATCTTCCTCTATTTTGTATGTGGGATAGAGTCACAGAGGGCTTGACGAGCCGTGTGTAGGTCTGCCCCTGGGATTTGAACCCATGAGCCCCTGGCTGCCCAAGCAGAAAGCGTGAACTTACCACTAGGCAACTGGGCTGGCCATGGCACCTGTTTTATTGTAAAACAAAATCAACACCTCACTGGGGACGCCTGTGTCCCTCCTGGGTCCTCACTGGGGACACATGAGGTGACATGTGAGATGACACCAAGAGGCCCGGGGCTCCAGCCTGTGGCAGCTGCTCTGCAAACACCAGCCCCTCCTTGTCCTCGAGTGGACGCCCCTCGCTGGGTGTAGAGAGCACGTAGACCACCCAGGCGAGTCAATATTACCCTAAAGAGGGTCTCTTCACTTCCCTATGACGCCATTGTCAGCAAGCCTTCATTGAGCACCAGTATGCCAGACCCTGTGCTAAGCCCGGGGCCCAGAGAAAGTTCTTCTTAATGTGTACTGGTCACATCCCTCCCCTTCTGACCCCTCAGTGGCTGCTCCTGGACCCCAGGATGAAAGGCAGGCTTCTCCCACGGCCAGTGGCCCCTGCCCCATCTCCCTCCTCTGCTCTGGCTGTGTCTCCCCAAGCTCTTTCCTCTGAAGGGCCTTTGCACATGCAGCTCCCTCCACCTGGGAGGCCTCTTCCTGTCCTCCCTTCACTTGGCAGGTCCCTCTGACCTTTGGGTCCCACCCACCTGCAGACTGTTCCCCTCCCCCGGCGTCCTCTGCTGACCCCCTGCTTGTCCCTTGGTCCCACCCAGCATCATCTGTAATCCTTCTCCTGGGTGCTCACTGGTACCAACTGTGGCCCACACTGGTCTGTGAGCTCCGGGAGGCCAGGCGCTGCGTGGGCCCCGCTGCCAGGGGTGTTCCCAGCGCCCAGCTGAGCCCGCACAGACTCCGTGTCCAGGGGCTCTTTGTTGACGGGCGAGTCAGCAGAGAGGACTGGGGGCCCAGAGGCTCTGGGGCGTCGGCACGTTGTTACGGAATGTGCCAGGTCTGCATAAGTCAGAGCCAAGGGGGTGGAATCCCAGGTACTGGCAGGACCCTCCCAGACCTGTGACTGGGGTGGCGTTGGGTGACCCGCACCCCAGAGACCAGCATCCGTGTGGCCTGGGGCTGGTGAGCGCCGGCCTCCCCTCCATCCTCAGTCGTGCGCACCGTCTCCACCTGCTCAGGGACCTGGTCCAGCGGTGGCGTCAGTCGGAGGCCTGGGCTGGGCTGCAGTGACCGGTGGCCGCAGCTTCCCTGACACGAGTGAAGGCGCCTCTCTCTGTGCTGATGTGCTGGGGGCAGGTCATCAGGCTCTGATTGCCGAGGTCGTGCTGGGCTGGCGTGGCTTCCCTGGTCACAGCAGCAAACCACGGGCCGGCCTTCAATGCTCCCTCCTGCAACTGACAGACACGGCGGCCTCTCACGTCTCCTTGGCCAGAGCAGGTCACAGGCTATGTCTGCCTTCAAAGGGGCAGGAAGGGCAGCCCCATGGCGAGTCAGGAACGAGGAGGGGTTTGTGTCATCCCTCCGTGGCTCCCCGGCGCCTGCCCAGGGCCGAGTGTGGAGCCGGTGAAAGCAGGTGCCTTTCGGTTCAGTTCAGTCCTGCAAATGCCGTGTACCTGCCCTGGGGGAGCCCTGAGATGACAATGACACGGCCCAGGGGGTGGGTCAGACGTGCAGAAGCGTCACCAATCCAGCGATCTGTGGGCAAACCTTTGTGCTTTGTCCTCCCGCCCAGGGCAGTGACTCTGGGGGTCCACACGCCCTGACTCCGCAGCTGGCCCTCCACGAGCCAGCCCTCCGTCCTCACCTCCTCTCTCACCCCCGCTCCCCACGCTGGCCTTCCAGGCAGGACCCAGCTGCTTCCGGGCCCTGAGTCCTCCACGCCACTCACTCTGGCCTCTGAGCCTTTGCAACTGCTGTTCCCTCTGCCTGGACACAGCTTTAAGAGGGAGGCCTTGGGGGCCAGGCCTGAAACCCGGCCCTGTCAGTGACCAGATGGTGAACCCGTTCCTATACCTCTCCTGCCTCGGTTTCCTCATCTGTAAGATGGTATAGTGGCGGCATCTACGTCACACTCACGGGGTGGCTGAGAGGATGTGATGAGTTAATACGAGTAGAGCCCGCGGGACAGGCCCAGCACGTGGTCGACGGACAGTTGGCTCTGCTGCTCAGCAGCCCCTCCCCCATCTGGCGAAGACCTTACCCTGCTCTGGTCTCAGTGGAGATGCCCCACGCCCCCTGGGATGGCGCCCGGCATCTCTGTGCCCTTAGTGTGCATCACAGGGCCCAGCACAGAGACCCAGCTGCCCCCTAGGCCGCCTGAGCCCGAAGCCCCTTCCCGGGGCGTTTGCCTCCCAGCAGCATCAAGAGGAACCAGCGTCCGACAGAACAAGACGCCTGAGGTGAGCGGGTGCCCAGCCCGAGCCCTGCACAACCCGGGGGCCAAGGACAAAGCCTCTCTCGCCCCCAGAGCAGCTGAGGAAGCCTCGCCTGGTGCCGGGGTTTAAAAGGTGTGGCCGAGCCGCCTCCTGCTGTACGCGGTTACTGGAGCCCTGGCCCCTCTCTGTCTGTCTGTCTGTCTGTCTGTCTCTCTCTCTCACACACATGCACAGAGCAGTGGCTCCTCCGCAGCTTCTCTGTGTGGCGCGCCCTCTCCTGGTTTTCCGAACTCTAAGGTGGGCGGGATCCGGGGCCAGGCATCTGGATGATCCCCTAGGCCCTTCCCCCATGTCTTCTCTCTGAGAATGGAGGGTGCTGCCCTGGGGACCAGGCTGCCAGTCATGCTGCTGCAATGGGAGGGATTTCCAGGGTCTTCTCTGAGAGGGGGTGGGTGGTGGAGGGGCAGAGAGCACAGGGCCGGGCTCCCAGGGCCGAGGGAAGGTGCTGGAAGGGAGAGGGGGAGGTGCTACGATGTGCTTGTGCCCCCTTGTGGCTGCCCTGATTTATTAGGTGCCTGTGGTGTAGATTTGTCACCCAGCTCTTTGGGGTCATGAACCCCCAGGGACCGGCTCTGGGGTCTCCTTGGCCCTGGGCTGGGTCCAGTGTGACCCTTCTTGCCCGCCCTCTCCCGCAGGAACTCAGAAGGCATCTGGTTCAGGTTTCTCAGCCAGGGGCGATTTTGCTCCCCGGGGGACATTTGGCAAAGTCTGGAGACATTTTTGACGGTCACAACTGGAGTGGTGGTGGTGGGTACCCCTCTAATGGGTAGAGGCTGGGGATGCTGCTGAGCGCAAAGGACAGTCCCCACCACAAAGAAGTATCTAGCCTCCAACATCGATAGTGCTGCTGTTGAGAAGCCCCACAGGATTTATGGAGAATGAGGCTCAGAGAGGGGCAGTGACCTGCCGAAAGTCACACAGCACATCAGTGGCAGGTCCAAGATGACAGCCTGGATCTCCTGACTCTGGCTGATCTGGCCGGCGGACCAGGCACCAGTGCCAACAGCCTTGGTGCCAAGCGGCCTCTTTTGTCTCAAGGCCAGCTTTTATTTCTCTCTAAATAATTCCAATTTCAGGAACATTTTTTGTCAGTAATTTTATGCTTCCTTGTCTTCAATTGTGCTTTCTCTCTGGGTAATCTGAGGCTCACAGGCAGCTGAGTATGACATGTACATTCCAATGAAATGCAATACACAAAATAATTGAGCGTATTTCTCTCCTGTCTGAGCGGCGGATTCATCTCCCTGACACACCTCTGTCTCCTCTTCCCACCCGCCATTTTTTGTCTGAGTTTTTCCTCCCTTAGAGTCTCCGGGATTCTAATGGCTTCGTGGCACCTGCTCATGAGAGATACACAAAAGATCCTGCCTTTATAGCTGTGTCCCTGGGACTGATAAGCAATGTTCCTGAGGAGGCGGGACTGCCGGCCTCTGCATGGGCCCGGAGGGGTCTCCACTGATGCCGGGGAAGGGTAGGGGTCCGTGAGCGGGACGGGAAGGGTTTCCCGTGGGTGCAGGGACCCTCCTGGGCAGACACCGTCTGGGTGCAGGGTGAGCACGGGTGCCCTGGGCATGACAGTGAACCATGGGCTCAGCTCCAGAGGCAGCGAGAGGCCTCAGGTGGAGCTGGGTCCTGTGCCTGGGGGGAGAGGGGAGGGGGATGGCTGAGCCCCGCGAGGCAGGGGACGTGCCAGGTCCGGTCCTGCAGGTTCTTGTCTGCTGTGGGGAGCGGTTTTGTCTCCAGCCTGAGACACGGGGAGCCCTGAGTGTTCTAAGTGAAGGAGGCACAAGAGGATTTCTACGGGGAACTGTTCTCTCCGGTGCTAGTCAGGAAAGGATGGTGGGATGGGAGCCTCAGTAGGAGGCTGGGAGGAGGCTGCGGAAAGATCCAGAAGGGAGCTGATGGGGTGTGAAGAGGCCGTCGAGTGGGAGAGAGAGAGCAATCATGTTGCCTCCATGGACATTTATTTTGTTCATCTCTGTATGTCCCACAATAATTGCTGAGTGAAAAAATGCACGGTCACTCTTTAGTCCTTGTGTAGGGTGGTAGGTGGGGGGTAGGGCAGTAGGAGGGGTGAGGGAGCTAGGAGGAGGGCAGGGCAGTAGGAGGGGGTCAGGGTGGTAGGAGGGGGTCAGGGCGGTAGGAGGGGGTGAGGGCGGTAGTGGGGGTGAGGGCGCTAGGAGGGGGTCAGGGCAGTAGGAGGGGTGAGGGAGCTAGGAGGAGGGCAGGGCAGTAGGAGGGGGTCAGGGTGGTAGGAGGGGGTCAGGGTGGTAGGAGGGGTTGAGGGCAGTAGGAGGGGTGAGGGCGGTAGGAGGAGGGCAGGGTGGTAGGAGGGGGTGAGGGCAGTAGGAGGGGTGAGGGTGGTAGGAGGAGGGCAGGGTAGTAGGAGGAGGGCAGGGTGGTAGGAGGGGGATCAGTAGGAGGGGGTCAGGGCGGTAGGAGGGGGTCAGGGTGGTGGGAGTGGGCCGGCTGTCCAGAGGGTCCTGGCCCTCGTGGCCACCCAAGGATTTGCACCTCAGGGGGTTGGCTTGGGCTCGCCCAAGGGGCGAGCCGCCTCAGGCCACTGGGGGGACTGGGGAGTGCTTGTGTGTTCTGGGAGCGGCCGTGTCTGTTCAGCCCCATCTCAGGCTCCTTGTCGCTCCATGGGGAGCAGCCGTGTGACCTTGGGGTGCTGCTGGGCTTGGCCCCAGGTGTTTTCTCCGCTGCAGTGTCACGTGTCTGACGCCGGGAAGGAGACCCGGGGACCCGTCAGTGCCGTGGGCTCCAGAAGCGGGTGGCGGCGGATGCTTGGGTTGGCATGGGCAGAAGCGCAGCTTCATGGTGCTCACGTTCCTGTGGTGGCCGCATCTTTGTAGCCCCAGCGTCCAGCCTGGTGCCGCACACATAAAAGTCATCCAGAACCCATCAATGGTGCAGCAGGAAGATTTTAGAATTTGAGTCAGGAGGACCAGGGCTGTTGAGTCCTGGCTTGGTGGCTCAGCTTGTGACCTTGGATGAGCACTTTACTTCCTGGAGCCTCTGTTCTCACAACTGGGAAATGGGCACCAGCGCCCCCCTTCCCAGAGCTGCCCTGCTTGGTCGCCTGGGGTGCTGTGGGTGATGGTGACGGCCACGCCCTCCCCCCCGAGAGTGCCGTGATGAGAGCTCTTGGCATCAGAAACGTCAGTTCGTCTCTGCCCAGGAGGGACGATGAGAAAGCCCCTCACTCTGAGTGCACGTCCCTTCTGCCCTCGAAGGCCGCTCAGGTTTCCAGAGGCCCCTGAGAAGTGCAGCCATGCTGGGGCCTCGCCCAAGGCCTCTGCGAGCCCCGCCCCAGGGGGACTGCAGCAGGCATCCAGGGGAGGGAGTGAGGTGTGGGGCCCGAGGTGGGGTGCGGGGAGGGCAGGGGAGCGGGTGGGGGAGGAGGGAAGAGGTGTTGCTAACAACAACAATAGCTACACACTTCCATTTTCAGATGAGGAGAGTGCGCACAGGGGGGTTGAACACTTTGCCCGCGGTCACGCAGCTGGGGTTTGGACCCAGGAGTTCTGGCTCCACAGTCTGGCTCTCACCCGTGAACGTGAGGAAGGAGAAGGTGGGCGAGGGGCATCAAGGGAGCCCTTGGCCGGCCTGGCACAGCCCGCAGTCCTGCGTCCTGCTTCCCCCAGGCCCCAGGAGGGAGGTGACAGGCGGCCTGGGGCACTGGCTGACATGGCCTCTGGGTCCTTCGGGTGGGCTGCCTGGGTCTGGGTTTGCCCAGATGGTTCCGGGTTCCTCCTGGGACCTGCTGAATCTTCCTCAGCGCCCCTGAGAGTGTTTCCCCAGACCCGTCATTAGCGATGTGACGGTTTATGCAACAGCTAATGAGTCCTAATGAGGAGGATCCATAATTGATCGGGAGCAGAGTCTGTCAACCCAGGTCGCTTCCTTCCTCTCGGCTTTCCCCTGGGGCCAGCAGTGCTTGGAACAGAAGGGACCAGGGCTCCCAGCCCCTCCTACACCCCTCCAGACCCCTCCCCAAAGCCTGTTCTGTCCTCCGCTCCGCTCCTGTTGAGTCCCCTGGGCCCTCAGCCTGATGACCCCCTCCACGCCCCACCTCTTCCCCTCCGTCCCCCAGCCCCGCCCGGTTGGCTCTTGCTCACGTCTCTTGGACACCTAGCAGCCCCTGGGGACGCCCTGTCTCCAGGCTCACCCCTTCTGGTCCCCTCCCTCACATGGTCACCTCGGGGAGCAGGGGCCTTGGGGACAGGAGCCCCGGTGCCTTTCCTGACCTCGCCTCTCGCCAGTGTAAGAAGGAAAGAAAGGGAAGAAGGAGACCAAAACTTTTGGCTCTGGATGAGACACGATTGCGTCAAACGGCTAACGGAGCTCATGGTGGAGTGTTTTGTTTAATGCCTTGATCTCTTGTCTGCTGAGAAACGAATTCTGTCAAACCCCTGAAGCCAACTGTCAAAGGAAAGCTCTCTGGGGAGACGAATCTCTTACTCTGATGGCAAAAGTCATTCGAAGTGATCCATTAATCCATCCCCTTTGGAACCCGGAGCTGGGTTTTGAAGCCTGTTCTCCCTGAATGTTTTCCCACCTGAGCCTGGCCTCGGTCTCATGAAACACCGCAGTGAAGACGGGCCGTGGGCATCAGGAGAACCATTTGGTTTCTCAGGGCAAATTTTAGGGGGAAATGGCCGAGGAAAAAGCCTTGTCTCTGTGTCTGCTTTGGGGGAGAGGTGCCCGCTGTCAGGGCTCCGGCAGCCTGGGGGGGACAACTGCGGGAGCAGGAAAGGGAGCCCGCGGGAGGCGCATTTACAGAGCTGAGGCTGTGCGAGCACGACGAGGGGGGCGTCCAGGAGTGGGGCAGGGCCTCCTCGTTCCTGCTGGGGTGAGGGCGGCCGCTTCTCTGCTCCCTGCCCTCCACCCTGCACCATCGCCTGCCTGTGCCTTCTTACCAGAAGCCAACCTGCATTTGGGGTCAGCACTTTCTGGTTTACAAAGTACTTCATTTGTTCATGCATTCATTCATTCACATTATTCACACCCTGCTGATTGGGGCTCACGGTGAGTCATGATCTGTATGAAGCCCTGGGGTTACAGAGACCCACAAGATCCAACCTCCACATCCCAGATTCCAAGGTTTGATGGTGGAGATGGGGAGTACTCAAATGCCTGGCACATAGTAGGCGCTTTCATCAGTTAGAATGTGTTGGGCAGCATGTAACAGAAAACTCGACAACAGTGGCTCTCACAGTTAAGACGTGAAACGCCCTCGTATAACCAGATGTTTTGAGCAGAGCTTGGTGAACTGTGGCCCTGGGCCAGTTTGGCCTGTTGTCTGCTTTTGTATGGCCCGTAAGTGAATGGTGGTTTCTACAAGTGAACATTTGCAATCAATCTGATCACAAGGAAAACTAACTTTGAACCCCAAGTAAGTAAGATGTTATCTCCCCACTCAGTAAAAAAGAATGCCATTATTCTCATTAGATCTGTGTTACAAAAATTATACTTGATTATTATATTTTGAATTTCATCAACCATAGATTTGTGGAAATCTATTTTCTCTCTTGTTAAATAAATACATAAGATTCTTGATTTTGCCTCTTGGTTCACAAAGCCTAAAATATTTACTATCTTTCCCTCTACAGAAAATATTTGCTGACTCCTGTTCTCAAGGGAGGTGGTCTCAGCTTGGTGAGATGCTCAGGGATGTTAACAAAGATGTTTTTCCTCTTTACCATCCTTGGCTGTGTTGGTTTTCTGTCCTTCGCTTTTCACTTCGTGGTTACAAGATGGCTGCCACAGCTCCAGACATCATGTGCTGTCATGACAGCATTCAAATCAGGAAGAAGGGGGTGAAGCGGGAGCACAAAAGAGTACTTCTTGGAAGCAGCTCTCTTCCACGAGCAGATTTTCCCTCACATCTCAATGGCCAGATCCAGGTCACATGCCCACCCCTGAAACAATCTCTGGAGAAGGGGACGGGGTGCCAGGCTTGGCTTCCCCAGGGCTGGGGAGGCCACGAGACCTGAGCCTGTTGCTGCAGAACAAGCCCAGGGTCCTGCAAGTGAACGGAGGAGGGGTGGCTGCTGGGCGGGCACCTTCTCGTCAGTGCTTGTGACTGAGAGTCCGGTTATGAGGGGTCTGGGGTGGTGGCCGAGCCCGGGCCCTGGGGAGGAAGCTCTGCCCTGAGCCTCTGCTGCACAGGCCGTGTGATCTGGGAGGTGCTTGACCGCCCGCAGCACAGCCTCCTCCCCGTGGGGTGGGGACCGTCACAGCACCTGCCGTGAAGGTGACATGGGGTCGAGCGTGTGGGCACGGGGTGTGAGGAGGGCGCGTGGACAGCTGCTGGCTGTTGCAGCGATGAGCCCGTGTGTCAAGGGCCCATGGCGCCTGCTCTGAGCAGTTCTGGGGTGACAGCTGCAGGAAGACCAGCTCCCACGTGAGGACACTCCCTGCATGTGGGTGCCTTCCTTGCGCTCGCTCACTGCACCCACAACCACCCGGGATGGGGGGCTGTGTTCACCCCATTTACAGCTGAGGACACCGAGGCTCAGGGAGGCAACCCCGAGCCGGTGAGGGCGGACAGGACTCCAGGACGTCAGGTTCCGGCCACCGTCCTCTGACCCACCGCAGGGCTGGGTGCAGCCAGCATGGGCAGGTGCTCAGGTGACCCCTCCCCTCTGCTGACTGTCAGCCGGGTTCATGCTGGCGGCTGAGGCTGACCCTTCTCCTGACCCTGCTCTCTGTCCCTCCCAGGGCTCCAGGGCCCCGGAACCTGCCTGTGACGTGTGGAGATTTGCCATCCTCTGGGCTGCCCCTCCTCCCCAGGGCGACGCATGGACACAATGTGTCATCAGGGGTGGGGACACATGATCGTCAGACTGGTGTCACTGAGTCTTGGCTGTGAACTGGCAACTTGCATTCTTGGGGAAACAATATACATTTATGCAGGACATATGCCTATGCTAATGATGGGTAATTACACTCCATATTTATAGATTTATCAAATATGCAAACCCACTTCTGACAGTTACACACCTCCAGGCACGTCACATTAATAACTGGCCAGCACTGCAGTGTAGCTGGGCGCCAAATGTGAGACAAAACTCGCAGCCCAGCCCTGCTGGGGGGGCCTCGGCTGTCACCCTGCTGGCCCCCACCAGACCTGTGCCCATCGCTGCTCTTCCAGCCTTCCTGGTCCTCCTGGCTTCCCAGAGAGACCACCTGCTTTGTGGGGGTGTCTGGAGGGAGGGAGCAGCACTCCTGAGGGCCGTGAGGCAGGAGGGACTCAGTGACTTGGAAGACTCGAGACAAGCTGTGAGTGAGCCGTGGGAGGGGCTCAGGGAAGGGAGGCTAGAGGGGGTTGTGGCGGGGAGTAGACTGCCGGGCCTCAGGGACAAGGCCGGGAGGGATGAGCTGCATTAGGGAGGAAGGAGGAGCAGCCTCTCTCTGTCCCCACTCCCGTCCCCCAGTGCAGCCGAGGAAACACAGCCCCGACTCCCAGGCTCTGGGCAGGGACCGAGACCCGGGTGCTGGGGACAAGGAGGAGGGAGGCAAGGATTGGGGGTGCAGGCGCCACAGGCTCGGGCCTTTTAGGAGATTTCCTGTCATCAGATGGGGCTCCCTCAGGACTCATTTCCTGGGGCCCGGCTACTTCTGATTTCCTCAGTCAATGCAAATTTAATAGCAGCAGGAATGGACACATTTGGTTGAACCACCACGTGCAATTTCTGGCAGTTAACGATTCTGACATGAAGAACAGCAGTTTCAATCCATCCAAAGTGTATTACATTTTTTGCCACCAGCAGAGACCACATTGCTTTTCCTTTATGAGGCCCCCACCCCCAGGGAGCCGGCCGCCCCGTCCTCCCCGCCAGCCCTGCCCTCTACCCCACCCTCCTGAGATGAGAGAATCCCCAACAGAACTTAGAAAAGGCCTCCAGAGCAAAGTTTCCCAAATCTTGACCTGAGATTTGGCTTCATTGACATCCTCCTGGGAGCTTGAAAAGATCTCGACTTCCAGATTCTGCCCCCTGAGACCTCAAACCAGCGGGTGCGGGGTGGGCCGCTGGCTGCCTCTCTAACAAGCACCCATCAGAGGTTCTGCTGCTGCGGAGCCCCTGGGAAGCTCGGGTTTTCTGGACCTGCCTGGCTCAGAGACACTCAACAGCTCACCAGCTGCTATTACCTGCTGGGAAAATCTAGAGTTCTTATCCTGGCACGGAGGGCCCAGAACGGGGCCTCGCCTCACTCCACCCCCACCAGCTCCACTTCCCCGTGGGCGCTCCCGGCAGGGGGGCTGCTGGAAGATGATTTGATTAAATAGGAAGTTTGCCTGCAGAGCTGCTGTGTGTAAGTTGCTGCAACTCTGAGGCCGGTGCTGCTGCCCCATTTCACAGCTGGTGACACAGGGGTGCAGGGGTCACAGGGCAAGGAGTTCAAGTCCATCTCGTCATCTGAGGCCACAGTGGCCACTGCTTCTGCCTCTTAAGCTTTATTCCTTCATTCGTTTGTTCATCTACCCAACAAATATTTATGAAGCACTTACTACATGCTCAGCCCTGTTCCGGGTGCTAAAGATACAACAGGGGACAGAACAGGTACAGCCTGTCAAGGAAGGTTGATAGATTCGGTTGATAAAGAAATGACAACTGAGTTGCCTATTTTTTTTTTTTTTTTTGAGGAAGATTAGCTCTGAGCTAACATCTGCTGCCAATCCTCCCCTTGTTGCTGAGGAAGACTGGCCCTGAGCTAACATCTGTGCCCATCTTCCTCTACTTTATATGTGGGATGCCTACCACAGCATGGCGTGCCAAGAGGTGCCATGTCCGCACCCAGGATCTGAACTGGCGAACCCCAGGCTGCCGAAGCGGAACATGCGCACTTAATCGCTGCGCCACTGGGCCGGCCCCTGAGCTCTCTTTAGATTCAGGTGACTTATTACTTAGATAGGCAACAAAAGCAAGATTAACCAAAATGCCAGATCCCCATGGCCTGTGGCCCATAGGATGACACCAAAACAAAAGGGCCAGTGGGGCGATCTGGTGATGGAGCCACCCCAGTCTAAGGCTGTGCAATTTTATCGCCTACAACTGTACCCTAAGGAAGACGGTCTCATGTTCCGAGTGGACCACAGTGCACTCTGCCAAGACTACCTGTGGTTAAGTCTTATCTTCATGGTCTATGTGGAGAGTACAAGTTGGCTGGGCACCAAGGCAGAGGCATCCTCCTACGCAGCCCTGCTCCCTGGGGGTCTGGGCATCAGGGTTGTTTGAAAGCTCCCAGGCAATTGCAGTGGGCAGCTCGAGGTAAGAACTCTGCTCTAGGTTTTTTGTGATCTCTGAGGATTCCTTCCAGCCCTGCCTGATACACACACATCCATCATAGACTATGTGTGAAATACAGCGTATACAGGTACATATCTCTCTATCTCCGTCTCTGTCTCTATCATCGCTCTTTCCATCTCCATCCCATCATCTGTCACCTCTAAGCACCATTCACCTGCCAAGCCATGCCATTTGGGACTCACCTCCTCCATGGGAGGCCTTTAGTTCCTCCACTTCCTACACAGGGTAAGTGAGTGGTCCCAGAGCTGATAAGTGGCAGAACCAAGACCTGAGTCCAGGCTCCCCCCAGCCCCCGCATGGCTCCTCACGGCTCTTGGGGCTCTCTGGAGCCAACATGCTGGATCCTTGTTTCAAGGTTCTGTGATGGTCTAAGCATCTAATAATGTCCCATTCTAATACCCACTATTTCACTGTCTCATGACCCTTGCTTCATGATTTTGATAATTCTACTATTTTAATATTATGCATTTTTATGTCCAACGACTATAACATTATTATTTCACTTTAATAACCTTGGTCTCCTCTATCGCATTCTAATATTTGGTGAGTGTAGCTTCTGGGACTGTGAAGTGCCCTCCCTCCCTGAACTGGCAGCCAGTGCCCCAACCGGAGCCTCCCCGAGGCTTTGAGCTACCCCCTTCTGCCCTTTTAAATCCCGTCCGAACCACCCAAGGCCTCTCCCTTCTCTGGGGCCCACTTCAGACTTGTGAAGTTTATGGCCGTCACAAAATGTTATTAGCCATGACGATGACAGTGAGAACAATTATGGTGGCTGAGAGACTCCCACTAGATGTAGGACCCACAGTGAATCACGTTTCTGGAGCTGAGGCGGCCACCATGGCTGTGCCTGACAGACCTCTGCCTGGTGGACAGCGTTGGCCACAGTCACAAAGTGAGGCTGCCCGCTGTGGCAGTGCTCCCCTGTGTCACCCAGGCCCCTGCAGGGAGCCCACCCAGGCCCAGGGCTCCTTTCCTGTTTGGGTTCCAGGCTCCTCCCTCCTCTCCCTGCTCTCAGGGCAGCATCTGAATGCAGATCCCTGGGGGCCTCTCCCAGAGGGTGGTGTTATATTCTGATTCCAAACCCTGATGGAGGAGGCTCAGTCCTGAGCCCCAGGCTTGGTGGAGGGAGGCAGTGTGGTCCCGTGGTTAGACCACAGGCTTTGGCCAACCCTGGTTTCCAGGCTGGATTCTGCCATCTCCTTACTGTGAGACTTTGGGAAAGTTACTTAACCATTCTGAGCTAGGTGTCCTCCTCACGTGTGAGTTAATGGCATCTGTCTTATGGGGTGGGGGCCAGACTTACACTTGATAATATAGTCACATGCTCTGCAATCACCAGTAAACACTCCATGGATGAGGGCTGTTATTATTATTACTATTGCTATTGTTGTTTCGGGCCTGGTGGTCTCTTTGGCCCCAAGCCCACCCAGGTGGCTCATCGTCCTGTGCCTGGAGGGCGCAGGGCCGCCTGGGCCTCTCCCACGGGCGAGGTGAGCAGAGAACGGCCTCGGATCCCACAGACCGGGTTTGGACTCAGCCTCCAGCGCTCACTCGCTGTGCACCTTGGCGAGCGGCCTGCCCTCCACGCGCTCTCGGTTCTCCGCTCTGTGCAATGGGCGTGTGTCTGCTGGAGGCAGTTTCCTGGACTCACATCGTTGAGGTTACGACTTTGGGCAAATTTCTCCACCTCTCAGTGCCGCGGACCCTCGTCTGTAAAGCAGCACCTGCTCCCAGGATGCTCTTCTTGCTCCAGGCCCCGAGGGGGTGCTGGCGCTGAGGGGCCTCAAAAAATCTCTCTTTCTGCCTCCGCCGCACTTAGAGATGAAGAAACCGAGTCCAAGGGACTCAATTAAACGTTGAGAACAAGACGTTGTATGATGTGCTAAATTCTGCAGGGCGCACAATTAGGGGAAAAAACGATCCGTAATAAAGGGCTAATGGCGCAGGACAGACGCCGAGCGCCCCGGGGAGCTGGAGCCGAGGGAGGAGCCTCCAGGGCCGGGTTCCTGTTAAGGACGCAGCTCTTTCCCCTGAACGTAAGTAACGCGTCCTTCCTGTGCAGCGTTTGGAAAGCGCGAGGATGTGAATAGGAGCAAACGTGAGTCCTCTGACGCCCGCCTCCCAGAGAGCGTGGTATTTACGTGTTCACATCCTTCTTCGTTCCTTTCTCTATTCACCCACGAGCACGTATTTTCAGGATTGATCTCACGTGATGTGACTGTCAGATGGGCTGGGGTACGATGCAGTAACAAACAGCCCCCAAAGCAGCGAAGGTCATTCTCGCCCGTGTGAGTGTCCCCGGTGTTCAGCAGGATGGCTTTGCTCGTCACTGACCCAGGGACTCAGGCTGGGGAGGCGCCACCGTCTTAGGGCGTCAGCATCTCACCGAGCTTCTCAGTCACTGTGACGGGAGACCTGCCGGCAGGGTTGAACTCTGACCCTTCAGTGCTCCACCCAGAAGGGACACTCGCACCTCGACTCACGCTCCCTCGGCCAGAGCAGGTCTCACGGCCACCCCGACGTCAAGGTGATGGGGACGTGGGGTTCGCCTGGGGGCACCCAGAGGGGAGCTGGATCCAGGTGACCGTGGCCGTGTCCTCTGCGGGCTGCACGAGCAGACTGGGGTTTTCCTACCCGGAGCTCCAGTATGACCAGTTTTCTGTCTCATTATATATTCTTGGAAATAGTCCACTAGATTAATGTTTCATAATTTAACTAATCTGATTATGTAATTTGGATGGTTTCATTTTGTACTATTATGAATAACACTGCAATGAATATCTTCACTCTTTAATCTTCCTCTAAATTCCTACTTTGTTAGAATAGCCTCCTGTAAGGAGGTGTTGGGTGAAATAGTATGACGTTTTAAGAACTGATATTGCCTAATATTTAGGGAGTGAACACTTCCTGTTTGCTGCCCTTCATGTGACCCCAGATCTGGGACCTTCTCCTGCTCTCCAGGCTCCCACCCTGGTCCCACCACCGTCATGCCTGGACTGGTGCAGTAGCCGCCTGCCTGGCCCCTGCCTCTGCCCTGGCCCTGCTCCCGTCACTCTCCCCGCAGCAGCCAGGTGACCCTGTGACACTCAGGGTGGGGCCGTCCCTGCTCTGTCCACGCCCTGTGGCTGCTTCCTCATGTGGGCACAGTCCATGCTGATAGACAGTGGCCCCAGGGGCCCTGCAGTCTCGCCCCGCATCCCCCATCCCCCCTCCCTCACTCCCCTCCAGCCCCAGGGCTCCTTCCTGGACCTGGAGCCCTGGACACGTTCCTGCCTCAAGGCCTCGCCCTTGCCCTTCCCTCTGATGGAGCCCCCTCCGCGTGTCTGCTCTGCTCCCTCCCTCCCCTCCTTCAGGTCTTTGCCCCAGTGTCTCTTGCTGGCCTTGAAGCCCAGGGCAGTCAGGCTCCACCCACCTCTGCAGCCTCAGCACCTGCCGCGTCCCCCATTCAAGATGGTCCAGTCACACAGGCCTTTCTTCAGCCACTTGGACCTCTGAGCCTTTGCGGGTGTTTCCTCTGCCTGGAGCATCTCCCCTGGCCCCCTGGCTGCCTCGTATTCATCCATCGGGTCTCCATGTAGAAGTGTCACTTCCTCTGGGAAGCCCACCTGATCTCCCCCCACAGGGTGGGTCCCCTCTGACCCTCATCATGTTATAGCTGATTCTTTATGTAGTTATTGCTTTCATGTCAGCCCGTGCTCTATGGCTGGACACCCCGAGGGGCACAGACTATGTCTGTCTTAGTCACCCCACGGCCTTGCTCCTAGCTCTGTACTTGGTACACAGCAGGTGCTTAAATATATTGGGGACCCTGCCTGTCCAGGGGCCTGTCCAGAGTACTGGGAGGCAAGAGGCCCATGTTGGGCAAGGGAGAGAGTGAGGGGAATAGGGGATGTGGGCCAGCATGGGACAAACTCAGCCTTTGCTGAAGGATGTGAGTGGGTTTACTTGCTCTGAACCATCAGGAAGGACCCAGAAGCCACAGCCCTCTGTAGACAGGGCCCAATGTGTGCTGGTTAGCGGGTGGGGGTGAGCAATCAGGTCGTGTGCCCTCCTCACCAGGCACGTATCACAGGAGGTGGCGAGGCTGGGGCATTAGGAAGTGAACGCCATTCATCCTTAGTTAGAATGTAATTTGGCTAAATGACTTCTCACGTCATTTCCCTGTAATCACCCTCCGGCCCGTGGCTGCCTTTCCTCCCTCTGTCTTTCCTCCCCTCCTTGAGGCTGTATCACTTTTCTTCTTTTTCTCTTTGCTGAGCTACAAGACAACAGAATAAGAAAGAGGAGCAGATCCGACTATACAAACCCTTTCTGCGAGAACCAAAGAAACCATTTTGCAAATTGCAGGAAATAATTAGAAATTAGAACAGCATTTATGTCAATTACGGCTGGAGATGGAGAGGAAGGTGGTGGAGCGGCGTGGGGCGGGCAGGGCCTCTCCTCCATAGTGGGGGCAGCGGGGCCGGGGAGAGAGCACTGGATGGGGGCCCCTCTGGGCCTGGGCCTTAGTGAGCGCCTGCGACCTCCACCTGGAACCTCTGTGTGCAGACAGCTGTGCAGACATGTGCTTGTACACACAGCCACACAAACACGCAGACACACACACATACACCCCCCGTGCATACACATGCACACAGGTGCACACTCATCTCACATGCACACACACAGCCACACAAACACACAGACACACACACATACACCCCCCGTGCATACACATGCACACAGGTGCACACTCATCTCACATGCACACACACAGCCACACAAACACGCAGACACACACACATACACCCCCCATGTACACACAGGTACACACTCATCTCATGTGCACACAAACATGCACACCCCCTGACTCAATCCAGTTCATTCCTCCCCTGAGATTCCTCTCAACTCACCTGCTTTGTGTATGCCCACTGCCCTGACCTTGTGTGACCTCCATCAGCTCCCACGGGGACCCCTGCCACACCCTCCTTGTCCTCCCCATCGCCCTCCCCCGATCCATCATTCATCGAGTGTCTGTCGAGCCTCTCCTATGCACCAGGTGTCATCTGCACTTGGGAGACGGCCGCACCTCACGGCTCATGTTCCAGGTACGTCTCTCACACTGTGGTCCAGGCACCTTCGTGAGTGCCAGTCCTATCCTGCCCCTCCCTGCTCCAGATCCTTCTCTGGCCCCTGCTGCCCTCAGGAGGATGCTCTCACCCCACCACAGCCTGCTGCCCTCGAGCACCTCGTCACTCCGCAGCCCGCACCTGGCATGCAGGCCCGTCTCCTACCGCCTCCCTTCCACCATCGGGGCACTGAGCCACCACACTGTGCGCTCGCATTCCTCTGGGCCTTTGCACATGCTGTTCCTCCTGCTTGGAACACTCTATGTTCCCGCTCTACGTCAGCTTGCCTGCCTGCTCTGTTGTCCCTGCCTTGGGAGAGCGTCTCTGACTGCCCCTCTTCCTCAGGCTGGTCACGTCCTCTCCTCTGTGCCCTTCCATTGTTCAACTCTTATGCCATCAGAGCACCTGGGCCCCTGTTCTCAGGGTCTGAACACACAGCTGCCTCCCCACCACAGGCTGTGAGCTCCAGGAGGCAGGGCTGGGTCTCGCTCATCTTCACGGCTTAAGTCAGAAAGAAGGTGGTTGCCAAATGTGTCCCCTCCCCTCCCTGTCCCTTGGCTCCTGCTTCACTCTCCCCTCCCGGGAGCTTTCGCCCAGAGACGTGCCCCCAGGCCCCTGCGCAGCTTCCCCGACCCCACCTGGAAGCTCCGCATGCAGAAGGCAGCTTGCTGGGCTGCTCAGAGTGTCCCAGCGCTCAGAGATGCAGCTCAGAAACGTCACTTGGACCCAAAGAAAGGAAATGGAGGCTGGAATTTCAGGAATAAGAGGCGATCAGAAGAACATGTCCCTCCTGGGCATTGGGAAGGCAGGTCTGCTCAGTTCCTCTCCGACGACAGCCTCGCTGCACACCTGCCTTGCCTTCCCGCCAGCTTGTTGGGTGCCATGGGAGCCCCTCCTGTGCCAGTCCCCTGCCCGCACCCAGTGCCTTCTGCTGCGTTTGGTGGGGGTCTTGGGGGTGAAGCCCGTGAAGGTTTGGGCCCCTAAGACCGGGGGGCCCAAGGCGTTCCTCACCCCATACCAGTCCACCCCGAGCCTCCAGCCATTTGTCAAAATTGCCTCTAAGTGTCCTGCCAGAGTGTGGGGACAAAGCTCTGCTCAGGCCCCTCTGAAACTCTCTTCGAACGGGCCCTGACTTCAGCCTTCCACTTTCGTCTCTGTCTTGTCCAGGGTTAGCAAGAACCCTGCTTAGTCAGTTTAGCCCGAATCCTCCACTCTCAGCAGGACACTGACCTCCCTCCACGTGGGGTTAGCTTCCTCAGCCTCCACCGCCCCCGTGGGATGTCTCATCACCCGGCCTGCCTTCAGCAAGAGTCCAGCTGGGCCCCGTTAGCCAGAACCTCTCACCGCTGATGTTTCCTCTCAGTAATTTTCCATTCTCTGGCCCCGACCCTGCTCCTTGACCATGAATTCCCACTTTTTCTTGTTGGATTCAGAGTTGAGCCTAACATCTCTCCCCTACTATAAAACCACATTGTAGTGCCCCCAAGGAATAAAGTCTGCCTTACTGGGTTTTTTCTTCTTCTTTTTTTTTTTTGCTGAGGGAGATTTGCCCTGAGCTAACATCTGTGCCAGTCTTCCTCTATTTTGTATGTGGGTCGCCACAGCATGGCCGCCAACAAGTGGTGTAGGTCTGTACCTGGGATCTGAACCCGTGAACCTGGGCCTCCGAAGTGGAGCACGCGGGACTTAACCGCTAGGCCACTGGGCCGGCCCTGCCTTACTGTTTTTAACAAGCATCACCGATGATTCTTTTCTCTAACAACGGCTCTAGTGGCCTCTGCTCTGGGCAGGTAGGTCTCGGCTGTGACTCTGTATGCCCCCGTCTCTCCAGATTTTGGGCTGGCAATTTGCTCTGCAACCTCAGCTCTCTGATGAGTCTGAGAAAAGTCACTGGTTTGCGGTTTGTTCGGCTTTTCCTGGCTGTAGGCACAGGAGCCGCGGCTTTCATGCTGAAACCGGAAGACTGTCCAGTTGCACTTGGAATAAAATTCAGCCTCTTTCCTGAGACCTGACCTAGCCCCCGTGAGGATGAGTTGTTAGCACTCCACTGAATTGAACGTGTTCCCCCTAAACCTCAGACTTCCCCCCAGGGCTGGGCTGCACGCTAAGCTGACCACGTGGCTGAAGTGGGGTGGGAGGGCCTGTCTGAGTGAGGAGCTAAGGGAGGCCACAGTGAGTTCCCAGGAAGCCATGGGAAAGCCTGTTCCCATCCTTCCCTAGTTGGGTGGTATAGGGCAGTGGTTAAGGACGTGGGCTCTGGCATCGAAAACCTGAGTTCAAATCCAGCCTCTGACACTTACTAGCTCTTTGGTCTTAAATTCATTAATAAACCTGCCTAGGCCTCAGAATCAACATCTGTAAAATGGGGATTACAATACAAATCCCATGGGTTTGTTCAGAAGATTGCCAGTTAACATAAGCAAAGTGCTTAGAATGGTGACTGGCCCTGAGCAAGCAGCCCCCAAATTTTGCTGAGTCTGACCTGAGTCAGTCCCCCGTCTCATGTTTTCCTGAATGTAAGCAACTTGTTCCCACCTCAGGGCCTTTGCACTTACTGTTCTTCTTTTCAGGATTGCTCTGTCCCAGTTCTCAGCATGGCTGCTCCTCCTCCTCCTCATTCAGATCTTGGCCCAAATGCCACCTGCCCCCAGAGGCCCTCCCTGGCCACCCAAGACAAAGCAGCATTAGTCCCCCAGTCCCTGAGTCACTCTCTGTCACATCGCCCTCTTTTATTTTCTTCAAGCACTCAGCCCCTCTGAAATTGTCTTGTTTATCTGCTGATTTCTTTCTTCCTTATTTCTTTTCCTTTTCTCCGTCTCATTTCCTGGAGGTTAACCCCGCACGGTGCCTGGGGCCTGGGACGTAGCGGGTGGACCTGTTCTGGTTGAATGACTGAACAGATGAATGGATTCTCCACTGATTCTGGATGCTACTCACTGAGCTTCATTTTTGAAGGTTTCTTGTCCAGGGGCATTTACTGACTCCTGGGATCCCGATGTCATTTCATCCCCATGGAGCCAGCGAACATTTGAGCCTTCAGGGGATAGCTTCTTCCAGTTACAGAAGGATGAGCTGAGGCCCAGTGCAGGTCACAGAAAACCCCACGCACACTGCCTTAAACTATAAAGCTAGTGGTGCATTGGATATCAGTCAAGGATTGATCCAGCATCTCACTTCTGTGACCAAGGCCCCAGTGTTTCTCTATCTCTCTGCTCTGCCTCCCAGAGAGTCAACCCCATCTTCAGTCTGGCTCCTCATGTGCTTGCAGCATCAATGTGGCCACGTATTTCCTTTCCCATTTCCTGGAGGATGTTGCCTCCCCCAGGTGGAGCACAGAAGCCCTGGCTTCTCTCTGACTGGCTCATGTTAGGTAACATATCTGCCCCTGAACTGGTCTGGTGCTGACTGGCCCTTCTGGGATATGGCTTAGCTGAATCAAGGATCACCTCCGGAGGAGGGGGTGGGGTTAAGGCTGCCACCTGCAGGGAGAGGCCTGAAGTGGATGCTGGAGGGAGGAGCCTGGTGTCCCCTCTTCCCAGGGAGCAGAAGCCACCTGGCCAGGGTGAGAGGCAGAGGCAGGACCCAGTCTGAGGGGGAGGATGGGCCCGTGAGCCCACGTGAGGTGGAAGGGAGTGGGGGCCATGTGAGTCGGTCCCTGGGATGCCCCTGCCTCAACCAACGCTCCTTCTTCCGAGGGAGATGGTCACAGCGGAGCTGACCAGACTGAAGATGGTGAGACATGCTAATCCGGGCTGGTGCTGCCGCCCTCCCCCTTCAGGAGCTGAGAATGGATCCTGCTCCCAGCGGATGAGCCCCCGTCCTGAGCCTCTGCCCCTCCCATCCCTGATGGCCCTTGTGTCACATCCTCTTGGCCGAGGTGCGTTGCTCCAGGGCCCCGCAGCTCCGTGCTCTGGCTGGAAACGCACTCGGGCTGCTGCACTCATTGGAGACTCAGGGGGCACCAGAGCTGAGGGGCTGCAGAAACTGTACACTCGGGGAACCGAGGCCTGAGCTCAGCTTCCTAGTTTCTCCTCACAGAGCTGGGCTCTGGATCCTTGTTCTCAGCCCTGGTCCTTCAGTCGCACCACACAGAGTTGTTCCCTCCTCTCAACTCCCCGAAAGTGGAGGCCCCCCCCCGCCGTGTTCCCCAAGCCTCCTCCGGGTGTCCCTTACCCCCAGTCAGGGCGGCCGGCCAACCTCTCCAGCCTCGTCCCCATCCTTGGCCCCCTCCCCTCTCCCCCACCTCAGGCTTCAGCCACAATGAACTTCAGAAAGTCAACAGTCCTAAGGCATGATGTTTACTGAGAACATGGAATGTTCCAGAAGCCAAGTGGAGTGCTTTACACGCATTGTCTCTGTCATCCGGGCAGCGTCCTTGTGATGTTCTCTCTGTGCCACACACTGGGCCAGAGGCTTGGGGTAGAGTCAGGAGCTGAAAGGCACTGCTGGCCTCCTGCAGCTTCCAGTTTAGCTGGAGAAAACCGACATCAGCCAAAGAACAAAGAAATAAAATCACAGAAGATTCCAGCTCCTGGGGCCGGGCCTTCAGAGAGGATTCTAAGCCAAGCTGTGCTGCGATCTGCTATCCCATTAAAGACATCATTGATTTATTCTCCGTCCTTCTTCTGTTCGTTGGGCACTCACTGTTCCCTCCTGTGGTCGAGGGTCTGGGCCAGAAAGTGAGGAGGGTTAATGGAGCGCCTGCCACCCTCCAGACACAGTTAACTCGTCCTGTCCCCACAACCGTGCCACCAGGTAGACATAACTGTCCCCACTTTGCAGGCAAGGAGGCCGGGGCTCAAGGCCGTCCAGTGAGGCTCTGACAGACAGCGACACCTTTTTTCCATCTCTGTCTCCCCAGGACGGGGCTCCCACTCGGCCCAGGAGACTCTGTTGCTATCATTACAATGACAATAATGACCATGGCGGCAGCAGAAGCAGCCACAGCTCCCCTTCCCTGTAGAATCCACCATGTGGCTGTCAACGTGCAAGCTCTTTGCTTATACGAGGACGCTTAATCCAGACGACAAACGGGCAGGGCAGGTACTGGCCCCATTCCACCCGCAAAGTAACAGCCATGTGGGGATAAGACACTGGCCCAAAGGCAGGGGCAGGACTCGAACCCAGGTCTGCCAGGTCCTTGACCAAAAGGAGTGTGTCATTCATTCAAAGAGAGGAGGGACGGCCATTCCTGCAACAGGAAGAGAGAAACCGAGAAGCAGCAGGGAGAAAGAAACAGATACACAAAGAGAAAGCGGATGAGAGACCCCGAGAGAAGGCAGGCAGGGCGGTTGCCTGGGGTCCCACTGGGGCGGTCCAGCTCCTGCTTCCAGGCCTGCGTCAGGCCCAGGTGCCCCTAAGTTCCAGAGTCACCTTTGGAGGCCCATTTCTCTTAGCTTAAATTACACTGTTGTTTGCAAAGAGCCCTGACTCAGATGCGAGGAAACCTGCTTATTAAAAAAAACAACAGCTGCTTAAAAAAAAGCAACAATTACAACAACGAGTGTCTCTTGCTCAGAGAGGCCTCATCAAATAAGAGGAACGAGGCTTTTGCAAACCTATATGGAAATTAAACGCGCAATCTGGGCACACACTTGTTTGACAAGTGATAATTAACCGCTGACAATATAATTTCAGTTTGGATGCAAACGTGTTTTTCATTAGAAAGTAATCAAAGACGTGCTTGCATCTGGGAGACCAGCCTCCCGCCGCGGGAGCTCCGCTTCTCTGCTCAAAGGTTTTTAGGGCTGGCATTGAGGGCCCACTGTCCCTGGCCCGGTGGGCTTGGACCCCAGAAGTGACACTGGGAACAGGTCTCCAGGGCAGCTTCCGGAAGGCAGCTCAATCAGCCCTTCTCACTAAGGGTCCAACATCCTCCTCCAGGCATCTCTGACCCCAAATGTGCCCAGAGCTGGCTGGCAGGGGCTTGGCACTAACCCCAGCTGCATGGAGGGAGCGGGCACTCTCGTCTCTCCAGCCCCTACTGTGTCCTCAGTCCTGCAGGGGTCATATCCCGTCCCCCACTACAGAGGTGGAAAGCCAGGCTCAGAAATGTGGGCGTCACCTGTTCAAGGCCACCCAGCTGGTGAGAGGCCAGATAGAGATCTGAACTCTGACCTGCCTGACTCCCAAGTCTGTGCCATACACCTCGCCCCCTTTCCTCTGATCAGCTCAACTCCTCTGTGCCTCAGTTTGCTCATCTGTAAAATGGGGTTAATAATACCTCGTGAGCTTATCGCGAGGATCAAATAAGTTAGTACACAGAACGGTGACTGTTACATAGAAATCCCTTAATAGACGTTAGCTATGAGACTTACTATTTAATTCAGATAATAAATAATATCATCATGCCACCTTCATCCCTCCTTCCTTGGAGATCAGCTGGCTCTACCCGTGCAATCATCTGAGTCGCACTCTGGACTCCGTCCTGCGTCCATTTGAAAGGAAGAGCCACATGGGACCCTCGCTCTCATGAGCATGAGGAACACCAGGCACCCAGTGGGGCTTTCCTTCTTGGCTTCTGAGGTCCAACCCCTCTGAGCACAGACATCTCAGTTTCCTGGTTGCTGTTGTCACAAAGGCTCTACTTGTCTTACCTAGACTCAGCTTGTGGCCCATTGTGACCGGTGGGATCATTTTTATCCACATTATTGTCCCTTAAGATTTCCTAGATGCCCATGGAATTTGCACCCCCTCTCACCTTGATCCTGCTGGCTGCACAGAACCACTCATTGCTCCTGGAACAGTCTACACTCTTTAACACATCCAGCCTTTGCATATGTGTTGTTCCCTGCCTGGAAAGCCTTTCCCTTCGCTTCCCACCTGGTGAAATTTGAAACCCAACTCAAACATCATCTTTTTGTTAAAAAATTTTTTATTGGAGTTCATAATAGTTTACATCAATGTGAGATTTCAGTTGTACATTATTTCTTGATTGTCGCCACATAAGTGCTCCCTTTCACCCCCTGTGCCCACTCCCCAGCCCCCTTCCCCTGGTAACCACCAAACTGTTTTCTTTGTCCATGTGTTTGTTTATATTTTACATATGAGTGAAATCATCTGGTGTTTGTCTTTCTCAGTGGGGCTTATTTTGCTAAGCATAATTCCCTCCAGATCCTTCCATGTTGTTGCAAATGGGATGAATTTGTCTTTTTTCTGGCTGAGTAGTATTCCATTGTGTGTGTGTGTATATATATATATATATATATATATACCACATCTTCTTTATCCAATCATCGGTCAATGGGCACTTGGGTTGCTTCCACGTCTTGGCTGTTGTGAATAGGGCTGCAGTGAACATAGGCATGCGTATGTTACTTTGGATTGTTGATTTCAAGTTGTTTGGGTAGATACCCAGTAGTGGGATGGCTGGGTCGTATGGTATTTCTATTTTTAGTTTTTTGAGGAATCTCCTTACTGTTTTCCATAGTGGCTGCACCAGTTTGCATTCTCACCAGCAGTGTATGAGGGTTCCCTTCTCTCCACACCCTCTCCAACATTTGTTACTTTTAGTCTTAGTGATTATAGCCATTTTAACAGGCATAAGGTAGTATCTTAGTGTAGTTTTGATTTGCATTTCCTTGATGATTAGTGATGTCAAACATCTTTTCAGGTGTTTATTGGCCATCTGTATATCTTCTTTGGAAAAATGTCTGTTCATCTCTTCTACCCATTTTTTGTCAAACATCATCTTTTTGATCACACCTTGAGCCCAGATCTATTTGACTTGATTCCGAACACAGAGGAGGGGCTCCTCATGCACTTATTAGGCCCCTACTGTGAGGTTGACTTGGTACATCTGGATGCGTGTCATCCCCGTTAATCCTCTAAGCAACCCTGTAAGGTGATCTGTATTATCCCCATTTTACAGATGAGGAAACTGAGGCTCAGAGAGAAGAAATGACTTGCTAAAAGTCACATATCTAATAAATGCCAAAACCTGGGCTATCGACACGGCCCCAAGCTGCGTCTTTTTCATCTTAGCTCAAATAAATCCATTTAGTTCCTCCTTTAAAGGCAGTAGGATGTGGTGCCCATAAATTTGCACTTATATTTGTCACGAATCCAGGCCTCAGACTCAAAAGTATGTGCTCTCCCGCACACAAGCCCAGGCATGCCCCGGCAAAGGAACAAACTCAAACACATCCATATGGATATTTGCATTTTCCCAAGGATGTAAGTGAGCACGCCCACTCTATTCCAAATCTGTCCACACCCCAGCCCCGTGTGCTGAGCCCTGACCCATATATACAGCTGCCTCCTGGACCCGCCACTTGAGGACCCGTGGGATCCTCAGACCCAGTGAACCCAGATAGGATTTGAGTGGATGGGGCAGGGGACAGGCTCAATGCACAGACTGGGTTCTGACCTCCTCCTGAAAATGTTCCCTCTACAAGCTCTAGAAACATTTGATAAAACGTAGCAAAAGGGAAGGGGACATCGCCAGGACATGGGAAGGAACGGACAACCAGGTGGCAAGTGTGTGAACTGGTGCAGCGGCTGCTGTGGTGCAGGGGGAGGGACGGTCACCGGCTCAGAGCTCGGGTTCTATGCTCTCCAGGAACAGGAGACGATGTTTTGGGTGCACTGTGGGAAGCTGCATAAAGCTGAGATCTTTGAAGGGCTGAATCTCAGAGATAGAGTGTACAGGAAAATAGTCCATTGCCAAGGACAGCAGGGGAGCTGGTCAGCTTCTGCTGGGCCTCTGAGAGGAGAGAGAGCCTTGTTGGGTGATCCTTCACTACAGGCTTGTGCTTCACTTGGGTTTGTGGTTTTAATTTATATTGTGGGCGTTGCTTGTAAAGCCTCAAATGAAACAATTAACGTGTAATTGGTCTCAGGCTGGTAATACTTCTAGGGCATCTGGTGGAAGCGAATGCAGAATAGTTCCGGCAGGGCACAGCTTCCACCAAGCTGCTCAGATCCCCACGGATAAAGCCTCGCTGCACACGAACTCAAAACTCTCAAGTGACAAACAAATGAGAAGATAAATTTACCCATCAGTGAGAGTCAGTTGCCACGTAAGCCAGGACAAAAACAACCAACCAACCAAACACAGAAAACCCAAAGAATTTCAACTAACAGAGCAATTCTGCTAGAAACTATACTATACATATATTTGAAATGATTAAAAAGATAAAAAAAAATACCAAAACACGAGAATAGAATAAGACACTATAAAAAAGAACAGAGTGATTAAAAAATAGAGAATCTAAAAATGACATGGATAATCATTGCAATTAAAAAAATCCTCGAAGGACAGACTGGACAGTAGATTAGGGGTAACTGGGGAAATAGTCAGTTACCCGGAATACAGACAGGGGGAAATCACCCTGAACGCACCACAGAAAGGAATGGAGAAGTAGAATATGAAGGAAAGGGTCAGAGACGTGAAGGAGAGAATGAGAAGGCCCGACAACCCTTTACTAGGAGTTCCGGAATATGAGGCTGGCGAGAGCTAGGAAAAGTAATACTTGAATCAATAAGGACCGTGACTTTTACAGAAAGACTTGAATTCATAGTTTCAAGAAGAAACTGAACAGGTACAATAAATAAATCCACAGAACTTCCTGTTTCAGCTCTGACATGTAAGAGCTTGGAAGTTGTCACGTCTGTTCTTACAAGGGGAAGAATATGGACATATAGATAATAAATTTTCCTGGCTCCATCAGAGAACTGAGGTTGCAGAGCAAACTGCCGCCCCCAAATCTGGAGAGAGAGGTGAACCCAGAGAGTCACAGCTGACACCTGCCCACCTAGAGCAGCAGCTGCTGGGGCCAGAAACCGGTAGGAACACTTAAATGATAGTTTTGATGAATTTCTGGAGGCTTAGTGCGGATTAGTGTGAAGGTGAGAAACTCCTTGGGTGCCGCAGTCTTGGAGGTCCCCAAACTTTCATGGGCTTTACCTCCAGAAACTCCACCAGATTTTCATGAAGCTCCAAGAAGATTCTCTCTTGCTTCTGGCAGGGGGAAGGGAAAATCAATCTTTGTGGAATACACCCGGAGTCTTCTCTGTAACAAAGGCTTACTGTTCATGGAGGCGGGGGGGGGGGGGGGGGGGAGGGCGGCACTAACCAGAGCCTTGTCTCAGCACCATGAAAGGAGGGCGTTCTTCGCATCCCAGCCTCCACTAGCCTTCCGTTTCACCCTGTCGGAGCTGGGGGAAGCTATATAAGAGTGTCACAGACTAGAGACATGGGCCCACTAAAAGACTGAGGTTTAATTGGAAGATTATAGCCCGCCCCACCTCGCCACAGGGCTTCAGTATGAGAATGGTGGCTTAGAACTGAAAGAGCTGCAAGGCACAGACTCTCTCTGAGGAGGAGGACTTAGGGAAACTCAAAGTCAGGAGGGGAGATAAAAATAAGGACAGTAGAGGAATTTGAGGGCTTTGACACCTATAGCTACAGAAAGCACTAAACACAACCCAGGTCCTTGCCAGACGAACATAAACCCTCACACTACAGGCCCATTTGTCTCAGTTCCTATTACTCAATACAACATGTCCAGCTTTCAGCAAAAAACCACAGGGCATGACAAAAGGCAGGAAAAACCATGATCTGAAGAGATAAAGCAAACATCAGAACCTGACTCAGATACGACACAGATGTTGGAATTATCAGAATAAAAAGAACTGTGATTAATATTCTAAGAGCTCTAGTGGATAAAGCAGACCACATGTAAAACAGATGGTAATGTAGGCAGAGAGATGGAAATCTTATTAGAGAATTAAAAGGAAATGTTAGAAATAAAAAACACTCTGACAAAAATGAAGAAAGTTTTTCTTGAAAGGTATGCTTTTTCTTCTTCTTCTTCTTTTTTTGTGAGGAAGAGTGCCCCTGAGCTAACATCTGTTGTCAATCTTCATCTTTTTTTTCTCTCCAAAGCCCCAGTACATAGTTGCATATCCTAGTTGTAAGTCATTCTAGTTCTTCTGTGTGGGATGCTGCTACAGCATGGCTTGATGAGTAGTATGTATGTCTACACCCAGGTTCACCCAGTGAACCCTGGGCCACTGAAGTGGAATGTGTGAACTTAACCACTCGGCCACAGGGCTGGACCTGAGGCTCATCCATAGACCAGAGACAGCTGAGGAAAGAATCAGCTGAAGAAAGGTCAACAGAAACTTCCCAAATGGAAATTGAAAGAGAAAACAGAATGAAAAAACAAAGGAAAACAGAACAGTCAAGAACTATGGGACATTTTCAAAAGATGTAACGTATGCATGGTTGGAATATAAGAAGGAAAGGAAAAAATGGAGCAAAAGAGATATTTCAAGTAGGAATGGCTAAGAACAGTACAAAATTAATGATAGACCCCAAACCACAGATCAAGGAAGCTCAGTGAACGCCAAGCATGAAAAATATCAAAAAACCTACACCTGGGTATATA
The DNA here is from genome assembly GCF_041296265.1 of Equus caballus. Classification (NCBI taxonomy): domain Eukaryota; kingdom Metazoa; phylum Chordata; class Mammalia; order Perissodactyla; family Equidae; genus Equus; species Equus caballus. Next base: position 25,830,273 of record NC_091685.1, read on the forward strand.
ATATTAAAACTGCAGAAAACCAAAAACAGAGAGGAAATCTTGAAAGAAGCAAGAGGGAAAAAAATCTCACCTTACCTATAGAGGAACAAGGAGGAGAGTTACAGCAGACTTCTCACCAGAAACCGTGCAAGCAAGACGAGAGTGGAGTGAAAAATTCAAAGTGTTGAAAGAAAAACCGCCAACCTAGAATTCTATATGGAGAAAAATTTTCCTTCAGAAGTGAAGGACAAATAAAGACTGTCTCAGACAAACAAAAACGGAAGGAGTTTGTCACCAGCAGACCTGCCCTGCAAGAACTGTTGAAATATTTTCTTAAGGCAGAAGGAAGATGATCCGGTCAAAAGCCTGCATCTGCATAAAGGAAAGAAGAGTGTTGGGGAAGGAATAAAGGAATGTAAAAGTAAATATTTTATTTTTCTTATTCTTAATCTAAAACGATTTGCTTAAACAGTTTAAAATAATAAAAGTGACTTTATGTGGGGTGATTATAACATATGGGTAAGTGAAGTGGATGACCACATTGTCAGGAGAGATGGAAGGGAGGACTCAGGAATGCTCTCAGCTACCTGCACCACATGGCAAGTGAGACAGTGTTATTTTGAGGTGGGCTTAGATTAGTTAAAAGCGTGTATTATAAACTTTAGGAAAGCCACTAAAATTTATTTTAAAAATAAGTTGAATTGACACATTAAGAAAGAAAATCAAATGGAATAATGTAAAATACTCAGTTAAAACTAGATAAGGCAGAAAAGGAAGCCTCTGGCAGTGATTATAAAACATTACAAACATGGTTGACATTAAGCCAAATATATCAAGAACCACTTTAAATGTGAATGGTCTAAATACATCACTTAAAAGACAGAGATCTTCAGAGTGGATTAAAAAAAACCAAGACTAAACTATACATTTTCTACAAGAGATCCACTTTAAATATGAAGACTCTGATAGTTAAAAGGAAAAGGATGGATAGAGATATATGATGTTAGCACTACTCAGAAGAAAGCGGGAGTAGCTATGTTAATTTCAGACAAAGCAAACTTTAAAACAAGGAAAATTGTCAGGGGTAAAAATGGGCATTGCGTTATGATAACAGTTATCAATTCTCGAAGAAGACGTAACAATCCTAACCAGGTATGGGACCAACCACAGAGCACCAAAGTCCAAGAGGTCAAGACTGACAGAACTGGAAGGAGATAGGCAGGTCCACTGTAATAGTTCAACACACTCTGTCGGCAGTTGATAGATAAAGCAGCCAGGAAATCAATAAGGATATGTATTCATTTGCTAGGGCTGCCATAAAAAAATACCGCAGACTTTGTGTCTTAAACAACAGAAATTTATTTCCTTACAGTTATGGAGTCTGGAGGTCCAAGATCAAGGCGTTGAAGGGTTTGGTTGCCTCTGAGGCCTCTCTCCTTGTCTGATAGAGCGCTGTCCCCTTGCTGCCTCTTCGCCTCTGGTGTCACTTGTGTGCCCTCATCTCCTATTGTTATCAGGACACCATTCCTTATGTAGTGGATTAGGGCCCACCCATGTGACTTCATTTAGTCTTAATTACCTCTTTAAAGGCTCTATCTCTAAATACAGTCATATTCTGAGGTATGGAGGCGGGTAGGATCTCAATAGATGAATTTTGGGGGAACACAATTCAGCTTATACCAGAAGGTATTTGACCTGACCAACACTATCGATCAACTTGATCTAGTCAACATTTATAGAACACTCCATCTAAAACAGCAGAATATGCATTCTTCTCAAACTCAGGTGGACTATTCACTGAGTTAGACCACATTCTGGGCCATAAAACATATTTTAACAAATTAAAAAGGGAAATAATACAATGTATGTTCTTGGATCACAATGAAATTAAACTGGAAATTAATAACAAAAAGCTGAAAAATCCCCCAGTATCTGGAAACTAAGCAATACACTTCTAGATAACACATGGGCCCAAGAAGAAGTCTCAAGAGAAATTTAAGAATACTTTTAATCAAATGAAAATGAAAATACAACTTTTCAAATTTTGGGGGATGTAAGGAAAGCAGTGCTTAGAGAAAATTTATAACACTACAGCCATATATTAGAAAAGAAGAAAGATCTAAAATCAATAGTCTAAGTTTCCATTTTAGGAAACTAGAGAAAGAAGAGCAATAGGCCTAAAACAAGTGGAAGAAAAGAGATAATACAAATTAGAGCAGAAATCAACAAAATTGAAAACAGGAAAACAAGAGAGAAAATCAATGAAAACAAAGGCTGGTTCTTTGAAAAGATCAATAAAATTGATAAACCTCTAGCCAGACTAATCAATCAAAAAGGAGAGAAGATGTAACTTTCCAATATCAGAAATGAAACGGGAGTCATTCCTACTGATCCCGTGGACGTTAATGGGGTAACAGAGAAGCACCATCAACAACTCTGTGGCCACGAATCCAAAACTCAAGTAAGGAGAAACAGGTAATCTGAATAGCCCTATCTCTATTAAAGAAACTGAACCAATCATTAGCAGCCATCCAGAAAACAGAAGCAGAGGGAACACTGCCTAACTCATTCTACGAGGCCGACATTACCCAAATACCCAAACCAGAGAAAAACATTACAAGAAAGGAAAACTAAAGAACAATCTCTCTCATGAACATAGCTGCAAAAATCCTCAAGAAAATATTAGTCAATCGAATCCAACAATATACAAAACAAATAACATAGCATAATCAAGTGGAATTTATTCCAGGTATGCACATGCAAGGCTGGTTCAACTTTCAACAATCAACATAACCGGTAATATACTACATCAAAAGACTAAAAAAAGGAAAATCACCTAATCGTATCAATTGATATAATAAAAGTGTTTGACAAAACCCAACTCTTAGCTGCGGGTTGCTCATAGTGACTTCCTTGTAAAGAGCACAGTATGGACGGGGTGGGGGGACAAGAGTAACTTCACAGTGGAGAAACCTGACAAACGCCACCTCAGCCAGGTGAGCAAGGTTAAGACTGACCTTGATGTATCATGTTGATGGCATCACCTTTAATAGGATACGTTGAGAATGGCATTTTACCCCTGTGGACTTCTTTTCCAAACCCGCAACCCCTGTCTAATCTTGAGAGAAGCATCAGACAAATTCCAGTTCAAGGACTTGACCCATAATCTTCAAAACTGTAGAAGCCATCGAAACAAGGAAAGTGTGAGAAATTGTCACAACCAAGAAAGGCCTAAGGACACATGATGACCAAATGGCCCGTGGTGTCCTGGGTGGGGTCCTGGAATGGAAAAAGGACATTAAGTAAAAACTAAGAAAATTTGATTAAAGTACGGAGTTTGGTTAATAATACTGTATGGATATTGTTTCATTAATTGTGACAAATGTGCCATACTGATGTAAATGTTAATAACAGGGCAAACTCGGTGTGGTGTATATGGGAACTCTTGTACTAGCTTTGCAAGAATTCTGTAAATTTAAAACTGTCCTAAAAGGAAAGTCTTATTAAAAAATAAGTTCACTTGTAGGCACATCGTAACAAAACTGCAATAAATCAAAGACCAAGAGAAATTCTAAAAATCCAATTAGAATACTCTGATTTATGACAAAAGTGACGTTGAAGTACAGTGTAGAGATAGTCTGTTCAATAAATGCAACCAGGTCAATAGCATATTCAAATAGTGAAAGCAAAAAGGAACTTGACCTCTACCTCACGCTGCATACAAAGTCAACTGAGATGATTCACTGATTTAAATATGAAAGGTGAACCGATAAAGCTTTTAGATGACCATGCAGGAGATTATCTCCAGAAACTCGGGGTAGGCAAAGATGTATTAAACAAGTGACAAAAAGTTCTAACCACAAAGGAAAAAATGATAAATCGGACCTCATTAAAAATTAAGAACAAGGAAAAACCGCAAAGTGGGCAAATATATTTGCAATACATATATCCAGTAGTGTGATAGAACAGGTCTCGTGAGAACTCACTGTTGAACATTCAAGAATTTTGTGACCTGGTTGTTAAACTGTTAGTAGCTTGCAATTGGCTGTGGTGGGAGTTTTAACACCATGAAAATAGGCAAATGCTACAATGCTATCTCCCTCTCCCCCAAGAGAGCTGGTTTCCTTCACTCCACTGCATATGTTTGACAATGGGTTCATCCCCAGAATAAATAAGAGTTCTTATAAAACAACAACAAAGAGATATACTACCAATAGAAAATTGGACAAAGGGGTTGAACAGATACTTTATGAAAGAGGATCTACAAATGACCTATAGGCATACGAAAAAGTTCCCAATCATTAGTTCTTAGGAAAACGTAAATTAAAACTACAGTGTGATACCACAATATACTGACCAGAATGGCTGAAATGAGAAAGACAGATAATATCAAGCATTGGTGAAGATTGGAGCAACCAGGATCCACATACACTGCTGGTGGGAGAATCAAGTGGTACCTCCTTGTTGGGAGCATGTTTGGTAGCCTCTGTTAAAGTGGAAATTCACCTATCCTATGACCTAGCAAATTCTACTCTCATCCATGTACTGTATGTTTACCGACAGAAATGTACAGGAATGGTCGTGGCAGCACTATTCACAATAGCGTCAAACTGGAAACCAACCAAATGTCTGCTAACCTCAGAATGGATAAATAGCACAATACTAAACAGCATGAGTATAAACAAGCCAAAACTATATGTACCATGGATGAAGATCACATGGGTGAATATCACAAATATAATGTTGAGAGAAAGAAACCAGACATAAAAGAGTACACAGTACATTGTTCCTTTATACAAAGTTTGAAAATAGGCTAAACTGTGCTTTGCTGTTAGAAGTCAAGATGTTGGTTATGCCTGGTGGGCATGTAGTGACTGGAACGGGTTACACGGGGGCTTTTTGGTTTGTTAGTAATGTTTTGTGCTTCCTTTGTGAAGATAAAGTAACACTTTATTTTATAATTTGGACGTTTTTCTGTAGGTATGTTATGCATCAAAAACAAGTTTGCATTAAAAAAACAGAGAAAGACTTGATTATCTACTAAGTAAAGATGATTAGATTGACAACAGACTTCCCAGCGGCAACAGAGACCAGAAAACAGTGGAATAATATTTTCAGCACCGGATACTGGTCAAAATGGGAAGCAATAATATTCTTCTGTCCAGTTTTCTCTGGGAGCCATTTCCGTGTTGATGATGAGACTCAATTATATTTTCTATTTCAGTCATGCCTGATAAATAACAAATTTGAAGAAATAAAAAATAGCTGAAAAACAAAAAAAATTAAGAGAGAAAGAAAGATACTTTCAAAGTCTGAGATATCACTCACAGGGTCTTGTTGAGAGAACAGATCAATGACATACTTCCAGGAGGACATGGCCACACGCCCTGAACAGAGAAACCAGTGACCTTGCATCGATTGTACAACACAAGAGCAATAGCAGCAATGATAGTGATGTAGCTAATTTGGGGTACAAAGGAGGGTGTAACCCTAACCCTGAGATGGCAGGGGTGATGAGAATTGATCCACCCTATGATCTGCCTTGTTCAGAGGGAGGGGAAGATATCGATTTACTTTACACTGTAAGTCAAGTTTGCTTATTAAAATGTAAAGATGAGCCAGTAAAGAAGAGAAATCGAATGGACAATTTGCAAACCAGTAGAGGAAAAAAAAGGAGTAAAAACTTGATCGATATGATGTATGACGGGAAATGAGCCAAAATGGAAAAAAAGCAGCAGAGGAAATCCTAAGTCGAAAGCACAAGGAAGAAGGGAGAAGCCAGGCTCTGCCATTCACATCTGTGTGTGGCTCTGGGCAGAAGATTTAATGACTTCACCCTCTCTCTGCCTCAGTCTCCCCGTCTGCAAAATGGGAGGATGATGTGCCCTTGCAGCTGTGGTGGGGATGCAAGGAGACTCTGCTTGTCCCGTCCTCACTGCTGGGCGACACCGGCAGGGATGAGTGAGGGGCTGCCCTTTGCCTCTCTCCTCCCAGGGACGTTGTGTCAGAGATGGATTTATGGACATTGCGGTGTGAGGTCTTTTTTCTTTCCTTCTGTCATGATGCAAATTTCTGCAGTCAAACCTTGCTTTCTCAGAGCAACAAGACATGATCAAACTGGCTCAAGTGGTCCATCCAGGAAATTTCCAAAGGGACAAGGAGGCAGCAGGCATTTCTCCCAAGACACCCTCTGCTCTGTCATTATTCCTCATCTAGTCGATACAGTTTCAACCTTATTTTGGATTCTCAGTGTCCCAGGGGCTGCGCTGTTTTACCCCTGTTCTTTCGTTTAAATTTACCCGGCAATCCTGTGATAGAGGTGTAATCATCCACCTTAGAAATGAGGAGACGGAGGTTTGGAAGACAAGGTGAAATTTGCCCATGAATGTGGCTGAGCTGAGACCATCCAGGCTGTCTGACTCTGAGGCCACCAGTTCTCTCTCTCTCTCTCTCTCATACACACACACACACACACACACACACACACACACACACACACAGACGTTCTAATCTAAACTGGCTGTCAGTTTCACTCCAAAAGAAATCCATGCGCTCTCTCACCCACGTGAACATAGCATGGCTATTGATGTGATCACATCCAATTAAAATCCCGGCGACAGAATATATTACAGGAGGAAAGGGTTTTGTCCGGGAAAATTCAAGTCACCACAAACACGTATCTATTTTACGTCTCAAACTTTTTTAAACCAAGAAAGAGCAAATCGTTTTTAAAGGTTACCTTACTCTTAAAAATATTCTGGATGCGCATCACTCAGGCGCATGTCGAATGTGTGAAGGTTAGTGTTTCATCAGTTATTTAATCTGGCCCTCTCATCTTTTTCTACATCTCTCATCTTTGGCAAGTGACTTACTCCCTCGTGTCATCAGCAATTTCTCTTCGCAGCCTGAGGATTTGTCTTTTTTAATCCCCCCTGAAAGACTGAAAACATAGTTACTGGGCCACAGAGAGTGAGGGCAAGCAGCCCAGGAGACTCCATTTCAGATTCCCCAGCACCTGCCAGGTACTGATCGCTGTCATCTCCTGAGGGCCTACTGTGTGCAGGGACTGTGTTGGTGTCTATAAAATTCCTCATCTGATTCCCTCATGTTCTTACTCTGCATCCATCCGCCACGACCCACCGCCTGGATTATTCTGCCCAACCGTCCCCAATTCCACTTTGTCCCCATGGTCTCTCCTCCACAGAGCAGCGGGAGAGAGCCGTTAACAACCCCAGGGCAGCTATTTCTCTCCTCCATGGCTCCCATCTTCCTCAGGTTAGAGCCAGAGTCCTTCACCGGCCCCCAAGATCTGCACGACCGTCCCTGCCCTCCTACCCTTCACTCCATCCTAGCCACACGGCCTGCTTACTGACCCTCGGGTGCACCGGGCCCTCTCCTGCCTCCCGCCCCTGCACCTGTGGTTCCCACGCCCTGGGGCGCTCTCCCAGGTGCACGCACGGCTCACAGCCTCACAGCCTTCTGGTCTGTGCTCCAATGAGTCCTTCCCATGAGGCCCTGCCTGACCACCCACATACAATTGCACCCCGACTCCCCGACACTTCTCACCCTCCTCTCCGCCTAATTTACTCCTTATCCCTTGCCGCTGTGTGACATCTTCCATGCATCTTATTGAGTCACCTTGCTTACCAACAGTCTCTCTACTACAGCGCAGGCTCTGTGAAGGAAGGGGTGTCAGGTAGTTTGCTGGCCACTGGATCTCCAGCTCCTAGACCACTGCCTGGCATGGACACACTTATGTGTGAATGGATGGAAGAATCTCATTTGCTGTGTGTGGCTCAGGGACATTCAAACAATAAACAGGTAACAAAGAAAAATGTAATTTCAGGACCATGTGAAAGAGAGTGACTGGGGGTTACTTAGGTTGGGTCCAGGAAAGCCTCCTGGAGGAGGTGGCTTTGAGCTGGGACGTGGATTAGACAGACAAGACCGCAGGCCCGGGAGGGGACGACTTGCCCAAGGCCGTTTGGGGGTGAGCTGTGGCATGGTATGGAGGCCCCAGGGAAGGTGTGCGCAGGCCCTGGGGGAGCTCTCCTGAACCCCCAAAGTGGACAGAGTCCGGGTCCTGTGGTGCCCTGTGCTGGCCTTGCCCCGGCCTTTTGCTCAGTGTGTTGCAGCCATTACTCCACGTGATTCCCCTCCTCACGGGCCGAGAGATCAAACAGGGCCTGGTGCACCCTGTTTCCCAGGGGCCAGCCACAGGCCAGCGCACAGCGGGGCCTCTGCAGGTGGGCTGTGAATGAATCTCGGCTGAGGGCGGCGAGGGTCTGTCGCAGAACGTAATCTTCATGGACCACGGAGCTGTGAGAGTCCTGGAGAAAACAAGCTCATTTTATTTAAACGGAGGCGTTGAGACCCAGGGTCGGGCATGGACGTGCCCGAGGCCACTCTGTGGTGGTGTCAGCATCAGACTTGAACTCTGGTCTCCTGCTTCTGCTCCTCCCCGTAGCACTGTCCTGAGAAAGGGGGGCTCAGGAGGCCCGCCCTCAGAGCCGGGAATCCCGGTGACTTGGAGAGTTAGGGGCTCCTGCTTTTCTCAGGATCTTGTGAGGAAGCACTGGCTGCATATGAAATAAAAATGAAGAAGAAATCCCAAAAGGCCTACAAATGGGGGCCGGCCCTGTGGCCTAATGGTTGTTTGGCGTGCTCTGCCTTGGCAGCCTGTGTTCGGTTCCCAGGTGCGGACCTACCTCACTCATCGGTGGCCATGCTGTGGTGGTGACACACATACAAAATAGAGGAAGATTGGGATAGATGTTAGCTCAGGGCCAATCTTCCTCAGCAAAAAAAGTAAGTAAATAAATAAGTAAATAGAAAGATCTACAAATGGAAAAGATCCAGGCCTTGGAGTCAGTGCTAGCTAGAGTCTTCTGAAGGTCAAAGCTGGAAGAGCCTTGGAGAGACTCAGGACCAGGCAATTTATTATAGAGGCAGGGACCCCAAGGCCGGAAAGGGTGATGGGCCTGGGGCTACATGGACAGTCAGGGACAGAGCTGGGGTGCAGGCGGGGCTTGCAGTCCCCCCGAGAGTGTCAAGGTGAGAAACTTTGAAGGGTCGGAACAGCCACACATCCTCCTGCTGCCCCTCTGTGCTCCTGGCCTCAGTCCTCCAGTCACCTTGCAGATGCTTGCTCTTTTGGGCATTTGTTTTTTTCTGGAAAGATTCTTAACAAGACATAGTGTGAGTGGAGCAGAGAGAGGATGTGTCCTGACTCAGAGTGAGGTGCTGGTCCCCCTGAGTGATAAATCTGGAGGCTACAAGTGTCAGGTCTGGATTTGTCACCATCACGGTGAACACTGGGGACAGGCTGGGGAAGAGCTGGCTCAAGTCTGAAGTGAAGGTTAATTACCATCGAGAATTCTTTGACCCGTCGCCGTGTGCCAGGTCCCTAACGCTCTGTGTGAATGATCTCATTTGATGTCTCCTTGCAACGATGTAACGTATTCCTATGAGGTAGGTCATCATCCGCATTTGAAAGATGAGAAAATAGAGACTTAGTCAGGTGACATCACTAGTGCTCAGCAAAGCTGGTCCTCAAATCCAGCTATGTCTAGCATGAAAGTCCATTTCTTAAGCCCAGGAGTCCAAAGATGGCGTTTGGTTGAGACAGATTAGGACCAGCTCAAGGGTAAAGTCAGGATCAGCATTGTGGACAGGGAAGGGACTGAACTCAGGTTCAGTAGTCTAAGCTGGGGTTAGTGTGGAACAGAGGCAAGGGCTGAGTCAGTGGAAAGACCAAGCCTGAGGTCAGGATCAAGTTGACCTCTCGTGTGAGGATGCTTCTCAGGACCGTGTGAATGCCTTTCTAGGCACTCTAGGGGCAAACACAGAAATGATTCTCCCCACGAATAAACATGCTAAAGACTGATGGCTCATCTTAAAAAACTCTGTGAATTTTGCAGTCTACTACATAGCATAGTTGTATTTACTTAAGTTAAAACATTGCCCTCCAAATCTTTGAGTAATAGTCGTGCCCCGGGGAGAGGTCCCATGCCTGGCACTCCGCCAGTTGGAACAGCAGCGTTGTGGGAAAGGGTGCTGGCTGTGGTGCAGTCTGGAGTTATAGTGGAGTGACCAACTGTCCTGGTTTGCCCGGGACTGGGGTTTCCTGGGATGTGGGATCTGCTGTGCTACAACCGAGAAGGTCTCAGGCAAAGCAGGCTGAGTTAGAGACGGCGGTTAGAGAAAGGGTGGAAGCAGAGCTGGCAAAACAGGGCCCTGAGAGGACATAGAACATCGTGGTTGAGAACATGAGATCTGCTGTAAGCCAGACCCAGGTATTTTGTTCATTTTTCCCACCAATTATCCACAAGTCTCTTTGAGGCTTTGGTTCTTCATCTTTATAGTGGAGCCAACAATTGTGCCTCCTTTCTGTGCTTACTGTGAGGATTACATGGCAAAAGTCAATAAATGGCAGCATCATTGTATTTTGTATCTGTCTTCCTGGGGGGCTGAGGTTCAGGTTTCTCAGCCCAGTGGCATGACCAAATGTTTTGGGTCAATTTCCCTACCCTCCCCAGTGGGAAGTGGACATGGCTATTGGCTGGAGGCCAAGAGTCAGTTCTGCTTCAGGTCCCAGGTCTGCCACTAAATCAAGTCATTTCCTCTCCCTGGGCTTCTGTTTCTCCATCAGGAAAATGGAGGAGGTGGATGGAACAATGGCTGAGCCCTTCTGGTTGGAATATTCTCTGAATCTGGAAGCTGCTTTCATGACTGGGAGGTCTTCTCAATGTTTCATGAGGTCCCTTATGAAGAAGATTTTTAGGAAATCTCTAATTAGCTTGGTGTTGATGAACATAGCTACATTGATTAGCCATCCATCAAACTGCTGCTGTGCAGAACAGAAGGGGTAAAATGCTTGTAAGGCAAAAACACAGTAGGTCATCAGTAGATCCACCAGGCTGCTGGGGCACTTTTTCCCATACGGAGACAGGATTAGAGCTGTGAACTATTACCTCCCTCTTGTGCCCCAACGCAGGCATCTTATAACCATAGGATTTAGGGGTGCTGGGGTTCATAAGGGGGAAGTATTTTGCTGAAGGTCACACAGTAGACCCAAGACTTGAGCCTTCTGTCCAGCCACCTTTTTATCAAATCACGTCACTACCTAATTCAACACTTCTGGGACTTGTTCACTTTCCAAATGTAGAAACAAAACGTACTGCTGAACTGAGATGGTCCCTGAGGTTCCTTTCCACCGCGTTAGTCTCTGGAGTTGGGTAAGAGCGTAGGGCTTCATGGCTGCTGTCCATGGTCCTGAAGGAGACAAAGGGTCAGGGCTGCTGCTGGGCATCTACGGCCAAGGGGAGGAGGAGGTACTCCTGTACTCTAAAATCACTCCCTCTCCTGACCCACTCTACCAGACCACTGTATCCCCCTTCCTAGAGCCTTAGGACTGCACACCTCAGGTGCCTTTAGAACAGAACAGAAGCGCCACAGAGTTCCCAAATGGTGAATGGGAGGGCTCCTGGACTGTGTTTTCCTGGCTGTATCTGTCCTAGGTTGGTGGTAGTCTAGCATCAGGGCCACCAGAGCTCAGCTGTCTCCCACCTGCCTCGACGCCTGCATGTGAAGTCTGGTTGGGGAGGGGAGTTGGCCTCCCGAGGGCATGGAGGGAACTGAACGTGACATTAACTCAACAGGTGCTGGATAAATTGGGAAGAAGTAACATCCAAGAGTCAAGATCAGGTTATCATCTAAGATCCCAGATGGGCTGTCAGGGCTGTGATGGACAGTCTGGAAGATGGGGAATCTGGGTCAGGAAGGGCAGGCAGAAGCCGGCGGATCTGACTCATGGTTTAGAACCAGAACAAGTCAGAGAACAGACAGCAGCAAGGAGGCTGGATCTGACGAGGCTGACGGTAAAACGCCAGCTGTGCTCGACACTATCAAATCCTCCTCTTTTCAGTTCCATTCTCCATAGTCGCTGAGCACATACTGAGTTAGCCAGATTACATGTGTGATTTCATGTAATCGTTTTAGCAACCTAAGGAGGAAAATGTCACCACCATTTAAATTTAGGGTACAGAATCTCAGAGGTGAACAGACTTGTCAAAGCCTCTCAGTTGGCAGGGGGCAGACTCGGGGTTGGAAGTCAGCTGTCTCTGCCTGCGAAGCTCACACCCCTCCCCACCTACCGACACAATAACACAGGGCTGGCCTTGTCACCAGCATGCACTTTGGTCATCGAGCAAGCAGGGCAGGGCACAGAAGGGCGCAAAGCCCCTCTGTGCTGTCGGATTTTTGGGCAGGGGTAGGCATTCAATTGGCACGGCCTGGCAGCCCTTTCCTGGGAGGAAGGGTGTACAAGTTGGCTGGCTTCTCACGGCCGGCAGCGGCTCTCAGAGGCTGCAGGGAGACAGATGTGCTGTAGCCACTGGTCAAGTCAGCAAAGAAACTTGGCCTTTAGATCATCCTTGCTTTTGGGCCAGAGGTCATGAACACTGGCTCACCCACCAGATGTGTCTGGGACATTGGGCATCTTCTCCCGCTTAAGATCAAGCGATTCCTTGCGTAACAGTAAGAGCCATTTGTTGAGTATCTATTTCATTCATTCAACTAATGTCTGTTGAGTGCCCACCAGGTGCCGGGCCCTGGGGCCATGACAGTGAATGTCACAAAGCTGGCAATGACAGAGACGGCCAGCCAGACTCCCTTTCTGAACACTGTGGCTGCTGTCTCTGTCACCAGGCGAGAGCTCCCCTTTCACACTCTGGCTTCTCCTCCTGCTCAGCTTCAGGCACTTTCCCCACCTCATCATACACCGGTATTGTTCTTTGTTTCCTAATAGCTGGTAGAAAGGGAACAACCCCAAACTCTGAGAATTGGGGATGCTCACCTGCAGGTGCCCAGGGAGGAGCGGAGGCTCACAGGCCTCCAGTAGCTGGACTAGGATCACACTGCTCACTCATAGGTGGCAAGAGGAGGGCAAATCACAGAGCTAAGCAGGGGACCTCTTGTTTCGTCCCAGAAGAAATAACCAGCGTAACTCAAATTAATTCAAGGCCAGCCATAACTGAAGAATAAAAACGAGCCAGTTAGATTCATTTTCCTAGTCTAGGATGAATCTACTCATCAGCTTAGTTCATCAGGAGAAAATGCGCTTCTTCAGGAGTTTTCTAACTGAAAATAAATGCCTCATTAAGTTAAACATATTAACCCGAGAGCAGTATTGACGTCAGACAGAATAATGAGCGTCATTACGGGGAACGTGCAGTGGTCCTCAGGGACCCGACCCAGCATCAGGCCCTTCCTGAAAATTGCTCACCTGTTGTACAAGGGGTGGAATCATGGAGTGATGGAGGGAGACAGGGAAAGAGAGGACAGAGGGAGACCGAGGGAGCAGGGGACGCTCCTGGAGCCTTGGCCGTCCCTGTGAATGGTGTCACCTGATTACTTCAATTGAGAAAAGGCATCTGAGTAAGGGAGGACCCTCCTGGGATGTCATCCTCTGTTGTTTCCAGGATGAGAGAAGCTGGTTTTAGTCTCTAGAACAAAAGGGAGGGCTGCAAGGATCGGGGCTCGGGCATCCAGTCCCGGGTCCAGCCAGCCTTTGCTGAGCCAAACGACATGCTTTTACACATGTCATCTCGTAGAAGCCTCATGGCCACACAGTGAGGTATTGTTGCCCATGATCAAATACAAGGAAATGGAGGGGCATTGAGCGACACACTCATGGTCACCCAGTTGTAAGTGTGACAAATGGGATTTGAACTCAGGTCGGTGTGACTCAGGGTGGAGAGCCCCTCTCACGGCTCCCCCTCTCCTAGGAGGGCTGTCTTTAAAGTCCCTCTCAACTCTCATCCTCTTGGAGTCTGTAGACCCACATTCATAACCAGGTGGTGAGGACTCCATGTGCCTGCACACCAAGAAACAGGTGAGGAAGAGATTACGTGCACCTGGGAGCCAGCCTGACGGTACCGCCCCCGGCTCAGAGACTCAAAGCCACGAGCCCTTGGCCACGTTACTCTCTGAATCAGTTTCCTTATCAATAAAACTGGAATGGGTAATTCCCAGGCCCCAGGCTTGTTGCAAGGCCTGGGTGAGCTAGTAAAGACAGCTCCCGACACATGGTGGTGCTCAGGAAGCCCTGGGCCCTCCTCCTCTAGCGGGGCTCCTGGTCCACCCAGTGGGGATCTGGTCCTTGGTGAGGGACGCCCGTGGGGGGTCTGTGGAGGAGCAGAGCTGCCCTTCCAGGTCTATCCCCAAGCCCCACGGTTCACACACATCCCCCGAGGGCCCCACTGTGATCCAGCTGCCACGGGGAACACAGAGACGAACATAACATGCTCTCTGATCCCTGGGTGTTCACAACCTAGTGGGGAAGACACAAAAATGGCACCAGAGAGAATTCAGGCCTGAGGGTGGGGTGGGGAAGCGGGGGAAGCATCCTTGAAATGGCACAGGAGAATCTGGGAGGCAGCCTGGGGAGGCGGCTCTACGTGCACCCGGGGTGAGTGAGCCTTCCCTTGGGGACAGGAGAGCACTCTGGACGAAGGGGACTGGCCTGGCCCGAGGCTGAGGTCAGAGAATAGCGGACATGCAGATTTACTGTCTCCAACATCCCAGCCTCTCTTGGTGTCTACATGCTCTGCCTTCTAGGAATTTATTAATGAGGAATGGACATTTGTTAAACAAATATCAGGGCCTGCAGATGCTCCTTTACTTTCATGATCTCATTTTATTCTTGTACGGAAAACCCCAAACCCTGAGAATTGGGGATGCTCATCTGCAGGTGTCCGGGGGGAACAGAGGTGCGCAGGTCTCGAGTACCTGGACCGGGGTCACACTGCTCACTCACAGGCGGCAGAACCTCGGCTCACTCCCCCATGTGTCTGGCTCTAACCGCCATGATTTCCCCACTCTTCCTGGTCCCCCTCACATCAACGGGTCCTGCTGGACGGCATTTGTTCTCCCAAAGGACCTCTGGCTGCCGCCTCCTCCTCCTCCCTGGATTGGCTCCCAGTCAGGATGCGTCCTGCCGGGAGACATGAGGACCCACCGAACTCTTCCCTGCCTTGCCGGCAGAGGGCCCACAGTGTGTCAGCGCCTTCCAGAGGACCTCGGCCAGACCCCTGAGCTCCTCTTGCAATTCGGAGCTGATGTTTCCACCACGAAGGGCAAGCGAGGTGTTCCCTGCTGGTGTGAGGTCCCCGCCCTATGAGCACCTGCTCTTTCATGAAGCTGCTCTGAGCATTGAGGTTGCAACTTAATTTCAGGCTGGGGAACCTCATGCAGACTCAGCAAAATGCTGTTTCTTTCCAATGTTGTTATTTCTGCAATTGTTTCCTGAGTGCTGGTAGCCCCCATATGTTCAGTGATGGCAGGGACTGTGTACCTTGCACATATAGTCAGCATGTGATAAATATTTATTGAATGACTGATTGAAGGAATGACTGAGGGAGACATGGGTTCTAGCAACTGAGTGTCTATTTATGGTCTCTCTAGACATGGGAGAAATTCCTCTGGTTTTTCAGGAGGAAGGGTGGTGGTTAAGGGAGAATTTGGAAGAGGCAAGGTACTAGATGCAGTGTTGAAAGATGGCTGAGTGTGACTACTTTTGAATCAGAGAGCTATGGCGTATTTGTCAGCTACTGCTGTGTAACAAGCTATCTCAAAAGTCAGTGGCTTAAAGTAACAAGCATATATGTAGCTTATGAGTCTGTAGGTCTGTCGGGCGGTTCTGCTGCTGTGAGCCAGGCTTAGCTGGTCTTGGATGGGGTTATGAGCACCTCAGGACAGCTGGTGTGTTGGCTGGAGCTGGGGTAGTCTAGGCTGGCCTCAACCGGGATGGCTTGTCTCTGCACCTTATGTTCTCTCACCCCCTGGCTGGTCCAGAGTTGTTCTTACAGTGAAGGCAGGTTACAAAAAAGACATACACAAGGTTTCTTGAGGCGTCGGCTCAGAAACAGCACAATGCCCCTTCTGCAGCATCGTATTGGCCAAAGGAAGTTCTAAGGCCAGCTCAGATTAAGAAGTGGGGAAATAGATTCTGCCTCTTGATGGCAAGAATTGCAAAGTCGTGTTGCCAGGGGCATGGATATGGGAAGAGTGGGGAGCTGTGGCCGATTTTGCAATCAATTTGCCGTGAATGGTTTCCAATCTCATCATTCAGTCCTCTGGCTTCTGCTGGGAGGGGACATTCCTAACAAGAATTGGGGCGTCAGGTTGGGGGAACGAGGAGAGTTCACCCAGCTACCTATGACCAGCCCCATGAGCCCTCATTCAGGCAGGGCCAGCAGGGAGGGAAATGCCGAGGAGCGGGATTGTAAGACCCTGGGATAGAACATCTCTGAGAATTGGAGCGTTGTCTTCAAATATGAAAGAACAGCAGTGTGGAAAGGAAGCAGATGCTCTCAGTGTGGGTGGAAGGAAGAACTTTCCAACATTCAAAGCTGTCCAGAGACAGAATAGGCTACCCTGAGAGGTGGTGAGCTCCCCGTCCTTGGGGGTATGCAAGCAGGACTTAGAGGGAGGCATAATAGTAAAGTGAAGTGTTTCAGTTTTGGCATCAGACGGACCTGGCCTTGATTTGCCACTTGGATGTTTTAGGGCAGATGACTAACTCTGTGAGCCATAGATTTCCTCATCAATGAAATGGGGATAATAATCTTATTTACTGCATTGGATTATTGTAAGGTTCAATGAGGTAATATATGCACAGCAATAACACAGGACTGGGCTAGTATAAGCTCCCAGGGGCTGAGAGTTGATGGCAATGCTACAGTCCATGCAGTATTTTTTATCGAGGGCATTCTGGCGTCCGATGAGGCCCCGGGCCCTTGTGCACTCCCAGAAATCAGTCTTTGGAAACGGTATCTCTATTAACATATTAGAATTAGGAGACTGTCCCCCGTGGGCCCCACCAGTCCTCTCTCGGCCTCTAGAGAGGGTCTCTGCTGGTTCAGGACCACTGCCTGGTCTCCCTCTCCCGAGGGACTGTGGCGTTGGGGTGGCATCTTGGGTCTCCCCACCCTGCTGGCCCTGCACCTCTCAGGATGCCCAATGCCCAGCTTGTGGGGGCTGTGGGAGCTAGTGGCTGCTCCCCATGTATTCACCAGGTTTGAGGAGCAGAGACCCCTGTCGTGGGGGGTGACCTGAGAGGGGCCCCTCCAGCCATCACATAGGGCTGATTCACCTTCTGGTGCGTCTTCGTTAATACCTCTCTGGACTTGGAAATGAAGTTTAATTTCAGCTGGAGGAGAAATAATGAAGACTTGTAAAGCATCGCTGTAAATGGTGCTCCAGGGCTCCTGGCAGAGCTGCCCAGTTCGAGTCTGTATCATTTCTTGGTCTTGATTAAAGGCCCCTCGGTGAGGGACTGGCCACTTAGCACTTGCTAAACTTCCACGGGCGGTGAGCGTTTTCTTGGAATTGATCTTCCTGTGAAAAGTATGCTTTGGAGACACGAAATAACCATCAGAGAGCCTTAAATGAATTACACTTTATCAAACGGAGAAAAACAAGGCTCTTGAAACACCAGCTAGAAGGGAAATGAAGGGCTGTGTGCTTCCCAGCTGGGAGGGCAAGGAGGGGCCCTGCGGCTGGGCTCGCTTCTTTCCGCAGCGCCTGTTCCCTGTTACAGGGAATGTGCGTCCTGGCTCATTTTCTTAGCCGTGGGAGGTGATGTGACATTTCCTGCTCCATCCCATGCCAGCTCTGCCCCCACCCGGAGAGGGGGTGTCAGAGGCACTGTCCTCCCTCTGGGGGGTGATGGCTTTGCCTGGAGAAGGGATGTGGGGAGGGGCCCTGCTCTCTCCTCAACCCTCCCCCATCCTCTGCCTCCTCCCTCCTGGGCCCCATCTGCTGAGAAATGAGCTCTGGAGACCCCGGGCAAAAGAGGGTGCAGGGGCCCCAGTTCTCCAGGGCTGTGGCCATGTGGAGATCTCTCACTAGAGGCAGGAGAATGAAGATCCACCCCTTCCCCGACAAGGGCCCGAGGAGCCGGCTCCGTTCTCTTAGATGCTCAGTTAGCAAAGTCTGCCAAGGGCCAGCCTGTGCCCAGCTCTGTTCCCGGGCTGGAGATTCAGGCAGGACGAGCCCTGGTCCCTGTCCTCACTCTGTGCACAGTGAGGCCATGTTAGCCTCTAACCATCCCGCTGTCCCCTCTGTCCCCTCACTCTGCTTCGTGTCCCCTCCCTTAGCACGTGTCATCACCTGACTAGACACAGCCGTGTCTGTTAACCTCTGTCTCTCCACTGAACATCAGCTCCACGAGGACGGGGCTTTTTCTGTCCTGCTCAGAGCTGTGTCCCTGAGCCTGGAACAGCTCCTGGTGCATAGTGGATGCTCTGTTTTGTGCCTGGCTGTCGCTGGACATGCTCTAGTGGACGGGACAGGAGGCACGGAGTCGCAGGTATCCTCAGGGGCAGCCTTCCTTGGTGTGTGAGGGCGAGTGCCCAGGGGACATGGGCATGTCTGCTACAGTCACTGAGAGCATCCCGTGCATGGCGCACAGGGGCTCAGAACCAGCAAACTCCACCCTCCCTTGACCGATGCCAACCCAGCCCCCACCAGGGACAAACGTGTCCTCGAGCTGCTGCTACACAGATCCGCGCGGCCACCACCGGCCTGAGCCCCAGCCCTCCCCGCCGGTGGAGAGCGCTCGGCTGCGGCTTCTGTGCTGCGTCTTGGTCGTTGACCTCCTGCTCTCTGCTCAGCGTGGGCCTCAGCCTGCCGGGCCAGCCGCCCCTGTTGGTGGGGTTGGGCACTCTGTGTCCTTTGAAGAGGCAGCCAGGCAGGGGCTGGGAGGCAGGCCTGGCCATTCCCGAGCTCTCAGAGAGGCTGTTCCTTTCTGAAACCTGCAGTGCATCCCGTGGAAAGGCCGCTCTTCCCCGTGGGGAGCTCAGATGAGCCGCCGGCTTTGAACCGCGTTGCCGACAACGGCTGGAGCAAGCGAGACATCTGCTAAAGAGACTTCACAAGAGCAGCAAGAATCCCACTGCAGGGCCCAGCGGGCGCCTAGTGGAACAGACGTGCCACTGGCCAGGTCAGCCGCAGCCGCAGGGATTTGCTGTGACCGGAGCAGACAGGCCGGGGCAGGCGCCAGGCCTGCGGGTGAGAGTGGGGCTCACAGCCACAGAGACAGAGGATTCAAGAGACTGAAGGGGAGTCGCTTCCATGTCTGGGCCCAGTATGGGGTGGGAGAGCAGCCTGGGCATGGCCAGCGTGGGTGACGGCAGCAAAGTCCTAGCCAGGGTCTGGGCTCAGCCATCAAGGCTTGGGCTCTGGACCACACAGACCTGGGTTCAAATCCCAGTTCTGCCACCTTTGAGCCTCAAAGCACTGAGCCTCGTTTTCTTCATCTGCAAAATAGAGATAATCAACCTTTAAAATGAAACAGCAGTAGGGGCCGACAGGGTGGCGCAGCGGTTAAGTTCCTGCACTCCGCTTTGGCGGCCTGGGGTTTGCAGGTTTGGATCCTGGGTGCTAGAACTACCACTCACTACTTGTCAGGCTTGCTGTGGTGGCATCCCACATATAAAGTAGAGGAGGACTGGCGCAGATGTTAGCTCAGGGCCAATCTTCCTCACCAAAAAAAAAAAAAAAAAAAAGAAAAAAGAGGCAGCAATAAAGAACCAGGGGCTCTAGAGCCAGATTATCTGGGTCCAAGTCCTAGTTCTGCCACTCACTAGCCATAACAGTGCCTACCTCATAGAGTTGTGGTGAGGATTAAAGGAATACGTATTTAGGGAGCTTAGAAGTGGGGCCTGGCCTGCAATAAGCTATAGAGGTGACTGCTGTTCTTATGAGGGTGATTCATAACTGTTCCTGTTCACCCTCTGCTCGGAGCCCTCACTGGGTTCCCATCTTGCTTACTGTAAAACTTACTGTAAAAACTCATTCCATGGCCCTGGATGACCTCGTGCTGCCCACTCCTCTGAGCTCCCCTCCCCCTCCCTCCCTCCCCTCCAGTCACATTGGATACTCGGGCCTCAGGGTCTTTGCATGCAGGTTCCTTCTGCCTGGAAAGCTCTCCTGCCTTGGCTCATTCCTTTGCTTTCCTCAGGCCTCTATCCACTGCTTTCTCACCCACTGCCCTGGCCACAGGCCCCGCCCCCATGGTCCTCAGTCCCCTACTCTGCTTTCTTTCTCTTCCTAATGCTAATCTGACATTAAGCTATATATTCATTTGTTCATCGTTGGGTTTTCACCAGAATAGGAGCTCCGCGGGGCCAGAGGAATGCAGAGTTTTGATTGATCAGGTCTGGGTCATACGGTCCAGCCCTGGAGCCGAGGCAGAGCCCATCTGGGCCACAGGGAAGGAGAAAGGAGAGCGGTAGATGCTGCCCCTCTCCTCGTCAGAAAATCCCAAACCAGGGGTCCATGCCTCGCAGAAGGGGACAGAGGAGGGCGGGAGGGAGAGGAAGCCCCAGGTGCCCACTATGGAGGAGACCAAGATTGGGATCAGGAGGGAGGGCGCAGCTCCAGGGTGTCCCAGTGGGGCTGGGAAAGTCTGGGGCTTTGGGGCAGCGTCGATTCCGAGCTCTGTGAAGACCTCTGAGTCTTGGCTTCTGCGTTAGCAAAATGCAGGTGACAGTACCACCTCGCAGGGCTGCTGTGTACATGACACCCAGCCCGTCGGGGTCGACATCATCTGGAGGACGGGGCTCCGAGCACTGTAGTGGGAGTCAGGGGGCCTTGGTTCAGGCACCGGCCCTGCCCCATGTTGGCTGCGTGGCCTTGGGCCTGTGACAAGGTGTCCCCTCCCTCTGCTGTCCCATGAATAATGAAGGGAAAGGGCCCTGGCTGGAGGAATGAGGATCGTGGCTTCCTGGAGCTGGGAGAGACTTTGAGGTGACCCAGGCCCGCCCCCCGATTTCACAGGAGAGGGAGCTCGCACCGTTCTCCCCATCCTCGGGTCGTCCGCAGCCCCAGGGGTGACCAAGGAGCTGAGCGGTGGTCTTGTTTGTTTCCATGGGCCTTCAGACCCTCCGCCGTGTGACACCCTCGGCTCAGCCTCTTTGCCCGCGGAGGCCGCCTGCTGCTCTGCCAGGAAGACCTTCTCCAGCACCAGAGAACCGGGAAGTGAGACTGCTCCGGACGTGCCACCTCCACGCACACAGGAGCCACACGCCCACTTCAAGGTGTGCGGAGCCCACCCCTCCTCTCCCACCCTTGCCAGCCTCCACCTCAATTAGGTGACTTTCCCATGCTGCTCCTCCTCTTCCCGGGATCACTGGAATCAAGCTGGCTGTGCGGACACAGAAGGGGCCCTGCCAGGCTCCTCTGGCTGCACCCAACGTCCCAGCTCCTGGGACCTCAGAGCTGGGTGGGTCTTCCTGGCACAGCTCAGCGGGCAGCTCGATGGGGGCCCACAGGGGAGACCTGGGCCCTGCTGGACATCTGACCAGTGAGGGAGTACTGAGGGGGAGGGGAGGGCGGGATAGCAGGAGCACAGGTGGCAGCTGTGACAGAGTCGGTGGGCCAGCCTAGCAGTGACGAGGGAGGAGATGCTCCCCATGGAAGGGGGCGGCCAGGGGGAGGCATGCGAGGTCCCCGGGGAGCAGGCAGGGGCTCTGGAAAGGGCCGCAGTGAGGGCAGGAAAGCAGTGCTCAACCACCGTAGAGTGAGGACTGGGTCTCCCATCTTGCCAGAGATGGGCGATAGTTTCAGCTGGTGACCAGGGCCAGGGCTCCCTCTGACAGGTGTGGCCCCAGCCTGGGCTGCACGGTGATTCCAGAGCCTGCCAGTGGCAGGACACAGGCTGCTCATAAACTTCTCGTGGTGCCCTGAGCCTGGACCCGAGGGAGGAGGAGGTGGGGCCCCATTTAGGGAACGTCTCGAGGAGCCCGTGCGTTGGATCCAGGATCCACTTAGTCCTCCTGAGGGTCCTCAGGGAAAACGGGGCTGACTGTCAGCTCGGAGGGGAAGGCGGAGGCTCCGGGGGCAGCCTGACAAATGAGCTTTGGGAGGGGTCCTGGGGAGAGGAGGCCAAGAGTCCAGGGCTTCTGGAACTCAGCTGTGCCTGCCCCGGGGCTGTGCCGTGCGGGTCTGATCCAGTTCTGACCCAGGAGGGCTGCTGGGACCTGAGATGCTGCGCTTCTCGCAGGCTCCGGGTGCTGCTGCTGCCGGTCCACGGAGCACCCGCTGAGTGACAAGGCTGTCGGACGGTGCTCAGTTGTTGACGTGGCACGTGTGACTGAGGGCCTACTGTGCGCTGGGCATGGGGACAGGGCGGGGAGCGGGACTGGGTCTCGGCCCACGGAGCTCACGTGCTGGCTGAGAACACAGACAGGGAGGAGCCCGTGGACACAGGCTCTTTGGCAGTGGATAGAGGGGAAACCGAGGTCCGGGGAGGGAAAAGGAGGTGTTTGCCCCATTTTGCAGCTGAGGAAGCTGGGATTCAGGAGGTTGGCAACTCGCCTGAATGGCGCAGACAGTAAGCGGCAGAGCAGGATGCAGACCCAGCAGCTCCGTCCCTGAGCTGCACACTCGCCCCACTGTCCACCGGCCCTGCCCGGAGGGAGCCCGCAGGTGTCCTTGCTGTCTACTGCTGCAGGCTGAGGGCGGGGAGGGGGGAGTCCTCACTGGGCCCAGCTCTGTGGTCCGTCTTAGAGGTGGGTTGCACAGGACCGGGGCCTGAGGACAGTTCCCAGTGGGGATGGCATGGGGCTGAGGCTGGCAGGTTGCACAGCAGGGAAGTGGGAGATCCCTGTGTGCCTGACTCCTCCTCTAGGGCTCCCTCCCCAGCTCCCCTCTCTGGGCCTCAGTTTCCTCATCTGTGGATAGGGGACAGTGATCTGCTCAGCCCCTCCCTCACAGGGTGGGAGGGACAGAAGCCCTAAAAGCTGCACAAATGAACCCAGGAGAGGAAGGGCAGTGAGTGCGGTGGTCAGGGGCAGCGGGCTGGAGTCAGTCACTCAGACCTGTGGGACTGGGCAAATTGATGACCTTTGCAGGGTCTCAGTTCCCGCAGCAGTAAAATGGGGATAGTACTGGTCCCTTCCTTAGAAGGTGGTTGTGAGAACTAACGAGAGGATGCACGCAGAGCCTGGCACACGGTGAGCCTCCGTCCAACGGTCGTGCTATCATTATTGTTGTCATTATAATGGTCGTGAGTAAAAGAGTCTGAGGCACGGCCACGCCCCTGGTGTCCATCAGCCCTTGGCCCCTGTGTCTGTAGAGCCTTGTCTGGCTCTGCTTCAGCCTCTGCTGTGGGTACCACCCCTGATACATTTTCTCTCTTGGGAGTGGCGGAGGGAAGGGAGGATGCGTTGCTCGTGTCTGGAGTTCGGGCTACATTTTCCCAAAGAAGCATTGTTGTCATGGTTTTTCGGTAGTGCGAGCTGTGAGGGCTTTTGTTTTGACTGACCTTGGGCCCATAGGTGATAGCAAATTTTGAAACACATTTCTAAATTGTTGGAGAAGAAACTAATATCCATCATGGGCCTATTGTGTGCTAGGCATTGTGCTAAACGTGTTGTATATGTTAATTTACTTAATTTTTGCAGCAACCCAATGATATTGATGGCGTTAACCCTGGTTTAGAGAAGAGGAAGCGATGCTCAGAGAGGCAGACCTTTGTCCAAATTTCCTGACTATTTAATGTTGGAGACAGAATCAGAACCCAGATCCTTCTGATATACTGTGCATATGACATCATCACTGTCTAATATAGTTTTACTGCCAATATGGCTTAAAATAAGAAAGAAGAGAAAACACCAGACTTTCACCAGCATCTGAGACTGTTGACATACACCACCTCCTGGTGGCAGTTATTAGAATTGCAAGCAAAGCGCTCTGTAAAAATATCTCCCTCTTTCAAGAGATTGCAGCTTCACATAATAAATTAGTGTCCACCAGAAGATTCTGCAAAGGCTTCAGGGAGGAGATGAGACTTGAATTCGGCCTTGAGTTCAAGCATTGAACAGACAATGGTAGGAAAAGGGTGTTCCGGACCAGAGAACGTCACGTGTGAAGTCTGTGCAAAAGGCAGAGAGATTGTCCTGCAGGTTGTCGAAAGGACAAACTATTGGATGGGGAGGGGAGTGGCATGGATTTCCAGCCTAACTGAGTTGGACAGAA
This sequence comes from Equus caballus, assembly GCF_041296265.1. Lineage (NCBI taxonomy): Eukaryota > Metazoa > Chordata > Mammalia > Perissodactyla > Equidae > Equus > Equus caballus. Next base: position 25,854,297 of record NC_091685.1, read on the forward strand.
AACCTACCAACTTGAGGGCAAGGAAGAGGAGAAATCAGCATTTATTAAGCACCAGCCTTGTTAGAGGTACATTTCACCCTCACCACCGCCCGTGAGGTTGGGTCTTTATCAGGCTTGCTTGCTTGCGTTCCTTATCCATTTATTAGCAGTGCTAACTTTTATTCAGGTCATCCCCTCTTCTACCTTCTGTCCACGGGTGAGGCAGCGCTCACCGCTCAGAAGTGGACCAAATGACCCAGGTTTAAACCAGTCCATTCAGACCATTCCTCTGGCCATAGCAGTTGGCCCAGGGACGGGCATGTAACCCACTGATTTACAATGAGCCTTTAACTGGGGCTCCTGAGAAGTAGATTCTTGCCACTGAACCTGAACTAGATTCTTCCCATTGAACTTGAACCTGAAAGTTCCTTGTCTAGAGCTGTTGCTACCATCTTCGGTGTAGCCTGAGAATGAAGACAACAACTGGAGGAGAAATCGAGAGAATTATGGTCTCAGTGACATCACTGGAGGCCCCATCACGTCCTTCCTGACTTCATACTAACCCTGCAAGTTCCCATTACTCTGGCCACTGAATTAATTCTCTTTTTCCTTGAGCCAGAAATGAGTCCTAACTGGTCCACAAACCCACGTTTCAAATAGAAACAGGGTTTAGGATAAAACTACTGGAGATGCCTCAGATTCTGACAGGAGAAGCCTACCAGGCATCCGGGGGCCTGGGAGTCACCTGGCAGAGGCCCCCTCTGACTCTCCCTGTGCCCATCCCTGGTTCTGCAGGACAATTCATCTCTATTTCCCTCTGCCCACCTTCTTCATTTTCCCTGCAGACTGCCTCCTCTGCTCATGACCCGGCCTGGCCATTCCTGAATGACGGCCTCCACCCCTGGGCTGGTGTGATCGGTTCTCCATGTTCCAAACTGAGGTTCCCAGGAGAGAGGATCTGACTTTTCTGGTCTGGACAGTGTCCGCTCCAGGCCTGTTAAACTGCGGGGTTCGGAGGAGACCCTTATCAGACTCATGGGCTGACGAGGAGAGCTGTGCAAGGAAAAAAGAACTTTGGCATTTCTACACAGACGCGAGTTACGGTCCCTGTCTTACAGATGGGGAAACGAAGACTCAAAGAGGTAAAGTGGCCTGCCGAGATCTGGCAGCTGGCGAGTTGCAGACTCAGGATTCCTGCCTTGTTCTGCTGGGCCCTGAACTTCACGGTCTTTCCACAAAGGCCCAGATTCATCCACGCAGCTCCTGTGCCGTCTGCAGCCTCCCACGGAGCGGGGAGGCCCCGGCTGCCCTTCCAGAGACAGGCCCGGGCAGTCAGTGCTTGATTGTTTAACACAAATAAGAGTTTAATGACAATTTCACGGACGTCATTGCGTTTTACCCAAACAGCTGGTGGCCTTGCGTTTTTGCCTCGAGGCTGGCGGCCCCACAGCTGAGACCTTCCCCCTAAGCCCTTCGCCCCCTGTGGTCAGTTTCAATGACAGCCCTCTTGGGATGGCCGCCAAGTCTGAAGTGGGGCAGGCGTCCTGCAGACGCAGCGCACCCGGACCCTGGTTAAACAGGGCCCTCTTGGGAGCGGGGTGGGCGTCTGCCGGCCATGTGGGCCCGGCCTGTGGTTCCAGGAGACGATCTCTAACGTCTGCTCAGCGGGACCCACGGGATGATTCCAGGTAAACAGCGGCCAGGATGGACTTGGGAGCGGCTGCAGCGCAGGCTCTCCCTGCAGGGTTCTGGAAGCCATGTCTCTGCAGACGGGGCAGAGTGGGGAGGGGATGTGCGTCCCCTTCAGGGCTCCTCAGGGTCAGGTGGGCGATCTTGGGCCGCTGACTTAACCTCCCGGATCCTCAGTTTCCCCGTCTGAAGGCAGAGCTGATGAGCCTCCTTCACAGGCGGTTGTGAGGGTACAGGGAGGGGCCGCGGAAGATCTGGCCCGGTGCCCGGCACACAGTAGGTGCGCAGATCACTTGAGTTGGGTGCCCAGACGACAAGCTGAGCCGGGTCGGGGGTGGCAATGGGGGCCCTGGCTTCCAGCCCTCACCTGTCCCACTGCTGATGTCTGAGGCGGCTCCGGGCACCACCGGCAGCAGGAGGGTGGGTCCACATCCAGGCGACCAGATGTGGAAGAACAAGGGTCTGAACAAAATGCTCTCTCACCGAGGTAGGCAGGAAGGTTTTGGGGGAGGCTGCAGGTGTAGGAAATGAGAAACTGAACCTGACATTTGCAGAATCTGGTGACAAGCGAGAGATGGCTGGATGGGCCAGGCCTGGTGTCCCAGCAACGGGCAGCAGCAGGCGTGCCTGGCAGACAGGAGCAGCTCCATCCATCATGGGGCCTGGGAACATGGGAGAGTGATGCCCAGGACCAGCCCTCAGCCAGTGAAGTTTGGGGCTGGAGGTGGATCCTCTGGATTCCTTGCCCCCAGGTGGGGCAGCTCTGGGCCTGTCCTGTATCACCTCCAGGATTGCTGCTGCTGTCGGGGGGTGGGGGGGGGGGCCCAACTGAGGCCCTGCTGCCCGCAGCACCCACCTGCCCTACATGCGCCTTTTATCAGCTTCGGGCGCTGTTCATATGTAAACGAACTCATTTCATCGTCACAACAATCCTGTGGTGTAGGCTCTATTATTGTTCCATTTTACAGAGGAGGAAACTGAGGCCCACAGAGGTTAAGTAACTTGCTGAAGAGGGGAGCGGGGCCAGCAGCCCAGCAGACTCAGGGCTTCATGTCCTCATTTACCAGCAACATTAAAGGCTCTGAGAACCTGGTGGTTTGCAGCTTTCCCCAAACACGTGTGACAAGGGATCCTCTACTCAGAGCATCTCTGCCGCGGGAAGCCGCTCTGGGACACCCTGTATAGAGTTGCAAACTCCAGCTCTCCCCAGTTCGCCCCAGGCTCTCCCTACAGGTGCAGGGAGTAAGCCACCTTCCCCCAGGGCTGGGAGGGGCTGTGGGGCTGGGAGGCCAGGAGGACGCGGGTGATGGTCCAGTGAGGGCTGTAACTGGGACGGTGACACAGGGCCGGGGCCCAGGACTGGGTGCTGGAGAAAGAACCGGAGGGCTCAGTGGATCCCTGGGGGTGGCCAGTGCGGTGTGGAGTCAGCCCTTTCAAGGCACACTGGGCTGGGACCTACTCTAGAGAGAATCGGGAATCCAAAGGGAAGGAGGAAGGCTGGGCACGTGGGCAGGGAGCAGATCTAATGTTCGAGGAGGAACAGCTGGATTCAGAGCTGGGAGATTGGGTTCTAGGTTCACGCTGCTAGGTCGCCGTGTGACTGCCTGTTGGACTTCACGTCAGCAGAATGAAAAGCTTTGCCTGGATGGTCTTCCAGTCCTCCCCGAGCTCAGATCTCAGCTCCGCACGGCTCTGCATGATCGATGGTGTCTGGTCCCCAAACCGGCCAGGGGGCTCCCAGCCAAAATCAGCCTCCCGTCAAAGGAAGATGTGCTCCTGTGTTGGGAGACCCTGGGGAAAATCCGCCGCGGGTCTGACACTCTCTGGAAGGAGCCCCATCAAGGCCACTTGTGCACAAGGTTCCAGCCCTTCCGCCTGTCAAGGACGTTGCTCCAGCCACACTTCCCTTCCTGAGCCGTCCAGGTCCCTTTCTCTGTGGGATCATGCCATCAGTGAACAAGCATGCCGTTATTTGTCCAATCACAAAAAGACTCAGTCCTGCTACAACCCCACCGCCCTCTTCATTTCACAGTCAACATTCCTTCAAAGACTTTTCTACACTTCTTCCCAACTCTCTCTCTCCGAGGGCACCGTACTCGCTGAGCTGGACCTGAGTCCAGCACCTGACGGCCTCCTCTGCGCCTGGACCCGGTGAGAGGACGAGAGCCTGGGCCCTGAGCCCAATCACATCCTCCATGAGCCTTTTTGGGGGGGGGGTCCAGGGATGAGCATGTTCTTTCTGTGTCTACTGTTTGACAAGTAGCCAAAGCTCAGCCCATTTCCAGGGGAAGTGACAGAGGACCGAACTGTCAAAGGGACGAGTGTCAGGAAATTTGCAGACATGTTTTAAAACTGCCACAGACCACATGTGTCCTTCTCATGCAAATTTCAGCAGAGTTCTGTCTTCCTGCTGCTTAGCATTTCTACCAAGGATAGAAAACAAAATAACTTGCTCCTCGGTGTCCTGAATGAGGCAAGAGAGCTGTGGACCCCATTTCTACCCCGAGGTCAGACCCCCACTTTTGGGGACAGCTGTCCAGACTTCTGGCAGAGGCTCAGCTGAAGATCGATGCCCATGCAGTTACCAGTGCCCCACCCCCAAACCTGGGGATTCTGGGCTTCAGACACATCAGATGGATGGCAAACCCCCTGCAGACTGAGGGTGGGGACAGCGGGGCCGAGCCACGTGTTTCGGGCACTGCTTTTCCTAGGGAATAATGGGACTTTCTCTGGATTTAGGCTGGATTCTGTCTCTTGGTTTCTTGAATTTTCTGTCTCATGATAAAACATTATCAAATTCTATGGGATCCTGAGAGGGTGAAATGTTTCTAATCTGAGCAATTCCGGAATAAAACCCCAAATGTAATAGTGGGTGCCCTGGAGGGGTGGGACTGGAGACACGATCAGGAGAGGCTTCATATGTCACTGTGTACTTTATATAATATCTAAGCATTTAACATTAATATTTATACCTTAGTCTTATATATTCGATATTAATATTAATATCACACACGTGCATACATATGCCTACATCTATGAATTCAGTGTCACGAGCGAGGGATATATCCTATACAAAGGAATTCCACACTTCTGCACTTTACAAAAGGATTTGCCAAAAGCTTCCTTGAAGATCTGTGCTCTCCAGGGAGCGACAGAAAAGGATTTTGATTTTCAAACATTTTCTTTTCATGCTCTGATGCGACCTTAAAAACCTGTTCAATTTCTGTTTCAAGTTCTGTTTGATCCCACCAGCATCTTCCTAAGTTCCTGGGTGCTGAGCTTGGCACTGTGGGGGAACAAAGATGAGTAAGATCCACGTGCGAAGGGAGATGAACTCTGTAAGTGCTCTCACAGAAGAGTGTGCCTGGGAAGCTGTCGTCAGGGGCGAGTCTGCAAAACCCTCAGCGTTGCTGCAAATCCAACCAGCAGTTGAGCCTGGAGAGGTGCCCTGGTGTCCCAGGCTGTAGGGAGGTCAGAAGGGTCTGCCACAGGAGGGGAGGAGCAAGAGCTCCTCTGCTCTCTTCACCCGTCATTGGGCATATTCCAAAAAAGTGCCATTTTGGGAAAAACACGAAACAGGGCAATATGTTCACATGATGGCTTTTGAAGCGACCACAAAGAGCCAGTAGAGAAAGCCTGACACAGCAAGTCCCAGGTACACCCTGAGAAGGCATGTGCAGAGCGATGGCATCTTTAGAGATTTGCAGTCCCTCGGCCAGCAGGCATGGTCCCTGTAATGAACCCATCTCCGGGATCACCCACTCCATTTTCAAACCTGCTTATGCCTCTGATCTTGGGGGTCGTGACTCCCTGAGGCAAGTCACAAGGAAGTGATGTCCTTCCTTTAATCGATTTTCTTTCCCCCCTTTTGGAGAGCAGGTTTGGGTCCACGAGCCTTGAGTGCAGCCGAGATGGTGGAGGTAAGGACGTCAGGAGCAGCCCCATGTAGAGCCAACATGCCTTATTCCTGATTTTAGGGGAAAACATCCTTTATCCTGAAGTATCATCTTAGTTGTGAGCTTTTTGTAGATGCCACTTATCAGTTCCTGAAAGTTGCCTTCCCTTCTCTAGTTCGCAGAGAGTTTTCATCTTGCGTGGATGTTGAATGCTGTCAAATCCTTTTTTTCTGCATCTATTGAGTTGAACATATCATTTTTCTCTAGTTTGTTAATATGGTGTATTACACGGATTGAGGTTTTTTTAAAAAATTTTTTTATTTGATAAAATATACCTAACATAAAATGTCAGTGGCATGACGTTCATCCACACTGTTGCGTGACCATCACCACTATCCATTCTCCAGAACATTTTCATCCTTGTGAACTGAAACTCTGTACCCGTTAAATAACAATTCTCCATTCTCTCCTCCCTCCAGGCCCTGATGACCACTATTCGACTTTCCGTCTCTAGGAGTTTGACTACTCCAGGTACCTCATGTAAGTGGAATCATATATTTGTCCTTTCACTTAGCATGATGTCTTCATCCATGTTGTAGCATGTGTCAGAATTTCCTTCCTTTTTAAGGCTGAATAATATTCCATTATATGTACACAACACATTTTCTTCACCTATTCATCTGTCAATGAACATATGTCTTGATTCCACCTTTTGACTATTGTGAATAATGCTGCTATGAATATTGATGTACAAATATCTGTTCAAGACCCCACTTTAGCTCTTTTGGGTACCTAACCAGAAGTGGAATTGCTGGATCACATGGTAAGTTTATGTTTAATATTTTCAGGAACCTCCATACTGTTTTCCGCAGCAGGTGCCTCTTTTGACGTCCCCATCAGCAATGCACAAGAGTTCCAATTTCTTTGTTCTCGTCAACATTTGTTATTTTCTATTTTTTAAAATTTAAATAGTAGCCATCCTAATGAGTGAAGTGGTATCTCACTGTGGTTTTGATTTGCATTTCCCCAGTTATTAGTGATTTTGAGCATCTGTTCACGTGTTCTTGGCCATTTGTATATATTCTTTAAGGAAATATTTATGCAAGTCCCTTGCCTATTTTTTAAGTGGGTTGTTTGTTTTTTGTTGCTGAGTTGTAAAAGTTCTTTTTATAAATTCTGGACATTAATTCCTTATCAGATATATGATTTTCAGATATTTTCTCCCATTGTATGGCTTGCTTTTTCACCTTGTTGATAGAGTTCTTTGATGCACAAAAGTTTTAAATTTTGATGGAGTCTAACGTATTCATTTTTTCTTTTCTTGCCTGTGCTTTCAGAGTCATATCCAATTGATTGACTTTTGAGCCTTGAAACAACATTGCATTTTGGGGATAAAACTCACTTGGTCAGGTTGTGTAATTCTCTTTAAACATTCCTATATTCAATTTGTTAATATTTCGTTGAAGACTTTCACGTCTCCATTTATGAAGGATATTGGTTTTCCAGTTTGGTTTTCCTGTAATGTCTTTGTCTGGTTTTAATATTAGGTAATGCCGGCCTTATAAAACGAGTTGAGAAGTGTTAGCCCCTCTTCCATTTTCTGGAAGAAATTGGGTAGAATTGGTATTGTTTTTTCTTAAATGTTTGGTAAAATCCACGAGTGAAACCATCTGGGCCTGGAATTTTCTCTCCTGGGAGATATTTAACTCTGAATTCAATTTCTGTAGTAAATGTAGACTGATGCAGGTTATCCATTTCTTCTTCAGTGAGTTTTCGTGGTTTGAGTCTTTCAAGGAGTCTGTCCATTTTATCTAAGTTGTCAAATTTATAAGCATAGAGTTGTTCGCAGTATTTCCTCATTGTCCCTTGAATGCCATGGGCTCTGTGGTCATAGTTCCCCTTTTGTTCTGAGATTGGTAATTTGTGTCTTTTCTCTGCTTTTCTTGGTCAGTCTGGCTAGACGTTTATGCATTTCGTTGATTTTCATTCAGCTTAAAATATTTTATAATTTCCTTTCAGAAACTTCCTTTTTGACCCATGGGTCATCTAGAAGTGTGTGGTTTAATTTCTAAATATTTGGGGAATTTTCCAGATATATTTCTGTTATTCATTTCTAGTTTAATTCCATAATGACTTGAGAATATATTTTGTATGCTTTCTACTCTTAAGTTTGATTTAGGTGGCAGGATATGGTCTATCTTGGTGAAAAACACGTGCATTCTGCTGCTGTTGGGTGAAATATTCTAAACATGTCAATTGAGTCTAGCTATTTGAAAGAATTGTTCGGGTTTTCTATACTCTTATTGGTTTTCTGTTACTTGTTCTACCAATTCCTGAAAGAGCAGAGTTGATGATCCCAACTATAACTGTGGATATTTCAATTTCTTCTTTCTTTTCTATCAGTTTTTGCCTTTTGTGTTTTGAAGCTCTGTTTTCAGGTGCATACGTGTTTAGGATTGTTATGCATTCTTGGAGGACTGACTCCTTTAGCATAATGTAATATCTCTTTTTATTCCTGATCATATTCTTTGTTCTGAAGTTTAATTTGTCTAGTATTAAGATAGCTACTCCAACTTTCTTGGCTGTTGTTTGCATCGTATATCTTTTTCACCCTTTCACTTTTAACTCAATTATATTTTTATATTTAAAGTGAATTTCTCTTAGATAGCATATAATGAGGGCTTAATATTTTTTAACCCAAGCCGACAATTTCTGTCTTTTGTGTGTTTAGACCATTCAGACTTAACATATATATTGATTTTGGTTGGATTAAAACCTATCATTTATTAGCTGTTTTCTACTTGTTTCATCTATTCTTTGTTCTTTTCCTCCTCTTTTTTCTGCCTTCTCTTGTGATAATTGATCATTTTTTAAATGATTCTATTTTGTCCTCTCAATTGGCTTATTGTTTACACCTATTTTAAACATATATTTGAGGGTTTCCCTTGGGTTTCCAATATACATATATCTCTAATTAAAGTCCACCTTCAAAAACCATTATACTTCTTTACATGTAGTGGAAGGTTTTATAATAACATATCCCCTATTTCTCCCTCCCATTCTTTGTTATTGTTGTCATTCATTTTACTTCTGTGTACATGATAACATACAATACATGGCTACTATTTTTATTGATGATAGTTATCTTTAGAGAAATAAAAAATACAAAAAATTTTGTTTTACCGTTATTCCACTTCCAGCACTCTTCTCTTCTTTGTGTAGATCCTGGTGTCTGCCTGATATTATACTCTTTCTGCCTGAGCAATTTCCTTTGATATTTCTCGTAGAGTAAGTCTGCTAGTCATGATTTCCCTCCGTTTTTGTTTGTCTGAGAGAGTCTTTATTTCTCCTTCCTTTTATTTATTTAATTTTTAAGTCGTGATAAAAAAACATAACATACAATTTACTTTTTTAGCCATTTTTAGATTTACAGTTCAGTAGTGTTAAGTATATTTCACAGTATCATTCAGAAGATCTCCAGAACTTTTTTATCTTGCAAAACTGTGACTCTACACCCACTGAACAAAGACTCCCCATTTCCCCTCCTCCAGACCCCTGCTGACCAACATTCTGCTTTCCGTTCCTATGAATTTCCCTACTTTGGATGATGCCTGTTTTAAATAGAATCATTCAGTATTTGACTTTTTGTGGCTGGCTTATTTCACCTAACGTAATGTCCTCAAGGTCCGTCCATGATGCAGCACGTGACAGGGTGGAATGTTCTGTGTGTGTCTGTTAGATCCAATTGGTCTATACTGTTGTTCGAGTCCCGTGTTTTCTTATTGATCTCCTGTTTGCTCATTCTGTCCATTATTGATAGTGAGGTATTGTCTCCTACTCTTATTGTGATGCTGTCTCTCCCTCCCTTCAGCTCTGTCGAAGTTTGCTTCATATTTTAGGAGCTCTGCTGTGAAGTGCATGCATATTCATAATTGTTACACAGTCCTGATGAATTGATCCTTTTATCATTATATAACGTCCTTGTCTCTTGTGATAGTTTTTTGACTTAAAGTCAATTTTGTCTGATATTAGAATGGCTACCTCTGCTCTCTTTCTGTTACCATTTGCATGAAACATATTTTTCTGTCCTTTTACTTTCATCCAATGTGTGTCCTTAGACCTAAAGTGAGTCTCTTGTGGACAGTATGTAATTTTTATCTGCTCAGCTAATCTGTATCTTTTGATTGAGGAGATTAACCCATGTACCTCTAAAGTAATTACTGATAGAGAAGGACTTACTATTGCCATTTTGTTAATTATTTTTGTATGTCTTGTAGCTATTTTGTCCCTCTATTCCTCTCTTACTGCCTTCCTTTGTGTTTCATTGATCTTTTTTTGCAGTGACATGCAAAATTTCTAATTCCTTTCTAATTTCCTTTAGTATATCTTCTATAGATATTTTCTTTGTGGTTACCATGGGGGTTACATAAACATCTTAAAATTATAACAATCTATTTTAGACTAACTACTTAACTTCTATCACATACTAAAACTCTGTTCCCTCACATCTCTGCCATCCTCACTTTGTTATTGATGTCACAAGTTACATCTTTTTATAGTGTGTGTCTTTTAGCATAGATTTATAGTTATGTTTTATTCTTTTATTTTTAAATTCTATAGAAGAACATTACAATACTACAGGATTCTATATTCATCTATATATTTACCTTTATTTGCTTTTATCAGAGAGTTTTATATTTTTATACAGTTTTGTGTTCCCATCTGGCATCTTTTCATTTCAGCTTGAAGGACTCCATTTAGCATTTCCTAGAGGGCAGTTCTTGTGATGATGAACTCCCTTAGCTTTTGTTTATCTGGGAAAGTCTTAATTTCACCTTCATTTTTGAAGGATAGTTTTGCCAGATATAGTATTCTTGGTTGGCAGTTTTTTCTTTAGCATTTTGAATATATTGCCCCAATCCCTCTGGCCTGCCGGGTTTCTGCTGAGAAATCTGCTGATAATCTTATGGAAGCTCCCCTGTACATGACAGTTTGCTTTTCTCTTCCTGCTTTCAAGATTTGATTTTTGTGACTTTTGACAATTTGATTATCATGTGTACCTTTGGGTTTATCCTAGTTGGAGTTTGTTGAGATTCTTGAATTTGCATGTTTGTTTCTTTTTCAAATTGGGGAAATTGTTGGCCATTATTTCTTCAAATAAATCCTCTGCCCCCTTTTCTCTCTTTTCCTTTGGGAACCCCTTGATGATGTCTTATGAATCCCTTTGGCTCTCTTCACTTATCTCCATTCTTTTTTCTTTTTGCTCTTTTGACTCAACAATTTCAAATGATCTGTCTTCAAGTTTCCTGGTTCTTTATTCTGCTTATTCAAGTCTGCTGCTAAACACCTCTAGTGAAATTTTAATTCAGTTGTATTCTTTAGCTCCAGAATTTGTTTGGTTCTGTTTGATCATTTGTATCTCATTGTCGATAATTTTATTTTGTTCATGCGTCATTTTCCTGATTTTGTTTAGTTGTCTATTTGCATTTTTATTTAGCTCATTGAGCATCCCTAAAATGGTATTTTGATTCTTTGTCAGATATTCTATAGACCTCCATTTCTTCAGAGTCGGTTTTTGGACATTTATTTTGTTCCTTTGATTGGGCCACGTTTCTCTGTTTCTTGTATGCCTTGTGACCTTTTGCTGAGATTTGGGCATTTGAAGAAACAGCCACCACTCTCAGTCCTTAGGGACTGGCTTTATATGTGGAAGACCTGCACCTATCAACTCAGCTTGAGATTGGGGTTACTTCTCTAACCTTCTCTGGGGAGCATCTTCTCTGGGCTTCTGTGTGTAATTCCCCAATTAAAAAGACTCGTCCTTGTTTCTTATCAGGAAATGGTAACGTTTGTCTCTCCCTGGTATCTGTCTGTGCTACTGCAGTCTCCCTGGGGCTGTAATGTGCTGCGGCACTCACCTTTGTCCTCAGCAAACCCTAACCTGGTGTCAAAACTATGCCACCACTCCTGTCATTATTCCAAATCAGGCAAGACATAAGCCAGTCCCTTGTGCAGCCTCCCCAAAAGCCAGGATGCTGAATGCACGTTCCACTCTTTTCTTTCCCTCTTGAGGGAGAAGTTGGGAATTGAGACTTTTTCTCCTGATTGCACTGTGCTGCTCTGGGGAGGGGGAGGGCCTAGGGCACACAAATGCAACAAAGTTTCAAATCAACAAACTTTGATGTGGCTCTTCTTTGCTTTGTGCTCACCTGGGTGCTGCAATCTCTTACCTGGGTTCCGGACTTCTCACAAAGGTAATTTGGCCTGTATATTGTTGTTACGTTGGTGTCTCTGTGGGGGAATGAGAGCCTGGGCCTCCTATACCACTATCTTGCTCACGTCACTCTTTCCTCTTTGTTTTTGGAAGATATTGTCACTGTGTATAGAATTCTGGTTTGACATTGATTTTCCATCAGCAATTTATGGATGTTACTCCATTTCCCCTGGTCTGCATACTTTCTAACAGAAGTCTGCTACAATTCTTATCTTTGTTCTTCTGTGTCATGGTTTCTTTCCCTTCTGTCTACCTTCAAGATTTTCTCTTTCTTTTGTTTTCAGCAGTTTGCATAGGATATACCCAGGTTTGTTTTTGTTTTTGTTTTTTTCCTTGCTTGATGCTCTCTAACCTTATTGGATCTGTGATTTGGTTTCTCTCATTAGCTTTGGAAAATTCTAAGCCGTTATTTCTTTCAATGTTTCTTCTGCCATATTCTTTCCTTCTTTTCCTCTGGAATTCCAATTATGCGTATACCAGATTACTTGATATTTTCCCACAGCTCTTGGATGTTCTGTTCTGCTTTTTTCCCCCCTGACTGTTTTTTTTCTTTTTGAGTTTCGTTTGGGCAGCTGCTGTTGACCCACCTTCACCTTTACTGTGCTGACTCTTTCTTTGTCTGTGTCAATTCTGATGAGTCCATTGATGTCATTCTTTATCTCTGATCTCATGTTTCTCATTCCTAGCACTTCCATTTGTTTTTTTTTCTTATACATTCTATATCTCAGCTGAAATTATTCATCTGATCTTGCATAGTGTCCATCTTTTCCATTAAAAGTGTTTAACATATTAATAATCATGGTTATTTTAAATTTCATGTCAGATACTTCCAACACCTATCCTATCTGAGTCTGGTTCTGACGAGTGCTTTGTTTCTTCAGACTGTGTTTTTTTCTTGCCTTTTTGTGTGCTTCACATTTTTTTGGTGAAAGCCAGACATCTTGGTAAGACCATAGAGTCTGAGGTAAATACTCTTTATGGCTGGAAATGGGCACATGTTACCTTCCGTTAGGCCTTTAGTGAGAGGGTTGGGTTATTCTAGTTAGGAGTGGGGATGTGGTGTTGCTATGGTTACCCTCAGTGCATCTTAGACTTTAAAATCTTGTAGCGATACCTCGTGTGGGGTTGGTTTGCCAGCACAAAGTCTGTCCAGCCCTCAGCATTGGGTTTTCCTTTGCACTGTGCTTAGAGTTGATCTTTCTGCCTGCTCTTTTTCCTCTGCTGTCCTTTTCTCAACAGTATTATGCCGTACTTCTTACTGAAAGCTTACTAGCTTGGCAGTGGGGGGCAGTGGCAGGGGGAATGTTTGTCTCAGTCTCAGGCAGATGCCATGTCCCTGGTCTTGGGGTGTAGTCTTCTCATTTCTTTTGCCCCTTCGCTACCTGCAGCATGTATTCCTACCTCTACCTCAGGACAGGTTTATGGCAGAGGGAGCAGCACATGTAAAGGCCCTGAGGTAGGAGGGAGCATGGCCAGCATGAGGTGCTGACAGAAGGTCAATGCACCTGGGGTGGAAAGAAGTCAGAAGAGGTGAGAGTAAAGCCCAGAGACGGCTGAGGCCAGGCTGGGCCGGAAGTCACCTTTCATCCTCTGAGTGGGAGGAGTCCTGATGGTCTCTGACTTCCGTCCTTTTTCTTAGAAAAAGCAAAAGCTGCTGGGGCTGATAAGAAGAGGGTAGGGAATGCTGCTCATGAGTTATTGTCGTCTTCTCCACTGACCCAACTGGCGTAGAACACACTGACATGGTTAGTTTTATTCAATATTTTCAAAGTTTGGGTCTTTCACTCATGGCTGTTGCCTCCTTTGCTCGGTTTCTCTTTTCCCCTGGAGACACATTTGTTCTAAGACAGAAGGGCCTCATGTTGGCACATTTTGTCCCCTATACCTGCCTTTTTCCTACATCATCCACCTTTTTTCCCAGCAGGATGGGCAGGCCCACACTCTGACCCTCGGGGGCACTGAGGATGGGTGTGGGGAGGAGATGCCCAGGCCCAGGCAGAGGCCACACACTAGCTGCTTTGAGCTGCAAGCTCATTTAGCCCCAGAGGCTCCAGATGGAACAGCCGGATTAGTGAGGGCTCAGAGTCAATGCACCAGTGACAGGCTCGGGGTCACTGTCACTGTCCTTGGCTTTAGGGCACATGTGCTCTGTCTGGCTCTGTCCATGCCTCATGCCCTGGCCACCCGCCCACCTCCCTGAGTTCAGCTCCTGGTCTCTTCCCCTCTCTCACCTGCTCTGACCACTGTAGCCCAATCCATGTTCCTTAAACACACCTCGATCAGTCTCCCCCAGGCCCTCCCACATACGGGGCCCTCCATCTGGATGTCCCATCTTTGGCCATCGGTCTGGCTTCAACCTATGCCACATGTCACTTCCTCAGAGCAGCTTTCCCTGAGCGCCCTAACCCAAATCAGAGCCCCTTGTTCCAACTGCTCACCCCATTAGTTAGTTTCCTTTCATTATCTCCCTCAAGTTCCATCATCACGCATTCATTCGTGAGTGTGTAACACTGGGGTCCCCTACGAGACCTGGTTACACGAGGAGAGGGCAGCTGTAGTTTGCTCTCTGCTGGGTCCCTGTGTCTAGCACAGCGCTGGGCAGTGAGCAGCCACTCAGGACACTCTTGCTCAATGGATGGATGGACGGATGGATAAATAAATGAGATCTTTAATCTCTTACAAGTGTTAAGTGTTATCCCTGTTTTAGTGATGAAGATATTGAGGCTCGACGAGGTGACGCAACTTGCCGTGGGTCGCACAGTGGGTCCACAGCAGAACTGGGAGGTAAACTCAGTTATGCCTGACTCCCAAACCAGTGCTCACGACCGGTGTGCTCCACCCTTCCCTCCACAGGCTTGTAGTGAAACCTGACCATGCACCCGACAAGCGTCAGGACATCAGTGATGTGCCAGGCCCCGAGGCCTGGGATACTCACCCCCTTTAGGTGATAATACACTGGCTACGTGTTGAAGCCACAATCTGTACCCATGCACATGGCAGCCCTGAGCGGGGAGCGCCTCACCTTTCCTGGATGGATGGGAGGACGAGGGGTCGGGGACGGTGACATAAGAATGATTAGTGGGCATCTCCCCAGTGGAGGAGGCACCTGTGCCCCCGGCAGTCAGAATCCTATGGACAAAGGCGGAGTTGAGTGAGCACATGTTGTACGTCCCATGTGGAGAGAAATCCTGTGGGCATCGTTTGTGGGAGAACAGGGAGAAGGAGCCCGGGTACCAGCCTCTCCAGCCTTACCTCTCATCTCTTGCTCTACCCAGTAAACACACACCCCGTTCTCCAGCCATCCCAAGCCCAGGGCTCTTCCTTGAACAGGCCCTGTGCTTCCGAGCCTCTTAGCCCCCGCACGTGCTGTTCCCCTGTCTGGAGTGTCTTTCCCACCAAGACCTCCCGACAGACTTCCCCTCCCCTTTCTCAGTTCAGTGTCACCTCTTCTGTGAAGCTTGCCTGACCTCCCCAGGCAGATTCCAGCAAGCCCTGCACAGGGCCCCCCAGCCCTGACACATCCCCGCAGCTGGCACCTCCCACTGCCCCAGATTCGCCTGCTCCTGTGTGCTCCTCGTCCACCAGGATTAGAGCTCCTGAAGGACTGGGCCACGGCTTGTAAAGTGCTAAATAAATGCCCCTGGGTGCCT
The DNA here is from genome assembly GCF_041296265.1 of Equus caballus. Classification (NCBI taxonomy): domain Eukaryota; kingdom Metazoa; phylum Chordata; class Mammalia; order Perissodactyla; family Equidae; genus Equus; species Equus caballus. The sequence continues at coordinate 25,869,785 of NC_091685.1, forward strand.
GAATGAATGTGAGCAAGGGAATGAATGAATGAGTGAGTGAGGGAGTGACTGAGCAAAGGTATTGGACCACAGAGAGTGGAGGGGCCATGTAGCCATCTCCTGTCCTCCTGAAGCGTTAATACCAAAGGTCACCGACCCCACGGTTACTCACAAATGGGGATTTCGGGGACTGGAAATGGCATGAAAACATCTTCCTGTCCATTCCCTGCCTCTGGGCTGGAAGACAGTGTCATTTCGATTTCATAGGTGCATCAGAGAGGTCATCCTCCCTGTTCAACGTCACACAGTCAACATCCTGCCAAGAACCCTGATTTCCAACAGCCGCGGCCATCACCAGCACAGTCCCTGTGTGCGCTCGGCCCCTGCCGGCTCCGTGCTGAGGGCCTTGTGCCACCCCCTTTGACCCTCACTGCGGCCCCATCAGTTCTCTTACCTTCATTTTATCTATTTATATTTTCATGGTGCTTTATTTCATCAGTATAAGCACAACAACAACATATGCTCATTTAAAAAGATTTCATGCCTTCGTTCTCATTTTACAGATGAGGAAACTGAGGCGTTTTCTCCATGACACAGCCTTATTCCCTATGAACATGTAACTGGGCTCTCACTTTCCTGATGTGACACTAGTAGCTCAGCGATGCCCGACTCCCAGGGGAAACCAAGGCCCTGGGGAGGTCTGGGGCGGTTGGAAACCACTGGCTCACTGAATGGAGTGTCTTTCTCTGGGTCACTGTTGGCCCGTCAACATCCCATTGTGCCACCCGGCATGGTGGCTCACCTCCCTGCTCGGAGATGGCAGAGAAAATTGTCTTGATGGGGTCCAAATAGAGGCGTCCTGGGAACCCTGGACGGAGATGTGTGCAGCGGCTCCCGAGGCCATAAATCCGAGGCTGATGACCCACCTGGGCAGGTGCCCCTGCCAGCAGCATCCTCACTCAGGACGGGAGCGCTGTAATTCCTTCTCTGGCGCTGGTCATCTGGAATGAGCCGGCCCGTTTTTCTCTTTTATCACTGCTGAATTTCGGGGAAGTGTCTGCTGAAGTCCCTCATCCTCTCCCCTCTTTTCTAAATGTTGGGTGTATTTGATGGCTCCCCGAGGCCTGGTGGTGAAGGCCAGAGCGTGCCCGGCGGTAAGGAGGACTCGGTCCCTGAGCCCACCCGCCTGGAGGGTTCTCTTGGGGGTGTGATTGGTGGGTGGCTGGACAGCCAGCCGTTCATAACCGTCATCCCCATCACTGGGGCCATAAGTTTCCCTTCCTCCCCTTCCCCTGCCCTGTGGATGGACGTGCCCAAGCCTGAGGCAGCTGTGAATGGGCTGAGGTGGAGAATTCATTGGGTTGTTGTCCAGGAGGGGCATCTCCAAAGAGGACCCCAAAACCCCCTAAAGAGTGACTATTTCATCTCCACCCAGTGAGACTCCTGACTGGAGGAGGACATGCTGGGGCTCTGAGTCCTTCTTAACACTCGTGATAACTAATGTGGACGGTGCTTCTCTTGTCCCAGGATGGTGCCATGTGCTTCACTGCGAGTTACCGGCCCCACTCCTCTTGACAGCTGCCATTTCGTAGATGAGGAACTGAGGCACAGAGAGGGGGTGCACTTCGCCCAAGGGCACAGAGATGGGAAGCGGGCTCCCTGGCTCTGCGGCTGAGGCAGAGGACCCCACACCTTTGCAGGGGAGTGGAAGAGCAAACGTGGGAAGGGGGGCTCCTGAGCACCCGTCGCAACGCCCACTGCCTGTGTGCACAGTCGGGGGGTGGCCCGGCAGCAGCCCCTGTTCCTTCCATTCACCCCTTTGTTCATTCATTCACTCACAAGCCTGGTTCGAGAGCCTGTTGCGAGCCCGGTTCTGAGTGAGGCGCTGGTGGGACTGCGTGAAGAAAACAAGAATTCTGTCTTCATGGAGCTCAGAGTCAAGCAAGAAGGACAGAAGACTGGAGGAGCGATGATAGTAAACTGAAAAGTTTCACAAGAGGGGCTGTGCAGGAGCTGAGAACGCACGGCAGGGGGACTGGAGTAGATCTCGGAAGCCTGCCCTGAGGAGGCGTGAACCCAAGCCTGCTAGCCTGCTGGAGGATGCGAGACTGTGGCCCCTAGCCTGTGGCCAGCCACCCCCAGCCCGCCCGCAGGAGGAGGGAAGAGCTGCCCTGCTGAGCCCCGTCTAAACTGCTAACTCTGGGACATGGAAACTGAATAAAAGATTGTTGTTTAAACCACAGCCTTTTGAGGTGGTTTATCATGCAGTAAGAGGTGACTGGCACCCAGGACCTTGGCACAGGTTGTCCTGAGAGAGCCCGGCCACTGTGCAAAGCTGCCCAGGGCTGGGATCAGTCTGTTACTGAGATGCGGTTAGTAAGACTCAATGCCTCAGTGGCTTCAACCAGCCAGTCTGCAATGGCCCATGAGGTGGAGAGGGCAACTGATTGTTGGGCCAACACGCTCCCTGCCCAAGGGCCTGGCTCCCTCAGGAAACCGCAGCGCAGATCCCAGGATTTGAGCAAAGGGAGAGAATGTTCCGTAGCAGCGTTTCTATCCCGTGAGGCTGTCTGACGAGTCCCCTTCGCCCCCCTGGGAGATTTCTGCCCAGGGGACCAGACTTGCCACCCCAACAGAACTCCCCACACCCATGCAGTGCTGGAGGCGAACTGACAATCCACGCCTGACACAGACTCATTTTTTGTCATCTCCACGGAGACCCTGGGACTCAGCACTCGGATCATTTCACTGCCATCTATGACAGCTCCTGAGTTATCATTTGCTCTTGTCGATCACATTTGAACCAGATTGTTTCCTGACGCCCAAGGGAGGCCCCTTAATCTCAGGACTGAGCTCCCTCCTTGTAACCAATGGGGGGCAGTGTAGGGGACCCAATGGGATCCTGAGGACACATTCAGGGTTCAGGACTTCAGCTATTTCTGGAATAAGTGCTAGCACATCCAGACAGCATGCCTTCTTCAGCCCAGCCTCCTCCAGCCGCAGCCCTGCCCCGATGTGGAGGAAGTTCTGGGAGCCATGCCTGAACATAGGGCCAAACTCCCCTGCCTGAATGCCTTGGAAGGCTTTCTGTGGCTGGTCCTACAAAGAAGAAATTTCTCAATGTGGCTGAGCCCAGCTTCTCTTCCGGCTTTGTCTCACTCCCACTCCTCCTTTGTTTTATCTGCTCCAGCAGCACTTACCTTCTTTTAGTCTCACCTTATCACTCTGCTGATCTCCCATCACAGGGCCTTGGCACATGCTACAGCCTTTAAAGAATGTTCTTTCCTCCTTTCTTCACCTGGAAAACCACTACTCATTACTTAGTACTCAGCTAAATTACCCATTCCCTGACTTTCCCACACAGCACCCTGCACCCCTATTTGGTAACACTTGCCACAGCTGGAATTTTCCATAGATATGCATACTGTTGATGTTACCATTGTTATTATGTTCCCATTTTACAGACAAGGAAATTGATGCCCAGGCTGGTTAAATAATTTGCCCAGTGTCACCCAGTCAATGAGCTGGGGTTCCAACACAGGCCATCTGACTCCAGAGTCCCTGCCTCTAACCTGCAGATGTGGGGCCTGCACCCCAGAGATGCTGACACAGGAGCTGTGGGTGAGGCCCAGGAATCTGCACCTTCGAGGAGCTTCCCAGTGGAGGCTGATGCAGGGGTTTGGGAACCAGCACAACAGGGACGCAGAGGTGAGTGAAGCTGAGCTGCTGCCCTGGAGGAGCGTGCAGGCTGGAGGGGAGACATCTGCCCGTAAGGACCTCCAGGGTGAGGCTGCACGAGGCACCAGCTTTGGAGCCGGGAGGTCTGGGTTCGAACCTCGGCTCTGCCTCTCTCCCGCTGTGTGACTTGGGCACATCCCTTGACCTCCCAGCCTCAGTTTCCTCATCTGCAAAATGGGGACAGTGTGGGTTTGCTGTGAGGGACGGATGGGCTACCCCACGTGAAGAAATGGCTCAGGGGGATCCTGCAGAACAGCGAGTCTCCCGCCCACTGAACGGCGCCACAGACTCGACGTTTCTCCTATAAGTGGATGGTCAGCTTCCGAGAGAAGGGAAGGGGATGCCCTTGTCCCCGGACTCTGAATCACAGCCTGGAGGAAAGCTGCCTGCTGGGGGGCCATGTCAGAGGAGCGCTGGGTCCCGGGGCCTCCGTGGGGCCCGGCTCCTGGCAGGGATGCAGTGAGCCTGGAACTGATGCCTGTGGAAGTGAAACCCCAACACCTCCCAGGGTCTCGCAGTGCTGCTAAGCCCCGGTGCCTCTTCTTCCCCTGCGGTCACGTGGCCTGCTCCCTGCCCTTTTACCTCTGACCCGGGAGGGAGGTTGGGGTGACTGTGACTGCTGGAGGCAGGTGAGGAAAGGAAGGCTGGAGTCCTTAAGTGACCTCCCAGGGTCACTCAGCAAGTCGGTGCCGGGGGGCTCCTGGCTCCTTCCGGGCTCCCCACCATCACCGGGAGACCCTCATCTCTGAGCCGCATCCCTGAGTGGCCAAGACTTGCAGTGACCGGCCGCAATTCCCGTCGGCATCTGCCCCCGGGAGCTCGGGGCTCTCCCATCTCCACTGTCTCACTTAGCATCGGGGCCGCCTTGATGAGGAGATTTCCTTTTGGGAGAGATACAGACCCTGTCTAGAGAGAAGGCACAGTTTCCGTCCTCTCCCTGTGTCACCTGTCACAGTGGATTCCCCTTTCAATGGGGTCTTTCTTCTCATTTTTGAATAAAATCTCAGAACCTGCAACATGAGAGGCCAGCTGGAAAGACCGTATTTTGAGCTGATGCCCTTCCTCAGCGCCCTCCTGTCCCCCCGACCCCAGTGGGTCTATTTCCCTCACAACAGCCGCTCCCACCAAGGGAAGGGTCACCAAGGGCCAGGCCCGCGCTGGCCACCGTCCAGGAGGTGCCACGTCACAGTCTCATGGCAGCCCTGTGAGGGGCATTGGGCCCACTTACAGACGCAGACCCCGAGGCTCACAATCCAGACTGCTGCCATGGGGCAGAGCCCAGATTTGAACTCCCATCTGCCTGACTCTAACCTCCCTCCAACCTCCTCCAGGAGCCTACAAGTAAGTGACGAGGTGAGGATGGGGACAAATACGGCCGTGGAGTCTCTGGGGATGTGGGGATAGTGATGATGATGATGACGAGGTGGTGAGGAAGGTGAGGGGGCTGTGCAAGGAGGTTCTGGGAAGGGGCCGCCCAGCACGACTACATTCCCAGCCCCCTCGCATCTGGGTAGGGCCACGTGACTGGATCTCACGAGAGTGTTGGGAGAAGTGATGCGAGCGTCCCTTTCAGCGAGGTGACTGACAAGCAGCTGTGCCTTCTCCACGCTCTCTGCCCCGCCAGCTGGAAGCAGGGCGATCTGAGGGCTTCAGGGGAGGCAGAGCCACAAGATGGAAGGAGCCTGGGCCCAAATCACGATGTGGAGGAAAGCCGTCCACTGGCATCTCAGAGGGACTGATGCCTGAGCTGAATCTGGAAGGAGACATTAGGAGGTGACCAGGAAGAAGACGGGAAAATATGCTAGGCAGACAGCATGATGCGTCATGGAACCTCAAAGGGCTCAGTGGCGGTGCAGTGATCCCTGTCTCAGGAGAGAGACAAGAGCTGAGTGTGGAGAGGGGAGTGGACGCTGAATCTGAAGTGGTCCTTGAGCCAGGTCTCGGAGTTTGTGAATTACCCTTAGAGCACTGGTGGCTATTAAAAGGGTTTTAACCATACAGTCAGATTTCGTATTAAAACGAGCCCTCTGGCCCTGGAGAGGGAGAGGCTGGAGTCAGGGGAGCGGCTGGCCCTGCTCACCAGAAGCGAGGGCGGCAATGGGACCAGAGCAGAGGGGAGGGGCGAGTTTTAGGGGGATTCAGGGAGAATAGGCCTTCACGATGGATGTCAAAGCAGAGGGAGGAGGGGAGGCGAACCCCGGGTTTCAGGCATGGGGGTCTGGGCGGTGGTGAGTGGCGGGCCACCACTGAGATGGGGACACAACCTGGGGACACAGGTCCAGAAGGGAAGGGGAGGCACCCCTGTGGGGCACACGAGTCCTTTATGAGCCCCACGACGGCAGGCCTGGGTCTGTCTTGTTCACCGTGCTCCTGAGGGTGCAGCAGAGCGCGGGGCTCACTCGGTGTTTGCTGGAGGAAAGAAGGGAGGGCGGGTTGCAGCCTCAGGGAGCAGCCCCCAGGCCATTCTCACTGAGGGCAGCTGCTGAGGGGCCGTCTCGTTGGGAGGGGGCAGTGGCGTATGGGCACCTGGGCAGCGCTGTGGGGTGGGGCGGTTCAGGAGCGTCTGCCTCCTGCCATCCTCCCTCCCCCCGGGTTCATGGCGCAGGTCAGTGCTATAGCTGAGTGTGTGCGGAAGCTGCGAATCTGGCTCTGATCACCAGCCAGCCCCTAGATGGTGAGGGCGGAGATGATGGGATGGGAGCCATTGGCGACTTTTGATCTGAGGGGATGGGATAGAGACAGCTGAGCCCAGCAATGAGGGCAGTTGTGCGTCTCCCTTAAGATGGAGGAAACAGATGTTATTGGCCAACGGCCCTTATGGCTGCCCGAGGGTCTGGGCTGCCAGGAGTTCCTGGGACAGAATTCCTGGTGGACAGTCAGGAGGAAGGATGACAGCCCGCTGGTCTCCACACCCGCCCCCCTGCAACCAGGCCCTGTTCCCCTCCCCACTTCCCTCCAGGAAGCAGGAGATGGATGACTTACATGTTAGTTTCCATCTGCCAGAAGTGAGCGGGATGAGCCGGAAACAAATGCAAACCCAGAGGCACCCGCAGAGCCAAGTCATCAGTCATCCGTGAGCCCCGCCCCGTATCCACCACCTGGTTGGCCAGCACAGGCCAGGTGGCCGAGGGAATTTTACTGAGCATTTTGCATGGGTTTCACCTGTCCCCCCCAACCCCCGACCCACCCTGCACAGTCAGGCCCTCCCTGGCTCCTGCCTGGACACTGCCCCTAGACCTGCCCCAACACAGCCTCTGAGCCTGTTTCTAAAGCGCAGCTCTGATGCTGTCACTCCCTGCTACCTTTGACAGCTCCTCGCTTCCTACTGGAGGAAGCCACTCAGCTCCGCAGCCCAGGACCAGGCCTCGGCCAGCAGGAGGGTGGGGCGGTGCAGTGGTTAAGACTCAAATTCTGGAACGAGAGTCCAAATCAGGTCTCTGTCACCTACAACTACTTGTGTGACCCTGGGCATGTTACTTAACCTCTCTGAGCCCGCCTCCCATCCCTGCCTGCCCCCGCCTTGGATGGACCCTTCAGATGAGCCCGTTTGTTTCCTTTAAGCTCAACCAGAATGAGCTTTTCTGTCCCTTGAAACCACACAGGCCGAGTCTCCTGTGCAGCGTCCTCGTCCCTGACCTGCACCCCTACCCCAGCACCATTCCCATCTCCATGCCGTGTTCTTGTTGTCTCTGCCTGGAATGCCCCTCTCCCAAGTTCGTGTTCTGTCCCAATGCTGCTCGTCCTTCAGCGCCCCAGTGAGCTCGTGGACCTTAAGTCTTAGATCAGGGTTTCTCAAGTTCAGCACTATTAACAGTTTGAGTCAGATAATTCTTTTTTGGGGGACGGGCTGTCCCATGTATTGTGGGACGTTTTGCAGCATCCCTGATGTCTATTTCCTAGATTCAAATAGCACCCCTGAGTCGTGACAGCTGGAAATATCTGCAGAAATTGCCAAATGTCCCCTGCAGGGCAAAACCGCCCCCTGGTTGAGAACCACTGACAAAAGGGCAAAAAGGGGCTTTGGGTCAGAGATACGAGTTTTGTTCCTGCTCCACCCCTTCCTTGCTTGTGACCACAGTCTCGTTTCTGGACTGCTTGCAAGCCTCGGTTTGTTCCCGAGGCGTGTGCGGGTGGTAACACGGCCTCACGGGCTCTTCAGCGGGTGACACTGATCACTCACGACAAGAGGTCTGGTGCGCGGTAGGTACTGAGTGCTGCCTGGGCCCTTTGCCTCCAGGAGGGCAGGCAGGAAGCCCAGGGAGCTGTCACTCAGCAGCCTGGCTCTGGGAAAGAGAAATAGAAAAGATACGAATTCCAAAGCGTAAATGTCAGGGGTCTGGGAAGACTTGTGAAAATAAACATTGCAAGGAGGGGAAGAAAGGAAGGTGGAGAGAAAGGAGGGGTGGAGGCGGAGGTCTAATGTTGAAAAAGTGGGATATTGCACATAAAAGTCCGATTTTCTTTCCTCTTAGAAAATCGGGAGGTCTGACCACACTGGGTGTGGCCTGGACAGTCGCTGGGGCTGGGCAGCTTCTGCCCCCAGGCAGGCCTCATGTAAGCTCTCTGCTTGGACTCCGTCCCCACCGCTCCTGACCCCTCAGCTCTGAGGCTGAGGGCCAGCACCGTGTTCGCCCTGCTGTGTTCTTGTCACCTGAACACGTCACTCCCTGACCTTGCGAGGATTGCAGGTGGCCACTCTGGGCCAGAGGATCAGCCCTGAGATTCTCTGACTGTCTCAGCTCAAATGTCGCCTCTTCCGAGAAGCCTTCCTTGACCACCTGAGACTGCACACACCCTCCACTCTTCCACCCATTGCTCCACCAGTGGATGGGCTGGCTGCCCCTGGGCCAGGCTTTGCAGGAGCACAGGGGCTGGTGGAGGACTGTCCCCACACTCGTGTTGGAGAGGGATTCATTCCCAGTCAAAGACCAGACACATGGCACGGGACGCAGGCTGCTGCTCCCTGCCTCACTGCAGGCTGGCCTCTCAAGAAAGCCGACACTGATACGCGGTCACTGAGCCCACACTGCGCTCTCCTTTGGCCCAAGAATGCCCCCCGGTCACCTTCACTTGTCCTTTAAACACACCCTAGGACAGGTCCAGCACACAGTAGTTCCTTTCCCATCACTTGATCATCATGGCAGCTGAGGAAGTGGGGTCAGGAGGCCTGGCTCTGGCTCTGGCTCTGTTCCGATGGTCAGTCTGTCTGTCTGTCTGTCTCTCCCCTTCCTCATCCCTCTCCACACAGGCACAGCAGCCTTTTCTACGCGCTCCGTCATTAATCCTCCCCAAGGTCCTACCAAGCTGGCTCCTGGATTAGCCCCACTTCCCGGGGAGGGACCGAGGTTCCAGGAAGCTCAGAGCCTCCTGTCAGACACTGTGGCTGGGAGGTGGTGGGGCTGGGATTGGACCCCAGGCCTGCCCGACTCCCAAGGCCTTGTGGTCTCACACAACACAACCCCCATGTGACCTGGGGCAAGACGCAGACACAAGACAGCATGAAAAAAAAGGGAGGGAGGAGGAAAAGGTTGGAAGAGAAGTGAGAGGAGGAGAGAGACTTGTCTCCAAATTGCGGTGGGACCTTGAGAAAACCACTTCTCCTTTTTGGGCCTCAGTTTCCTCTCTGAAAAATGGGGGGAAGGCGGGGTGGACTGGACAGTTCTAAGCAGCGCCACTCTAGACCCCTCCCATCCCAGAAAACGGCACCCTCCCCACTGTCTGCCTGCAGCTCAGCCGGAGGTCAACTACCTCCCATCCAGACCAGAGCAGCAGAGTTCTCGCAGTACCGCGCTCAGGGCGCTGTGCGATAAGCGAGGCGGGTGTCTTCCGAGCATTCTTGGGGGTACCTGCTCTGTGTCGGGACTTCCGGCCTGCGGAACAGAGTGTAGACAGCAGAGACTTCTTGAAAGCTCCAGGGACCCTTAACGCTGTGAACACGCCAGGCTGGAGGACACTGGCCCTGAGTCATCTGCACCACTGCGGTCTCTCTGAGCCCCCCACGCAGTCTGGGCCGGTCCCTGGGGCCCACCCACAGCAGCTCCTTGAAGTCCTTCCTCAGCACCCCTCCTGCCCACAGTCCCCCCAACCTGGCCCTATGTGACCTGGCTCCCAGGGCCCTCGTCACCCCTGTTCCCTCCTCTGGATTCCCCGATGACAGTGGAATTCCCAGGTCCCTGTCACCCTGCAAGCAGAAAGCCGTTCTTGCTCCCAGCCGGGCCCCCCACTCGCCTGCAGCTGAGGCCCACACTTGCTCTTCCTGAGATCTGGGTCCCTGGGGGAATGCAGGTCCCAGCCCCGGCTTCTGCCCTTAGAGCCCTCGGGAGACATCTGGGCGTTGGGAGCCTGTGGAGGATGGCCCGGGTGTGGATCAGCGAGAGGCTGCGGGCAGACAGTGGGCTCCAGGGAGACGGGGGCCACACGGAACTGGGAGGGCTGACTACCTGTCGTCCTCCATCCACCTTCCAATTACGTCCTCACATGCTCGAAGGATGCTCACCAGCCAGAACTGGGACATTAGCCTTGGAGGGGCCATGGAAGCGAGGGAACCCCCTGTTTATTGAACCTCGGGTCTGAGCTGGGCACCACACCAGGGCTTTGCATGAGATACTCCATTTCATTGTTTCATTAGCTCACTTTGAGCAAGGCACTGCCCTTCTCTGGGCCTCAGTTTCCCCCTCTGCGCAGTGGGTGGTGACGCCACTGCCTCCCCGGGGGGTTTTAAGGATGCAGCGAGGACACGGGTGTGAGGGTGGGTGCAGCCCCACCCTCGGGGGGCTCTGCGCTGACGGGCAGCAGTCCGTCCAGAGCTGCTGGTCGGTTCTCCCTCCACCCTCCACCACTGCAGTGACACTTGCAGCCATTTCCCGGGACGCTGCTGAGCCGTCGCCCGTTTAAGCCATTTTTTTGACATTAACAAATCTCCAGGGCCTTTATTTTATGCCATAAAGAATGTCACCAACTGATGAGGACATTTAAACTTAGCGACAAAATTTAGAGTAAATGAATGTTGACAATCGTGTGTCAGTCTTTGTACAAGAACATCGCAATGTCTCTTTTCTCTTTAATTACTTTATCGAGGTCACACTGGTTATAACATTGCGTACATTTCACATGTACTTCGTTGTATTTTGGCTTCTGTGTAGACTGCATCGTGTTCACACCAATAGCCAGGTTTCCATCCATCACCCTACACATGAGCCCCTTTATCCCTTTCGCCCTCCCTGCCCTTCCCCTCTGGTCCCCACCAATCTGTTCTCCTTGGCTGTGTGTGTGTTTGTCTTCCACACATGAGTGGAGTCACACGGTATTTGTCTTTCTCTGCCTAAGCCTGTTGGCAGCATTTTACCGTTTTGCCCTCACAGCCCACGGGCCGAGATCGAGGTCCCGAGCGCCCGTCTGAAACGCAGACCCTCCTGTCCCCGCTGAGTGAGGTGCATCGGCTGCCCCTCTGCTCCGACGGCAAAGCCCCAACCCTGAGCGCGGCGCCCAAGGCCCTGCGAGGCCGGCCCCACCCGCCCCTCCGGCTGCACCCGCCCCGGCCCAGGGTGGACACTCAGGTCAGTGTCGCCAAGGCCACCCCGTCTGCAGATACAGAGCCGGATTCAACCAGGCAGGCTCGGCCGGCCCCACGGGCTGTCCAGAGACTCCGCCTCTGGGCGGTCCGTGCCCGCCGTGGGTCTTGTCACCGCGGGGAAGGCCGCTCGGCCCCTGTGTCCGTGTCTGGCGGGCTCGTGGTGACAGCCGCTCCGCCCGCCCCGCAGGCTCTGCTGGGCCGTCTGTTCCCCCCGACCTCCCCCGGCTTCCGACGTCCATCCACGTGGGAAGGAGTGCGGGCTGGGTGCCGGGTTGTGGTGGCCTGGCGGCCGAGGTCGCCGGAGCCTCGGAAGGGGACGAGGGACTCGTGACGCCGGGGTTTGGGTCCAGCCTGAGGCCCGTGGACACCCCCGGGCCCTCATTAAAGAGCTCATGGGGCTGGTTTTGGAGGAGCAGGACAGACCAGCTTATGACCCTCGTCTGACCTTAGGGGAGTCTTTAGAAGCGTCTAGACTGGCACACAGAGATCAATGAGAGGCCTCCGCCATGGTTCAGGGGCAGACGAGAGCAGGGCAGCCTCAGTGGTGATGGCAGGAAGTGGGTGGACACCAGTGGCCTCAGGGGGACTGAGAGGACTTGGTGCCGTGAAGGGCCGGGCGTTGGTTATGGTCAGAGGGCACGGGCACTGTGGGAAGGCTGGAAATGCTGTCTGAGTGCTCTGCGGGCCACCAGCGGGGATGACAGACATATCCCTGAAGGCTACTCTGCAGGGGAGGAGTCACACGATGTGGGGAGCACTTCATGGGTCTGGGGACCACAGGTGACAATGGTGGTGATGTGAGTGGAAGTGATGCAAAATACAAACACCTGTGAGGTGTTCATGATGAGCCAGGCATTGTCCTCAGTGTTTCACACGGATGTGTGTAATACTCCTCACAACGGCCCTGTGAGGGACATGCTGTTGTCACCTCATTTCACTGATGAGACACAGAGAGGTTTAGTAACTTGCCCAACATCACACAGCTAGTTAGTGGCAAAACTGGGGCTTGAACTCAGGGAGTAGTTCCTGAAGCTATGCTCTTAATTGTTATTCTAGGAAGCAACTATGATGTTACTGCCCTCAAGGACCTGCAAGGCCATAAAATACAGTAAAACCCATGGGCAAATTGGATGACGGGAGATAATCATTTTTGGCTGTAGGAATCAGAGAAGGCTTTTTTGTGTAGGAAGCATTTTCACTTAGTCCTAAAATGTGGGGAATTCTTGAGGAGGCAAAACTGTAACTCATCAGTCAAGGTTGTCATTTCACACCACACAAACTCACTCTGGTCAGTTTAGCAGAAAAGCTGTCAGAGAACTTTCCTTCCAAAGTGTGGGCGGGCGTGCCTCTGATTGGAGGAACCGAGCGTTACATGATGACATCCAAGCTGCAAAGGAGATTGGGAAGGAAAGCCTCTGGGGTGTTTAGGGTCTGTCTCTTAAAACAGGGACTTCCATAAGCACAGTAAGGGGTTTCTCTTGTTGGGCGACCACCAACAATGGTAGCCGCCGTCTCCACGTTGTAAGGGAGGACATTTGAGCAAAAGGTCACAAATGCACCGCTGCAGGAGGAGAAGCTCCAGGCTCATTGGAGGAGCCCCTCTGTGTGACTGGAGCAGAAAGACAAGAACACAAGGTTCTCTCTTAACCAAAACACGCCTCATAGCTCCCTTGGGGTTATTAGAAAAGAGAAGGAGGCTGGGGCTAGGCGGGTGGATTCAATGTGTTCATTAAAAAATAGTCAAAAAAAGTTGGGAGCAAAGATATATCTATGAGGTTCCTTGTCCTTGAAACACCCTAAGTCAGTTTCTTGCCCTCATCTCCTCCTGCTGAACCATGGTGTGGACTAAAGTGGACCTAGGACCTGCTGAAATGCAGTGGCCTCTCCAGCCCCCAGAAAGGGTCCTGCCTTCTCCGCGTCTGCCACCACTTGGAAACTGCTTTCTGCAAAACTAAGCAAGAGGGAGTCCAGTCTGTGTGGCTCCACTCCCAGATGGCCAAAAAGGAATGTGAGAATTCTCCAGGCTTGTCCTTGAAAGGTTCAGAAAAAGAGAACCCGATTCCTGAAGAGGCAGGAAGCAGTGGCTTAGGAAAAGCAAAGAGAAAGTAGGTTTTAGCTTTTTGGAATGTAAAAAAAAATATTTACATTCTTAAAAACAAAGGACAAACAGGATATTGAGTCACCTTAAAGTTTCTCTTCAAGCTAAGAGAAGCAAGCCAAAGTTTTTTTTAAAACTTCTAGTAAATTTCTTATTACAAGCTATACCCCAAATTTCAAAGATCAGTGAACATCTTATTTTTACCCATTTCAGTCCTTCAAAAGGATCAGTTCCCATTCAGAATGTAGGGGCTCCCTTATTAACCATGAACTTCCTGTCATTCTTATTTCACTTTCACTGTCAACCTTCTATAGTCTTTTTTTCTTTTATAAAGCAGTTTCCACTTTTGTTTATTCTAGCTTAAATTCACCAACCCCCTTCCTCAAAAAAAAAAAAAAAAACCCCAAAACAAAACCAAAAGCACAACAACAACCCTCCAACCCCCAACCCAAGCTAACAACTACTAGGTTAACCTCCATGGATATAACCAATGTAGAAAAGTGGGAAAAATACAAAAAGCTTATCCCTTTGAAACAACCAAAACTAACACTCCAGTGGATTTTCTTTCTTCTCTATAAATCTCAAAGAATAAAAACAAAAGATGAGGATCAAACTCTACACACAGAGTTCAGTGTGCAGTCTTTTAAAGAAACTACTTAAATCGTGTTTGAAAAAAAGATTTTAATGCCAGGAAATCGCTCATGCTAAACGTTAAGCAAAAAGTCTGGGTACAAAACCTCTACTGTGTGCCGGACACGTACACGCATTGCGTAAAAACATACCAAATGTCAGTAGCGATTTTCTCTGGGTATAAACCTCTTGTCATACCTTGTACTCCCAAACTTTTGACAACAAACACGCATCACTTTTCAGGATCAGGAGAAAAATAATGGCACTTGGAAGAGAGACAATGGGAACCTTAGATTTCTCAGTAATGGAGTGCGGGCGCCCTAAACAACTTATGAATGTTTTGTTTCAAACGCAAAGTATTGGGCGAGTGCGCGCGGGCGGGCGCGTCCCTGCGGGGCGGGCGGTTGGGCGCGGGTTGAGCGCCACGTCACGGCATTGTGACGCTCGCTGCTTTATAAGGCGCTTGCAGGCGATCCCAGTTGTTACTTCGCCTGCCGCCACCTGGAGCTCACGGTGCTCCAGCTTTGTCCAGCATAGACAAAGCGGACATGGGAAGAGGGATGCTGATCAGGCTCCAGCTGGGGCTGCTGCTTCTGGCGGTGTTCCTGCTCCAGGAGGTTTATTCGCAGGCAGCCACCACCTCCCCCGCCACCCTCAGAGCCTCACAGGATGCGCTGCAGTCTTCCGTGTGTGTTCTCGTGGTGTCGCTCTCCCTCCTTTTCCATCTGTACTGTTGAGGGACTCAGGCCGAGAAACGTTTTCACTTTCCCAACTCATCTTTTAAAACCCCAACCAAATGGCTTCTGGATGTCCCGCGTGGTAAGGAAAACAACAGATCCTCATCGAATCTAGTAATCCCGCTCCATATTTTATCGACACAGACGATATTGAGAACATCACATTTGACTGGTTTGAAGAGCATCTGAAGAATTTGACTCCATGTTAAATCTGCCGGCGTTTTATGGACCAGGCCGAAGGGCCAGCTAACAGCCAAAATGAGTGAACGATCTGAGGTCATGAATCGGGGGCTTAAGGAATATGGACTCTTAAAACTCTACCTTGAAAATAAGAATCAGTTTCACCTTGATCTAGAGAGAAAGGATGAGATGTGGAATGGAGATGTTTCATTTTGATTCACCAAGTCTAAGGCCATTAAAAAATTTGGTAATACCAAAAGCTTCTGTGACTCTCTGTGTGTCCGTTGGAAGGGGCCCCCAGGTCTAACTGTTAGTTAATTAGTACTAATTTAATGCTGGTATACACTAAAGTTTTACATTGTTAAGCTTCTGCTGTTTTCTTGGGAACTGATCTCTTTCCTCTGTGGTTTTGGATTTAATTGCGCTTGACTTTGGGTGTAGTAAGAGAACACATGTTGGAGCGATGATGGATTGGAATCTACTCTAGATCCAAGAATGATGAGTACATCCTGCTTATTACGTTCTTATGAAGGCAGATGGTAGGTGCTTTCCCATCGTGCATTGCAATCCAACAAGAGTGCCAGATTCATTTAGCTACCATGCTTAACCCAGTTCCAAAGACTGGAAGTGCATTGACCCCAACTCATCTTAAAATGCTGCTCTTTCTGGACAGATAGACGGGGCCCTGCTTTCTCTGAGCCATGCCCATGAACCTTGTCCCCTGTGGACATAGGTTGTGGTCTTTTCCTTTCTTAAGAGAGATGAGACTTACTCCAAACACCATCTCTAGTCACAGGGTTTGACCTGCAGTGTTTGTTCAGCTGAGCAAAGGCCTGGCTGGGAGTCCAGAGGGGCTCCGGAGCAGGCACTGGGCTGTAATTCCTTTGGCCAGGTGGGCTTCCCCGGTCTCAGTTACAGGGGCAGCCAAGCAGCCCAGAGTTCCCCCTAAACCCCAAAACAAAATTGTGGGCTTTTTCTGCCAGTTCAAGAAGCTGTAAAAAATGCCGCTCGCAGCCTTCAGTGTCCATAGCATCAAACCCACCGTCTTTCAATAAGGCTTTTGTGGGGGCTCTGCTAAGTCCAGGCATTGGGGAGCACCTTCACACTTCTTATCTCACTTCTTCTCAGAGGAATGAGTGGTGGAATTTCAGGCCCTGGGCTCAGGCTGATGGAGATTGGCGAGTGGCGTGGTGAAGACCATAGGCTTAGGAGCTCTGCAGACCTGGGTTCAAGTTCTGCCTCCACTAAGTATCAGGAGATGACCTCGGGACATCCTCTTCCCACCTGGTTGGACTGTTGTGAAGATTAAATGAGATTCTACGTGTTAAGTGCTTATCACATCCGACACAAAGTGGGGCCCAGATAAGTCGGTGAATTTGAATTGTTCCTTAGCTTCTCTCATACTTCTCTCTGAAGTTATCAGCCCCATAAAAAGACCCCTGAGGCTCCGTGCCAGCCTTATACACCCCAGGGACCACCACGCCTCTGGGGACAGTGGAGTCTGGGCCAGGGAAGGCAGGAAGGAGCACTTACGGAGAGTTGACCACCTGCGTGACGTTAGGTGAAGCGTTTCCAAGCAAGTTCTCTCCTAGTCATCACAGTGCAGGGGGCTGCCCTTACCCCAGTTTGCAGATAAGGAAGCGGAGGCTTAGGTCAAGGGACCTCGTCAAGGTCACGAAACTGATAAGAGCCAGTGTCAAGACTGAAGTCCAGGTCTCTCTGGCACCAAAGGGCATAAGCACCTGACGTTTCCATGGGAGCTTGGAAACAACTGGAAGAATTAGCCAGGAACAGGGCCTGTGTGCTAGGGTCGGGCACTTGCTGGAAGCCAAGGCAGGTGGGAAGCAGGTGGGGGAGAATAAACCGTCAGCAGCCGGCCAGGCAGCCTGGGCTCCAGCACCCGGGACTCTCGGGCTGTTTGTGTAATTTGTGCCAGCCACGGGGCGCGTATCTCAGCTCTGCTGCCGTGGAAACTTGACCAGGTTACCTAGCTCTGCTGTGCCTGTTTCCTCATCTGTAAGGTGGAGAGAGTGATAATCTCTCTGTCTTATTGTTGACATGCACATTAAGTTAGAGCCGTAGGCACTGTGCCTGGCACAAGGCAAGTGCAGAATAGGCGTCATGGATACAGCGGAGGGCAGCAGTTGGTGGCCCGAGCGTGGCTTTGCCCTGCAGTGGGAGCCCCGAGACAGAGGCAGCTGCCCTGTGGCGACACAGCGCATCGCACAGAAGCCCAGACTCTTGCCTTTCATGTTTTACTCTTTAAGGAGAAAGCTGTTAGTCAAATGTTCTGGTCACACTCCCATCTGAATAATGACCACACTTCTCTCCCTGTGGAAGTTTCAGCAAGATAGTAACCGCGTGGGTTCTGCTGTAGCGTTACAGGCAGTCGAGCAGAGGGAAGAGCCTGGCTCTGTCTAGACGGACCTAGGTTCAAGTTCAGGCTCCATATGGGACTAAGAATTTCCCCACCACCCTCTGAGCCCCTTCTTTGTACCAGGCCTGGCATTGGCAGGTGCTGTTGTCCTTGTGTATGGATGGGGAAACTGAGGCACAGAGCAATGAGCCAACCTTCCCGTTGACATCCTGCAGTGAAGTGGTGGAGCAGGGCTCAGGCTTTAGCTGGGTGACCCAGAAGTCTCAGACGCTTCCACAGCAGGCTTTGGCTGAACCACCTGATTGCTCTAAACCTCACTTTCCTCGTCTGTAAAATGGGGGTTCGCTCTGGAGCAGATTTTTGGGGAGCAGGCACAGAGCCGGGCTTTGGGAATTATAATCCCTGCTCCACATGGTTTGTGGGGGGGTTTAAGAACGTGAATCGTAAGAACTTAAGTTCCCGGCTCGGAGACAAAAATACAGCAGCTCCTCGAAAAATGGTGTCCTCTTCCCTTTCTGGTTCTATAACTTTTAATTTTTTTCCTGTTAGGACCTGTTATCGCCTATGGTTTCCCCCCTTAGAGTAAAAGTAGTTTAAGATTCTCTGTGAAAGATGCTAGTTTTTAAAGATAATTTAGATTTTATCTTCCGCTCTTCCTGCTGGAAAGTTGAAATATGCAAGATGTCTGAGACTCATTTTTCTTTTATCTGTCCTTTGTGCACGCGATTCCCTCTAGGTGGTCGACAGGCGTGTGATGGCTCCCATCTCAGTCACATGTCACATCTTAAGAATTAGCCACGTCCCTGCCTGGCAGTCTGGCCCTATCTCCCTGTTTATGCTTCTTTGCTTTATGTGCTGATAATACACTTTAAATTTTTTTTTTATTTTTCAGTACACTGATCATAAAATTTACCGTCTTGACCATTTTTACATGTACAGTTTGACAGTATTAAATACATGCACGTTGTTGTGCAGCCATCACCACCATCCACCCCCATAACTCTTTTCATCTTGTAAAATTGAAACTCTACACCCATTAAATAGTAACACCCCATTGTCCCCTCCCCCGCAGCTCTTGGCAACCACCATTCTATTTTCTGTCTCTGTGATTGTGATCATATAAGTGGAATCATACAGTATTTGTCTTTCGTGACTGGCTTATTGTACTTAGCATAACATCCTCCAGATTCATCCATGTTCTATGGTACTGTAGAACTTCTTTTCTTTTTCAGGCTGAATAATATTCCACTGGACGTATAGCCCACATTCTGCTTATCCGTTCACCTGTCGATGGACACTTGGGTTGCCTCCACCCTTTGGTTATTGTGAATAATACTGCTGCGGACATGGGTGTACAAATAACTCTTCACGACCCTGCGTTCAGTTCTTTTGAATATATATACCAAGAAGTAGAATTGCTGGACCATGTGGTAATTCTATGTTTAATTTTTTGAGGAATTGCCATACTGTTTTCCGCAGCAGCTGCACCATTTTACATTCCCACCAAGAGTGCACGAGGGTTCCAGCTTCTCCACATGCTCACCAGCGCTTGTTCTGTGTTTCTTTTTTTGATAGTAGCTATCCTAATGCGTGTGCGGTGATGTCTCACTGTAGTTTTGATTTGCTTTTCCCTAATGATTAGTGATATTGAGCATCTTTTCATGTGCTTATTGGCTATTCCTATATCCTCTTTGGAGAAAAGTCCATTCAAGTCCTTTTCCCATTTTGGAGTTGGGTTGTTTTGTTGTTGTTGTTGTTGCATTTTAGGAGTTCTCTACACAATCTGGATATTGATCCCTTATCAGATATATGATTTGCAAATACTTCCTCCCATTCTGTAGGTTGTCTTTTTCCTCTGTGCATGGTGGTTTTTGATACACAAAATTTTTAAATTTTCATGAAGTCCAATCTATGTATTTTTTTTCTTTTGTTGTCTGTACCTTTGGTATCGCATCCAAGAAATCGTTGCTAAGTCTGATCTTGTGATGCTTTTGTCCTATGTTGTCTTCAAGAGTCTTATTGTTTTAGGTCTTACATTTAGGTCTTTGATCCATTTTGAGCTAATTTTTGTGTAGGGTGTTAGGTAGGGTCCAACTTCACTCTTTCACATGTGGATATCCAGTTTTCCCAGCACCGTTTGTTGAAAAGACTGTCCTTTCCCCATCGAGTGGTCTTGACACCCTTGTCAAAAATCATTTGACCATATATGCAAGGGTTTATTCTGGGCTCTCTATTACATTTCATTGATGTCTATCTGTCTTTATGCCAGTACCACACTGTTTTGATTACTGTAGATTTATAGTAGGTTTTGAAATCAGGAAGTACTGAGACCCCCAGTTTTGCCCTTTTTTTCAAGATTGTTTTGGCTATTTGAGGTCTCTTGAGAGTCCATGTGAAGTTTAGGATGGATTTTTCTATTTTTACAAAAAATGTCATTGGGATTTTGATAGGGATTGCATTGAATCTGTAGATTGCTTTGGGTGGTATGGACATTCTAACAATATTGTCTTCCAATCCATGAACATGGGATGTCTTTCTTTAATTTATTTCAGCAATGTTTTGTAGTTTCTGGTGTATAAATGTTTTGCCTCCTCGGGTACACTTATTCCTAAGTATCTTGTTCTTTTTGATGCAAGTGTAAATGTGATTGTTTTCTTAATTTCCCTTTCAGATAGTTCACTGTTAGTGTACAGAAACACAACTGATTTTTTTGCCTGTTGATTCTGTATCCTGCAACTCTGCTGAATACATTTGTTAGTTCTAACAGATTTTTCTGTAAAATCTTTAGGGTTTTCTACATATAAGATCATATCATCTGCAGAGATAATTATATTTCTTCTTTTCCAATTTGGATGCCTTTTATTTCTCTTTCTTGCCTAAATGTTCTGGTTATGACTTCCAGTAATATGTTAAATAGGTGTGGTGAAATGGGCATTCTTGCTTTGTTCCTGGTCTTAGAGGAAACACTTTTAGTCTTTCACCATTGAATATGATGTTTGCTGTGGATTTTTTCATATAAGGCTTTTATTATGTTGAGATAGTTTCCTTCTATTCCTAGTTTGCTGAGTGTTTTTATCATGAAAGCTTGTTGAATTTTGTCAAATGCTTTTTCTGCATCAACTGAAATGATCATGTGTTTTTTCCTTCATTTTGTTGATGTGACATATTACATTGATTTTTGTATGTTGAGCTATTCTTGCATTCTGGAACAAATCTCACTTGGTCATGGTGTATAATCCTTTTAAAATGCTGTTACATTTGGTTTGGCAGTATTTTGTTGAGGATTTTTGCATCAGTGTTCATAAGGGGTATTGGTCTGTAGTTTTCTCTTGTGCTGTCTTTGTCTTGCTTTGATATCAGGGTAATGCTGGCCTCATAGAGTGAGTTTAGAAACGCTCCCTCCTCTTCAATTTTTTGGAAAAGTTTGAGAAATATTGGTATTAGTTCTTTAAATATTTGGTAGAATTCACCAGTAAAGCAGGTCCAAGGCTTTTCTTTCTTGGGAGATTTTTGATTAGTGATTCAATCTTCTTACTAATTGTATGTATATTCAGATATATTTCTTTGTGATTTAGTCTTAGTAAGTTTTGTGTTCCTAAGAATTTGTCCATTTCATTTGGATTATGAGTTTGTTGGTATACAGTTGCTGATAGTACTCTCTTATAATCTTTATAAAAAAGATTATATTCCTGTAGAATTGGTGGTAATGTCCTCATTTTCATTTCTGATTTTAGTAATCGAGTCTTCTCTCTTTTTTCTTAGCCCATCTAGCTAAAGGTTTTCAATTTTTTCTAAGAACTAACTTTTTGTTTCATCAATTTTCTCTGTTGTTTTTCTATTCTCTATTTTATCTCTAATATTTGTTATTTCCTTCCTTCTGCTGGCTTTGGATTTAGTTTGTTCTTCTTTTTCTAGTTCCTTATGTTATAAAGTTAGGCTGTTGATTTGAGATCTTTCTTATTTTTTAATGTAAGCATTTATAGCTATAAATTTTCCCCTTAGCACTGCTTTTGTGCATCCCATAAGTTTTGGTATGTTGTGTTTTCTTTTCTTTTCTTTTTTTGCAGGGGAAGCTCTGCCCTAAGGTAACATCTGTTGCCAATTTTCCTCCTTTTCTCTTCTCTCTCCCCACCACCAAGCCCCAGTCCATAGTTTTATATACTTGTGGGTCCTTCTGGTTCTTCCATGTGAGCCGCCACCACAGCATGGATACTGACAGACGAGTGGTGTGGTTCTGCACCTGGGAACCAAACCCAGGCTGCTGAAGAGGAGTGCGCAGAACTTTAACCACTAGGCCATCGGGGTAGGCTCTTGTGTTTTCATTTTTATTAGTCTCTAAGTATTTTCTAATTTCCCTTGTGATTTCATCTTCAATACATTGATTGTTTAAGAATATGTTGTTTAATTTCCACAATTTTGTGAATTTTCCAGTTTTCCTTTTGTTATTGATTTCTAACATCCCATTGTGGTCAGAAAAGATACTTTGTATGATATCTCTCTTTTAAAATCTATTAAGACTTAATTTGTGCCCTAACTTACGGCCTATCCTGGAAAATGTCCCATGTGCACTTGAGAAGATGGTATATTCTGCTGTTGCTCGTAGAGTGTTGTGTGTGTGTCTGTTAGATCTAGTTGGTTTATTGTGTAGTTTAAGTCCTCTTTTTCTTTATTTATATTTTGTCTGGTTCTATCCATTATCGTGAGTGGAGTATTGAAGTCTCCAACTGTTATTACTGTACAACTGTCTCCTTTAAATTCTGTCAGTTTTTGCTTCCTATTTTTGATGGTCTATTGTTAGGTGCATAATTGTTTGTATTTGTTGTATCTTCTTGCTGCATTGAACTTTTATTGACATATAATGTCCTTCTTTGTCTCTTATAAACTTATTTGATTAAAAGTGTATTTTGTCTGATATTATTTTGGCCACCTCTGCTCTCTTTTGGTTATTATTTTCATGGAATATCTTTTTCCATCCTTTCACTTTCAATCTGTTGTGTCTTTGAATCTCAAGTGAGTCTCTTATAGACGGCATATAGTTTGATCATACGTTTTTATCCATTCTATCTGTGTCTTTTGATCAGAGGGTTTAATCTATTCACATTTAGAGTAATTACTGGTAAGGAAGGACTTACTTCTGTCATTGTGCTATTTGTTTTCTACATGCCCTATAGCTTTTTTTGTCCATTATTTTTTGAATTCCTATCTTCATTTGTGTTTAGTTTTTTTTTCAGTGAAATATTTAAATTCCTTTTTTGTTTCCATTTGCGTATATTCTATACTATTTTCTTTGTGGTTATAATGGGGATTACATTTAACATCCTATAGTTATAACACTCTAATTGGAATTTATATAAAGTTAATTAAAAAATATACAAAAACTCTGCTCTTTTTGCTCTTACCCCATCCCTTTGGGTTGTTGATGTCACAAAATCACGTCTTTATACATTGTGTACCCAAAACCATAAACTAAGAATTTTAAAAAATGCATTGGTCTCTTAAATCGTGTAGAAAACAACAAGTGCAATTCTAAACCATTGTTACAATAATACTAGCTTTTATCGTCAACCATGTGGGTACCTTTGTTGAGATCTCTATTTCTCCATATGGCTTTGAGTTACTGTCCAGCGTTCTCACATGTCACCTTATATGACTCCCCTGAGCAGTTTGTGCAGAGCAGGTCTAGTGGTCATGAACTCCTTCAGCTTTTGTTTATCTGGGAATGTCTTAATTTCTCCTCACTCTTGAAGGACAGTTTCACAGGATACAGGATTCTTGGTTGAAAGTTTTTCTTTTAGCACTTTGAATATATCAGCCCACTGTCCTCTGACCTCCAGGTCTCTGATGAGAAATCTGCTGATGATCTTATTGGGGGTACCCTGCATGTGACAATTCATGTCTCTTGTGCAGCTTTCAGGATTCTCCATCTTCATCTTGTGAAAATTTGATTATAGTGTGAGTCAGGCTGGGTTATTTGAGTTCACCTTACTCGGAGTGTGTTGAGCTTCTTGAATGTTTATATGAATATCTTTAATCAGATTTGGGAAGTTTTCAGTCGTTATTCTTCAAATATTCTCTACTCTTGTCTCACTTCTCCTTCTGGGACTCACAATGCCTGTGTTGGTCCGCTTGATGATGTCTCCCAGGTCCCTTAATCTCGTTCACTTTTCATCAATCTTTTTCTCCCTGTTGCTCAGACTCAGTAGTTTCCCTCATCCCGTCTCCAAGTTCACTGATTCTCTCTTCTATCTGCTCCAATCTGCCTTTGAACCTCACTAGTGAATTTTTCATTTTGATTATTGGACTTTTCAGCTCCAGAATTTCTTTTTGGTTTCTTCTTTAGGTTTTCTATCTCTTTATTGATATTTCCATTTTGTGAACACATCATTTTCTTGATTTTCTCCACATCTTCTTTTAGTTCTTTGGGCATCTTTAAGACAGCTATTTTATTTTATTTATTTTTTTTTGTGAGGAAGATTCGCCCTGTGATAACATCTGTTGCCTGTCTTCCTCTTTTTGCTGAGGAAGATTGTCGCCGAGCTACCATCTGTGCCCATCTTCCTCTACTTTACGTAGGATGCTGCCACAGCATGGCTTGACAAGTGGTGCCAGGTCTGACCCCAGATCCAAACCTGCAAATCCCGGGCTGCCGAAGCGGAGCATGTGAACTTAACCACTATGCAATCAGGCTGGCCCAAGACAGTTATTTTAAAGCCTTTGTCTAGTAGATCTGCCATCATCTTTCTCAGGGACAGTTTCTATCCATTCATCTTTTTCCTTTGAGTGGCCCATACTTTCCTGTTTTCCATTGTGCCTTGTGATTGTTTGTTGAATAATGGACATTTGAATCTAATGATGTGGTAACTCTGGAGGTCAGATTCCCCTCCTTCCCCAGAGTTTGCCTTCTTTTGTTGTTGTTTTCTTAATTGTTGTAGTCTGTCTCTGTGCAGAGGATCAGCCCGACATATAAACTTAAGGCCTTTTTTGGACACTCACAGTCACTTTCTAATTTTTCCCATATGTGTAGTTGTTTTTGAATGTCCTAGCCTTTGATGACTGGCTCCTGAAAAGGGAAAGAGCAAACGGTGAAAGGGGAAAG
This sequence comes from Equus caballus, assembly GCF_041296265.1. Lineage (NCBI taxonomy): Eukaryota > Metazoa > Chordata > Mammalia > Perissodactyla > Equidae > Equus > Equus caballus. The sequence goes on from NC_091685.1 coordinate 25,894,193, forward strand.
AGGTACTGGCCCTTTAAGTCCCCTGGGTTTCACTCCGGCCAGGAGGGGAGGAACTTGTAACAACGGAGAGGGAGGTGCCAAGCGATGGCTGCTCCCCTCTTTGTCTGCAGCTCTGGGATGAGAAGCAGCAATAAGCAATCAGAGCAGAGATCCTCCTATTTGGAGGATGGGATCCTCTTTGCCCACCCTGGCTCTCACAAGCTGTGTGCAGGCTGCGCCAGGAATAATTTCACAGCTGGCTGCCAATGGCTGGGTGTGGGGGGTGGGGAGCTGCCACTGTGCCAGGAGCTGAAACTGACCAAAGTTAACCGCAATTTACCCTCCAACTCCTCCCCTGGAAGTCGCAAGCCTTCAGCAGACTTCAGAGTTCCAAAGGGGTTACATCAGACAGATTCCTGATGCCACCTGCTCCACGATCTTCCCAGAATCCTCTGATAAGGTGTTTTCAACACAAAGATAGACTAGTGGTTTACACTCTTCAGTCCCTGTATTTTCTGGGAAAATGAATCTTCCCGAGAGGCAACTCCGGCTTCATCATGGGCAGGTGGGGGTGGAGTCGCTGGGTAGAGGCAGTGTGGGGTGGCCTTGCTGCTTCACAGGCAGCTGCAGCTCGGGGTTTAGAAGAGCCCAGATTCTGGATCCGGAATGCCTGAGTTTGAAATCCCCTTGCTCCCTGTGAGACTGAGGGTAATTTAACCCCTCTGTACCTTGTTTCATCATCTGTAAAGTGGAGATAACCATCATAGACCCACCTCATTTGGTTATGAGGAAAATGCTAAGTGCTCCATAAATATCTGCTGTTACTGTGTGTTACTGTGCATTTTTGGGTAATTCACTTAACCTCTCTGAACCTCAGTGCACATGATGAAATAGAGGATAAGGACACCCCCTTCCCCCGACCTCATGGGGCTGCTGTGTTGGGAGGGGACGTGAAATCCTGCATGTGAAGCACCCCACCCAAGGCTCAGTCCAGGTATACAGCTGGCAAAAAAGAAACCAAAGATGACCCCTGAGAGGAGAGCCCCTCAGCCTTCCAGGGCCCAAGGAACTGGCTGGAGGAGAGGTATTTATTTGCAAGAGAGGTACTTGGTTATTCCAGACAGGCTGTGAGGGGGGAAGAGAGAAACCACAGACCTCCCCATCCCCCCAACTCACACACACTACATTGACTCCAGGGGCCACTGGCACTGCAGGCATATGGACTAATTGGCCCTGAGGGGACCTTCAGGGTGATCTGTGGTGCATGTGCAGTTGGTTCTGAACCTGCTCTGCTGGCACATTGATCATAGGGATTAATGGCGCCCATAAAGCGGCAACTGGCATGGTTGGCCTCCAGCTGGGGCAGGGAGAAGCTGTCCATGCAGGAGCACCAATGCCACTTGAAGGGAAGACGGTGATCAGCTTGATGTGCTCCATGCCTGCATTTCCAGTAAGGGAGGCAGGTCACCCTTTGTTCCCAAGTGGGAGTCACAGCCAGAAGAGAGGGCAGAGGTACTGTGTGGGGTTTCTGAGTCTCCAGCCAGACGGGTTATGTGTTGAGGCATGAAACAGAGGAGTCACAGCTGATTCACTGTCAGGGTTCAAATCTCGGTTCCACCACCTATGAGCTATGTAACCTCATATTCCCACATTCCCACTCCCTGTGCCTCAGTTTCCTCCTCTGTAAAATGGGGTTATGGAGAGTTCCTGCCTCATGAGATGGTGGTGAAGATTAAATGGGTTATGCGAGAAGAGTTTAGAACTGGGCCTACCTGTGGCCGGCACCACGTGGGTATTTGATATTGTCGCTAATGTCACTACCAGGGAAGATGGAAGAAACAGCAGGACAGCAGGAGGCAAGAGTCCTGAGTCGGAGTTCTGGCCACCACTTTCTCTACGCGAGAGCGGACTCTCTCTGAGGCAGAGCATTCGGAGACAGCTCCCAACCCTCTCCCAGGGACACTAGCATTTCAAAAGGGCTCAGTGCTGAATTTCACAGTGAAATTTCAGGCGTCACAGCAGAGGGAGTGAGAGTCATTTTGGAGGGTGTGAATCTTCACTTTCCTCAAATTCTATGAGCTGGGAAGGGCACGCGGACACAGGGATTCTGGAGCTCCCATCCCGCGGTTCCTTCCGTCTCGGTCTCAGTGATTCCCTTACCTTTCCAGGAGGCACGAGGTGGCAGGCGCTGCCCTGGAAACTGGAGTCATGTGCTCTGGTCTGGGCTCCTCCGCCAGCCCCTGGGTGACCTGGAGCAAGCTAGGCAGCCTTTCTGGGCTTCAGTTCCCCCATCTGTAAAGTGGGAGATGCCTCCCAGCTACATCGGCATATTATCAAAATTCTGCCAGATGAAAAATTACGTGGCAGGCACAGCTAAACAGGAGTGCCTATCTTGGTTTGGCTTCCCCAGAAGATGATCTTGAGGTGAAAACCTGAGTGCAAGTACTTTATTTGGGAAGTGACCCAGGAAGTACTTGTAGGAGAGTGAGGAGGTGAGAGACGGAAGGACGAAAGGTCAGTATAGGATGCATTACTGAGCAGGTTAGTGTTGTGGACCATTGGAGCTAAATCCAGCATGGCCGTCACTGAGACTGTGTACACACGCTTTGGGATTGCCCCGCCGAAGGTCAAGTTCACTGAGAGATTTACCCCCGACTTCTGCCCTCACTCATTGGTGGAGCAATGCCTGTGGAGCCACTGAGTCCTGATGCTGCGGCATGCCCTGCCCATAGGCTGAGTCAGTCCCGCAGCCATAGAAAGCCTTTAAGAAGACAGATGCAGGAATGTGTGGCAGGGAGCTGCCCGCACGATCGGTGAAGGTAACCTCTGGGGTCCCCCTGGAGGTGTGAGTGGAGGTCTGACAGTGTCTGCTGCAGTGGACTTGACCTCTGAATTCAATTCCTTTGAAATAGTCTGGACCTTGGATCTGGTGTGTATTGTAAGACCCCAAAATTCAAGGGCTGCCTAGATGTCTTGGAGCTGCACAGGGCCCCGTGAGTTCCCCGGCTCTCCTCACCCATTTAACTCCCCTATCAGCCAGACTGGCCATGCTCCACTTGGTCCTCAGCCTAGTGGGCTTCAGTGCCCTGCCAGCACAGAATTATTCAGATAAACCAATTACGTCCTCCCACCACAGCAAGGGGAGGACACCTCACTCTCTTGTTATTACACAGCCTTCCTCCCACAGTCCCTGCTGTTTCGCTCTGCTCCCAAGTGCAAACCCCATGTGGCCCTGCGTGCAGGCAGCGTTCTCCTCCCCTGCGCTCTGAGTATGTGCGACAAACAAACGGCTGCTGACATCCTCTGTCCAGTGTCGTGTGTTCAGACACCTCGTTCTGTTCAGGGCGGGGGATCCCACCTCATCAACAGGATAATTAGAAAGTGGTCAGAACACTGACTACAATATTTTGAATAAGCAAAAAATGGCAGCGGAGTCCCCACTGGAAACTAGCCCCTTTAAAATGATGTTTACAGCATGAATGTTCCAGCAGTGCAGGGTTCCTGGGGCAGAGTCAGGCAAACGGTTCAGAGATCTAGAGAGCTGCGGACCACGCTGGTTCATGAGCAAGCCCCAACTCTGTGCCGGGCATGCTGCCGCGGCACAGGAAGCAGACACTCCCTCAGCTCGAGAGCCCCACTGTGGGGTCACAGGGCGAGGACGGAGCAGGAGATGAGAATGGAAAGTCTCTGGCCAAGGGTTCTTGTTCGTTTTGTTCAGGGCTGTAACCCCAGCTCCTGGAGCAGTGGTGCCGGGTGCACAGAAGCGGCTCATTGCTTGTGTGGCTGTTTTGGTAGTTTCCGTTGCTGGTGCTATGACAGGTGGAGTCCTGGGTGTTTGCTCTGGGAGCGCAGAGGAACTGGCCAGGCCTTGGGGGGTTTGGGACAACTTCCCAGTAGAGATGGTGTCCACGCTAAGGGCTGAAGGACGAGTGACAGTGAGCCAGGGGGAGGGAGGGGGCCCTGCTCCGGGTGGTGGAAACAGCACATGCATCGGAGGCGGGGAGGTGAGACAGAGCTTGGTGCCTTCCAGGAGCTACAGATGGCTCCGTGTGACTGTGGAGAGGTCAAGGGGGTACCCTGGCCTCCGCTGCTCACGTGCACTCCTGGGACCGTCATTTTAAGCTGTTGAGTTTTTGGGCAACTTTTTTTACAAAGCCTCTTTATGGCAACAGCCAACCGATGCATCCTTGTTGGTGACATGATTTTGAATCACTTCACCAGCCCTGTAATCTTCTTATAAGTTTTCTGCAAGCGAATTATAAAAATATAAAGTAGTAATATTTACAATTCCAATAAATGATATTTTTGAGGTCTTGCTGTGTAACTGGCCCTCTTCTATAAGCTCTGCCTGTATTTTCATAATATACTTAATGGAGCAGGACTGTTATCCCCATTTTACAGATGAAAAAATTGAGGCACAGAAGGGTTAAGTAATTTGCTCCAGGTTACACCGCTAGTAAGCGGCAGAGCCGTGGTTTAAATACGGGCCATCCACAGCCCACCGCTAACCCTGCGTTATATGGTCTCTCCCGACGGCTCTGTAGCACTGGCTGTTTACGACGTGCTTTTCACACACATGTTTGTCTTGGATTTCCCGCAGCTTGTTTTCCCACTAGGCTATGAGCCTCTCAAAGGCAAGATCTGTCTCAGGCCCAGCACAGGGCCTGGCGCATAGTAGGCTCGTGGTGCTGGAACTGACAGGCTCGTGGACCCACCGCCGCCCCAGGCCCATCCCTGGCCCACTGCGCATCGTCAGGGCACCTGGCGCACTGAGTTCCATCAGCACAGAGGAGGACCCCTGCTCCGCAGCCTGCCCAGCGCTGGGCATGGCCTCTGTCGGTTGGGCGAGGCTCTGCTCTGGGAACAGTGGCTTAACAACAGAGGGCAACGTCTCGCTCATGCCACATGCTCCTTGTAAGTCGATCGGGGAGGCTCTGCTCCTTATGGTCACCCAGGGACCGCAGGTGACAGAGCGGCCACCAGCTCACACGTGTGCCGGAGGGAAATGTGAGTTCTTGAGGGTCCCACCCCAGCAATTGAGTGCTGGATCTGGGAACCAGTAACGCTCCTGCTCACAATTCACTGGGCAGCACCAGTCACGGCACTTACCCAGCCAAAGAGGGCCGGGATGCAATTGTGCCATGTGCCCGGAAGGGGGTCAAGTTGGAAATATTTTGGGAACAGCACCAGCGATGACCCACGGCACGAGGAGATATAAAAGAAGGCAGCTCAGCTGCAGCCGTCCCTCTGTGCCTGCCTCCCCCATCCTGGCCTGCTTTCAGCTGCTCACTGTTTCAGTGAGGGGAACGAATTTATCCCCCCGCTGCCCATCTCCCTCTAATCCCAGAGGGCTGGCAAGGTGCAGTGATCCTAAGAGACGGAGGCTCAGAGCCACTGAACGACCTGCCCAAGATCTCAGAGCCTGGAGGTGTCGCAATTGAAACACAGATCTGTCTGGCTCTAAAGCTGGTCCTCCTTTTCCTTGACTGTGGTACCCCTCAAAACTACGAGAAAACCCACCAGAATGGTGGAGGGGTGGGGTGAGAGCCTGGGGGCAGACAGGCAGTGCCACAGACCAGTGTGAGCCCGAGGGGTCTCAACAGGGACTGTGTCCTGACAGGTGGACAGATGCTGAGAGGCCAGAGGGAGGGGCCCGCAGGTACCCAGGCAGAGTGAGAAGGCTCCTGGGATGGAGCAGCTGGAGAAGATGTCCTGGCAGGGTGGATGTGGCAGGAAGAGGAGAGCAGGAGGAGGAGGAGGAGGACGTGCTGTGGGAGAGAGAGTGGGCTCAGCCCGATGGAGAGGGGGCTGATGCTCTGAGGGTCAGAGTGGGCTGCTCAGAAGCAAAGGAACGTAGGAACCCCAGGGCTGAGTGGGTTTGTGAAACTACAGCTTCTGATCCTGTAGGTCTGGGGTGGGACCCGAGTCCGCAGTTCTAGCAAGTTCCCAGGTGATGCCCATGATGCTGGTCCAGGGACCACACTTTGAGGAGCAAGAAGGGAGATTCGAGACATCAGATAGACCTGGACTTGAAACCCAGTCCTGCCGCCTCTTACCCGTTTGGCAATTTGCTTAGCTCACTGGACCTGCGTCCCCACATCTGGGGGACGGGAATCACCCTGAGAGGCGGTTCTGAGGACGGAATGAGATGAAATGTGGGATGCACAAGGTTCGTGTGGGGTATGCAGTGGGTGACCAGCATAAATCGTGTCTAACAGTGACAATAACGGTCTCCAGACGGGGAGCCGTTCCTCTGTGCCAGGCCCCGTGAAAGTCACTTTGCATGAATTCAATCAGCAAACCTCAGAGCAATCCTCCGATGAGGATCCGTTGTTCTGTTATTTTACAGATGAGGAAAGTGGAGCCAGATAGCTTGACACCAGAGGCCACTCAGCCGCTCAGTAGCTGGGTGGATACGTCTTGCTTCTCCTTAGGGGATGAAGACCCGGAGGCTCCCTTGCTGGTCACTGAGGAGTGTTCAGGCCACAGGGCCTTCCAGCACCCCCGTCCCACCCTGAACGCTGGCAGATCTGCAGCCTGCCTTCAGATAGCTCCACTTCCCTGAGAGGGAACCACTTCATTACAAAAGGCTCCTCTTCACACACACACACACACACACACACGCACGCACACAAACCCAGGGAGGCCAGTGAAACTCACTCGGTTTCAGCATCACTTTGGAAATCGATGCACTGTGATTGCGAATCCAGCGCCTGTCGGCAGCTGCCTACCTTTGGCTGGATCTTTGCAGGCTTCTCCCCAGGCTCCTCCGCCCCGGGGGACCGGCAGAGCGATTCCAGAGCATCATTGATCTTTAACTAACATGTCCCCATGACGTACAAATCTGCTGTTACTCAGAGAGCCATCTGCCGTGGCGGCACAGAAAACGTGCTACCAGGAGAGCAAGAGCCGTCCGTCATTTCCTTAAAAAGTCCGCCCTCGTGCACCATGCCCACCCCCACCCCACGCACACCTTGATTCTGGGCTCACAGCACAGTTCTGGAAAGCTGGTGCTCTCTACTGTCTCAACTGTGCACAGAGCGGTGGGGGACAGCTGTCAATAGGGTGTCAGAGATACTTCCAGTTACGTGCATGCACCCCGTTCCCAGGGCCCCGGGCCTCTCCCAGGGAGTCAGCGCCTGTTTCCTGCAGGAGGGGAGTTCATGGGAGGTGACGCCGTGCCTCCGTTCTGGGCGCTCCATCTAGTGCCCAGTGTAAGTGGCTGAGGCGGCAGCAGGGGAGGGCCTGGGCCCCCCGAGAGTGGAAACACTGTTCTTGGATAGCAGTGTTGATACTGGGACCCCCACAGGAGCTGAGCCTGCAGTCAGTGGTGGCCAAACCCCACCCAAAGCCTCATCCAGGTGGGTCAGGTGGTGTCCCTGTTGGACCTACTCTGTCCCAGAGGGTGCTGGGTTCTGAAAGGGACAGCACCCTCCCTCAGGCCAGTATAATCCAGTAGGATGTCTTTAGTGCCCCCTGGACAGGGAGGGTGGTGACATTCGAAGCAGCAGTCAGCCAGTCCCCGGTACCCTGCCCCTGACCCAGGGCTCTCCACACAGGGGGACGTCTCTGTGAACAGGGGGTTGTGTAAAGCACGTTGGTGTCCTCCAGCCTGCTTCTTGTGTGCCAGTGCTCTAGACTCTTGCCAGAAGGGACCTTAGATACAACTTGTTGGTTTGTATATACACACGATACAAGATTTTAAATACAGTTTAATATTATTGTTAAGGAGCATCTCCCTTTTTCTCAAATGGGATCTGACATGGATCCCCAGATCCAAAACTAACAGCCGCACAGCTTCTCAGGTTGAACTGGGAGGACCCAACCTGGCCCGTTCCCCTCTTCCCCTTGCTGTGGCTCCTTGGGCATCTCAAGGCCAAAGCTGGTGCCTCAGTGAAAAGCTCTGGCCTCTGGAACATGTTTTAAAGTCTTTACCCTGGAGGTTAAAGTCTGCTCTTTGCCAGCCTCCCATCTCCCACCCCTCCTCTGTCCCCCAGGTGAATGACTTCCTCCTCAGCACTTTGTTCTCACTTCTCTCCTCTTTCATACACTTTCTTACATCCTTACCATGAGCCTACACTGCATGATGAGGTACTCAAGGAGAGTCATAGTATCTTATTCATTTCTTCTTTTTTAGTGGTGAGGAAGACTGTCACTGAGCTAACATCTGTGCCAACTGTCCTCTATTCTGTATGTAGGACGCTGCCACAGCGTGGCTTGATGAGCAGTGTGTAGGTTTGACCCTGGGATCCGAACCTGCAAACTCCAGGCCGCCAAAGCAGAGTCCGTGAACATAAACACTACGCCACCAGGCTGGCCCGTATTCATTTCTTATACCCGCTGCCTAATATGTTCCTGGGCCATTGTAGGTACTCTGCAGATATCTGCAGAATGAATGACGGGAAGAGGAGGGAGGAGCTCATTGCTTCTCATGAGCAATGGGATTGATGCGACAATGAGCACAGCCAGTTGAGGGCAGTGCTCAAATGTGAAGGCAACCTTGCATTTCTGAGAAAATCCCACCAGGATATGATGTCTTTTTTACATATTTCTGAATTTGATTTGCTAATTTTTTTAAAAGGATTTTTGCATCAACTTTTATGGGAAACACTAGTCCATAGTTTACTTTTCATAAAATGTCTTTGGTTTTGTTATGAAGGTAACACCGCCTTCAAAGAAGGAGTTGAGGATTTCTTGAAAGAATCTGTGTTAAGATTGCTATTGTTTCTTATCTAAATGGTGGTGAGAATTCACCAGTGAATCAATCTGGGCCTGGAGTTTCCTTTGTGAGAAGGTTTTAATTAGAAATTCAGTTTATTTACTAGATACAGGATTATTAAGATTTTTCTATTTCTTCTTGTGTTAGTTTTGGTGATTTGTGTCTTAAAAAGAACTTGACCATTTCGTCTAAGTTGTCAAATTTGTTGGCATATCATTATTAACAATATTCTCTTATCATCCTTATAATTGTGATAAGTGTCTAGTAATGCCCCTTATTTCATTCTTGAAACTTCTGAGACTTCTTTCCTTTTTTCTTGATCAGTCTAGCTGAAAGTTTATCAATTTTATTAGTCTTCTCAAAGAACCAGTTTTTGGTTTCATTAGTTTTTCTCCATTATTGTCTGTTATCAGAAAATGATTTCCACTCTATTTATTATTTCTGTCCTCCTCATTTTGGATTTAATGTACTTTTTTTTTCTTTTAGCTTTTGAAGTGAAAATGTAGGTCCTTAATTTTATTCCTTTCTTCTTTTCTAAGTAGTTAAAGGTATGAATTTCCCTCTGAGTAGTGTTTGATTACTTACAAAATTTACAAGTTTTGATATGTTGTATTTTTATTGTTCACTTCAAAATATTAAATATTATTCACTTCAAAATATTAAAAGAATTTTACTCGTGACTTCTTCTTTGACCCATGGATTTTTTTAAGTGTGGGTTGTTCCATTTCCAAATGCTTAGGAATTATACAGATATCTGTTTTGATTTCTTGTTAATTAATTTGTGGTCAAAGTTCATACACTGTAGAATTTTAATCCTTTTAAAAAATGTTTCGAGATTTGTTTTGCGGCTCAGCGTCCGGGCCGTCTGGGTGTACGTTCCATGTGCGCTTGAAAGAATGTGCATTCTCTGGTCGATGGGCAAAGTGTTCTGTAAATATCGATTAGGTCAAGATGGTGCTGTTCGAGTCGTCACTATTCTTACTGATTTGATTGTGGGCTTCTCTATTCTTCTTCTGGTTTTCTCAGTTCTTGCTCCACGTATTTTGAAGCTCTGCCATTTGGTGATTTGACGCTTACACGTTTAGACACGTTACATAGTGTTGATGAATTGGCCCTTTTATCACGAATCCTGATCTCTTTTAATATCCTGGCCTGAAGTCCCCTTTGCTGACATTGATGGAACCGCTCCAGCTTTCTTATGGTTGGTGTTTACACGGTATATCTTTTCCCATTCTGTTCTTTGAACTAATCTGTGTCTTTAGCATATAAAGGGAGTGTTTCTTATAGACAGCAGAGTTAAGTCTCTATTTTTTATCCAGTCTGACAAGCTCTGCTTTGCAATTGGAGTGTTTGAACTATTTGCGTTTGATAGAATCAATAATACGGTTAGATTTAAGTCTAACGAGTACGTCTATCAAGTGCTATTTATTTCATTAGTTTTTGTTCCATTTTTCCCCTTTACCTGCCACTTTTTGAACAGAGTGTGCATTTTTTTACTATTCTATCTTCTCTGCTATCTTGTTAGTTATACTCCTGCTTTGATTTATCTTTTAGAGCTGCCTCCACGGTTTATGATATGCAACTTTGACATAGCACGGTCCATCTTCAGATAGTATTATACCACATCTCTTGTAGTGTAAGAACCTTACAACAGTATGCAGTCATGCGCTGCATAACGATGTTTCAGTCAATGATGGACCGTGGGTACAAGGGTGGTCCCCTAAGATTACTACCATAGAGCCCAGGTGTGTAGTAGGCTATACCACCCAGGTTTGTGTAAGTACACTCTGTGATGTTCACACAATGGCAAAATCACCGAACCATGCATTTGTCAGAACATATCCCGTCGTTAAGTGACCGTGACTTTTTTCCGCTTATCTCATCCTTTGTGCTGTTGCTTTCATACCTTTTACTTCCACGTGTTATAGATCCTGCAATGTATTGTCATTACTTTGGCTTTAAAGGGTTACCTTTTAAAGAAATTTTAAAAACAACAAGTATCTTGTATATTTATTCATATATTTACCATTTCCAGTGTTCTTCATTCATTTAATGATCTAGTGAGGTAAATCTTAGTTTTAGGATCTTAGATCTAGGTAAATCTTAGTTTTCACTTGCTACCATTTTCCTTCCTCAGCCATGTCCAGTCACTAATGAGCCCATCAAAAGCATCCTTCATTTTGTTTCAGTGTTTTTGATCTCTAATACTTCTTTTTGGTCCTTTCTTAGGATTTCCATCTCTCTGCTTACATTGCCCTTCTGTTCTTGCAAGCTGTCTTCTTTACCCATTAGAGCCCTTGGCATATAAGTCATAGTTGTTTTAAATTCCTGGTCTGATGATTCCAACATCCCTGCCGTGTCTGGTTCTGATGCTTGTTCTGTCTCTTCACATTGTGCTCTTGCCTTTTAGTATGCCTTGTAGTTTTTCCTTGATAGTCTGACAGGATGCACTGGTAAAAGGAACTGCTGTAAATAGGGCTTTAGTGATGTGGTGGGGAGGTGTGGGGAGGGGAAGGGTTCTACATCTCGGTCTTTTAGGAGCCTGTGCTTCTGGACTGTGAATTTCTCAGGAGTTTCTCAGTTTTTTTCTCCCCACTCAGGTGGGACAGGATGGCTAGAGGGGGCTGGAGTTGGGTATTTCCCTTCCCCCAGGTCGGTTAGGCTCTGATCACACCCCAGCAGGTTAGGCTCTGGTTAACTAGTTTCTCCAGAGGGCAGGCCCTGTTAGGAACAGGGCGCTCTGCCATATTTCAGAATGGTTCATTTTCTGCTCCCCCTGCCAGAGGCTAAGGGGATTTTTCTCCAATATTCACCGTGAGAACCTAGTGGAGCTCCTGGAGGGAAAACTCACAAAGTGTGGGAGGTCGCCTGTGACGGGGCTCCCCTGGAGATTTTAATTCTCTGCGTCATCCACATGGAGCATCCAGTAATTCATCAACTGCAGCCCAGGGTCTCCTATCCTGAAGGTTTCCACTCGTGAGCCTGCTCCCGTAGCTGTGACGACCTGTACTCGCCCGTCTGTCTCTCCAGTCTTGGGGCCATGGTTTGCCCTGTGTTCTCACCTCTGTTATGGATCCAAGAAGAGTTGTTGATTTTTCAGTCTGTTCAGCTCTTTACCTGTAGATAGGATGGAGTGGGGACTTGCATGCTCCTTACATGCAGAACCCGAAGTCCCACCGTTTTCTTTCAACCTGAAGCACTTTTGTTAATATTTCCTGTACCACAGGTCTGATAGTAAAAACTTCTTAAGCTTTTGTTTGTCTGAACAAGTTTTTTATTTTGCCTTCATGTTTGAAGGATATTTTCCCTGGAGATAGAATTCTAATTTGACGTTTTATTTTCTTTTGGTGTTGCAAAGATGTCACGCTAAGTTTGCTTGTTTATTTATTTATTTTTGGCAAGCATAGTTTCCGACACAAAGTCTGTAGTCATTCTTCTCTTAGTTCCCTGTATATAATGTATCTTACTGCTCTGCTTAAAATTTTTCTCTATCACTGTTTCTTCAGCAATTTATTTGTAGTGTATTTTAGTATAGTTTCTTTTATCCTGTTTGGGGCTTGTAAAGATTCTTGGATCTGTGCATTTATAATTTTCATAAAATTTGGACAAAATTCAGCCATTCAAAGTTTTTTTCTACACTCCTCTCCCCTTTTTAGAGCTCCAGTTTCGCATATGGTAGACCTCTCGATATTGTCCCACAGGTTATTGATGCTCTGTTCCTTTTTCTTCCTTAGTCTTCTTCCATGGGTGCTTCAGATTGGATGGTTTTTATTGCTATGTTTCATGTATACTCAACTTTTCTTCTGTAGTGTCTATTCTGTTGCTATTCCCATCTAGTGAATTGTTCATTTTGCTTCCATTTGGTTCTTTTCAATGTTTCATTTTTCTCTACATTATATACATGTTTCACTTAAAGGTTATGAGTAATATATATAAGTATATATATTATTAATATATATTAATATATAAGTATATATATTATTCATAACCTGTAAGTATATATATATAATTTTAATTTTTCCTTTTTCCCCTCTTAGTTTTTTCAGTGTTTTTCTTTCCCTTAGCTGGGAGAACCAACTCTCTCTTTATATAGTTATTATATCAATATTGTATAGCTATTTTAAATCCTAGTTATTTAAAAAACAGTTCTTTTAAAATCCTAGCCTGCTCATTCCATTGTGTCTAATATTCCTTGGTTGGTTTCTATTCTACTTTTTCTCCCGGTTTTGGGTCACATTTTTGTGTTTCTTGGTGTGTCTGGTAACTTAGGATTGTATGCTAGGCATTTCGAATGATTCATTTTTGAGTTTCTGGATTTTGTTGTGTAACTGCAAGGAGTATTGAAGTTGTTTTGGCAAGTAGTTACCTGAAAATCAGCTGGATCCACTTGGGCTCATTTTGTAGCTTTGTTATGATGGGGGCGGAGCAGCCTTTACTCCAGGGCTCATTCAGCCTCGTTTCTAAGGCATTATCCTTAAAAGGCTTTACCTATTACCCCAGATGTTCCTTGAGGTCCCTCCATCCCAGACGGTCAGATTCAAGTTGCACAGCCCTCTGAGCTCTGAGATTTGTGCTCTTTGGTTATTCCCTGCCTGGCCATGTGGACTTTCACCCTATACTTGCACAGCTTAGTATTCAGCCACAGACCCAAGGGGTCCTCTGTGCAGGCTTCTGGAGTCCTTTCTCCATGTAGCTCCCTCTTTTCTGTGGCTCTCCCTGAAGATTCTAGTCAGCTCTGTCTCCCCAAACTCAACTCAGTGAAACTGCCCCTTTCTACTTCTGTTACCCTTCCCTAGTGTGCTTATAGGGCTCACCTCCTTTGTTTCCCTTCTCTCAGCGATCACAGTTCTTCAATGTCTGCTGTCCAGTGTTTGGAATAACTGTTTCATGTATATTTTCTATTTTTAAATTTCTTTATAGAGGCAATGGTGGGGCATGTACAATAACTATTACTCCATCAGGACTGAAGCAAAAGTCAAAAGTGTGGGTTTTAGCATCTAACACACTTGAGTTTATATTCTGACTATCTGCCAGTTACTTGCTCTGTGACCTTGAGCATGTGACTCAGCCTCCCTGAACCTGTATTTTCTCATATACGAAATGGTTAACATAGTCTTTGCCTCTCAGACTTATTGTAGAGATGAAATGACATCACGTATGTAAAGTTCATCACACAGTGCCTGGCACATAGTAGGTGTTCAGTAAATGAAAAGTATTATTATGAATAATACCCAGCGCAACATGCTACCTTAGCTAAAATCCCCATAACGAAGATCCTGGAAGATTGGCATCTCTCTGCAGCCCTAATTGGCCTTTCAAGTGATGAGTTGTACTTTTAAATATTTAAGCAGCCTTGGCTGCTCTGCATTAAAAGTTAATAGGTTTCTATTGAGCTCCTGTCAGCTGATTTTAACATCCTGCTGCTGACACATTCAAAAGTGGCGTCTTCTCAGGGGGTTCCCAGGGTCCTGTGGGGGATTTCCAAGGTGTTGCCACAGAGGAGCTGTCACTGGAACCTCATTCCCAGGCATGAAGGGTCTCCCCATTCTGCCCATCAGGCCCCTCCCTTTAATTTTCCAGGAAATCAGAGCCTTTCACTGGTCACTCACTTCAGATCCGGGTTAACGTGGGAACTGGATATCTGGGAGGCAGGCCCTGGAGGGTGCACAATCCCAGAGTCAGGAGCTCCCAGGGTGCCTTTGAGGAGTGGGAAGTGGGAGCAGGAGGGCAGGAATGACGAGGGAGAAGTGAAGTGAGGTGAAAGCTCCAGTAGGTCTGTTTACTTCCATTTGCTCCACGTTATCTTTAAATGGGATAAAAATATCCCCCTAATCCTCTTTATCTCAGTTCAGTGCTTCTAGAGGAGAGATGCTTGACATTTAAGGTGGTAGGAAAAAGAAAAAACCACAAATATGAGAAATACCTGACATTCAGTGGAAGCCACAGAATGGAGAAATTTCAGGGAATTCACATTAGGAGCCTCCTTAATGTCTCAAAAAATGAAACCAGATGAAGAGGGAAGGTGAGACCAACCCCCCGCCCTCCTGCTGGGAAGTGTTTTCAAGATCCCTGACACGCATCCCTGTTCAGATAAGAAGGAGCAGGCAGGAGTTTTGCCTTTGTGTCCTCACGCCTGGCGTCCCCTGTTAAGCACAAGGACCGCCACATCCCCTTATAAGCTATTTTGCTATTTCAGCCCTGCTGGCTCGTCCCTTTGTCATCCATTGCCTGCTTGCAAAACAGATCCTTTTAAGCTGAAGGAATGTGCCTCCTCCCAGCCCCCTGCCTTCTCCATCTGCATGTCAATTTTCTATAAATAGTGAGAGGCTGTTCTGAATGAGCGATGCAGGGTGGTGCAAGGCTGGAGTTGAGCAGGTGCTCAGGGCATCACGTCAGCCTGAGGCTGAACACGGGATGGGGGTGGGGCGGGGTGGGGGGTGCTGACTGCGTTGGGATCTGGGAGCAAGGTCTTTGGTCCCGCCCCCCAGAGAGACAAGATTCTCGGTGCTTTGAAATGCTGTCTCAGAGCAAGAGGCAAGCCATGCCTGCAACGTCTGCATCAGTGAACCGGGGGCAGGCATCTATTGGTTGGTGGAGAAATACCACGCCTTGTTTGTGTCAAAAGAATAGGTCTGTGGAAATTAAGAAAAGAAACCTTAACCGGATTGCAATTGGGAAGCCTGTAGGGGGAGCTCTCACAATCTATCACACATGGTCAATTACACCAAACAGGAAGAGCCACATCTTACATCTTGGACAGGAAGTAAAACTCCTTTACTATTGAAGGAAGATTTCTTTCCCCACCTGGCAGCAGCTCAGCCAATGAGAAATGCCACAGCCCAGCCAATGAGAAACACTGCAGCTCAGCCAATGAGAAACGCCACAGCCCAGCCAATGAGGAACACTGCAGCTCAGCCAATGAGAAACACCACAGCCCAGCCAATGAGAAACATTGCAGCTCAGCCAATGAGAAATGCCACAGCCCAGCCAATGAGAAATGCCACAGCCCAGCCAATGAGAAACACTTCAGCTCAGCCAATGAGAAATGCCACAGCCCAGCCAATGAGAAACACTGCAGCTCAGCCAATGAGAAACGCCACAGCTCAGCCAATGAGAAACACCACAGCTCACCCAATGAGAAGCCGTTTGCTGCCCTTCGCTGTTACTTTCCCCCAATGCACTTTCCTTTGGAACAGACCATGCCCCCTCACTGCTTTTTCTCTGTAAAAGCACTTCCTCTATTTTGTTTTCTGGATTTGCCTATGGTTTGCCATAAAATTGTAATTCTTTTGGCTATCCCCAAATAAACTCGCTTTGAGGCTTTTTAAGTCAGCAAGTCTGTGTTCTTAGAAACACAGTGTCATTCGTTTTAAATGTGTTGTCCCTGGCATCATAATCCTTTTCTTGGGAGACTTTCTTAGAAGCGGATGTATCAAATCAGATGCTTTTGATGCCCAATTCCAGACTGCTTGAGTTCAAAGCTTGGCTCCACCGTCTGTAAGCTATTTCACTCTAGGCAAAATACTTGACCTCCCTGGGCCTCAGTTTCTTCATCTGTAAAATGGGGGTTATAATAGTACCTACCTCCTAAGTTTGTCATGAGGATTTAAAGTGTATAGCATTATTGGTTTTTCTATTGTTATTATTGTAATTAGATGCCTTCAAGGAAAGTTGTGCTGATTTACGTGCCACAAGCAGATAATCAGAGCGCTCCCTGAGTGCTTCAGAAATAACTGTGAACCCAGGAGAGCTGCGTTCCTGTCCTGAGTCTGTTTGTGACGCAGCGTATGATCTAGCATGAGTCTTTCTCCCTCAGTCCGAGTCTCAGTTTTCTCATCTGTTAAAGGAGACCATGGCCCTGTGTGACCACTGAAGCCCTTCCAGGCCAATGAATTTATGAATAGAAATGGCCAGAGAATAACGTGCTCCTTTAAACAGGACAGACATCTCCTTAACCATCTTATTCTTTCAAATAGTCCAGCAAAACTTGTCTCATGGCCAAATTAAAGATTAACTTCATACCTGATTTATGTTAACTTCTGAGGGAGTTGTATGTTCAGCATCTATTTGTTTATTTAATTAGCATATGTTGGAAACCATCATGTGCTGGGCAGTATCCTAGGAGTGGGGATATAGAAATTCATCCATTTATTCTTTCATTCACTTATTCATCCAACCAAGAGGTATCTTGCACCTGCTCTGTGTTAAGCAGTGTTTTAGGGACTAAGAATACAACCATGAAAAACATACAGGCAAGGTTCTTGTGCTGCTGGGACGTTCCAGAGGGCGAGGCAGCTAATAAGTGAGTCAACAATAGCAGGTTGATTTCAGACAGTGATGGTGTGCCTGAAGGAAATAAATGGGGACCATGTGCAAGAAGAGGGTCTGGGACTGTGGTGGGGTGGGGGTGTGGGGGTGGGGGGATACACAAGTTCAACAGGATGAAGTGACATTTGAGCAGAGGTCTGGATGGTGGGAAGGAGCTTGCCACGTGGGGCCTGGGGCAGAGAACACCAGGCAGGGGTCAGTAAATGCTTAATCCAGGAGGTGGGTTTTTAAAGATTTTTGTGCAGGAGAATGAATTGGCTAGCTCTGTAATAGGAGGTGACACAGGAGAGTAAATAAAAGAGTGTGCTGTGGAGCACAGCCTACTGGGGTTGAATAGGTTTTTATCAACTTTGGAAAAGTTTTGATGAATATTTATGCAAGTAATTTTTCTTGGCCATCCTTCTTTTGGGGACCTCTACTGAGGCTGCTTAAGCTGTCTCAGAAAACACTGATGTACTTCCTTCTAGTCTTTGTTCTCTGTGTTTCATTTTGAATAACTTCTACTGCCACGTCTTCAAGTTCACTAGCCTTTTCCTCTGCAGTCGATCCCTTCTAACATACAGTTCATGTTAGACAATGTGTTTCTCTTTTCTAGTAATTTTTTTTGGCATTTAAAAATATCTTCTATGGCATATGTTTTCATCTGCCTTCTTGAACATATAGAATATAATGAGACTATTGTCTTTAATATCCTTCTCTACTATTTCTATCAAGTGTGTCATTTCTGGGTCTGTTTCTAATGGTTGGTTTTTCTCCTCATTGTGGTTTATACGATTCTGCTTCTTTGCACGCTTAGTAATTTTTGATTGGACACTGGACATTGTAAATTTTGCCTTGCTGAGTGCTAGATAGTTTCCTATTCCTTTAAATATTCTTGATCTTTATTCTGGATTGTGGTTAAATTACTTGAAAACAGTTTGATTCTTTGATTTGCTTTTAAGCTTTTTTTTTTATTTACAGCCAATTTCCCTCCACTGGGAGGTAATGTCCTTCTGAGTACTCAGCCTGATGCCCCACGTGTTATGAGGCTGTGCCAGGCTGGTTGGTTGGACAATGAGCTGTTCCAGGCATGGCATTACACCTGTTCCTTTCTATCATTCTCCTCCATCCTCATCCTGTGTCATTTACTCACACACACATGATGACTAGCTAAAACCTCAAGGAGAATCCTCTGCCATTCTGGGGCTCTCTCTCTGTGTAGCTCTCCTCCCTGAGCAGCTTGCTCCTCTCTAGTACTCTTCCCTGTAAATTCGAGCCACCTCGACCTCCCAGAATTCTCAATTGTCTCCTTTACTCAGGGAGACTTCCAGGCTGTGCCTGGGTTTCCTTCCTGTGCTGAGCCTGGACACTCTCTCCAGGCAACAAGCCAGGGACACTAATCATTATATCCTTTGTTTTCCTTCTTCAAGGACTGGTTTCCTGGGCCACCTGTAGTCCAATATCTGAAAACTGTTATATCCTTGCTTTGTCTATTTGTCAGTTTATTTAAGACAGGAGGGTAAATCCAGGCCCTGTTACTCCATTGTGGCTGAAAGTGGAAGTCTGCTGGCTTTATCTCGAAAGTGACGATGGTGATGGGGAGAGTTAGCATTGACTGAGTGCTTCCCCAGGGACTAAAGTGTTTCACAGGCAGAGTCTCCTTCAATTCTCACCACAATTCCTGGAGGCAGCCGGGGGACCGCTGCTGTGTATTTCTCCTGAGGACCATCCTGTTCTTCTTCCGCTATTCAGCATCAGCCTCATTCCTCTTATTGGCCCCTTCCCCACTTTCTGTGTTTTTGGAAGGGCTCATCCCCCAGCCACAGGGTAAGCATGTGACCCACAAGTGACTGCCATCCCAATGACCATAGTGATTGCTGCAGTGGGCGGCACATGGCTCAAGTCCAGCCAATAGGAATTTGTCCCTGGGGTTTGGTAAATGGGTGCTGGGCAGGGAAGGCCTCCCCTTCCCCTGGGATTGCTGGCTGGGACCACGTAAGCCTGGAGCTGTCTTTGCCATGCTTGCTGCCCCACTCCCCATAGAGAACTTGGCAGTGGCCCATCTGCAGTGGGTGAGGATGAGCTGGGCTTCTGTCCCTCATAACTGCAGAATTCCTGGCCCAAAGGGATAGCTACATAATATGCCCATTTTATGGCTAGAGAAACTAATGCCTAGAGCACTTAAGTAACTTGCCCAGTGTCACCTGGGAAATGGCCAAGCTGGGATTCTAACGTAGGTCGGTGTGACTTAAGAGCCCTGTTCTTAACCACTCATTTTCCTGCTTCTCAGCATGTGTGTGTGTGCGCGCACGCGCATGCACGTGCACACATGACTGAAAATGACAGGATCAACTGTTACCTGCAGAGTAGAGGGCAAATAGGAAGGAAATGGCCCAGAACAGGAGACCAGGGAGGGGGCTGGCCTGTCCTCATGTGAGATGACGAGGCTGGAGGAGCAGTGAGGAGCCCTGAGCACTCTCTGTCCCCGGCCCGGAGCCTACCTTCCTGAATTGTTGGAACTGATGGAGAGAAAAGTGGGGAGAAACCCAGGGAGCTGGTTGAGGTCAGCCCAGGGTCCAAGCTGACGAACAGCGGAAGCCGCATCTTTCCCGGGCCTCAGTGCCCTGGGCTGCCTGGCTGTCGGCGGCTCTGCCGTGTTTCCCATGGTTTGTCTCATTTTTAGCCTAGCTGCCTATGCAACAGGATCACTTATATCAAGCATCTTTGCTGTTTGATGCCTCAATCTCTGCAACTGCCGTTTCCTAAGCTGAAGACATGCTATTAACACAGTGGCGACGACCTCTCGTCACTCCTACCACCCTAGGCGACTACTTCTCTGTTTCCACATCCATAGAGCGGGCCTTGTAGTCCTTGTCCTCTTCCTTAATGTTTCAGAGCCTTCCTTGTTCTATGTGCATCTCCGCCTCTCCTGCTCTCTCCCTGCGTTGAGATTTACTGAGGGCATCTGAGTTGCTGTGTGCTGTCCTGTTCCCAGTGAGTCTCTGAACATGTTCCCCTTCCTGCCTGGCCTGCAGGGGAGTTTAATGGAGGAACTTGAGCCCAGGGCATATGGCTAACTTGCTGAGTGACCTTTGATCAGTTATTTCCTCTCTCTGTGCCTCCGTGTTCTCATCTGTGAAATGGTCACAGCTGGAAGTTGGTTATTCTTTAAGGGACCGACATGGTCATTGGTTCTCATCCCAGAGTTGAAGGCGGCCGAACCCCGAACAGTCCAGAGTCCTGTCTCTGCCTGTGGGACACATTCATGAGTGTGGCCTCTGCTACCGTCCCCAACTTTGCCTACACTTTCAGTCTCTGCCTGGGCCAGTGGGCTCCTCAGGGCAGGACTCACACCCGCCGTTGTTGCTCCCCTCACTGCGCACATGGCTTCCTTTGACACACACAGGCTCCCAATGGGACAGTCCCCCAGTCCCACCTGATGGTGCCTTTCAGGACACATGGAGTTCCCAACAGGGGGACCCAGTGTTTCTTCCCAGTCCCTTCCCGACACGCTCACCGTACTCAGTGTTTTCAGCTGCTTGACTTGCCTCAGTAGCGAGCCTGTGTTTCTTCCTCCCTCTCCCGATGGAGGCCTCGTTTCCGGGGACCAAGTGCCTTTCCCACCACTGAGCCTCAGTCAGAGTGACCTGGGCCTTCCTCATGTGTTTTAAGATCGTTGAATCTCGGAGAACGGGAATCCATCTGCTTGTTCTTCCCTCTCAGAGGGCCCTGGGCTGCTTAGGAAAATCACCCACTCTGAACCCTGCCATCCCTCACCTTCATGGTTCAATGGTTTCTCCCACAGACAAAAAAGGACCCAGCAAAAACCAAGTCAAGTTTTAACCTGCTGGGTACACTGCAACATGAATAAATAGGTTTTCTAGTTCAAGATAAGAATTGCAAACATTTGCTGAGTGATTGCCATGAGCCTGTTGCTGTATACAAATGACATCATTCTTTCCTCCCTATAGCACTGTGAGCGAGGTGCCGTGTCAGTCTGCGTCCAGTCAGGAGAGAACCACACAGTAATTTAGATGGGAAGTTTAATATACAAGTCATTACTCCATCAGGAGAGTAATTATAGAGTAGAAAAGAGGACTCTAAAGGATACACTAGGGCTGAAGGGGGGTATCCGGGGAAGGAGATCCTTGGGAAGAGGGCCCCCATTGTAGGGTTGGGCTTCAGACCTCATTGGAGAACGTGTGCTTGCAGCCACTGGAGGGCAGGTCCGTTCACTGGGTTGCCTTCTGCAGCTGCCAGGCAAGCAGGAAAAACCCTGTGGGGCTCAGTAAGCCGAGGTCGGTGGGCAGGCACACAGAGGGCATCGTACGCTGCTGTGAGCATGTGGACTGGACCACATGGTGCCTGTGTCCGAGCGGATGGGGACCCATCCTCATCGGAACAGACACACATTCCGGGTACGGACTATCGATAATTCCCCTTCTGGCCTCATCATCGGTGAACTCGCAGCATGCCTATGCACCATCATGGCGTTCCTCGCAGCACTGCTTCTCATCAAGGAACTCATGTCGCAGCAAGGGAAGTGCAGCCGTCGGCTCGCGTCCACGGAATTAGCTGGTCTGACCACATGCCTGAAGCGGCCAGCCCAAGTGAAAGGGGAAATGGCTACCGAGGACTCAGTCATGGAGCCAGCTGGGAGACCACACCCTGAAAACACGGGGTTCTCTCTTACAGGGGGCAGAATGTGTTTTGAATCTGAGACGGTTATCTGGCGCTGTCTCCCCCAGAGCCAGGATGCGGGGGTTCAGGAGACAAGGGGTGGGAGTGGGGCAGCTCCATCGCTGCAATCCCTAAGAACCCACTCAGAGAGCTTTTGCATCACGTCCTGGCAACTTTGGAGTCTTCTGGCTTGAAGAGCTTGGTCCTCAAGTGAGGGAAAACAAATGGAACAAGGAGCCCAAGTTGTGCTGAATTAGACGATGAGGCCATTTTGGGCTCCTTGTGGCACTGAACCAACAGGCCGAGAGAAGCTTACTCTATCGGGACGATTTGCTTATCCTAATTACTAAGGGGGCTTGGGGCTGCTGCCACACAGTGGAGGCGAGGAGGACTATGTCTGGAGCCCAGGCGATTCTCTGGTTTGCCTCTTAGGGCTTTCATGCCCCGTAGTAAAGGTTAATGGAAAACTACAGCAACCAAAAGGGCGGAACAAATGAAGACTCAGACCTTTCAGAAATTAAGGTTTGGGACGCACTACTAGATAAAGATCCCCGACCACCTGAGATCCTGAACTGAGGGCAATGGACATACAGAATGGGCAGTTGAGGAAGGAAGCCGTGGTTGTCAACTGTGGCCCAGGACCAATGATGGAACTGAGGACCACGAAAGCGTTGCATATTTCCTTCTTGTTTCCTTTATGCATGTGTTTATTTGAATATACTAAACATCTTTTCTTTCCTTCTTCCCATTTTTACTTTATATACAAGTTGTTCAAGGTTAACTTTACAACTTAGTCTTTAGGTCACAGAATATTCAGTGGAATCATCACTCAATTTCAGCAGCAGTTAAAATAGTCACCGATGATTACAGTGACTGTTGAGGCCACACACCTTCCCAGTATGGGGAAGGGTGGTCATTTCTTCCCTTTCAGAAGGGATGGCTGTAACGTGTCATGTAGCGACACAGAGTAGCTGGTTGCGGTATGACATTCACATGTGTGTAGAAGCAAACGGAAGCTGAGGAGCCAAAGGGGTGGACTGTGCTGTTGTCACTTGTTACTTCTCATTTCAAAGCTCACCCTTCAGTAACCGGCCTGCAGTGGTTGACTGGACCCTTTAAGCATTTATTCTGTATAGTGAGCACGCTGTTAGGCTTTGGCATCAGAGGACACTGGAAGGACGTTGCAGGAGGAAGGGGGCTTCTCGTCCTGGTCCTGGTTGCTGTGTTCTTGCTCCTGCTGTGTCTGCCAACACGGGTGCTTCCATGTTCTCACAGCCACAGCCCTTGGGGAAGAGGTCCAGGGTGATCAACCTGCCACCAGGTGGCTGGCAGGTCCCTGCAGGGACAGTTTGATATCAGGACTCAACGTTTGTCTCTGCTCTTGGCACACTGGGCTCTCAGCAATAGCTTTGGAAAGAGCAGCCTTGATACAGGGAGGCCCATGTTGTTGACCCTGCATATAACCTCCATCCCCACCACCGTGGCCACTTAGCTCATGAGTTCCTTGCTGCTTTAAGCCAATTTATTACGGGGAAGTTTGTTATGCGGCAAAAACTAACTGATACATGTTGGAAGGAGCCGTGTTACGGAATGCCTTCTGTACCGGGCTGGGAATTCTGGACTTTATAGCAGTGCTTTAGTGCAGGTCTGAAGCCAGGTGCCCAGGGTTCAGATCTCAGCTCTGTCACTCACCAACCCCAGGACATTGAACACGTCACTTAGTGTTTTTTTTTTTTACCCAGTTTCCTCTTCTGTTAATTGTGGACAATAATATAATCTACGCTTCAAGGGATGTAGACAGGATTAGATGAATAAATAAATATGAAAACCTTAGAATCGTGCCTGGCCCATCGTAGGTGCTCTGGAAATACTGGCCCCCCCATTGTTAGCCTTATGTTGTGGGTTCCCACTGGCCATCCCTGCAGACTCTGGGGCCCGGGCCCACGTCGGCTGACTCAGACCCCAGGCTGGCTGAGGAGTTTGTCTGTGATCCTAACCCTGTGATGTAGGCCCCTGCCAGACCGTGCCCTGGCCTTACATGGACCCCTGGCCCTGGCCTTCCAGGCCCATCCAGCTATCCCATTGCGGCACAGTATCCTCTCCTTACACAGCTGAGACTTCCTTGGTTTTAACATGAGCATCTGCAGCAGGCACAGGCTCCAGGGAGAGCATGATTCCGCATGCACAGAGGCAGGTCATTTCTCTAAACACCTGGAACCTTTGGCTAATGACTGCATTTAAAATGGTGTCAAAGGAGTTGGAGATGACACCAACATTTCTACAACAGGCTGATCAGTTTAGTAAAGCATCGAGCCGACTCCAGTAACAGGGGCCGCCCGGTCTGCTCTGACACAGGGGTGTGGGGACCCCTCGTCTTTGCCTCACCTCCACCCCCAGCCACAGAGCATGGGGCTCCCAGGGATGGTGGGCCAGAGGGTGGCCTCCTTGGGGACCTAAGAAGGGGGGACATGGGTGAGTCAGTGTCCCTGGGAGGGGCCCAGGGGAGCGACGCAGGAGTCAGGGCTCTGTGATGCCTCTTCGCATCCTTACGGTGAAACTATGAGGAAAACTGTCTTCTCCTCATTTTACAGATGGGGAAACTGAGGCTCAGAGAAGTGAGACAACCTGCCAACGGTCCCGGGGCCAGGAGCCGGTCCTTGCAGCAGCTCTGACCGGGGTGGCCTCTGCTCCAGGCCCCTTCCCTGTGGTCTCACGTAACGCTCCTCCAACCCTGTAGCATCACTGTTGCCGCTCCTGCTTCACAGAGGGGGAAACTGAGGCTTAGGGAGGATCTGGAAATTTAGCCTGTGCCTGTCTAAGCCCAGGACCCCTATAACTGAGGCCCTCTTCCCTCCTGCATTTGTAGTGACCTCAGGGGGCCCATGGCCAGACATGTCGTGACAACAAAAAGGAAGTCTCAGCGCCTGAGGGCCCAGGGCCGCCTTGGGCGCCACGCAGGCTACAAGACCCCGCTCCGGTCTGGAGTGAAGGGTCAGGGCCCAGGGCGCTCAGCTGGGACCTGACACAGGTCGTCAGGGAGGGGCTCAGAGGGGCTTAAAGCGGGATCTTGACTCTCTTCCACGGGGGCAGCTCCCCGGGGCTCCCTTTGTGTGCAGTGCCCTGAGGGACCAAGTCTAGTCTGCTTCTGAAGATGGCCGCCCCCGACACCACCACGGTGATCGCCGTCTCAGTCGGTGCTCACAGGAGAGGACTCAGCACGAGCAGAGCAGCTCCTCCTCAGCTTTTCCTGTCTTCAGGGCCCACCTGGAAATGGCAGCGTCTGTACGGCTGCCTGTGTGAGGACTTCCAGCCAGGGGCCCGGGCTCCCGGCCCACCGGGCGGCTCCAAGGGCCCAGCCGCATGCGACCAGCCCGACAGCACGGGCTGGAGGCACCGGGCAGAGGGCAGGCTGTGGGGCAGTGTGGCTGGCCCTGGACCCTCAGCTGCCCCCGGGGCCTGGGCTGTGTTCACACTCCGGAGGGTGGTCATCGGGGGGGGGAGGCACTCGGGAGCCCAGACCTGGCCAGGAGGGGCAGACAGCTCCTGGGGGCAGGGCCATTTGGGCAGAGGATTCTGGGGTCCCAGGGTGAGGTCTAAAGGGGCCATGGTCCCCTTCCCTGGGCCTGCAGAGTCCTCCCCCATGGGTAGGGGGCGGGGCGTCCTCTGAATCACAGGGGCCTCCGTAACCTGGTTTAAAGGCAGTTCTGCCTGAGTGGCGGCCACCTCTCTTTCCCCGCCCCTGCTCGCTCCTGCCAGAGCTGCCGGTCCTCCAGCCCCCTCCTTCAGCTCAGTCCCGAGGTGCCCGCCCTGCCCGCCGCCTGCTCCCCGTCCTGCCCCCAGCAGCTCGCTCTGCTTGGCTGGAACTGGATCGAAACCTCCAAAAATGAGTTTCCCCGAGTGTCAGCCCTTCGTCTCTCCTGGCGCTGCTCCCTGAGCATCGGACAGCAGAGAAAAGGGGAGAGAAAGAAGCCCAGAGTCACATTTATGGAGATCAATATTGAGGGTCAGAAAGGCCAAGATGCTAAACGCGTATCTCTGCCGTGATGGAGACCGAGAACGTGCCCGGCCGGTGGGGCTTCCATCGTCTCCAGGAACGGTCTCCAGGCGGAGAGGGCCCGTCCCGCCTCCTCCCGCTCCTGGCCTTCAGGCTGCAGGACGGCCTCCAACCCTTGTCCACCCTGAGCTCACAGTGACCCCCCCACAAGCCAACCAGTACCCCCATTAGCGTCTGCGCTCGGTGCCCCTCAGAGGAGGCAGAGTCCACCCATCTTCACCGTCCTCTGGGCTGGGGGAGCCCGGGCAGGGGGACAGTGCTGACAGCCTGCTCGGGTCGCGGCCTTCCTGGAATCGCCCTCGGCGTCATCACAGCCGCCCTGCGAGGGAGAGGGCTCCCGGCCGTGCATCCGTTCACCATCTGCTGGGCTGCTCCATGCCCTGGACACTGTCCTGGGCTCAGGGGAGGTGACAGTGACCCAGACGCAGTCAGTCCCGGCACTTAGAAGCTGAAAGGGGGAGCACGTGATGACAGCAGAGAACACGGGCTGGGGGCTTCCGGGGGGCCTTCTGGGAGGCCTTTCGGGGGGGGTTGGTTTCTGGCGGAGGGGGGCCTCTGGGAAAGTGCCGAACTGAGACTGAGGATGAGGAACAGTCACCCAAGTAAGGAAAGGGGGGGAAGAGTGTTTCAGGCAGAGGGAACAGCACGTCAAAGGCCTGGAGGCCAGAGAGGATTGGAAATGCTCAGGGTGCAGGCAACGGGCGAGAGGGGAGCTTCCCCAGGTCACAGGGCTAGACAGGCAAAGCCGGGGCCCACCCCCAGGCAGAGCTCCCCACCACCCACTGCAGCAAATGGGTCAGGCTTTGCAGCAAACTCAGAGAGGAGAGGGGCTCCCTCAAGCTCCGGGGTGAAGCTCTGGGGCCCTGGGGAGGGCCAGAAGGCCAGTCAGAGGGATGTGGCCCAGGGCAGGGTAGGCTGGGCAGCCTCAGATTCTCGTTAAGCGCCAGCCCCAGCCCTGGAACTTCTGTGTGGTGGCTGGGAGGGAGGGGGCACTGGGCTGGGCCGTAGAGCTCCCCTTCCCCAGGCAGGGGGCAGCCCCTCTCGGACCCCGGACATCAGGATCAGAACGTCAGAATGCCTCTGGCTGTGAGCAGAGTTTGTGGCCATCATATCTGCCAAAACGGGGGCCCGCCGGTTGCACTCCAGTCCGCAGGGCAGGGCTGGTGTGGAGAAGGGGCCGCCCAGCCCGGGACAAGGTTTCCCAGCCCCGTGGCACCTGGACGGCACCATGCGGCGCTTCTGCCCAATGGGATGTGGTGGAAATGATGGGGCTCAGTTGGGTAACCAGCCAGACCAAAGGAAATGAGTAAATGAACATCAACCAGGAAAATTTCACATGGCATGGAAACTGCCATGCAGGGAAAGAAAGGATGATGAGAAACAAATGCCAGATCCGCGGAGGCCGAGGGGGCCCTCGGGAGGGAGGCTGGGAAGGGCCCAAGGGAGGAGGAGGCAGGGCCGGAGCAGCTTCCCGCAGAGAGAACAGCAGGGGCAGCCCCCCATGTGGCCACATGCCCCCAGCTTTATGCAAATTACCTCCCTCCATCCTCACAACAACTCTGCTGCTGGAGGCTGCTATGGTCCCATTTACAGGGAAGGGGACTGGAGCCCAGGGAGGTGGAGCGAAGGGGCCAAGTCACACAGCCAGGAAGGGGCAGGGGTCAATCTGCCCTCAGGGAGCAGGGATGGGTCAGGGCCGGGGAGGAAGAAGAGCCTGGGGCCTTGGCCAGCCCGAATGCCAAGGTCCTGTGGAATGTCCTGGAAGTCCCCTCTGCTGCCCGGGGATATGACCTCAAGGGCCACAGATGGTGACTTTGGTGGCAGAAACGCAGCCGGGGGTTGTGGGAAGAGCACAGGTGGGGATCTGACCTGGGCCCTTTGGGGCTAGCTGTGTGCCCTTGGGCCATGTGCTTGACCTCTCTGAGCCTCGGTTTCCTCACATCTGTGGGGAGCAGCACTAACCCTCAGGGCTGTGGTGAGGGGTGAGGGAGTGGCCCAGGGCCTGTCTCTCGGCTGTTGTCCTTCATCCCACAGAGGTTTCCTGAGCTCTGACAATGCACAGCCTGGGTCCCGGGCCCTACATCCGTCACCCTGATCCCCCGAGCCTGGGGCGCAGGAGGACGGCCCCTTCGACTGGAACTGGCTGCACCCACGTGCTGGCGAGGAGAGGGCGGCACCCATCTCTTTCCCAGGCCGGATGCCGGGCTTTCTCTCTGCCTCCTGGAATCTGGGATGTGCCCAGCTCAGCACAAGACCTAAGAAACGTAAGAAATGTTGTCCCGGAAGCTCTCAGATCTGCCCGGGGTGCAGAGTAATTTGTTCCTGAGGAAGAAAAATGTCATAGTTCACCGTGGGACCACTTTTAATGTGGAGTCTTTCCTGATTTCCTCCCTCGCACAGCCCACTCATTTCCAGTTTTCCTCTTTCCTCCGGTTCTGCTGGCGCCTCTGAGGCGGCCCTCTGCTCTCCCCGCCCCCTCTCTCCTCTCCAGGACTCCTGAGCCTCTGCTCTGAGTTCCACAAGGGGCCGGGCCCAGGGAAGCATCCCGAGCTGTTTGTGTTGAGGGAACACCACAGAAGGAGATCAAGAAGTGCCCTGCGGCCCTCCAGAGTCTGGGGGCCCTGGGGACCCTGGGCTGGGGGTGGGGGCAGCACAGAATGGGCACTGACGATGCGATGCCTGCCCTCCCACTGCGGGTCTCCCTCTATTAGCCGACTTGTCTCCCCCGACAGGCTGACCCCAGGGGCAGGAATCTGTGTCCCCATAGCCAGCTGTCCCCTCGGAGTCCTCACCTAAGTGGCATCACCAACTGCTTGTGAAAGAGAGGCAGGCAGGAGGCCAAGGGACTGGAGATGCAAGGGCACCGCTGACCCAGCTTCCGGGCCATCTGGGAGCCGCCCGCGCAGAGAAGGGTGCGTCTCCCCCGCACGCGGGCATCTGGCTCCCGGACAGTTCCGGCTGTGCCCCCCCCCGCCCCGGAGAATGCCCCCCACAGCTGAGCAGAGGGTGTGTCCATGCCCCCTGGGGCTGTTTCGCCACCACAGGCTCATTCCGGGGACACGGGCTTCAGGGGCAGAGCAGGGGGGACGGGGACGAACTCCCCACTCGTGGACACGAGGGGTCTGGCCTGCGCGGGCGTGGTCCCGGGGGTCGGCAGGGACCACAGGGCCGCGGGCGCGCAGTTCTCGGCTGACGGGACGCCTCGCGGGACTGTGTCTGGGGGCCGATTGGCTGAGCCTGTGAGACCGCGGTCCCCTCCCAGCAGCCGGGCAGGGACGCTGCCGTCCGACTCCATCGGGAGCCCCGGACGGAAACCGAGTGAGCGGAACCCTGGCTCCTGCTCCGCCCTGCCCCACCCCACCCGGGAGCCCCTCCGGCTGGAGGGCGCAGCTGCACCTGCTCCGGGAGAGCTTCCAGGCACCTGCTCCAGGGGGACCTCGACCCTCTGATGGAGAGTCCCAGACCCAGAGCCCTAAGACCTGGGGGCTGAGAGCCGAAGGCTGCCCCTCCCTCCCGGCATGCTCTTCTCCTCCAGTCTGCCCTTCGGCCCAGCTTGGGCTCCTCCTCCTCCAGGAAGCCCTCCTTGATGCCTCCAGCCCACACTGGCCTCTTCCTTTCCTAACTCCTCTCCCAGGCTTTGTGGGATGGGGTGGGGTGGGGGAAGGAGCACGGGCCTTGCAGTAACAACAGGGACAGCCGCGGTGCTGTTTCCTCTGCTCCCAGGCCAGCCTCCCCCATGGGATGATGATGTCTCCAGGGCGGGACTGAGTCTGACCTTCTGCTGTATTCCCTGGGTCAACAGATGAGTGAATGGATAGAAATGGGATTGTCAATGTACAGTACCCAGTGGGAATGTGAGGGGTGACATTCTGGCCACTGCACCTCCAGCTCCCCTCCCGGGACCTGCCCTCAGTGTTCTCTGCAGAGCGCCCAGCCCTTCTGGGCATTCTGGGTGACACATCCCACCAGAGTGACCCGTGTTCAGGCAGCCGCTCCTCCGCAGAATGTGGGGGACCCTGGGCCTCTGCTCCTCTGGGAGATGCCGAGGAGACCCCTGTCACCCTCCTCCTGAGAGCCCAGGACTCAGTGTGGAGTGTTGGCCTGGGAGTCAGAGAGCCCTGGCCCCAGACCCCTCTCTTCCTAGCCGGCCACAGCCCTCTGGGCAGGTCACACCTGCTGTGGCATCCTCTGCTTCCTCGGTAACATGGGGCTGGTAGTCTAGCACCTGTCCAAGGTCACATGACTGGTCAGCGGCAGATTTCAGACTGAGATTTCGGGGCAGGTCTGGCGAGCTCCCAAGCCCAGTCCTCTCCATGGGGCTCACCGTACACTGTGAAGTGTCGGGGACCTGCGCAAGTTAATCTTAGGAACCCTTTACTCCAGCATCCTCTGGCTCAGAGAGTTGAGTCTAGTCCCAGACGGCAGCCCTGAGCCCATTTCCCCCCTCTTCTTGGGGTGCTGCTCCCACAGAAAAGCAGCCACTTCCTTGACCCAGCCGTCCCCCTTCAGATGTCAAATGAGCAGCGGTGGTGCCGTTTCGAGGAGGAGCAGATAGCTGTTCATCAAACCTTCTGTGTGAGTCTCTGATTCATGGTCCTGGTTAGGATATTTACAGCTCAGGGCCCCTGCGAAAGGGGAGAGAGCTGAGGGGCCCAGAGGGATAGCAGAAGTTTCTGCACCCATTTATTGTATTTATCACAAATATTTACCTAGCTCCTGTATGTACCAGGCACTGTGTTTCCCCCAGTGGTGTCTGGAGAGCAGGATTAGGACTCACTGGGTTGTGGGCGATAGAAACACAACTCGAACTGGCTGAGACAGAGAGGGAAATCCATTGGCTCCTGGAACTGGGAAGTCTAGGTGGGCTACTGGCTTCAGGTCTGGCTTGATCCAGGGGCACAAGCAGTTGCATCTGGTTTGTGCACGCAGCATTCTAATGCTGGGGATACAGCAGGGAGCCAAACAGATAAGCCTCTCTGCCTTCGAGGGGCTCATGTTCAATGTGCTTAGGGCACATATATGCTCTCTATCTCTCTCTGTTTCTCTCTTTCTCCACCTTTTCTTACTATATTTGTCTGTGTTGGCTTCATCCTCAGAGGAGCTCTCTCCAAGATGGCCACCAGCAACTCATTCTCATCCTCAACAGTTTAGCGACCCCGAAGAAAAGCAATGGCCTCTTACCCACTATTACCAAAAATCCAAGGGCCAACTCTGAGCACCAACCTGGGTCATGTGCCATCTCTGAGCCCAACATTGTGGCCAGGGAAATGAAAGTCATGAATAGGCTGGGTCTGGTTCATTTGCTCACCCCAGAGCCAGGTGTGCTAACCCCTGGCCTGACAACCTTGAAGAAGAGAGGGAGGTGGGAGACACCTACAGGAAAACCAGACGGAGGAGGCCGGAGGGCGGGCAGGCAGAAACGACAGCCATTCAAGACCAGTGTGTGTTAAATATGAAGACACGATAGGTTAACATTAAAAATCAATTAGATAATAAAACAGAGAAGTAGTGGAGAAAATCAGTGAAACCAAGAGCTGGTTCTTTGAGATAATGAAGTGGACAAACCCCTTGTCAGACTGGTTAAGAACAAAAGAGAAGACAAATGACCAACATCAGGATAAGCAGTGATGTCACCACAGATTCACAGTGTTAAACGCATAAAGGAATATTATGAGCAACTCTCTGCTGTTAAATTCGATAACTTAGACGAAATGGATGAATTCCTTGAAAGACACAAACTACTAAAGCTTATTCAAGAAGAAAAAGAGAAAGTGAAGCTAGCCTTTATCTATTAAAAAATGAAATTGTAGCTGAAAACCTTCTCACGAGGAAAATTCCAGGCCTAGATGGCTTCATGGGTGAATTCTCTCCAACAGTTAAGAAAGAAATGATATCGATTTAAAAGAAACTCTTCCAGTAGATTGAAAGGAAGGGACTACTTCCTAACTCATTCTATGAGGCCAGCATTACTCTGATCCCAAAATCAGAAAAAGATTTTACAAATAAAGAAAGCTCCAGGCCCATATCTATCATGGACAAAAATGCAAAATTTTAAAATGAAATTTTAGCAAATTGAATTCAAAAATGTCTAAAAATGATGCATTATCATCATGACCAAGTATGGTTTGTACAAGGAATGCATGGTTGGTTTAACATTTGAAAGTTAGCTTGTTTTCAATGTAATTCACATATTAATAAACTGAAAAAAAAAAAAACCCAAATAATCATCTCAATAGATGCAGAAAAAGCATTTGACAAAATCCAACATCCATTTCTGACAAAATCTCTCAGCCAAGTAGAGATTGAAAATAGAATAGAAATGGAATAGAAACATGTTTTCTCACCTGATGAAGGATGTTTACAAGTAACTTACAAGTAACAGCATATTTATGGTGGTTGGTTGAATGGCGTCCACCTAAGATCAGGCATGTGAAACAATATCTCCCACACCCTCTATCCAGCATCATAGCGGTGATTCCAGCCAGTGCAACGAGACAAGAAAAGAAAATGGTGTTTAGATTAGAAAAGAAGGGATCAAAATTTTTTTATTCACAGACAAAATGACTGTGCAGAAAATCTGGTGGAATCTGCAAAAACGTTGTGATAACTAACTAGTGAGTTTAGCAAGGTTGCAGGAGATAAGAGCTATATGCAAAAAACACCCCAAAGGTATTTCCATATGCTGGCAGTGAACAATTGAAAATTGAAATAAAAAAATACTATTTTCAATAGCATAAATATATGAAATACTTAGGCATAAATCTGACAAAAGATGGGAAAGGCTTGTACACTTAAAACTGTAAAATGTTACTGAGGGAAATTGAAAAAGAACAAAATAAAAGGAGAAAAATACTGTGTCCCTGGGTTGGAGCTCCATATTGTTAAGATGTCGGCTCTCCCTAAATTCATCTGTAGATTCAATAGAATCCTCTGTCATTTAGGCCAGTAGCATTCCATGCTGGACGCTGAATTTATGAATGTTGGGGCACATGACACATGGGCACTAATGGACGTGAAATAAAGTTTATTACTCACATAGTAAGCAGCAAAAGGGTACCCAAGGATCAGGGCTTGGTTAGGAGTGAAATAAGATCAAGGGGGTGATGGTGGTGGCTTTGAGTTTTTACCTAGAGGACGGAGCTGGAGGGGCGGGGCCCGTGCACGGCCTGGGGCTTGAGCAATTTGAAATTCCTCCTGGTGCCAAGGGACAGAGGGTGCCTGCTGGTTTTCTTATCAGGTCACCCAGATGCGGGGCAAAGGGGAAAGGGGAGGAGTGGGGACTGGAAAGCTGTCAAAATCAAGTATGGAGTCTTTCTCTTTATTACAAATCCCAATCAAAATCCCAGGAGGCTTGTTTGTTTTTGTAGCAATTGACAAACGGATTCTAAATTCATATGGAAATGCAAAGGACCTAGAAAAGCCAAAACAACCCTGAAGAAGAAGTACAGATTCAGAGGACTGACTACCTGATTTCGACTTATAATAAAGTTACAGTAATCGAGACCGTGTGGGTTTGGCATTAGAGAGACAACGGATCAATGGAACAGAGCAGAGGCTCCCGAAATAGACCCACACGAGCACGGACATCTGATTTTCGACAATGGCGTGAAGGCAGTGCGGTGGAGTAAGGGCAGTCTTCCCAACAAATGAAAAGTGGAATAATTAAATAGCTGTAAAACAAAACAAAAAACACAAAAAGAAATTTGGTCCATACCTTCCACCATATACAAAAATGAACTCAAATGGATCACGGATGCAAATGTAAAACCAAGAACTATAAAACATCTCGAAGGAAACATAGGAAAAAACCTTTGCACCCTCAGTTTAGGTAAAGATTTCTGAACAGTTTAGGTGAAGATGTTATGAACAAAATAATGCATGGGACTGCATCAAAATTAAAAACGTCTGCTCTTTGAAACACTCTGTTAGGAGAATGAAAACATATGCCACAGACCAGGGGAAAATATTTGTAAAGCATACACCAAATAAAGACTTTTTTTTTTTGAGGAAGATTAGCCCTGAGCTAACATCTGCTGCCAATCCTCCTCTTTTTGCTGAGGAAGACTGGCCCTGAGCTAACATCCGTACTTATCTTCCTCTACTTTATATGTGGGACGCCTACCACAACATGGCGTGCCAAGCAGTGCCATGTCCACACCCAGGATCTGAACCTGGGAACCCCGGGCCGCCAAAGTGGAACGTGCAAACTTAACTACTGTGCCACTGGGCCGGCCCCTGAATAAGGACTTTTATCCAGAATATGCAAAGAATTCTTAAAAATCTATAAGAAAACAAATAACCCGATAAAAAAATGGCAAAAGACTTGAACAGACACTTTATCCAAGAATATATACAGATGGCAAATGAGCGAAAGAAAACATGCTCAACCTCCTTAGTCATCAGGGAAATATAAATGAAAACCACAGTGAGATGGCGCCACAGCCCTGGGAGAATGGCTAAAAGGGTCCAGGCTGCACATGCCACGTGGCGGCTGTGATGTGGAGGAAATGGAGCTCTCTGGGACCACCGGCGAGAGTGTAAAATGGTAGAACCATTCTGGACAACAGTTTGGCAGTTTCTTAAAAAGATAAAAACACACCTGTCTTATGGTGTGGCAATTCCACTCCTGAGAATTTACCCGAGACAAATGGAACCATCTGTCTAGACAAAGACCTGTCTGTGAATATCCATAGCAGCTTTATTTGCAATAGTCCCAAATAGAAAACAATTCAGAAGTCCAACAACAGGTGAATGGATAAAAAAATGGTGGTATATCCATATAATATTACTCAGCAATAAAAAGTAATGGACTACTGATCTGCACGATATCATGGATGAATCTCAAAAGAACCATGCTGAGTGAAAGAAGCCGGGCATAGCGAGATTCCATTTATATAAAACTCTAGAAAATATGAACTCATTTATGGTGACAGGAGATCAGTGATGGCAGACGGGAACCACGAGCAGCAGAGGGGGTTACAGAGGGGCCTGGGGAAACTTGTAGAGGTGATGAATATGTCCACCATCTCGAGTGTGGTGATAGTTTTATGCTGTATACATATTTCAAAGGTATGCAATTTTACCCTTTGAATATGTATAATTTAGTGTATGTAAATTATACATCAATAGAGCTGTTAAAAATGAATTACCTTCCAACAAGGTAAGGTTGTGAGGGTTGGTGACAACATCTGTGAATCACCCAGTCCAGCACCCAGTAGGCAGTAAAGGGGCAGAGCTGTACACAGGAGGTGCTCATGGAACGGCAGCCATCGCTTGGATCTCTGGTCTGGTGCTTTGCGCCGGGGTGCTGTGTGTTCCTGGTGGCTCTACCTCCCCCCTCTGACCGTGGCCTCTTGGAGCACAGGAACATGACCGATCCTTCTCTCGGCCCCAGAGACCCACACAGGGCCTGCTGCTCCCTGGTGACATCTGCTGAGTCCTTGGAAACCGACATCCCAGAGGATGGAAGGACGGGAGGGCGCTCCATGCTCATCATCCTGCAGCTGATGGCCCGGAATCTCCTTGAATGTCTGTTTACAGCCACACGTGTCCCCGCAGGACATAAATTTTTGGCAGCAGAGGGGTTATTTGACGTCCCCCTCAAAACACCTGGGCCTTGATGGGAGCAGAGCAGTGGTCACCACTGGCCCCCGAGAGGTGTCTGAGATGGGCAGGGGTGTGTGGGCAGGATTCTTCTGAGCCTTTCAGAGACCGCTGTGTTGTCGCCACGTTCAGGACGTGGAGACGCCGGCCGACCTTGGTGGTCGGTGGGGGGGCGCCCTCAATGGGCAGGTGTCTGTGAAGGCTGCTGTGTCTGGGGACCTGGGGAGCCTCGTCCACTTTCTCTTCTAATCTCATCATTCTAGAAGTTCGCTGAGGGCTGGGCTGCACACGGCGGAGGCGACAGGAGGCGTCCTTTCAGCAGCATCAAAACTAGACCCCGCTGGGGCCCCTGGGTTACTGGATCTGTCCAGCACTGAGCACCTGTTCTGTGTACTTTGAAAGCTCAGAGTGCTGGTTCCTCCTCCTCCTGATGACGGGTTAATGTATTAGTGTTTTCCCCGGGGCGACCTTTCTGGGCAGCTTCAAGATCCCTCCGCTTAGGTGGTACCCACAGTCCCGGTGCGTCTCAGCCTGCTAACCCCGGGCCGAGGGGTCTCAGGCAGAGCAGACTTTGCACCCAGCTGACTCCTGACCCAGTCGGGGAGTCCCTCCTCTGGCACTTTTGCCCGCCCGGCATCCACTCCATGTTCTTTTCTTGATAGTGTCCTGGTTTTCCACTGGGGGAATCAGCTGACTCCCGTGGCGGGACCTCTTGCAGGGGCTGACATGGGAGGTGGCCCCACCCGTCCACAGCCAGAGACGGGCCCCCGATCTTGGCCAGATGCTCTCCCCTGCCCTGGAGGGAATGGAGGCAGCGCCGGCTCATCCCAGCCCGGACCCCGTGAACACCGGGCATTGATTCCTCCTTCTAGATCCAGCAGCCCTCGGCCACCGCTGTTCCTTCTAGGTCCGAATTGTTCCTCTTTTCTTCAATTCTGGGGCCCCCTTAAGTCATCCAATGCCGTCCCTTTCTGTCTCTTTCTCTTACATTCGCTAGAGTCCAACTGCTGCAGCCAGGCCCAGGGCAAGGTAGAGCAGCTCATCCCCGGGCACCCCGGCCCACCCACGGGGCCGAGCAAATCCAGCCAGGTGGGCATCAGGCTCGTCAAAAAGGGGAAAGAGGTATGTGAGGGAGCTCGTGGCAACCTGCCTGGCGATGAGGAAAGTGACGAACCAGCATTGCCTCCCCCAACCCCACCTCTCGTCCCGAAGCATGGGCCTCCCGATCTGGGCCAGGGGCCAGGTGCCAGGCTGTGCCAGTGCCCCAGGTGTGCCAGGTGCCAGGTGTGAGGCCAATGACCCCCTCCTGGACTCTGACTCTACTGGCTGCTGGGCCTTTGTCCTCGGCTATTTGATAAAAAGGGGCCACGCAGGAGTCAGCACATCGTCAGAACAAGCAGAACGAGCTCACGCCCGGGGCTCAGTCCTGTCATAGTCTTTTCAGAGTCACAAGTGTGGTGACTTTGGGCAAGTGGCGTAACCTGCTGACGTCCTGTTGTCCTCACCCGGAAATTGGAGATGGTGATGACACTGCCTTCCTCCTAGGGCCGTTGTCTCTCCAGAGAGAGCCCAGGACAGAGGTAAGCTGCTGTTTACATCAGCTGCCATGACGACAATGATAAAGAAGGGGATGATGACGATGGTGAGCCCACTCTCCATTCCCACTCCCCCTCTCCTGTCATCAGGGGTCCTGGCCCCGAGGCTCTGTCATCAAGGAGGCGCTTCCTTCCTTCCCACTGGCTTAGTTAATCCTGAAACCCACATCTTGGAGGAGGGCCCAGGTTCTCACCGCCTCTGAGCTTCCTCCTGCCCAGCATGGCGGTTTAGTCCTGCTGGGAACTGAAACATCCCTCTAGTCAGGCCAGCGGCGACCAGCAGGAGATGTGTCTTTTGCTTTCTGATCATAGTCATTATGTATCATAGTCAGGCTGACATTTTTTTCTCCTTTCTCACTTCCCAGAGAGAGATGACCATCAACAGGACCTGCGCCGCTGGGCCAGATCCCCCACCAGAGCAGGGAGGGTACTAGGAGAGCCCATGGTCTGACCAGCTCATGGGGAAAGAAATCCCAGGTAGAAGGAACAGAAGGAGCTGTTGGGGAAACCGAGGCCAAGAGTGGGGAGGCAACCTCCCCAAGGCCACCCAGTGAGTTGGTGATGGAACAGAGACCAGGACTCACTCTCCTGGCCCGTGGTTGATGCTCTCTCAGCTCTGCCCTAGCCTCACGGATCCAGGCCTGGGGCTGGCGGGGCCAGAATCCCCAGCCTGGAACAGATGAGGGAGGGGCAGGAGGCAGGAGGCGGGGACTCAGGTGGAGGATGGGGGATTAAGCCGTGGGGTGAATGCCTCCCACTGGGGCCCTGGACCCTGGAGGGCCCAGCGCATGAGGGTCTCTCCACTCCCCACTGAGCCAGTGGACAGAGCCGAACCTGCCGCCCTGGCGGCCTGGGGTGGAACTGTCACAGGCTCATGGTGAAATGAGGAAAATCAGGCCGATGCCAGCTGTCAGTATAAGGTTATGCCTGCACCTGTTAACACCTCCCAAGTGAATGCCACCTGATTCCCGCTTGGGCAATGCTGTGTGAAAGCATTTAAAAGTCAGGGTGTTTTAAGAAGGAACTTTCACAGGACTGGCTGGGTTTTCTTGCAAGTCTGAACACAGTGTAAGGAGGTGTGAGCTCGTGTCCACTCTATTCCTCTGACGTGTGCTGTCATAAATCCGCATCTCACATGGAGCTGCTGTTCTGGTGGGGGGCACAGACAATGAACAGGTGATAATCTGGGGCAGTGGGAAGTTCTGTGGAGAAACTGGACAGGGTGGTGAGATGGCAGCAAGGAGGGAGGGCGGCGTACCAGCTGGGGGTCCAGCAGGAGACAGATGAAAGGACGGCCAAAGCAGGGATGGGAGGAGAGTTTGAAAAGCAGACTGTTTGGGAAGGTGTGGCAGGGTGTAAGGAAGCCCAGGAGAGGGGCTGCATTACCCTCCTTGGGCTCGACAGGGACAGAGCTGGGTGGAGGGGCCATGTGGGGAGGGGTCACCTGATAGGAGCCGAAACCCCCCATCTGGGGCCAGAATCAGAGATAACCCCCCCCACCTTCCTCCCTTCCTTCTCTGACCTCCTGCTGCTCCCCGTGACCAAACCAGAGGGGTGCAGGGGCCCCTTGATGGGGCCCGTAGGATCAGCCCCCAGCAGCACAGAACCGAGGGACAGGGTGGAGCGGGGACTGGAGGGGCACCCCAGGGACCCCCAGCACAGGGGAGAAGCGCCTTTAGTGTGGTGCTTGGGGAAAGTAAGTCGGTGGAGACGGCATGGGAGCTGACCTCTGAGAATGGAAGGATGGGTCAAAGAAAGGGAGCTCCTGGTGGCGGGGACAGGGACGGCAGGGGCAAAGGAGTGGAGGCAGGCCGGCCCCACCACGCAGGCCCTGTGGTGAGCAGCTAGAGTTTTATTTTAAGTTCAGTGGGAGGCGACGGGGGAGTTTTAAGCAGAGGAGTGGCGTGATGGGCAGCTTCTGGCGGGGGATGGTTTAGATCCCGGCTGGGACGGAGGCAGGGGGCCGGGCCGGCAGGGGGCTATCGCAGATGAGAAGCCTGGACCAGGGCAGTGG
This sequence comes from Equus caballus, assembly GCF_041296265.1. Classification (NCBI taxonomy): domain Eukaryota; kingdom Metazoa; phylum Chordata; class Mammalia; order Perissodactyla; family Equidae; genus Equus; species Equus caballus. The sequence continues at coordinate 25,933,144 of NC_091685.1, forward strand.
GGAGAAGGTGGCCGGAGTGCGATGTATTTTGGAGGGAGAAGCTCAGAACTGCCTGATGGGCTGGATGTTGGGGACAAAAGACGGGAGCAAACAAGGGGAGCCTGGGCTTGGGGCCTGAGCCACGGTGGGTGGTGGGCCGTGTACCGAGCAGGGTAAGCCGGGGGCAGCGAGTTAAAGGGAGAAAAGAAGAGTCGTGTGTTGGACATTAAAGTTGAACATGGCTCTGAGTCCTCCAACGGAAGATGCCGGAGTGGACAGTTGAACCTGGAGTTGTCTGTTTAGAGGACGGGACCTTGTCTTTGAAAGGTTTCCTTTCTTGCTCTTACTATTGACTTCATTTTAATACAAGGACTTGTGCATTCTTAATTATTCTTAAAAATGTATGTATTTACTAAGCAACCTGCTGCGCTGGGCCCTGTCCTGGAGCAGAGGCTGTGCTGGCCGCCAGTCAGAGGAGGGCCGGGGCTCAGGCAGGGAGAGGATGGAGGTGATCAGACCCCCTCCCCGGGCACCCAGGGTCCCTCTAAGGGGACCGGGTTGGCCATGGAGTTGGGGGAGCTGGTTCCTGAAGCCACGTCTGTGGCTGTGTGCCGAGTGACCAGGGCCGGTGTCAGGACTCCTCCGGCCTCAGCCTGAAGCGAGGGCCACCCAGGCCTCTCCTGCCCTCAGCACCTCTGAGCTGGGGGTCCCCAGGGAGCCACTTCTTGGCCTCCCCAGCTCTCCCTCAACCTCACAGGAGCTCAGGCCCCACTGCAGCCTTGCCACCCCAAGGCTGCACTGCGGTTATGAGGAGGGTGCCCAGAGCCCCCGGGATCCCCGAGTTACCTGTCTGGGTCCACCGTTTGGATGCTTAACGAAACATGATGAATCTGGCCAATGGGCATGGATGTAACTTCAAAGGCGTTTGAGGCCCAGAGAAAGCTGGGCCCTGAGCAGCCAGCAGGGCAAACTGCAGAGCAGAAGATCAGTTTCCAGAAAGGCAACAACGAGCCTTTTGTTCTCTGCTCGACTATAAGCAGGGGAAGTGGGCTCAGCGGCTGTGGTCTCTGAACGTGCCAGGACAATCTCAGCTGGGGACAGGTGAGGCACGGGGCCTCAGGAGCTCTGCCGCCTTGGTGGTCAGGACTGTGCAACCTTCCAGGACACTTGACCTCTCTGTGCCTCAGTTTCCTCACCTGGAGATGGAACTAAGAACGCTTCTCTTGCACAGGTGGTTGTGTGGTGAGAGAGGATGTGTGAGGGGCACCCAGCGAGAGCCAGCAGGCTGTGTGCTCCGCCAGCACTCCGCGTCATCACCGTCACCCTCATCATCATCATCATCGTAGCAGTATTAGTAACAACAACATTACTGTCATCTATCGACTGTCTCAGAGACTCGTGGAATCTCAAGGTCTGGAGACATCATCTGGTGAAACGCCCTTCATTCAACTGTGACAAAGCTGAGGCCCAGAGGGAGGAGGGGCTTGCCTGAGGTCTGTGGTGGAGCCGGGACTGACTCCAAGCGCCCGACTCCCTTGCCAGAGCCCTTTCTGGCGCCTCTGCCTGTGGGGTCCAGGCCTGCCCTCACCTGACATCGCGGGGTTTGCAGGTGATACACAGACCGTGTTGATGTGGGCCATGGTGGGTCATACGGGGGACAGAGAAGGGAAAGGAGCGATTTTTAGGCCTAAGAGGTCCACACTGGCTCCCCAGGCTGGCCCCAGTCTCTGAATAATTCGTGATGTCTGTGAGACAGGCCTGTGTCTCCAAGGTCCCAAATGTACCTGGCGTGGGAAGTGGGACATCCTTGGAACCAGGAGACAGACACTGTCTAGGCTCCGCTCACCCTGAGGTGGAGGGTCGGGCACAGGGCACGAAGCCAAGAGGCGACCCTGACTCGAGAGCCGTGAGACCATAGCAACTGCCTCCGCTAATGTGGAGGCTCCGGGCCCCAGGGCTCCTCTGCCCAGGCCAGGTGGGGCGTTCCGGGGATGGCAGCTCTGCAAACGGGCTGGGGATTTGCTCCAGGTGTGCCTGACCCAGGCCAGGCTGGGCCAGTGTGGGGGCCGGGCTAAGGCCACCTGGGGAGACAGGGAGCCACAGCAGGTTTCCAGCCAGGTTTGCCACTGTGGGAGGAGGGTGGGTTGTAGCCAGCAAGATGGGAGGCTGGGGCCATGGTGTGGGGGAGAGAGGACGGCAGCCTGAACCCTGGCCGGGATAGGCCCTGTGAGGGCATTTGAGGGACGATGACCCCAGGTGTCCCTGTGGCTGGGGCTTCCTTTACAGACTTTGCCCCATTCTGGTCTCGCTCGGCCAGGTCTGGGCCCGGAACCTCGGCCTGGGTCAGACTCAGCCCTCACTGCTGCCAGTCAATTTCAGCTTGTCGCAAATGTTCCTGGCCTGCTGACGGATGGGGACTGGGCAGCCGGCGCTGGGTCTCAGGGGAAGGGAGCGAAGGACTGAGACGAGGCCGGCCGTGCGTGTGTTAACACGGCCGCGCCCACCGCCTGCTGTCGGAGTTAATTACCTGGTGGCTGCGTGACCCTCTCGTGACTGTCAAGCGATCCTCTCGCCGTCCCTCACGTCGGTCCCCGGCGCCATGGCGGGGTGGGTGTGCAGAAGGGGGGCCGCACCCGGGGCTGCAGGAAGGAGTGAGTGACATCGATGAAGAGAGGGGGCTCCTTCCAGCCCCTGACGGGAGCAGCCCCTCCCCTAACCCCACAGGGCGACCGTGGCGGCCTGCAGCGGGGCGGAGGGCCAGGCTGCTGCTGCTGGGGCCGTGGCCTCAGGAAATGACAAAACCGTTGTGGGCGGGAGTTTTTTCTAAAATGGGGTAATAACAGCCACCTCGTGGGGCTGCTCCCTCCTGGAATGTGAGTCTCAGGATGGGGCCGAACTCAGTGGATGCTGCTGGAAGGAAGGGACGGGTGAACGGAGGGGGTGGCATGCGGACGGAATGCTGCACCCCAGCCTGCTACGTGTGATATAGCAGGATGCAGAGGGTGCAGTGGGGGGCGCGGGGAGCTGCCCACAGGGGAGACAATGCGCGGCCCGGGCCTTGAGGCGTGAGTAGGAGTTCCCTGGATAGACAAGGCAGGGAAGGGGTCCCAGGGAGAGGGCACAGCGTGACAAAGGTCTGGAGGCATCACCTGCATTTCACTGTGGCCTGGCTATACCCCGAGCGTCCGTCACAGCAGAGGAGCGAGGGTCAGGTCCCAGGGTGTTGGGGTGTCAGTGCTGAAAGGTGGGCGGATCCTAGGCACCCAGCTGGGAGGGATGTGGGAAGAACGTAAATATTTTTAAACCTGTTCATAGGTTTTTGGAGCCAACTGTCTGATGTTGGGCAAGTTACTTAACCTCCCTGTGCCTCAGTTTCCCCATCTGTGGAGTGGGGATAATGACAGCACCCCCTCGCTGGGCTGGGGTGAGGACTGAACCTGTGCGAAGCCTCAGGTGGTGCCTGGGGCCCAGCATGCACCACGACAGCCTTTGCTGGACTGATGCTCATCACGTGACCCGCTCGTGGTTCCCTCTGATCCTCAGACCCACGGGGGCTTGGGGGTAGGACCGTCCATCCTGGTGAAGAAACTGAGTCCCAGGGAGGGGAGGTGGCTCTTCCAGGTCGCAGGGCTGAGCTGGTGAGGGGGCAGCCGAGATCTGCACCGCCTGCCCGACTTCAGAGCCACCCAGTGCCCAGCGCCGTGTGTGTCTGACCCCTGGTGGGGGCTGCCCTGCCCCGCGCACCCCTTGGGGGCGGCTCCTACAGCCCCAGCCCCGTGCGGGCCCAGAGGCAGGGGTTCACGCAGAGGCCCACGGGCGCGGAGGGGAAGGGACGCATCTGCCCCGCGGCCCAGACCGCTGGGGGACGCTCTGCTCCTGCCTCGTCCCCCTCGGTCTGCGCACACAAAGGCCCCTCTCAGTCCGTCTGGGGAGCCGGGGGCTCTTCCCTCTGCTGGCTCCCTGTGGCCGGTCCCGAGCCCCGCCCTGCAGCGGGTGCGGGAATGGCGCGCTGGATTAAAGTCGTGTCTGGATGAGCCCCTGGCTGGAGGGTTTAACTCGTGTACACAGACAATGTCCACCAACTTATCTCCTGATATTTATTCTAGAAACTGGAACATGAGACAGGGCGACGGCCTGGATGCAGAGCACATTTGCATTCTCCACGCCACAAAGAGCCGCATTCACAGCGCCCTGGGGAGGTGGGGAAGAGGGAAAGCCTGCTCTCAGAGACTGAAGGTTCTGAGGCTCCTCCCCAGCAGCAAAGCCTCGCACCGGAGAATCCCAGCACCTCAGAACTCAACAGCCTAAAATCCTAGAGTCCCAGACCCCCCAATCTTAGAATCGTTACGGAATAGAATCTTAAAATCATAAGATTTCAAGTGAGAACCATAGGATTTTAAGATTTAATCACTACCTTGGCCTGGCCCTCTACCAGCACCGGAGTCTCCTCCACCATGTTCCAACAAATGGACTCCAGGCTTCATCCACTGTGTGGCCACCTCCTCAGGGCAGCCCTCCTTGACTGCCATCATCCTAAGGAGAAGACTGAGCAGGACCCGAGTGAGAAAAGGAGCAAACCATTAAAACAAAAAAGGTTTCCAGACAGCGGGAACAGCAAGTGCAAAGGCCCTGAGATAGGAATGCCCATGGTGTGTTTGAACGACAGCAAGACCTGGCTTCTAAATGTGCAGCGGGACAGGAAGGGCAGTGAGGCAAGAAGCTGGAGGACCCCACGACTGGACCCTCTCCTGCCCCACCTTGCTGTGCACCTTGGGGGAGTCACTGCACCTTTCTGACCCTCTATGGGCCCTTTAGGACAGAAGAAGTTACACCTCAGCGCCTAGACTCAGGGGCTGGGGCCTGATGAAGCCTGGAGGTCCTTCCCAGACAGGTGAGTGTGAAATGGCCCAGGCCCCCTGGAAAGGAAGGCAGGCCGAGGAGGAAGCGCGGGTCTCTGTCGAGCTGTGCGGGGCAGCACCGCAGCCCAGGTTGATGCGCCGAGAAGGCACCCCCTGTGGCAGTAACCCCCGCTCCGTTTAAGGGTGCACGGGGGCTGGAGCCCTTCATTCCTGAACACTGTTGTGTAAAAGTAATTGCATCGTCTGCTCGCTGCATCTGTTAATTACAAAACCAAAGAATTTTAAGATGCTCAGCTTGTGGCCCAGGTTGGCTCTGCAGATTCTGCCCTTTGTGGTGGGTGGTCACGGTGGGGAGACTGCTCTTCCCCATGCTGCTGTGTGAATTGGGTGAGTTGCTGGCCCTCTCTGGGCGTTTCCTCAGTGGCCCAAGATGGGGTTGGACTTAGATGGCCTCTGTTTCAGTTGGGCTTCCCCAAAAGTCCCTGAAGCAAGGTTTCGCGTTGCTGGTGGTTAATTTGGGAGGGGACCTCAGGATGCATCAGTGAGGGGTGGAGAGAATGAGGGAGAGGGAGGGAGGAAGGTCAGACAGAGGTGCAGCTAGGGTGGATACTGCTGTGGGCAAGGGGGCCCCTCTCCCGGGACCCTCAGAGGGACTGTGTGTACCTGCAACCGCCTGCTCCTGATGGGTTGAGCCCACCTCTGCAGCGTGAGACTGCCCTGCCCTCCGGCGGGCCCTGCTCCGGGCCTGAGCAAGCTCAGTGGGGCTGGAGGAAGCCAGAGCAGCAGAGAGAAATGCGGTCCTCGCAGTGGGAAGCTGGGCGGGTTCTCGGGAACTGTCCACTGCGGCTGCAGGCGAGCTCCACCATGGCCGAGGGGATGGGATGGTCCTCAAGAGCCTGCTGCACCCCCCAACACCCCGCCGCTCTAGCGCTCTGGGGTTCTCCTGTCTGTCCAGGCAGCTCAGCTCCAGTTCCAGCCCCGGGGCTGTCTGGATCCTCCAGGGCAAGGATTTGTGCCGGTCTTGTTTATCACTGCATTTTCAGCATCCTGAGCAGTGCCTGTCAATACGTATTTTGTAGGACAGAAGGGCTGCAGGGTGAGCACCCTTGAGCACTCACCATATGCTGAGCGAGGCTCTGGGGACACGGCACTGAGTGGTGTGGTCCCTGCCTTTTGGAGCTCACTGCACGGGAGGGAGACGGATGCAGCAGCATCATCGTCACTTCGACAGCAATGTGATCACCACCGTGGACTGAGCCTCAGCTGTGCACACAGGGATTGGCATTGGTCACCTCCTTTCATCCTCCATCGGCCGAGTAGGGTCCCTGCGGTCATGCCTGTTTCACAGGTGAGAAACAGAGCTCAGAGAGGTGGAAGGCCTTGTTCAAGCTCACACAGCTGGTGCAGAGTGGAAGCGGGATTGGAACCCAGGACTTTCTGCCCCCGTACACCACGCTCTGCCCCACCTCAACAGCTACTCAAACATGAGAGGCCAAACGGCTCTAGCTGGGAGATGCCCCCAGCCACATCCGAAGCTCTGAGTTCAGAGCACGTGTGCCTGGGAAGGTGTCTATGCATTAAACCGGGGCGGGTGGGGGTGGCTGGAGAGATGAGGGACCTCCCTCCCTGCAGAGGCCGGGCCAGCAAGGTCAGTGCCCCAAGTCCATTAGGCCTGAACCTAAACAGCTCTTCCGGTCCTGGAGGCCCCCACAGTCGCAGGCTTTCTTACCATTTCAAGTTCATAAGAAAGAGTTTCGCTCTTCTCAGCATTTCTACAAATTCCTGGAATTGGATCTCATGGGACAAACTTGAGTCCAGGAGAAACTTCTGAACCCAGCAGTTCCCGTCTTGGGAAGGGCTCCTGAGAGGCTCTGTCCTCTCCACGCCCCACCCCGCACCCTCTAAGCCGGGCAGCCCTGCCGTGCCCGGGCTGATGGATTCTCCCTTCACTGCCTGTCCTTGTAGCAATTTCCTCAGTGCATCCAGAGCTGGGGTGCAGCCGGGCCACATCTGTTCCCTAATGGGCTCCTCCGACAAGTCTGGCCTTGGAGGACACGATACTCCATCCTCGCTGACACCCGCCTCCACAGACCTTCTCTAAAAGGAACACTCGCCATTTCTGTGCCACCCCCAGAACAAGGCAGCTTTTACATCTTACAGCTGAGGTGCTGTCAACAGGGAAATTGGGAGACTTCAGGCAACACCAGAGCCAAGAGGGACCCAAACCAGGGACAGGCAAGTGACAGCTCCTCTCTGATTCTCATCTCCTCATCTACAAGGGGACCCTTCCTCCTGGGCTGTTGTGAGGATTCTGGGAGGTGGAGAATGTGGAGTTGGCACAGTGCCTGGCACACTGGTTATCATCATCGCCCTTGTCACATCAGCAGCACCGTCATCAGACGCCCACGGGGCTGCTGGATTCCCGTCCATCCCTCATCCTCAGAGGTCTTCCCAGAGGTAGCGGCCTGTCCACTCCCAGGACCAGAGGCAGAATCAGGACTAACATCAGAGAGACAATGGATTTGACTGAAGCCCACGGTCCCTCACTGTGTCTGCCCCACTCCTGGCATTTTGGGGACCACCAGGGGTTCCAGAATATGCTCTTGTGCTCTGACCTCAGTCCAGTCACAAGTCCCGGCCCAGGGAGCCCCCGTTCGGGATCAGAGGATCAGGCCGCGATCCTCTCACAGGATGAGACACTACTCCTCAGGGTCCTGGTCCGAGTCCCGCGGGTTCAGGAGGTAAAACCCCTTTGTTGGCTGGGCCTCCCGGGCAGGGCGCAGGTTCAGGGGCTCCCACACCCCGGTCTCTGGGCGGCCCGGTGGGGGTGACGATGCCGGATTACAGACGAGGACACAGCCCCCAAAGGGGTCCGGGAGGTGCCAGCGGCCCCTCGGACACGGCCCCAAATACAAGCCGGTCCCCACGGAGCCCAAGAGACCTTCAACGTCCAAAGGAGTGGAGAGGCCCTCAGGGGCATTTCAGGCCGCAGGGGAGGCTGGGAAACGCGAGAAGGAGAAGGTCAGAGGGCGGTGGTCAGCGGGAGGAGGCACAGGGGCCTTAGGGGCAGCCCGGTGTGTGGGCGGGGCCATCACGGTGTGTGGGTGGAGCCAGCAGGCTGTGGGTGGGACCAGCAGGCTGTGGGCGGGGCCATCACTGTGTGTGGGCGGAGCCAGCGGGCTGTGGGCGGGGCCACTCTGGTGCACGGGCAGAAGCAGGCCCCTCTGGTGAATTAGTTTGTTTTCGTGCCAGGAAATGGGGTCGCAGCGTCTAGTCCGCTCAGAGCCGCGGAGGACCCAGGCTGGCTGGAAGCAGGTGGGGCTCAGAAGGGGCCCGGGGCCTCCGTCCGCAGATCCGCCGCCAGCTCCCCAGCCTCGGGGCCTCTGCGCCCGTGTCCCCTCCGCCCGGCTCTGTCCCTGGCGCAGGGCGGGCCCACAGTGGGCGCCTGGGACGTTTGGAGAAGGAGGGGGGCAGGAATGACCAGTTCAGCTTTGGGGGCGTGATGAAGGAGGGGGTGTTTCTCAGGGCTTCCTAGCGCTTTTCTGGAACAGGAAAGCCCAGGAGGAGCGGGCTCGGGGGTCGACAGTGAGCGCTGGGGCCCTGGGCCGGGTCGGCAGGAGCTGGCTTCTCCCTCCATCTTGTTGGCTCCAGCCATTCCTCCGGAGGCAGAGCCCGCTTGCGGTGTGAGAAGCCGATCTCCACCCTTCCTGTCTTTCCCCCTTTATTTGCGGGTTGCTGAGGAACCTGACAAATCCACCTTGTCTTTAGGGGAGAAAAGGCAACAAAGACGTGTGTGTGTGTTTCATTTGATAACTGGAAAAACCTAGTGCCAGGCCTGCAAAGGGCCTCAAGAGGAAGCTGGTTTTGCATTTCTGTTTCGACCTCCCTGTCTCAGAGCCCGCGTCCCAGGCACTTCCTGCTTCTCCCCACTCGTGAGCCTTGGCTGAGCTGCTGCTGTAGACACCAGCTGGGGCGGACGGGCCATCTGCAGCCAGGAACAGCGGTGACCCATCAGGGCTCCAGGACGCCTGCGGGGGAGGGTGCTGCACTGAGGAAGGGGGAGGGGGCAAAAGAGGCTAGAGCTGCCTAGGTGGACGCGGACTCCATCACTGGCCCTCTCTCTGGGCGGCTGCGCGTGTGCGGTAACAGCCAGGTCTGTTTCCTCTTCCCTCCCCAGTGATGGGCTCCGTAAACGCTCACCTTGAGAACTCACTGGAGAGCAGGTGCAAGATCAGGACCCTCCGACCTGCAGTGTGACCCTGTGCAAGTGAGTTCAGAGTTAGAACGTCCTGGGGTAGGCTGAGGCTTTAAAGAAATCTAGATAGTGAGGTGGGCCCGGGCCTCAGTCTTGCTGAAAAGCCCTGGGAGATTCTGATGTGGAGTCAGGCTTGAGAACCACGCAGCTACACCAACCATCTCACTGTGCAGATGGAGAAACTGAGGCCCTGGGGGCCTGAGTGCTGCTGTGGGGCTGACCTCTAAGGCCCTTCCAGCTGACAGTCTGGGAGGGCCTGTGCGATGTCCTGGTTAAGACCGGGGCTCTGGAATCCCACAGTCCCAGGCTCAAATCTCGAGTCTGCCTCTCACCAGCTGTGTGATCTTGGGTAAGTGCCTGTACCTCTCTGAGCTCCTTCTCTGTGGAATGAGGATGGTCACAGAACCTGCTGCACAGCTTGTGTGAGGACGTATTGGGCCAATGAGTCCAAAGTGCTCACCCCAGAGCTGGGCTCACGGTGGGGCCAGGCATTGTGAGCGACTGTCACCAGGACTCAGGTCATGTGGACTCGGCTGGGCCTAAGGTCCCATCCTGGGAGGCGGTGCTCTTTATCTTTCCTGGACCACAGGGCTCTCCCTGCGCAGCTGCCCACTCGCTCTTCCTGCTGCATCTCCTCCCCAGGGCTGCAGCGGCTCCACCCACTCCCCCCCTCCCTTTTCTTCTCCCACTTGACAAACAGCTTCACTTAAAAAGCCATCTGGGAGGATGGATGGCACAGGCACATTTTGTGGAAGAAGTTTTTGGGGAGAAGGGCCAAGAAATTAAAGGCACAGCACTTAGGATCTAATTTTCTGAGGCCCCACGCCTCTGACTGTTAGAGAATGTGTTTCTGTTATAAACTCATCCCTCAACCCACGCCCAGCGTTCTGGGCTTTGTTCTCATTCCTCTCTGAGCGGACCTGCTCCCAACGTCTCCGCTCACTCCCTCCCTCAGAATGAACTCCCCTCTCGTTCACCAGGGGGCGGCTGCAGCTGGGCCTTTCCTAATCTGAGACCCTCCTCTCCTGTGCCATCACCGTCTTGCCTCAGCTCGCTGCCCCCCTCCCTGTGGGAGTCCTGGGTGGAGGCTTGTCTTCTGTGGGTCTCCCACGGCAGCTGTGGGGCCAACAGGTGGATGCCCTGAGAAGGAGAGATGTGTCCACAGTTGTGATGGATGGATGGCCCTGGGGAGGGGTAATGAGCTCCCCAGCACTGGAGGTGTGCACAGAGGACAGGTGAGCACTCAGTGGAGAGGCCTCACAGGAGACAAACAAGCCAAGAGGCCGAGAGCATGGGCTTCAGAGGCCCAGAGATCTGGGCTCTGTCCTGGTCACGCTGCGTACAAAGTGTCTGACCTTCAGCAATGACTTACTCACTAAGCCTTGGTTTCTTCATCTGGAAAGTCAGGCAAAGTAAGAGTCCCACTTCCCAGGGTTGTCATGGAGACCACAGGACATAATGTGTGCAAAGCACGGAGCACAGTGCCGGGCACAATTTGTTTTTGATGAATATTGGAAATTACCATTATCGGAAAGTATCCACTCCTTTGAGCAAGCTGAGATTCCAAATTGCTGTAGTTTTAAAAACCTAAGACTGAGATTCTGGTTCAATTTTCTGAAGATTGTCAGACTCCTTTCGATTCTAAGCTTTAAGATATTAGGATTTGGGGACTTGTGCCCATGTCCAAGATACACTAACAGGGAGTGAATTTATCTTCCTTCTGAAACAACCAAAAAAAAAAAAAAAGAACAGAAACGTATCTGGAATGCTGGCTTTTAAGACCCTGGACATCAGGGAACAAAGGCCCATGGTCCCTGAAGAAGGGAAACCTGCAAGGCGAGCCCGTGATTGCTCTGCTGACGCCTAGAGGAGTGCTCAGCCGGGAGCTGGGGGGGACGAGGAGCCCAGGGGAGGACGGAGGAGAGCAGCAGAGTCAGGGAAGGCTAAGGCACTGGAGTTGCCAGGATGGAGTACCGGAGAGGAGAGCTGTACCAAGAGAGAGAGCACCAGAGCTGTGCAGAGGGTCCCTGTCGAGTGTCTGACATGCCCGGATCTGGGCATGTGTCCCAGGGACAGAGCCATTTGAGAGCTTTCGGGTGAACAGGGCACTAGCTCAGGGCTGGGAATGATGCCTGTGCCCACCAGCTTAGACAGAAAACCTTAGGACACGGGACAGAGTGCTCGAGAGTCCTTCCTCAGTGGTGGGGATAATGAGTCCTGGACTAATGGCGCCCTGGTTTTGCCCAGCACGTGTGTATTAGTTTCCTAACATTTCCGTAACAAATGACCATCAATGAGGTGGTTTAAAACCACAGAGATTTGTTCCCTTGCGGTTCAGGAGGCCAGAGATCTGAAATCAAGGTGTCTGGCAGGGTTGGTTTCTCGTGGAGGCTGTGAGGGAGAGTGTATTCCATGCTTCTCTCCTGGTTTCTGGTGCTTGCTGGCAATCCTGGGGTTCCTTGGCTTGTAGATGCGTCACTCAGTCTCTGCCTCCATCTTCACATGACATTCTCCAGTGTGTCTTCATAGAGCTGTGGGACACCAGTCATTGGATTTAGGGCCCGCCCTAATCCAGCATAACCCCATCTTAACTAATTACATCTGCAAACACTCTATTTCCAAATAAGGTTCGCAAGTTTCAGGCGAAGGACGTGAATTTTGCAAGACACTGTTCCACCCATTTCAACAAGTCAAAAGCAAGTCTCCAAAGGATCAAACTGCTCCCGAGTAATTTCGCTCCATCCCAGAGCAAAGCTCCAGATTTACAGGAACACAAAAATAGCCAATATGCACGGGGGTAAAAGTCACAATGTCTGGCGCCCAGACAGAGCTTATCAGGCATAAAATGAGGCAGGAAGACACAACCCATAATGAGGAGAATAATCAATCAATTGAAACTAATCCAGAACTGACAGCAATATTAGAATTAGAAGACAAGGACATTAAAGTAGTTATTAAACTGTACTTCACATGTCCCAAAAGTAAAGTAGTGACACAGAATGCATAATAAAAGTCCCAGATTGAATTCTAGAGATCAGAACTACAATGTCTGAGATGTAAAATCCGCTGGATAAGATGACAGCAGGCTAGACGTTACAGAGGCCAACCTGAAGGGTCCAGCAGTTAAGATTCGGCACTCTCACCACCGTGGCTGTGGTCACCTCCCAGTCAGGGAACCACACCACCCCTCTGTCGGTTGTTGTACTGTGGTGGCTGCATGTTGCTGTGATGCTGAAAGCTATGCCACTGGGATTTCACATACCAGCGGGGTCATCTGTGGTGGGCAGGTTTCAGAGGAGCTTCCGGACTAAGACAGACGGGGAGAAGGACCTGGACACTCACTTCTGAGAAAATAGACTATGAAAAACTCTATGAATAGCAGCGGAGCATTGTCTGATACAGTGCTGGGAGGTGAGAAGATGGCACAAAAAATTGGGAGGGGTTCCACTCTGCTGTCCACAGCGTCATTAGGGGTCAGAATTGACTTGATGGCACTAACATCAACAAAGACATTACAGAAGAAAAAAAGTCCTGAATATGAAGACATAGGAATAAAACTACCCAAAATGAAGTACATGGAGAAAAGAGAACTGAAAAAGAATGGAGATTACTAATGATTTGAAGCAACTTCAAGAGACCTATTATATGTATAGTTGGAGTTCCCAAAGGAGGGGAAAGGGTACAGAAAAATTGTTTGAAGGAATAATGACTAAAAATTTTCTAAATTTCATGAAAACCATAAACCCACAGATCCAGGCACAAGAAATATGAAAGACACTACACCAAGACGTGGCATAATCAAGTTTCTCAAATCTGGTGATAATGAGAATATCATAAAAGCCAGAGAATAAAGACATAATACAGATGAAAAAAAAAGGTGTGGTGATGGCAGATTTCTCCTCATAAACTATGCAAATTTAAAGATAGTAGAGTGACATCTTTAACATATTAAAAGAAAAAACTGTCACTGTAGGTTTCTTTACCCAGCAAAAATATCTTCCTAAAACTGAAGGCAGGAGGGCCAGCCCTGTCACCGAATGGGTAAGTTCACACACTCTGCTTCAGTGGCCCAGGGTTTTGCCAGTTCGGATCCCCAGCATGGACCTAGCACTGCTTCTCAGGCCGTGCTGAGGAGGCGTCCCACACGCCACAACCAGAAAGACCTACAACTAGAATATACGACTATGTTCTAGGGGGCTTCAGGGAGAAGAAGAAGAAGAAAAAATGATTCGCAACAGATGTTAGCTCAGATGCCAATCTAAAAAAAAATGAAGGCAAATAAAAATGTTTTCAGACATATAAAAGCTGACAGGATTAATTACATCATTCTGCAAAAAATGATATAGGAAGTCCTCAGGAAGAAGAAAATGATGCTATATGTGTACATATGTAGCTACACAAAGGAATAAAGAGAACCAAAAATGATAACTACGTTGGTAAATATAAGATATATTTTCTTATTATTTAAATCTTATAAAAAGAAAATTGTTTAAATAACAATTATAATAATATATATTGTTACAATGTATTTAGGTTTATCACCTGTATAAATAAAATATATGACAATAGGATAAAGCCCGTGAGAGGAGAAATGGAAGTATATTATTGTAAGTTTCTTATATGTGAAATGGATAATTTCACTTAAACTTAGACCACTATATGCTAACGATATGTCATATAAATCTTAAAGCAACCAAAAAATAACAAAATGGAAAGTTATAGACCATAAGCCCACAGAGGAGATAAAATGGCATAATGAAAACTATTCAAGAGAAGATGGGAAAAGAGGAAAAGAGAACAAAGACAAGATGGAACAAATAGAAAATGAATAAAAAATGATAAGCTTAAACACAACTACATAATAATCATATTAAATGTAGGTGGTCTGAACCCTACCAAGTAAAAGCAGAGATTATCAGGCTGGGTTTTAAAAAATCTCAAAACAGTTATCAATATACGAACATCAATTTAATTTCTATGTACTAAAAAGCGAACAATTGGAAATTGAAATAAAAACATACCATTTACAATGGCACTAAAAATGAAGAAATTGTTAGAGATAAATTTGACAAAACACGTGCAAGTCCTGTACCCTGAAAAATATAAAAGGTTGCTGAGAAAAATTAAAGATGACCTAAATAAATGTGATTGCGGGTTGGAAGACGCAATACTGTTAAGATGTCAGTTCTCCCCAAACTGATCTAAGGATCTGACGCAATCTCAACGGAAATACCAAGAGGATTTTCAGCAGAAATTGACAAACTTATGCCAAAATTCGTATGGAAATGCAAAAGACCTCGAATAGCAAACACGAATTTGAAAAAAGAGAACGAAGTTGGAGGATGAACACTACCTAAATTCATTACTTATTATAAAGCTATAGCAATAAAAAAGTGTGGTGTTGGCATCAAAGTGGATGTATGGAACAATGGAACAAAATAAGAGATTCTAGAAATAGACCCACATATACGTGGACAACTGATTTTGGACCAAGATTCCAAGGTAATTCAGTGGAGAAAGGATAGTTTTCAACAAATGGCACTGGGACACTTGGATCTTCATATGCAACAAATAAAAAACAACAGATTCAATCCACACTTTGTACTCTATGCAAAAATGAACTCATATGGATCATAGGCCTAAATGTAAACAAAACTATAAACCTCCTAGAAGAAAACATTTTCAGAGAAAAAAATTTGTGGCCTTTATCAGGTAAAGATTTCTTAGCTATGATGCCAAAAGCATAAGAAAAAGATTAGTATACTGGATTACATCAAAATTACGACTTCTCTTCTTTGAAACACACTTTTAGATGAATGAAAATACAAACCACAGATTGCAAGAGAATATTTGTGAAGTATATAAGTTATAAAGGACTTTTACCTAGACTGTAAAAAGAACTACCAATACTCAACCATAAAGAAATGAATTACCCAATTAGAAAATGGGCAAAATATTTGAATGGACGTTTTACTAAGTGAGATATATGGGTGGCAAATAAGCACGTGAAAAGATGCTTAACATCATTGGCCAACAGGGAAATGCAAATTGAAACCACAATGAGCTACCATTCCATACCCATTAGAATGATCAAAATTAAAAAGACTGACCACACCAAGTGTTGATGAAGATGAGGAGTGATTGGAACTCGCATGCACTGCTGTTAGGAATGTTACACGGCACCACTCCTTTGGGAGAGTTTGGCAGTATATTAAAGAGTTGAGCGCACACACACACACCTGCTGTAAGATCCATCTATTCCAGTACTGGGTATTTACCCAAGAGAAAAGAAAATCATTGCACACAAATATTCATAACAGCTTCAGTTTAATAGTTCAAACAACCAGAAACAACTCAAATATCCATACATTTGGAGGATAGATAAACAAAATGCGGTCTATCTATGCAATTGAACACTACCTTGCAATAAAAAGGAGTGAACTATTATGTGCAACACCATGGATTCATTGCAACTAATTCTGCTGAGTGAAAAAAGCCAGACAAAAAGGGCAAATATTCTGTCATTCCATCTGCATAAAACTCTAGAAAATAAAAGCTAATCTACAGTGACAGAGAGCAGATCCATGACTGGCTGGGAAGAGGGTGAGGCTGGCAGATGGGCGGAAGGGGTACAAGGAGACTTTGGAGGTGATGGACATTATCTTGAGTGTGGTGGCAGTTTCCAGGGTATAGCTATGTGTCAAAACTTACCAAATTGTACACTTTATATATGGGCAGTTGATTGTTCCAATTATACCTCAATAAAGCCATTAAAAAAGATACGATTTTGATTGAACAGCCACATGCAAAAGTATGAAACTGGACCACTATCTTACACCATACAAAGAAGTTAACTCACAGTGGATTAAAGACATGGATGGAAAACCTGAAACTGTAAAACTCCTAGAAGAAAATATAGGTGGTAAGCTCCGTGACATTGGTTTTGGTGACGATTTTTTGAATCTGACCCAAAAGCAAAGGCAAGGAAAGCAAAAATAAACACGTGGGACTATATCAAACTAAAACCTTTCTACACGGCAAAGGAAACCATCAACAAAATGAAAAAATAACGTACCGAATGGGAAAAAATATTTGCAAATCATGTATCTGACGAGGAGTTAATATCCAGTTTATATAAAAAACTTATACAACTCAATAGCAAAAAAAACCAATCTGATTGAAAAATGGGCAGAAGATCTGAATAAAAGTTTTTCCAAAGAAGATACACAGATGACCAACAGGCACATGAAAAGATGCTCAACATCATTAATCATCAGGGAAATGTAAGTCAAAACCACAATGAGGTATCACCTCGCGCCTGTTAGAATGGCTGTTATCAAAAAGACAAGAGATAACCAGTGTTGGCGAGGATGTGGAGAAAAGGAACAATTGTGCACTGCTGGTGGGAATACAGCGGTGCAGCCGCTGTGGAAAATAGTATGGAGGTTCCTCAAAAAATTAAAAATGGAACTACCATATGATCCAGTAATTCCACTTCTGGGTATTTATCCAAAGAAAATGAAAGCACTCACTTGAAAAGATAAGCACCCCTATGTTCATTGCAGCATTATTTACAACAGCCAAGAAAATGGAAACAATCTAAGTGCCCATCGATGGATGAATGGATAAAGAAAATGTGATTATATATATATATATATATACACACACACACACAAAATAGAATATTATTCACCCATAGAAAGAAGGAAGTCTTGCCATCTGTGACAACATGAATGAAACTTGAGGGCGTTATGCTAAGTGAAATAGACAGAGAAAGACAAATACTGTGTGATCTCGTTTATATGTGGAATCTAAAATAAAAACAAAAAAACAACAAACTCATAGATACAGAGAACAGATCGGTGGTTGTCAGAGGTGAAGTTAGGGGTGGGAGAAATGGGTGAAGGGAGTCAAAAGGTACAGACTTCCAGTTATAAAGTAAATGAGTCCTGGGGTCAATGTGGCGTCTGTAGGTAAGAATACTGTGCTGTATATTTGAAAGTGGCTAACAGACTAGATCTTAAGAGTTCTCATCATGAGAAAAAAAATTGTGTTAACTGTCTATGGTGACAGCTCTTTCTAGACGTATTGTGATCATTTGCAGTATATACAAATATCAAATTAATTTTGTATACTTGAAACGAATATAATGTTATACATCAATTATACCTCAATAAAAAAAGATATGTTTGTTATTCTACTCATCTGATGCTTATTAGTAATGTGAGGCTGTGTGCTTCAAATAATGCGCTCTGGACCCCACCCTCACCTGCTCTCGCAGACGTGAGCGCTTGTCCCAGCCCAGGGCTGTTGGATGGACCGGGAGCATTTATTTCTGTGCCTCTTCCCCGTTCCAATGTGCCATCTTTGCTTCCCCCAGTACTTGCTGTTCCACTGTGGTCCCATTTTCCTAAATCCAGCCTCATCTGTTGCACTCTCTCCCCTAAACATGTCAGGCTCCTCACGTCTCCTGAACTGTGCCCTGTCCCACCTGCCTCGGCATCCTGACTTCTGCTCGTCCTGTCTCCGCAGGGAGCCTCATCTCTGCCTATGGAATCCTACCCTGTGATTAAGGCCAGGTCAAAGGTAGGCCTTCCGGGAAACTTCCTTCCGCTCCTGAATGAAATGAGCATGCTTCACCTCTGTGTTCCCAGTGCACTTTAAGTCACTAATATGCGTCCCTGATAGTCTGACATTACTATAGTTGGGGAGAAACATCTGTCCTTCACCCTGCGGCAGACCCACCTCTGGCGTCCTTCCAAGACCCCTCCATGCTCCCCCAGGAAGGAAGCTGTGGGGATCTGACTGGTCAGAGGCAGGACACTGATGGGGCCATGCTCACTAGTGGGCAGGGTCAGTGCACGGAAGGCGAGGGCGCTGGACCAGCTCTCCCTTCATCCCGCCTCTCCCTGCCCGCAGCCAGGAGGCCACTGAGCTCTGCAGACCCAGCCGCCGTGACACCAGGGCGGCAGGAAGTGGCAGGTCTCCCTCAAGCCTCCCGCTGACCTCCAGGCCTCTGCCAGGCATGGTGCAGTCAGCCAGAGAGAATCCACTCTGGAGATGCACACGAAGGCTTCAAAGCCTGGTGACACGGGCGGTGGAAGAGCTGAGGAGCTGAGCAGCCCCTGGCTGTTCAAGGCGTGGTCAGCTGACCAGCAGCATGGACATCACCTGGGAGCTTGTTAGGAATGCAGAATCTCAGACTCCCGCCAGATCACCTGGGTCAGAATCTGTGCGTTAACGAGATCCTCAAGCGCTTCAGCTGCCTGTCCAGGCTGGAGGAGGACTGAGGGAGAGCAGTGGTTCCCCGCTGTGGCTGACATCAGAATCCCCAGAGAGTGGCCCGCACCATCCTAGACCAATTAAAGCAGGGTCTGGGGGTGGGGCGGGCACTGGCAGTTTTCAAATCTCTCCGGTTGACTCCAGTGTGCCTGCGGGGGGAGAACCGTGGTCTGATGGTGCCCAGACCCCCCAGGGCCCCCGATGGCGTGCGTTTATGGGGGCCTGTGATTATCTCACGCTGGGCCGGGAGGGAGCATCAAGCGTGGGTGCGTTTATAGACGACAACGCTGTTCTAAGGAGGCAAAAGTAAATGCAAGCTTCATCTCCAGCGCTGCTGCATGGGTTTTGCTGTTATGAGGAAGATGGAACAATGGGAAGTGAGACCCACCTGCGCTGTGACAGCCTCAGGGGCTGTGGCCCAGCCCTGGGACAGGACGGGGAGGAAGCACCCTGGGAAGCCTGTGGTGCTGGGGAGAGGGCGGGGTGCAGCGGGGGCAGCCTGTGGGGTCACGGAGGCTTAGAGATCCCATGGCGCCCCTCAGTGTCCCCTAAACAGAGCCCTAAAGGGGCCCGGGGCAGGCAGGTGTGCATGACCTATCACAGCTGGCCGCCAGGTGGGCACCTGGCCTGTCCCATCTCGGGGAGCTGAGGCTGGCAGAGCAGGAGGTGAGGCATGGGGTCCACTGCATGGGCCCGGCCTCCAGTGTGTGATTGGTGCGGCACCCATGGTCCTGGAATGTGGAATTGGGTTGAGTTTCCAGTTGCTGGAGGGCACTGAGGATGCATTCAGCAGAGGCTGGGTCTCGGGAAGGATGCTGAGGGCATTCTGTGACGTCTTCATTCCAGAGGCAAGGTCCAAGCAGCCAGGGGCATTCTCGGACATCCAGCATCCTGGCTGCAACTGGAATATTTTCAAGGCTGAGAAATCCCTTTGGTGGACAGCCCCTGCTCCAGGCAGAAAATAGTGCAGCCCGTGACCTCACCTTCCCTACCCTCCACCCTGAAGCCCAGCCCTGGTTCTAGGCACTTAGAGGGCAGGGCCAGGCAGTCTGTAGGCTTGTAAGGGACTTCTTCAGTCTCACTTTGTTCTTTATTGTGTGGTTGGTTGTGTTTGTGTGTGTGTGTCTGTTCTGAATGGCACAATGCCACCAGGTGGTGGTTAGACTCTGTACCCATTTTGCAGATGCAGAAACTGAGGCTCAGAGGAGGGGAGAGCTTTGTCCACATTTGTGCCGTGGGGACACAGTGCTGGGAGCCGGCCCGGGCCTGCTGCTCTCCCCTCTGCTATCCCGCCCTCCCTGCGCCGGCTCCATCTGGGGGAGAGGTCTGCCCTCCCCGGGCTCCTCAGGAACAGACAGGTTTGCTCAGGGATAAGACACACCCTTCACAGAGCACAAGCACAGAGGTCAAGCACAGAGGTCAGGTTGTCAGCATGCATGGCCCGCGTGGTGTGCTGGAACCTGGCCCAGCAGAGGCAACGGGGGCTCTGTGGAGTGAGGGGGGCTTGTCCGAGACATCTGCGGGGCTCTTATGACCTCAACACTCTTGAGGGGAGCCCAGGAAAGTCAACCCTGCGATGATCTCTGTGGATCCCTGCAAGCTCTAGGTCCATCTGTCTCCGCCCCACGTCACATCAGCCCAAAGGTGACACTTCTTCTAGATGGCTGTTCCGCACTAGTGCCCACGAGGCCTGCAGACCTTCCTCATGATGAGGTTGCGAGGAGCCCATCAGGTCAGTGTCAGTCAGTTAGCAGTAGCCCAAAACTGCTCAGGCCACCCCTTCACTTAAAACCCTTCCATGCTGCCCAAGGAAGCTTGAATAAACTCAACCCTGCTGGCCATGGCCAGGAGGCCCTGGGGGGTCTGGCTGCTGCCTCCCCTGCTTCCTCATGCTTCCCTACTCACATCCTCTGCCCCAGTGCCCTTCTTTAGTCCCTCTGATACACTGTTTCCTACCCCAGGGCCTTTGCACATGCTGTTCCTGCTCCCTAGATCATTCTCCCCTTCACTCTTCAGGTAACCAGTGCCTTCAGGTCTCATCTTAAATATCAGCTCCTAAGACCCCTATCTGAGTTAGTCCCTCTCATTATCCTCCCACCTAGCCTCCTGTACATGGCATGTGTGGCCCCATCCCGAGGTGTAATTACACACTGTCTGTGTAATTTTTGCCGTGTCCTTCGAGGACTGCGAGACCCAAGAGAGTAGGCACCTCGTCTGACTTGTTATTTCTCATCCCTGCACCCAGCATGTGCCTGGCACAGCAGGTGATCAGCAAATTACCTTAATGAATAAGTGGAACCATAAGAATATGACAGGAATAAAGAATGCCTGTGTTCCTTCAAATAGAGCAGAAATAAGGAAATAATTCAGTGTTGTCAATTATTCTTATTTGTTGGTGGGGTGATTTTTATTTGAATTTTTATTAACTTACGCTGAGTAATCAGAACTGGGCCAGCTCTCCTGTCTAGTTTTTGCATCCTTGAGTTTGGCCTTGAGGAGCGGAATCATCTCGTATTTAGGCAGCATTAGAGCTGAAATGCTCTCAGGGGAGTGGGCTCCTCTAGGGGTATAGAATTAAATTATCCACGCTACCAATTAGATCAGGGAAAAACCCAGATCTTCGGACAGGGCTGCAGTTTCCCACTAACAAACCGGGGAGACTGAGCCCTCCCTACCACACCCTTGCCCTCGTCGGTCGCTCCCTGCCTGCCTGCATCTCCCCAGTCTCTGCCTCCAGAATTTCCCTGGGAGGAAGAACGGTGGCTGAGACTCAGAAATGGAATTAGCCAACTTTACCCACAAGCCCTTCTCAAGGGAATTCAGAAAGCCAGGGGTTTCCTGGGTCATCTCCGACATAGCAGGCGATGTGGGGCGGCAAGTTGACTGTGAAGGGCAGGTTACAGCATCTCTAGATTGTCAGTCCCATCTGCTTTCCTAGTGGGAACAAGATATGTCCCCAACCAACCTTCTCCCTGTTACATCTGTTCATTTCAACCAGGCTCATTACCATCCTCATCACCATCCCCGTCATCATCACCATTACCATTGTCACCATCATCATCATTATCATTATTGTCATCCCTAACACCGTGATCAGCACCCTCACAGTAACCATTATGATCACTATCACCAGCATCAACACCATCATCATCATCACCATCACCATTACGATCACCACTGTCATCATTATCATCATCATCACCATCACCGTGATCAGCATCATCCTCATCACTACTACCATCATCGCCAACTTAGCTAGTTCCATGTGCAGGTCACTTTAAACACATAATTGCACACCCTGATGTAAAACCTGCCAGACAGCTTGAAGGGCTGATAAGGACATGAAAGCCCATGATCTGGCCCCATAGTCCCTGCAATTTGTGTCCACATCATTCCTTGGGACAGAAACCATTAGAATGAGCTGGGAGGACGTGAGCATTTTCTTGACATCACCTTCAAAGGGTGGAGGACCTCCTTCCACACTCCTGCCCCCTCAGTGACCCTGTACAGTCTGGGGTTTATCTCCCCCATCCTGGAGGCCTTTCCGGCACCCACACCGACTCTCAGGACCCGTAAGGTCTCTCCTCTCAGGGCAAGGAGGTCGATGGTGCCTTGTTCTCAACCTCTCCTGGGCTTCCTCCTACCTCCACATTTTGGGATTTTAGAAACAAATCTGTTTCCCTCCTCACAGTTCATGATTTTTCGACATTTGTATCCACCATCACTCTCGGCCTAGAGTTTTCACTAAATAAATATCGACGATAGAGCGAAGGAGAGTAAAGTTCATCCCACAACCCTGGGGCGGGGCCACAGTCATCACCACCATAACCATCACCGCCATCACCGCCTCCGTCATCTAACTCTAAGTACTTGCTTAACAATGAGCACAGAGCTTTACACGATCATCTCTCATTTCACCCTCTTGACAATTGGTGAGGCAGGCACAGCTGTTGTCTTCATTTTACATCTGTGGAAACTGAGGCACAGAGAGGGCAAGTCACCTACCCCGGGTCGTGTGGAGAGTAAGAAGGGGAGCTGGGTTTCACATCCCCTCTCTTATCTACTATGCTCTCTGTCTCCTTCATGATGAGGAAGTTCTTCTCCGTGTCTAACTGCTCGCTCTCCCACTGCAGCCATCGTCCATTTCCTCTTTCTGACTTCAGAGGGGTCCACGGCAGAACCCAGCCAGGGATCCCAGGACCTCCCTTGGCGCTGCCTCCCTTCCTCTCCTCTCCTCCCACACTCTCTCCTGGGGGCCTCCTTCACTCCTGAGATTTCGATTATCTCCTCCCTGGTGATAATTCCCAAAGCCCTCACAACCCAAGGGCTCTGCCTGCAGCCGGGCCCTCAAACAGCAGACACATGGACACCTGCCTGTGGACTCTGCTCTGAGCTTTGGAGCTTTGCTGCTTTGTCATTGATACGCCCAGCAGCCCTGAGAGGTGGACCTTACCCCACCTGCAGGTGGGAAACTAGGGCCCAGAGAGGGGGACAGAGCCAGGGTCGAGGCCACTTCCATCTGGGCTCAGAGCCTGTGCCCTCCCTGCACCTGCTGTCAACCCACCCGCTGCTCCTGGGCTGTGTCCCACATGGGTCACTAATGTCACCGAGCGCTGGCTCCAGGCATCCCTCCAAGTGGGACTGAACTCCTTCACTTCCCACTGCACCCTCTGTGGAGCGGCCATCAGGATCCACGGGCAAGGTGTCACCCAGCCCTGGCCACCGGGTGCCACCTCGGCTGTCTCACCCTGACGCCTGTGCCCCTTGCCCTGAGCGTTGGCAAGGCCCTGGCTGTGCCCCCCGCCCTGAGCGTCGGTGAGGCCCCGGCTGCACTCCCCGCCCGGGGCGGCCTCCACCACCCTCACCAGTTCCACCAGGAAAAGTACACTCTCAGCTCAAGGACCAAGTCCCGTGCCACCTGCTCTGGGAAGCCCTCCCTGGTCTCCCCTCCAGGAGCACCCGTCCCGGGCAGAGTCCGTCTGTGAGAGCATCGGTCTCCGCATCCTTAGGACGCATCCATGTGTCCTTCTCCTCTACACAGCAGGTCCCCGAGTAGCCTACGGTGGCTTCAATCTGCCCTGACAGGGACCTTGTTATTTAATAAAAACTGTGCTGCCTTGGGGCCCCAGGGCCTGGTTGGGGGGCCTATGAAAGTGGGGAGAGTAGACCCCGCGCTGCCTCCAGGCTGGGTCAACGGCAGGCTTGGGGGCTGCCAGTGCTCTCCTGAGATCTCTGCCACTGCGGGACTACAAGTCTATTAATTCTGCAGGGACGCTGTGGTGCCCACGTGGCAAGAGATGCGGGGTGGGGGACAGGGGGTGGGCTGAATGCCGGACGAGGGTGAGGGTGGCGGAGCTGTGACGGGGGGTGAGGAAATAAAGGTCGGGCAGTGGCAGCCCTGACGGGGGCCCGGGGCCTTCAGCCGCCTGGACTGTCGGAGCAGCGCCGGCCGGAGCAGGTGCTCAGCCAATCCTCACAGACACGTTGTTGGACAAGCAAACCAGTGCATGGCCAGGGAACCTGAAGATTAACGATGGTGACGATGACAATGATGGTATCTTTGGTATGCATAATCGACATCTTCTAAATTGGTGTGCAGACAATAAATAAAACCATCTTCAGAAAATTTTGCTATTCTCATTCATCTGTAAAATACAATCTAGGTGTGTGAGTTGCCAGGCTGCCATAGCAAAGTGTCACCTACAGGTGTGGCTTAAAAAACAGAAATCCATGGTGACCCAATTCTGGCGGCTGGAAGGCTGCAGTCGAGGTGTTGATGGGGTGTTTCTTTCTGAGGCTCTGGGGAGAACCCGTTCCGTGTCTCTTCCTGCCTTGTAGGTGGCCGCTTTCTCCCTGTGTTTCTTCACATCGCCCTCTATCTACGTGTGTCTCTTTCTCTTCATGTGGTGCCCTTTCTCTAAGGACATCAGTCACACTGGTAGGGCCAAAGGGAGCCCCCGGTAGCTGTGGAGGGCGCCATGAAGATGGGCAGTGCCCAGAGCAGGCGGCCAACCGCCCGGGGCCCCTGGGCCCCCTCCCTCCTCCCACCACACCCTGCAGGGGAGTACAGGCTTGGAAATGGAGGTCGGCTCCAAGTAAACAGATTAGCAGTGGTTATTGTGTCAGTTTATTAATGAAGTGTCCTAAATACATATAAGTCTGGGCACTTCATTTAGATTTACAGGGATAATTCAGATTTATAGGACTAGTTATTACGCGTTAACTACAGAAAATGCAGTTGGTTCTCAGAGACGACATTTCCTGAGTGTGAAGGACGCTGTCGAGTTCCTGGTGTCGAGGTTGAGCTGACGGGGATGGAGGGGGCGGCCGCTCCTCGTCCTACAGGCGCAGGGTCCCTGGGGATCGCCGCGTTGTGCCCCCAGGTGGTTATTCAATCAGACGCAGACGTGGCCCCCGGAGGAGGCACACACAGCCATGGAGACACGCGGGGCTGTGTCCAGAGCAGCTGGAGAGATGAGGGTGCCTAGGGTGGGGACAGGGGTGTGGTGGAAGCAGCCAGGGTGGGGTCTGGAGCCCTGGGTTCTCGCCTCCTGGGCGCTGCCTGGCCCATGACCTTGAGGAACTCACCTCACCTCTGCTCTTTCGTCTCCAGAGCTCAGAATCAGGAGGGGTGGGGAGGGAGGGTTGCCTGGACACCCTGCCGGCTCTCAGGTTTGGTGGCTCTGGCCCCATGCATGTGTGGGGGTGACCGCTTGGTTTCCATCAGCTGATGGATGCTGTGGCCATGACTTCCCAATCCATCTGGCACTGTCACACACACACCCTGCAGTCCTGGGAGCCCTGCTGTCATGATTCTGAGGGGACACAGGCCCTGGAGGCGCTGTGGGCTCTGTGCCAGGCAGGCCTCACTCCAAGGGGGCGGGTCAGTCCCAGCTGCAGAACAGTTTGGACAGAAGAGAAATGAGAATGGTAAGACACAGGCATGCCCTGGAGGAGCCGTGATCTGGGGGACACAAGACACCGGCTCCCAGGAGAGGCCACAGTGGATGCTGGGAACCAGGGAGAAGAAGGCTTATGGGTCCTCTACTCAAATGCCATTGATTTCCAGGGGCACCCTGCACAAGGTCACACAGCCTCCTGGTGACAGGTGGGGAGAGCCAGGAGTTGTCACCAACAGCCAGAGGACTGACCTCAGAACTGCTTGAGGGGTAGGTTTGGCCCCTGCCAGTGTCTCCCTCTCCCAGTCCTCGGACCCCTGGGACCTCACGCCCAGCTCCCAGGTGCTCCCTGTGTCTTCATCACATTGCACCTGATTGTGCCCAAGAATCCCGAGAAAGGCTGGTGCAGGACAGCCCACTCCTGCAGCCCAAGAAGGAGGTCTCCTCTCGGAACCTTGGACGGCCACTTTGCCCGAGTGGTTGGCAGGCCAGATGTGCCAGGGAATTGACGCCCTTGGGAGCAGCTCTCGGCCAGTGACTCCCAGGGATGCAAATGCCCCAGCTCCCTGCCCTTCACAGGGGTAGTTCTCAGGCTGGTGTTGGACTCTCTGCTAGGGTCCCCCATGGAACAACTCCAGGCGCCCACTGTGGCAGCTGGTTTAACTGGGTTTAACTAGGTACCCTTCTCTCCCCTTGTGCCCCTACTAGAGCTGCCTGTACCTCCGAAATAAATACTTGCCCCTATGTCCTTCCCTCAAGTTCTGCTTCTGGGGGAACCCAACCTAAGACGGTGAAAGCCAGACAGTGATCACATAAACGCATGATGATAAGGGTTGCAGAGGGCACCAAAGCTGGGCGAGGGCTCAGATAGGATGGTAGGCTGGGGACGTGTTCTTGGTAGAGCATCCAGGGCAGGGCTCTCAGGGATGTCGTATTTGAGCAGAGACTTGAATAAAGTGAGAAGCTGAGACACGTGGAGATGTTGGGGTGCAGCGGGGAGCATTCCAGGCTGAAGGGAGAGAGAGGGATGGGTAGAGAGTATCTGAGAAGTAGCAAGGAGCCCAGAGACCGGGGCAGGAGGCAGGGATAAGGATGACAGGCCAGGAGGCGGGAGCGTGGTGCTATAGCGCTCACAGGCAGTGGCTGGGACCCGAGATTCTAGTCCGGGTTTGTGGCGTGTAAGGGACTCAGTGGCGTCCTTGTCCAGAGGGTGATGTGGCGTGGAGGGGAGGAGCCCAGTCCTTGCAGTTCTGTCCCTGTCTCTGCCCCTTGGCTGCTGTCTAGCAGTGGGCATCCTTGGAGCCTCGGTATTTCCTGATGGAAAGTGGCGATGATCCTCACTGGCAGGGCTGTCCTGAGAGTGCACGAGGAGGGCGTCGGGAAGCCCTGGCTCCAGGCAGTGCTCAGAAGAGCCGATTCCCTCCTCCCACTGCCTATGAGCCAGAGGGAACAGAAAGGTCAAGTTCACTAGGCATTTGGGTGAGGGTTATTCCCACAGCCCTGGGAAACATGCACTTGGCCTCATTTCCCACATGCCATAGCAGCTTAGAACATAGGATCTGGAGGCAGACGGGAACGAGTGCAAATCCCTCACCGTGGGCAGCCCACTTAGCCTCCTTGGGCCTCAGTTTCTCATCTGTAACATGGCATCTTCTGGTTCCTCCATGGAGGTATCACGTATGAGGATTAAACGAGAAAGTGCGGGCACAGCTGCCACATGACACACTGTATGCAGCTCCCAGAGGGCGGGGACTGGATCAGCTGAGTTCACTGACCCACCGCCCCTCCTAGTGCATCGCCTGGCCAAGTCAACGTGTCCAGTGTTCTCAGCTGAACCCGTGGCCCCCTCAGGACAGCGACTGAGCTGTACTGAGTCCATCTGTCCTTCCACCAATTTCCAATCCCGTTCTTCCCGTGTTCTCAATCCTCTCCTCCATCTGCTAGCTGCTGCCCATGAGCCAGTGCAGATCTTTACCTGCGGCCATCCGTCTGCCCAGGCAGAGTGGACAAACATGTGTGCGGCTCCAGACTCTGACCACTGGGGGGGGTTTCCTTCCTGGTGGTTTTCCAGGGATGCTCCTGAGGGGGGCCAAAATGCTGCAGACCTCCACTTCCAGATGGTGCCAGAAGGTCAGGTAGAACCATCTGGCAATTGGGACTCAGTTTCTCTCCCTCATTTCCTGGTCATGGGGAGCCTCACGTGAGGCCATTGGTGTGGGGAACCTGGGTGCTGAAGGAGGTGCCAGGAGGTCACGAGCCACCTGCACAGGCAGCTTGCTTGTGCCGTCAGGGTCAACTGGAGCATGAATTGTATCCACCTTTCCATTCGGTGACAAATTTCTGTAGAGCATGTCCAACCTCGTGGCTCAGTGGATCAGATAACGCCTGCCTAGGATGGATCACAAATTCTCTCACGGTCACCTGATGCCTGTGGAGAATATCTTTGGAAGGGTGCAAAGATTTACTCTGGAGATTTAGCCTGGAGGTCCTGGGCTGTTGGCACTTAGCTACCCCATCTGTCACAGGTGCTTTGGGGATCATTAGAGGCTCGATCAGGAGGCCCCAGTGGCATAGCAGCCTAGGCTTTCTGCAGAGCCTTTCCTGCTTCGGGCCCTAGTCAAAGTCAGTAAAGATGTTTGCAGCAGCACACACTCAAGGTGGGGGGATGTGGCTTCCAAAATGCAGAGAAATCCACCAAATGTTGTTCCTCTTTCTTAGGAAGGCAGTGCAAGGAGGAGCGACTTGTCTGTCACTCTGGGGACAATATCCAAACATGCCCCATAATATTGGACCCCAGGAACTTCCCCTGGGGTCAGACTGTGAGCTTGATGGAGTTACTCCTGGGACCGAACACAAACACAGATTTATTTACCCACCACACAGGAGGGCAGAAAACTGGAAACGCTAGGCTTGTGGCATGGGAAGAGGTTTATTATCGAAAGGCAGCCAGACAAGGAGATGGGAGTTAAAACTCAGAGCCACCTCCTTGAAGGGAAAAAGGTAGGGGTTTTAGGTAGGGGAGGGGGAACACGTGGCCTTGCTGGCTGGCACCTTCCACCAGCCCGTGTTTGGCCTTGAAGACCAAATTTCTTTTCCCTGACTATCTGGACTTTTCTGGTTAGTTTTCATCTGCAGCCTGCGTTTGGCCTTGTGAGGCTGAATCTTGATGTCTGGACCTTGACTCCCTGGGAAAGACAGCTCCTTCCTAGACTGAGGAGGGACAGAAAGACCTGGTTAGTTTTAAACAACGGGTGATTATACTGAATATGCACAGCTGCAGTTAGCAAAGCTTCTCTCAAAGTTTTCGCCCCAGGGAAGATTTTTAGCTTTTTCATTCTCGGGTTCACTCCCACCATCTGGGACGCATCTGTATCATTAAAGCTTCCAGGGTCTACTCCTCCCCAATCTGCATGAAGTCATCAGCCTGGTGTCATGTGAAATGCTGAGCCATCGAGGCCCTCTGGTCCAGATCGTGTCCTGGCAGGAGGGTTGACACAGCCCTGAGGCCAGACAGGGCATCCTGCAGTCCCGGCTGAGACAAAGTTGCCAGAGCAACAGCGGCATCCAGAGCCAGGAGCTGTGTCGATCTTCTCCCCGAGGAGAGATACCACATCTGGAGTGACAGGTGCATCTGGAGCCACCTCCCGAGTAAGTTGATAAGAATTCATGGCCCTTCTCTAGGATCTGTCTGCTTCCTACACAGGACGCGCAGACAAGTCAGATGGAAAATGTGGAGCGTGTGATAGGAATGGCCACCTCAACACCTTTTAGCATTTCTGGGCCTTCAAGTGTGGGAAGGTTCTTTCCTCAAACAGGGGAGCAGAGTCTGCCGTCAGCGGTGAAGGAGGCTTGGGGACACTTGGCAGTTCGAGGTCCTCAGATTTTTCCTGCTTCTCTTTCCAGGTCTCAGGATCCTTCTCTTTTTTTATCCATGCCTCATCGATTTCACGTACGGGATTTGCAAGGCTGGGAGTCGAGTTCAACTTACATGGTAATTCTGCCATCCGCAGGACTGGATTGCAACGTGCTGTGGGTTCCATCTTGGGCCTGATTTCCCTGTGGCTACAAAGGTGACACGTTTCTTGAGGGCCTTCCTAAGCCTCTGGTTTTCTGAAGATGCCTTGATCTGAGAGTTTTAAAGTCCTGAGCTTGTCATTCTCTTTCCATACTCTCCCCAGAGCAGTCAGGGCTGGCCATCACACCCCACACTTCTTGTCATCGGCACCAATACTAACGGTCAAGTGCTGTGGCCACTTGGTCTACTAAAGGCGAGCTTTCAAGTGACATTCCATCTCGGGCAAACCCAAAGTTCCTTAGCAAGACTGACTCTCCAGTAGTAATCACACAGAGAGGAGGGTTCATCTAGATGCTGGTCCTGGAAGGGTTGACAGGGCTGAACTTGACTTTGTACCAGACACATCAGTTCAAAACCAGCTCCAGCACCTCCCAGCTCTGTGATACTCAGAGGCAGGTAACCTCTCTGCGACTCAGTTTCCCCATGAATAAAATGGGATTCATCCCTGATTAAGGACTGCACTAAGTAAAGTATGTGAAAGTGCCCATCACAGAGCCTGGCACTCATGTGCCCTCCCTCGGCCGTGCTGGCTTCACCCCGACTCCCTCTCTGACCTTGAATGAGAGTCTGGGCCTCTCGGGGCTCTGTTTTCTCATCTGTAAAATGAAGGGGCTTGGGCTGAGGTTCAGCTGGGATGTGCCGTGAAACATCCCTTAAAAGAAACGGGCAGGTCAGGACTGGAAGGAGGGGTTGGGGAGGCCAGGCTGCTTCGGAATCTCCTGAGCTGTGCGCTTCACCGAGAATGTGCCCAAATGACAGATAGCTCACACTGCAGCCACCTTAACCTTCTCTGTTCTCCCCGCTAATGTCGCCCCCGGAGCACAGCCTGGTCTCTGTTCTCTTTGATGCGCTGACTCTCAGCACTGCTCGGTCACAAGAAATTGCCGCGGGCAGCGTGCTCTGTGCACTGAGATTTGGGCGAAAAAGGAAACTTCAAATTAAGTCCATCACGACGATTAGATTTATAAGCTCTGGGCCTTCCAGGGGCCTGAGTGCCTGAGATTCGAGAATCTTCCTGTTCCGGCTGGAGTTATGTGTTTAAACCTGTAGGAGCCCAGGTTTGGGGCGCTGGAGATGCTGCAGAGGCCGGATTCCGTGGGGTGTGCTGCAGTGCAACGGTCAGCAGAGCAAGGGCTTTTCGAGTTCCTGTTCTGCCAACTACGACCCTCCTGGGGTTACTTAGATTCTTTGAGACTCAGTTTCCTCCTTTGTAATATTACTATCGACTGTAATCGACACCAGCTGTTTTTGTCCCCTTGTCATCCCCTCCCTGCTCCGTGTATAGCAACTTCCTTTAGGACACTAAGCGTCCAGCACTCCCCAGGCCAGGAGATTCAGACAGGGTTACTAATCACTTTTCCCGCCCCACCTCCTCTCCTTAAAGACAGCCAAAGGCCCAGCCAGACCAATCACAGTGCCCTGACCTCTGGAAACAGCGACTAGTCCAAGGAATGGGCCTGCGACCTGAGTCAGGCCAATCAGAATCCTTGCCTGGGATTTGATATCTGGCTATTGGGAGAGAGCAGCTCTTTCCTATGGAGTTCCAGATGGGGTGATGCAAGCTGTAGCTGTCAACGGTTATGACGTTTCCCTCCCCTCCCTTGCTTGCCCCATGAAGAATTCCAGCAGCAAAGGAAGAGAAAGAGCCACTCCAACTTCCATCACAGACAGAGGGAAGCACCAGAAAGAGATGTTAAGAAAAAAAGAGACCCAGTGCTCTAATTTGAGCCCCTGGATCCAGCCATGCCTGAGGCAGGCCTGTGTCTGCTCATCCCAGTTCGATAAGAAACTGAACCCCCTCTTAAGTTTGACCACTTTGGATTTGGTCTCTGAGAAGAGTCCTAATCAGCACCCCTACTTCTCCAGGGGTTGTTGGGATCAAATGAGATAATTGAAGGAAAGGACTTAGAATGCTCAGTAATGCGGGCGTTTGTAACTGCCCTTGTCACAGGCCTTTGTGTGTTTGTCTGGAGCACAGGATTGGGTTCCACTCCCTTCCGTGGTCCCAGTTCCTCACACCCATCACCTAGGAAGAAAACATGGGCATTCCAGGAGAGGGGGCCCGCGTGAGCAAAGGTGTGGCTGTGGGCAAGCAGGGGCAGACTCACAGGCACTCGGAGCCGCTGTCCCTCTGCATCCCGCACGAGGGACCTGACAGGTCCCTGACTGACCCAGCCTGGCTTCTGGAGGAGACAAGAATGACCTCTTTGTCCCAGCTCGTGCACAGGGGATCATAACCACACTGGCCCTTTGTCCGCCTGGCCTCCCCAGGGTGTCCTGTGGCTCACATCATGCATCCTTGTCTGAGCTCTCACACCTGTTCCACCCCTGGGGGCAGGCACCTGTCCCCGCTCAAATCCTGGGGGGTGCCCAGGCTGATGGGGCCGTCAGTGCTGGGCCCAGCTGGGGTCTCTCAGCTCCTCCTTGTGCCTCAAATGGAAGAGGCTCAGAAGGGGTGAGTGCCACGGTCCTTCAGGACCAACTCACTTGTTCTACAGAGAGAGAAACTGAGGCCCAGAGAGGGTAAGGGGCTTGTCCAAGGTCACACAGTGAGGCAGGAGCACTGTTATTAAGGTTCTTGGCTTTCTTGTGGTCTCTTCCCTGGCCCAAGTCAGAATTTATCATTCTCTCCATTCATCCATTTGTTCATTCATTCATTCACTTACAACTGAGCTTTGACTGAAGTGGTAGAGACAGAAAGGGCCCCACCTTCCTGGGCCCCAGGTGGGTCCTCTGTGCCCCGCTGTCTCACTGTCTGCTCTGGGCTGTGTTGAGGAAAGCCTGGGCCCAGAAAATGGTCTCCTCTTCTGTCTCTTTTTACTTCTCCCCCATGTTGCTTCCAAGGATGTGACCTCTGACCTCTCAAATATTCCACTCTTTCCACAAAGCGTAACGGACATGGCGTGCCCTGCACTGGGCTGAGCACCTTGGGGAGGGAGCAAGGAGGGGCCAGACTTTTCCCAAGGACGTCACTGTCCAGAGGTGACCACACGCAAGGTGAGTTAATCCTGGCTCCAGACCCACGTGGGTTTTCATGGAGAAATGTCCAGCAACTGGTGGGGGGTCAGGAAGCCATGGGGGGTGCGTCATACTCAGGGGTCCAGGCCTGAGAGTCAGAGCCTGGTCAGCAGCAGATGGCAGAGCAGAGGCACGGCCACCCCTGAACCCGAAACAGCCCCAGGACTGATAGACTCAGGGAACCCCAGACCTATAAGTCTCGCCTTTGGAGGTCAACACATGACGTGAGACCCCGTAGGTCAGTTCATCCAGGGGTTCATGGAGGCTCCAGGGTCAGGCTGCACTCACCCGAGGTCCCCCTGGGAGTTGGGAGCAGCTCTAGGACCTGGAGCCCAGCCGCCTGCCAGCTCACGAGGTCCAGACTCTGCCCCTCGGATGGGCAGCCGCCCTTGGCCGTGGTCTGCAGCCTCTGCTGGGCTCGGGCAGAGAAGAGCAGCCGAGTGCACATCACGGCGGCCCAGGAACCCGCAGCAGCTGGCCAGCCTGGGGGCCAGGTGTCCTTCCAAGGATGCACCTAGGCCATTCGGTCGGGCTTTGGGGGAAAACACCCCGTGTTGAAATCCTGGCACCTCCTGTCCCTAAGAAGAGTGCCCCGGGCCCCTCAGCTAACCTTGCTGACCCTCAGGTCCCTGTTTGCCAAACCGGAGTTCAGGACACCTGCGCTGAGGACAAAACAAGAAGACGCCGTCGTCTCCATCCAGAACCATCGTTTCTGAGCAAGGCGCTGACAACCCCGTACCTGTCTCTGAATCCTCCTGACAAGGAAGGTGCGTCATTGGCCCCCTTGGCTCACGAGGAAACTGAGGCTCTGCCAGGTGAGAGGTGCACCTTGAGTGCATGGCTATGAGCGGCGAGGCCAGGATACACAGCCAAGCTCCCCGCAGCCCTGCCCGGGTCCCCTGCCCTCAGCCTCATCCTTCTGCAAAGATGAAATGCGTGTCATTAAGGGACCTCGTTTTCAGCAGAGCTGACGCAGAGCTTTTGGACAAGCTTTGAACCAGTCAGGGCTCGGTCACATGCAGCCTTTGTGATGGCCCTTGCTCAGCACGGGGACCACAGGGACAGGCAAGCTGGTTACACGTGTTGAAATATTGCTTGATGTTGCTTGATGGTCCCTCTGTGAGGGGACAGATTGTCCTGACATATTGTCGGTGGAGGGAAGGGAGGGAGAGAACGGGAGGGAGGGAGAGAGAGAGAGAAAGAGAGAGACATGATATGCAGAGACTTTTATGGCAGGACATGGTGAATACTGAAATGAATGCTTTTTGTGAGACTATTGTCTAAGGGATTTTAAAAAGACAAGATCTCTCAGACCCCTCCCCCCGCAGAAACAGGAGGGCAAATGCAGGGGTGGGGCCCGCAGGCCACTGGGGCTCCTGCAGAGCATGTGGGCAGGGGACCCCAGGGAGCCAGATCTACATAGACCGCTGACCCAGGAAAGTCGGCCACGTACAGAGGCAGGAGCTGGGCAGAGGATGAGAGGATGGCTCCGCTCTCCCCTCCCGTGTGAGGGGCTTCTCTATTGTCCTCCACCTACAAGGGGGCAAGTTCTGTCAGCTGGCCGATGGGTGTGTGGCCCCTACCTGCCTTGTGGGTGTGAGGGATGGGATGGGGGCTGAGGGCACTCTCTGCCCATCCTCTGCCCTCAGAGACAATCTCTGGGTCTCTGACCACAGCCTCCATTATCATCTGGGAAACACTCTGATGTTTCCTTCCTTATCTATTATCTTATCCTAAGGAAGTGGCTTCCTTCCTTATCTATTGCTGCATAACAAACCACTCCAAAAGGCAGCCTAAAAGACAAAGAGCGGCCACGTGTCAGGGCCTGGTGGGGACGGCTGGTCTGTGCTCCCTGCCACATCAGTGGGGGTGGCTCACCTGGGACTGCAGATCATTTTCTGGTGGCTCAGTCACATGGCTGGCAAGTGGGTGCTACTGTCAGCTATGAGTTGCTGGCCGTGGACGGGCCTCAGTCCTCTCTGGGGCCTTTCTATGGGATCCTCCGGCTTCCTTGCAGCATGGAGGGGCCTTCCAGACGTGAGCAACCCAAGACAGCGAGGTGAAGAATGTACTGCCCTGTATGACGTAGTGTCAGGAGTCACACAGCATCACATCCACCGTATGCACGAGCCCACCCAGATTCAAGGGGAGGGGACGAAGACCCTACAACTCCGTGGCAGGACAGTCTCGTCACATTGCCAGCAGAGCACGTGGACGGGAGTTATCGTCAGTGCTGTCTGCGAAAGATACGATGTGCCCCAGAGGCACAGCTGGGTCTTGAACCCAGATCTGCGCGACCCCAGGCTGGCCCGCTGTGGGAAGGTCCTTGCCTGTGCAGAGTGAGGCGGCTGTGGACAAGCCTGTCTGGCCTTTCCAAGAACAAACAAAAGAACCAGATTTCTCTGCCCTGAGGCCTCCTCCTCACACCGGGTGTACAGACTGAGCACCATGACTCCAGGACAAATGTTTCCATCAGCCCCCCAGGGCCTGAGCTCCCCAAGGAGGCTGGAGCCAGCTCCTGGCACCACGCACCGCTCTCAGGGGCTGGGCTGCTGGAGGAGTCTCTGGTCCTTTCCTCAGCTAGGACCCCCTGACTCTGGGCCACCCTGGGATGGCACTCTTCTAGAAGTCAGCTCTGGCACGTCGGTCTTCCCCATCTCAGTAAAGGGTGCCGTGACCACCCATAGTCTAGGAGGCCTTCTGAACCCCCCCATTCCATCCTTGGACGTGTGCTGGGGATTGTCCCTGACCGTGGCCCCTGAGTCACCCACCCCTCTCACCCCCGCGGCCTCCTATTCTCAGTCAACCCCCGCTCTCCCCTCACGGCTGCCTAACCGCACCCCTCCATCCACTCCGGGAATCGGCCTGAGAGCTGCTCTGAAGAAGTCAGTTAGATCCTACTCCTCCGCATCTTAAAATCTCTGACGTCCCACTCTTCTAGCACAATCTCACATCCCCGCCACGGCCCTGAGGCCTTGATTAATTTGCCTTCTCACCTTATCCCCTTCCCCGTGTCCCCATTCTACCTTCCAGCCATGGTGGCCCTTGTCCTGGTCCTCACACGCACCCAGCTCTTTCCTACCTCAGGACCTTTGTTTCGGAGCTCTTTGCATGGCTAGTTACTTCTTATGCTTCAGATTTTAGCTTAAATGCCACCTGCTGACATCTCTCAGCGTCCTATCCAAGTAGATCCTGGCAGACATGCTAGATGCCCCATTATTCATTTTCCCTAGAAATGCAAACTGTGGTTTACGGCAAGCAGGTAGCCTTGTAAACAGAGCATTCTCCAGCCTTCTCTATTTCAGAGGGGGGTGGTCACAGAGGCTCCGCTGAGCTGTCCTGGGGACGCTGGGGAGAAGCGCTCAGGTTCCAGATGTCTTTTGAAGGTAGATGATTTGCTGGAAGACTGGGCATGGGGTGTCCTACACGGGGTGTGAGAGAAGGAGGGAGATAAAAGTGACGCCAAAGTTTTGGCCCGAACGTCTGAAAAGAGTGGGCTCACTGAGCCGGGGGCGCCTCGGGACAGCAGGTTTGGGGAGGAAGCTG
Source organism: Equus caballus (assembly GCF_041296265.1). NCBI lineage: Eukaryota > Metazoa > Chordata > Mammalia > Perissodactyla > Equidae > Equus > Equus caballus. Next base: position 25,969,057 of record NC_091685.1, read on the forward strand.
CGGAGTTACTTTGGGCCGTGGTGGGTCTGGGGTGCGCGTTAGACAGCCAGGCACAGCGGGGCCAGGAAGCCAGGCGTCGGCACCTGGAGCTGGGGGGTCTGGACTGAAGGCGCACATTTGTGAGATGTCAGTTCATAGATGGCACTTAAAACCCAAGACTGGACGAAATCACTGAGGGCTCAAGGGTAGAGAGAGCAGATGAGCAAAGACCGACCCTCAACACTGAGAAGTTAGAGACGGAGAAGGGAAGACCGCGAGGGTTCCGAGAAGCCAAGTGGAGGAAACGCTTCAGGAAGGAGACGGCCGACTGTTTCCGAAGAAACTGATCTCCAGGTCTGATGAGGACTGAGGATTGAAACAGGATTTAGTAACGTGAGGTCAGAGGTGACCGCGAGGCCGTTGCTGGCAGCGGGGTGAGAGGTGACGGGGAGGCCGTCGTTGGCAGGGAGGTTGTCAGTGGAGCAGCAGGAGTGAGATCCTGAGGGGAGTGGGTTTGAGAGAGGTTGGGAGGAGAGGAGTTGGGACCAGTGAGAACAGACAACACGTGGGAGACATCTTCTTGCAGGAAGCATTCGGACTATGCAAGAGGCACGTGTGGTGTTAAGGCGAGGGTCAGCCCGTGATCTTGGCAGTGTGGATGCAGCTTTCCTCTGCCCCATCAGGTGTTGAGCTCCAGGGCAGGAAGTGTCTCTGTGGTCACCTTATTGTATCCACTGCCCAGCAAAGGTCTTGTCTTGGAGCTGGTGCTTGAGAAATGTGGGCATGAGGGATGGAGGGCAGCAGAGAGTGTGGCTGTGCCTGTCCTTCTGACCAGCGGCCTGACACGGCCTTCCAGAGGAGCCGGGAATGTCGGCTGCGTGTTGGGAGGAGGGCCAGCTCCGGAATCAACAGGGCAGGTCCCACCCCCCGCCCCACATCCCACCAGCTGGAGACCTTGCTCAAGACCTGGGGCCGCCTGTTTCCCAGTCTAGACAATCAACGTAACAAGACCCACCTGCAGGGTTGGTTGTGACATCTAGAGAGAGAGGTTTAAAAGCAACCAGCAGCATCCCTGGTGATGTAACTGCCCTCAGTAAATGCCACTGCATGTCGCGCTGAAGTCCCTGGATCACAAGATGGTCAGCACTGCCCTTCCTTCTGCACCCATGCCCTCCGTCTCTTGCTTATCCCCACACGGTTCCTCAGAGTGGGATGAGGAGACAGAGGCTCAGGGAGGCCGTTCACTCATTTGAAGTCACAGCTGTCACATGGCAGAGCGAGAACTTGAACTTGAACCATGTATGGGCCGACTCCAAAGCCTGGCCTTTACCCTCCCTGCTCCATGGCGGGTCGGGGCGATGCTGAAAGCCAGAGGCCCCCTCGATGCGACACCAAACAGGTCACCTGTGGCCTGGGCGCTGGTTTTCAAGTGCTGTGAAATGTGTCAGAGGTGGTGGCCTTGGAGCAGGTGGCCTGAGCACAAGATGAGTGGACCAGCCTGTCTCTGCCTGGGGCTGTGGGCTGGGAGGTGTGGGGTAGAAGTGCCCGCCCACCGGATCCAGGAAATAGGATTTCTAACCATATCCGGCCTGCTGCCTACTACTGCCAGGAGCTGAACGTGCTTCTTTACGTCATAATAAACCCAGGTGTAGGAGCTGGCCAAGGCGATTACTACTTCTCATGCCCGCCCTGCTGGCCCCTCCCTGGGACGTGTTATAATCCTGGGCACCCAGGAGATGGAGCCAGACTCTCATGGATGCTAAGGCCTTTTGCAAAGCCCTAATTGAGAGTGGGGCCTGGCTGCTCCCTGTCACTGGGCCCCGCTGACCTCCCCCAGCTGACCTCTGATGGATGGGAGCTTAATAGACATGGCTGAGGGCAGTACAGAATAATGGTGTCGTTGGGCAGGCAGGACCTGCCGTGTGATGTGGTGAGAGCGGGGACTCTGGCTTCCGAGGGCCTGGGTCTGAGTGCCCCCCTTGCATGGGCACTGTGGCCAGTCCTGACCTTCAGGGAACCTCAGCTGCGTCATCCGAGAAGTGGAGAAGAAAAGCCACAGCCGTGGTGCTCCCGGGGCAGTGGGGGGCTGGGTCGTGCTGATGGGACTGGAAGGACCTATGGTTCACCAGGTTCAGGCCACGCCGTGTCCCGTGGGTGGAAGACGAGGCTTTGGACGAGGCGTGAAAGCAAAGCTTCGTTCGGCACTGATGATGCTGAGTGCTCTGTGTGGGTTGTCATGTGTCAGCCTCCCCTGCAGCCTGTGAGGCAGGTCCTGTTACCATCCCCCTGTGATAGATGAGGAGATTGAGGCTCAGGGAGCCTAAGTGACTTGCCCCAGGTCCCAGAGCCACCAAGTGTCACAAACAGCAGCAGCCAGAGCGATCGTTTGAAAGAAATAAGCCAGATCATGTTGCCCACCTGCTCAGAGCCTCCAGGGACCTCCCACTGCTCTGTGAGTAAAAGCCAAGCTCCGGGCCGGGACCTCCGCGGCCACCCTGCCGTGGCCCGTGCCCTCTCTGCCAGGGTCCCTCCTGCTGGCTCCTTCACCCGCTCTGGTCTCATTTCTCCTCTTCATCCCTCCGAGCTCTTTGCTTGAACGTCCTTTGCCTGTCTTTGCACGGCTGGTCCTTCTTGGTGTCCAGGTCCAGCTCAGATGGCCACTCCTTGAAGAGCCCTCCCTAATGCCCTGAGATGGCCCCTGCCCCACTGTCCCTGTCACTCTCAGGGCCCGGCCCCATATGTCCCTCGTTGCTTTCCTAGGGGCACTGGCTTCTTTATTCATTGGTTCACTGAACACCAGACTGTGAGAGAGGGGGGACCATGTGGGTCTGGTCCCCAGTGTCCCCTGCACTGAGCACAGTGCCTGGCACTCAGGGAATATTTGTTGAATGAATGAAAGGTGCAGAGCTAGGATGCAAACTGTCTGTCTGCCTCCAAAGCCCATACTCATAAAAAATTTTTTTTCTAGCTTTATTGATTTGTAATTGACATCTAACATTGCACAAGTTTAAGGTGTACAATGTGATGATTTGACACATGAATATTATAAAATGGTTACCACGATAAGGTTGGGTAACATATCTGTCAGCTCCAGTAACTACCATTTTTTGTTGTTGTGACGAGAAAAAGTTAAGATCTACTCTCTTAGCAACTTGCAAGTATACAATACAGTATTGCTAACCGCAGTCAGCAGGCTGTATCTTAGATGCCAGAACTTACTCATCTTATAACGGGAGGTGTGTACCCTTGAGCAACATCTTCCCTCTTCCCCTGCCCCTCTCCTGAGCCCCTGGCGACCACCACTCTACTCTCTGTGTCTAGGAGTTCAGCGTTTTTAGAGTCTACATATAAGTGAAATCATACAGTATTCATCTTTCTCTGTCTGACTTCTTTCACTTAGCCTAATGTCCTCAAGGTCCATCCATGTTGTCACAGTTGCAAGACTTCCTTTTTTATGGCTGAATAATATTCCATTGTGTGTGTATGTATGTATATATCTCTTACATTTTCTTTATCCTTTTATCTGGCAATGGACACCTAGGGTTTTTCCATGTCTTGGTTATTGGGAACAATGCTGCCGTGAACATGGCAGGGCAGATATTTCTTTGAGATGGTGATTTCATTGCCTTAGCATATATACCTAAGGAGAGGGGGTTGCCGGATCATATGGTGGTTCTATTTTTAATGTTTTTGGAGGAAACTCCATACTGTTTTCCACAGTGGCTGCACCAATTTACATTCCCACCGACAGCGCACAGAGGTTCCCTTTTCTCTACTTCCTCGCCAGCACCTGTTATCTCTTGTCATTTTGATACCAGCCGTTCTAACAGGTGGGAGGCGCTGTATCACTGTGGTTTGGGTTTGCATTTCCCTGATGATTAGGGATGTTGGGCACCTCTTCATGTACCTATTGGCCACCTGTATGTCTTCAAAAAAATGTCTATTCAGGTCCTTTGCTCATTTTTTAAGTGGATTACTTGTTCTTTTGCTATTGACTTGTATGAGTTTCTTACATATTTTAGATATTACCCCCTTATCAGATTACGGTTTGCGAATATTTTCTCCCATTCAGAAGGTTGCCTTTTCACTTCGTTGATTGCTTCTTTTGCTGTCCAGAAGCTTTTTAGTTTGATGTAATCCCACTTGTTGACTTTTGCATTTATTGATTGTGCATTTGGTGTCAAATAGAAAAGATCATTGCTAATAATTTTAATTTTTTTTCCAAGACCAAAGTCAAGGAAGTTGTCCCCTATGTTTTCTTCTAGGAATTTTATTGTTTTGGGTCTTATGTTTAAGTCCTTAATCCATTTCAAGCTAATTTTTGTAAGTGGTGTAAGATAGGGGTTCAATTTCATTATTTTGCGTGTGATTATCCAGTTTTCCTAATATCATTTATCCAAGAGACTATCCTTTCTCCAATTAATATTCTTAGCCCCCTTTGCAAACATTAATTGACCAAATACACATGGGTTTATTTCTGGGCTCTTGATTCTGTTCCATTGGTCTATTGTCTGTTTTTATCCCAGTACCTTACTGTATTGGTTACTATAGCTTTGAAATATAGTTTGAAATCAGGAAGTGTGATGTCTCCAGCTTTGTTCTTTCTCAAGATTGCTTTGGCTATTTGGGGTCTTTTGTGGTTCCGTTTGAATTTTAGGATTATTTTTTCTATCTCTGTGAAAAATGCCCTTGGAATTTTGATAGGAATTGCATTGAATCTATAGATGGCTTGGGTAGTACGGACATTTTAACAATATTAACTCTTCCAGTTCATGAAAATGAGATATCTTTCTATTTTATCTGTGTCTTCGTCAAATTCTTTTATCAATGTTTTATAGTTTTCAGTGTATAGATTTTTCACCTCCTTGGTTAAATTTCTTCCCAAGTATTTTATTATTTTTGATGCTGTTGCAAATGGGATTGTTTTCTTAATTTCCTTTTTTAGATAGTTCGTTGTCAGGATACAGAAATGCAACTGAATTTTGGATGTTGATTTTGTATCCTGGAACTTTACTGAATTTGTTAATTAGTTCCAACAGTTTTTTGGTGGAGTCTTTAGGATTTTCCATATATAAGATCACGCCATCTGCAAACAGAGACAATTTTATGTCTTCCTTTCTGATTTGGATGCCTCCTATGTCTTTTCTTGCCTGATTGCTCTGGCTAGGACTTCTGGTACTGTGTCGAATAGCAGTGAAGAGTGGACAGCCTTATCTTGTTCCTGATCTTAGAGGAAAACCTTTCAACCTTTCACCATTGAGCATGATGTTAGCTGTGGGCTTGTCATGCATGGCCTTTCTTATGTTGAGGTATGTTCCTTCTATACCCACTTTGTTGAGAGTTTTTATCACGAAAGGATGTTGAATTTTGTCAGATAATTTTTCTGCATGTATTGAGATGATCGTATGATTTTTACTTTTCATTTTATTGATATGGTGTATCACATTTATTGATTTGTGCATATTGAACCATCCTTGCATCCCAGGGATAAACCCCACTTGATCATGGTGTATGATTCTTTTAATGTGCTGTTGAATTCAGCTTGCTAGAATTTTGTTGAGAATTTTTGCATCAATATTCTTCAGGGATATTGGCCCATAGTTTTCTCACAGTGTCCTTGTCTGGCTTTTGTATCAGGCTTATGCTGGTCTCAAAAAACGAGTTTGCGAGTGTTCCCTCCTCTTTAATTTTTTGGAAGAGTTCAAGAAGGACTGGAATTAATCCCTCTTTAAATGTTTGGTAGAATTCACCCATGAAGCCATCTGATCCTGGGATTTTCTTTGTTGGGAGGTTTTTGACACTTATTCAATCTCCTTCCTTGTTATTCATCTATTCCGAATTTCTATTTCTTCATGATTCAGCCTTGGTAAGTTGTATGTTTCTAGGAATTTACCATTTCTTTTAGGCTGTCCAATTTGTTGGTGTATAATTTTTCATGGCAATCTTTCATAATCCTTTGTATTTGTGTGGTATCGGCTGTAAAGTCTCCTCTTTCATCCATAATTTTATTTGAGTCTTCTCTTTTTTTCTTTGCAAGTGTAACTAAAGGCTTGTCAATTTTGTTTATTTTTTAAAGAAACTAGCTCTTTGGTTTTGTTTCTTTGTTTTGGTGAGGAAGATTGGCCCTGAGCTAACATCTCTTGCCAATCTTCCTCTTTTTGCTTGAGGAAGATTGTCACTGAGCTAACATCTGTGCCAATCGTCTTCTATTTTGTACGTGGGCTGCCACCACAGCATGGCTTTATGAGTAGTGCATATATCTGCACCTGGGATCTGAACCTGTGAATCCTGGGCCACCAAAGCAGAGTGTGCAAACTTAACCACTATGCCACCGGGCTGGCCCCAGCCCTTAGTTTTGTTGATCTTTTCTATTGATTTTCTATTCTTTATTTCACTTTTTCCTGCTTTGATCTTTGTTATCTCCTTCCTTCTTCTACCTTTAGTTTTAGTTTGTCCTTCTTTTTCTAGTTTCTTGAAGTATAAAGTTAGGTTCTATATTAGAAACCTTTCCTTTTTCTTAATGTAGGCATTTATAAACTTCCCTCTTAGAACAGCTTTTGTTGCATCTCATAAGCTTTGGTATGTTGTGCTTCTATTTTTGTTTATTTCAAGATTTTTAAAAATTCTCTTTTGATTTCTTCTTTGGCTTATTGGTTGTTCAGGAGTGTGATGTTTAATTTCCACATATTTGTGAGTTTTCCAGTTTTCCTCCTATTATTGATTTCTAGTTTCATACCATTGAGTTTGGAAAAGATACTTGGTATAATTTCAATCTTTTAAAATTTTCTAAGACTTGTTTTGTGACCTACTGCATGATCTGTCCTGGAGAATGTTCCCCGTGCACCTGAGAAGAATGTGTACTCTGCTGTCGTTGAATGGAATGTTCTGTATATATGTCGTTTGGGTACATTTGTTCTAAAATACAGTTCAAATTCAATGTTTCCTTACTGGTTTTCTGTCTGGATGATCTATCCACTATTGAAAATGGGGTATTGAAGTCCCCTACAATTATTGTATTGTTGTGTATTTCTCCCTTCAGATCTGTAGGTATTTGCTTAATGTATTTAGGTGCTCCATGTTGAGTGCATATATATTTCTAGGAGCCCATTCCAAGTAAGGCACCATTGGTTCAACATCAGTGACAATGGGGCTGACATTGCTCAGTGGTGCCAGGCCACTTGTCCAAGGATCCACTTCCTGAGTTTGGTGAAATCATGGGTATGGTCTGCTCTGACTTCAGTTCGATCAGCCTGGACCCTCACCGTGGAAGATTCTGGTGATCATAATGGTGGCTGCCCTGAATTGTCTCTAATCAGACATCATCCCTAATCTTCACAGCACCTTGAGAGGTGGGTATTACCAAGTCCATTTGACAGATGAGAAAACTGAGGCTCAGAGAACTGAGGACAGAGCTCTCAATGTCACAGAACTAGGGAAGAATCAGTCTTGGGATCAGAACCTGTGTCAATCTGACTCCAAGGCCAGTACTCAGGTGAAGTCAGCAGCACCAGACCATCTAAGCCCAGACCACAGCAGCCACCTGAACCCTCTCTCCCTGAACCAGGCTGCGCTCCCAACACCCATGCTAGCCAGGCTCAGCCCCACCCAGCCCCACCACTGACCGCCCCTCCAGGCACAAGGCCAGTATGCACAAAGCACTGCTGAGTGCTTCGTCATCTGCTGAGTTCTTGCATGGAGGGGGTGGCCCATGTTGGTGGGAGCACAGGAGGTGGAAGCCTCTTTGAGGAAAAGGAAACATATCTGAGCTCTGAGCTCACCGCCTCCTCTCTCCCTGGGCTGGGAAGAGGCCCCCTGCCTGGGAATGCCATTTCCACTCAATTCAAAAGGAACACTGTACTTTCTTGGGTTGTGCTTATTCCCTGAATGCATTCCCTGTTTGAAGAGAGCTGGGGGCAGAGTCCCCTCCCGGAGTCCCTGGTCCTGCCCCTCTGGTCTCTTCCCTGCTGAGCCCTTGCTCCCTTTCCCGCCTCCCTACCCACACTCTGCTCTCTGGTCCACGTTGACCCTGCCCTCCCAACCAAGGTCCTTTGAAGACTCGGTTCCCCTCTTTCTCCTCTCATCCTGGCCTCTCTCCACCCCTGCCTCTTTGGTCCTGGTTGCTGTGCAGACACAGGAGGAAGGGGAGGACTGAGGAAGTGTGGGGTCTCCATTAACCACCTCCTCATAGAAAGCCTTGCAAAATGGTGCCATGTCACAAAGCTGTTGGTGTGGAAAGATCTGGGCCTCGGGCCAGGGTGACTGCATTCTATGCCCAGCTTTTCTTCCAGCCCACACATTTTGCAGACGAGAAGACTGAGGAGGGGGAGGATCTGTGCTAAATAGTTCTCACCTCTGAGCTGCTCTCATCAGCCTCCAAAGGGCTTCTCCTTCCTTAAGTTCCTTAATTATTTGATGTGACTCTCAGGGGAACTCCTATGAGACTGACTGGACAGGTCTTACGATCATTCCAATGAATAGATGTGGAAACTGAGGCCTGGAGAGGGGAATTGACTTGGCCACGGTCACACAGCAAGTGAGATGCAGAACTGGATCCAGAGCCCAGCCTCCTAACTCCTAGGTGGGGTTGCCCCTTCTCCCTGGACCGAGGTAGGAGAGGAGATGTGGAGCCAGTGAGCTCCCGCCCCAGGGTCGTTACACATGCCATTGGCTAGTGATCTCTTTGTGCCACCCATGTTCTGCCAAGCCAAGCAAAGACTAATGTGACCATTTGCTGCTTTTGCCATTCTGGTCCTAGGATGTGGGGGAGCTGTGTTGGTAATGACTGTGACACTGCTAAGGAGCAGACGCCAACCTCAGCTGGCTGGCATCTCCCATCCCTCCTCTGACCTTCCTGTGCTCAGCGCTCACTGCCCTAATCCTCAAATGCTGTTTTAGACCACTGTCCCCTTGAAGCCCCCTGCCCAGTCCTCCACCCCCTCATTGCCTTGATTGACCTGGCTTCCTCTCCACATGGGAAAATAGAGCCCGAGGCACACGCCCTTCTCTCCGACGATGACCCATTCTCGGCCATTTCAGAAGCAGACCTGCTCCTTCTGGGTGGAAAGCCGATACCTTCCCACCCTCTGGCTCCATCCATTTCTGCCTCTGTGGGGGCCCGCCCCTGTCAGCATCTCCCCCTCTCCTATTGCCTTAGCCTGCCTGCTCCACCACCCAAGGCTTCTCTGCATATGAGCTGCTTGAATTTCCCCACAAATTCTGAAATAAATCTTTCCCTTCCAATGCCTTGGCCCCCTGAACCACTTCCGCTTCCTCCCTGCCCATCCACACGCTGTTCCCTGCAGGTGTAGGCGGGAGTTACGCCCTGAGAGCCGGTGGGTGAATGCCCAGCCCTCCCCTCCTCCAGGAGGATGGCTCTGAGACATCTCCACATGGTCCTCAGAGGGTCCCCAGCAGGACGGAGCCCCAGCTGTGCATCACTGTGACCCACTCATGAGTCCATGCTTCATTGATTTTCTCCCTTCCCTGCTCATTCTCTCCACGTCCTCACCGGGGTTCCCCTCCCAGGTAAGCTACTGGCATTGGAGCCCTTGCCTCAGGGTCTGATTTGGGGCACCCACCCTCAGACCCACGCCTTCCTCACCTGGCTGCCTAGGGAGGTCAGTGCTCCCTCCTTCTGCTCCCCGGTGTCTATCATTGCACTTCCTGAGGCAGAGTCTCTGTCTCTGTGCCAGACTGTGAGCCCCTCAAGGGTAAGCCTAGCCCTTAATCACCTCTGTATTCCTCTCACCTGGCACATCACTGGCCAACAAGTGTTTGTTGAGTGAATGAGTAAGAAGTAAATGAATGAATGATGAAATGAATCTCCAGGGCACTGCTGGGTGACAGACCCTGGGAAGTGAATTATCCCATCAGCGTGGCCCTCTCAACTCCAGCCTTCTTCTCTCCCATCAGGGGACCCCCCACACTGCCCTGTCCAGGCCTGGCAGCCCCTCACTCTGCCGTCGGCACTCGTTCTGCCCTCTCTAACGCAGTTGGCTCCCAGGACGCCTCCTAACCGGAAAAGTCCCCAGACGGGGAAGTGGGTCTCTTGGTGGGAGATTCTGACTCTGGCTAAATAAAGGTTACAGGAGCGGCTTTGTAATGTGACATAATTCAACGCCACCCCCAGCAGAGGCTGCTTTGGAGGGATGGATTTGTCCCAGCTGGACTCTGGGGCTCATTCAGGAGCACTTGGAACAACCACCTGCTGCTTCTGATGTGAGCAGCCCCAGGACATGGCAATTTCTATAAATCAACTTATTCAGCCCCAATACATGGAACTGAGTTTCCAGCAGGAGTAATTAAAATTGTTGCTGGGGAAGGGAAGCAGCTGCTGCCAAGCCAAGCGGTCATGTAGACCACGTCCAGCTTTGCACCCCCTGGGGGAATGGGGCGCTCTGAGCACATCCGGAATGCCTGGGGACTCAAAACTCAGCACCCTGGGCCTGTGAGAGGCCATTTCACAGATGAGAAAACCGAGGCCTGTGAAGGCGAAGGAGAGGCTGCCCAAGGTCACACACACAGTGAGTGGCAGACCTGGGACAGCTCTGCCCCCACCCTCCCCAACTTCTCAGAAGAGCTGGCCGGGTGGGAATCATGCTGAAGCTAAAAACAAAACAAAACAAAACAAAAGAACAACCAACACCCTGGCCTGATCACAGGCTGTCCCTGCCATTTCGTTATATTGTGGCGGAACCCTGGGATCTGATGCTGGTTCTGTCCCTCACTTGCTGGGTGACCCGTCTCTGGGTTTCAATTTCTTTATCTGTCAAATGAGAAGATTAAGGATCTCTAAAGTCCTTCAGCTTCAAAAGCCGCCCTGAGCCTGCGTTTCCCCACGCCAGGGCATCACGCTCTACCTGCTAGGATGCTGCGAGGATCACGTGGGTCCAGAAGAAGCTCCTTGGCACAACTGTGTGAAAGGAACCCGGGAACAGCGTAACCATCACTCACATGTCTGTAGTGAAGTGATGCTAAGGGCAGAGCTGTTCCCACATCTGAGCCACCAGGAGTGAAGGGGAGACCCATGTGTCATCTCCCAGGCAGGCAGTTCTTGAACCAGGGATGGGCTGGAGATCCTGGGGCCCTGGGCTCCCTCCCCATTGGTCGGGGTGTCTCTGCAGGCAGGCCCCTCTCCCCATCCCAGCAAGTGGCATGGACTCTCAGATCTCAGGTGCCTGTCCAAAGGGGCTTTAACAGTGCTGGGCTGTGAGTGTAGAGCTGAGGAGGAGGATGAAGGAAAAGGAGAGAAGGGAGGACTCTGGGCTCCATCCGTTGGTGAAAGATGTGGGTTCTAGAATCAGAAAGACTCAAGGCCAATGGCTGGCTCATCACTTGATATTTGCAGGATTTTGGTCAAATCACTCAACAATTCTAACCTCAGTTTTCACATCTGTAAAATGGGAGTGAGAATTCTCCCAGGGGTAGTGCTGGCCAGGCACTTAGCACTACGCCTGGCCCAGGGTGAGTTCTCAATACATAGCAGCCAGCAACAGCGGCAGCCAGGCAGGAGGAGCCACTCAGATCCAGAGTGAGGTGCCCTCAGGGAGTGCTGCAGAATCTGCCCTGTGGACGGGAGGACAGAGGGCTGTTCATGGAGAGGACAAGAAGGGCTGTGCAGGCCAGAAAAAACCCTGAAGGACAGATTTGCAGACCACACGGGAACACACTGCATTTGCCTGCTTTTGTTCACGTTAACGAGAACAGGAATTATTTGTATCTGTCTAGCAGCAGTTAGAGCATGGAGATTATGGTCATGAGTTTTTTGACTCCTGGTGATTATAATAATTATTATAACAATAAATCGAAGGCAAAATTTCATGTTAATAGACCAATCAGGAGGAAATGTCAATGGAGAGCCGTGAGCAAAGACTGACGTGTATAAACAAAGAGTGTGACGATGGGGGGACGGGAGAAGGGGTGAAGGGGCACTGACCACGTGTGGCCACCCTGGGCACTCACTGGGCTCGGCATTCAAGATCAAATGAGGTGCAGTAGGAGAAACAACATCCCCCAAATCCCACGGTGGGCAAGTGGGCCAGATGCCACCCCAGCTGTCTGAAGCCGAGGCCCTGACCGCTCATCAAAGTTGGCCAACACCACGTCTTTGGGCTGGAACTTCCCAGCCCTCCCAAGCCCAGCGAGACTGGGGACAGAGCAGTCTGGGAGTGACAGGCATAGGCGGCTGGGGTGAGGGGACCTTCCCGGAAGTGCTGGTGGCCTGGACAGGAAGTGTAACCAGGGACCGGGTCTGCAAGGCTGGAGGCTGCGTGTGCTCAGCTGTGGGCCTTCCAGCTCGCTGGGTGTGACCACCCTGGGGGCTCCCCCTCAGCACCCACCACGTAGGGCCCCTTACACCCACCTGCCCAAGTTTGCCCCTCTCAGCAGACCTGCTTCAAGTAGCTGAGGCCACAGGGCTGTGGGGAGACCTGGAGCAGAGGAATGCACACATTTTGAATCGGGATAAAACGCCAGCTGGCTATTTGTCCTAGACTTTCCCTCCTGAGTTACTGAACTATGAGAAGCCAGTTGTTTTACTGTGAGAGATCTATCATCACACAGGATGGCTTCTTATGTCCAAAGTCAGGCAGCTACTCATATCTACAAGGAGGCAGCCACACACACACACACGCACACACACACACACACGAAGAGGCCAAAAGAACCCTAAAAGGCTCTTCAGGAACCTAGTCCCAAACTCATGAAAGTCCTTTTCCTGGCACCCTGAGTCCCATACAGGAAAACTTGTCCCCGTCTTGTTCCTCCAGTTCCCCTCCAGCCCAGCTTGCCCTGTGGCTTCTGTCCTCTGGATGGAAGGAGAGTTTTCAGTTCTCTCGGGTATATACCTAGGAGTGGAATTACTGGGTCATAAGATAACTCTATGTTTAACTTTTTGAGGACCTGCCAAACTGTTTTCCACAGAGGCTGCACCATTTTATACTCCTGCCAATGGTGTATGAGGGTTCCACTTTCTTCACAGCTTTGCCAACGCTCGTTATTATCTACCTTTTTGCTTCTGGCCGTCCCGGTGGCTATGAAGTGGTGTCTCATTGTGGTTTTGATGTGCATTTCTCTAACAACTAATGATGTTGAGCATCTCTTCATGAGCTTATTGGCCACTTAAATATCTTCTTTGAATAAATGTCTATTCAAATCCTTTGCTCATTTTTCAATTGAGCTGTTTGTCTTTTTACTGTGGAGTTGTAACACTTCTTTATATATTCCAGATATGTCTCTTATCAGATATATGGTTTGCACAAATTTTCTCCCATTCTATAGATTGTCCTTTCACTTTATTGATGGTGTCCTTTGAAGCACACAAGTTTTTAAATTTGAGGATGTCCAATTTATCTACTTTTTCTTTTGCTGCTGTCATATCTAAGAAATCATTGTCTAATTCAAGGTCATAATGATTTGGGCCTATGTTTATTTCTACTTTTAGTCCCTACATTTAGGCCTACGATGTATTTTGAGTTAATTTTTTGTACCTGATGTGAAATAGGAGTCTAATTTCCTTCTTTTGTATGTGGCTAGCCGATAGTCCCAGCTTCATTTGTTGGAAAGACGACTCTTTCCCCACTCAACTATCTCGTCACCCTTTTTGAAAATCCACTGACCATAAGGTGATGGTTTATTTCTGGACTCTAAATTCTGTCTCCTTCATTTATATCTTTATCCTTGTACCAACAGCACACTACTTTAACTACTGTATCTTTGTAGTAAGTCTTGAAATCAGGAAGTATCAGTCTTCCAACTTTATTCTTATTTTTTCAAGATTATTTTGCCTATTCTGGATCCCTTGCATTTCCATATCAAATTTGGGATAAACTTGCCAATTTCTGCAAAAAAAAGCAGCCGGGTTTGGATAAGGATTGCATTGAGTCTGTAGATCATTTGGAGGTACTGCTGTCTTAGCAATGTTGTCTTCCAATACATGAACTTTCCATTTAGTTAGAGCTTTATTGTATTTCTGCAATGTTTTATAGATTTTATGCTTATTTTGTTAAATTTATTCCTATTTTATTCTGTTTGGGCGATTGAGAATGGAGTTGTTTTCTTCATTTCATTTCAGATTATTCATTGCTAATGTATAAAAATATACTTGGTTTCTGTTTATTGACCTTTTTTTTTTTAAAGATTGGCACCTGAGCTAACAACTGTTGCCAATCCTTTTTTCCCTCCTTCTTCTTCTCCCCAAAGCCCCCAGTACATAGTTTGTATATTCTGGTTGGAGATCCTTCTGGTTGTGGCATGTGGGACACCACCTCAGCATGGCCTGATGAGCGATGCCATGTCTGTGCCCAGGATCTGAACCAGAAAGCCTGGGCCGCTGAAGCAGAGGGTGTGAACTTAACCACTTGGCCACGGGGCTGGCCCCTGTTTATTGATCTTACATCCTTCAACCTTGCTGAACTCATTTATTAGATCAATAGTTTTTTGGTGGCTTCCTTAGGAGTTTCTATATGCAAGATTACGCTGTCCGTAAATAGAGATAGTTGCACTTTTTCCTTTCCTATTTGGATGTCTTTTATTTATTTTTCTTGCCTTATTGCCCTGGCTAGAACCTCCAGTACAATGTTGAGCAGAAGTAGTAAAAGTTGACATCCTAGTCTTGCTCCTGATTGTGAGGGAAACTGTTTAGTCTTTCATCATTATGTGTGATGTGAGCTGTGGGGTTTTCATAGATGACCTTTGTCCAGTTGAGGAATTTCCTTTCTGTTCCTTGTTGAGTGTTTTTGTCACGAAAGGTGTTGTATTTTGTCAAATGCTTTTCATGCATCTATTGAGAGGACTGTGGGTTTTGACCTTTATTCTGTTAATATGGTGAGTCACGTTGATTGAATGCGAGGTTAAACCAACCTTGCATTCCTGAGATAAGTCCCACTTGGTCATGGTGTATAATCCTATTTACATTCAGTTTGTTCGTATTTTGTTGAGGATTTTTTCATCTTTATTCATAAAAGATATTGTTCTGTTGTTTTCTTTACTTATGACATCTCTGTCTGCTTTTGTTATCAGAGTAATACTGGCCTCATAGAATGAATTGGGGGAGTGTTTCCCCCTCTTCTATTTCATAAATACGATTTGTTCTAGTGGAACGAAAGACTGGTGGCTTACAACAACTGGGGCCTTGCCCCCTCCCAGCCTCCTCTCTCTGCAAAATGAATACCTGCTCCTCTTCCTGGGATTCTGAACTCGGTTCCTCCACACATAGCTGAGGACCCAGAGCTAAATTCTCCTGTCAGACAAGACTCCTGCCTCCTCATCCCCACATTCCTCCATCCACAAGTCCAGGAGCTGTCTCTACGGCACATCTTTCCAGTCCCTTCTTCCCTGTTCCCTCTGTCCCTTGCTCCTTGTCCTCTGCTCCCAGGCCTTGCTCATCCCCCACTTGCCTTATTGCAACAGCTTCCTCTCAGGACTCTGGTTTCTGCCACCTCCAGTCCCTCTGCAGAAACACTTTTCTAAAACCCCCGTGAGAGGAAGTCAAGGCCCTGCTCTGTCTCCTTCACTGACGTTCCATTTCCTGAAATGCAGGGATTCCCAAATGGTTCCACTGGGGCACCTGTCAGATGGAGGGAGGGCTTCTGTGTCTCCAGGGTGTCTGGAGGCAGAGGCTGAAGCAACCAGCCACTGGCATACTGGTTCTTTGAACTTCCTAATTTAATATTTCAAATCTATGCACATTTTATCCTTTATCCATGGTGTTTTAAATATAAAATAATAAGTATTTTCCCTCATCTTGGCGTAAAGACGAGACCCTGGAAAGATGCCCTGTGCCTGCTCCATGCTCATCACTGTGCATTCCCCAGGGAGACAAGGAGTTAGAGAATGGAACTGGGACAGCTTCCTGGGTGTCAACTTTACTCCAAGGTCCGGGAAATTGCCCCTTGTTTCATATTAAACACTCATGAATATGTTGTAGTGAGAACTCCCCAGGGCTGCACAAGCCCCAGGTTTCTCTAAGCAGATCCCTGACTAGCTTCCTTATGTCACCATCCGCCACTTCACCCCTTTGCTCCAGCCTCACCCTCACATTTCAAATATAACATATGTATACACAACATACACACTGCATGCACACACCCACACGCAAACCACCCCCCCCCCCCACGCACACCCCTGCTCAAACAACCCTATACCATTCACCATTCATCACCATTCCCCAGACAGAGCGTGAACACCATGCCATCCCCTGGAGTTGGGGGGAGGGAACTAACATTTACTGAGCACCTACTATGTGCTAGACTCTGTACTGAGCCCTTCACAGGCGCTCTCTCCCCTAAGCTTCTCACCAATCTTTGAAGTTTGTTTTACTGATAAAGACACTGAGGCCCACAGCTGTGGGTTGCTGGCGTGGGGTGGGTGCCTCTCCGTTCCAGGGCTCTTTCCTTGCCCCTCCCCCATTTTTCTGCTGCAGAGAAATTATCAAAGGAGCAGAACCTTCTAATTATGATTTAGATGAGTAGAATGAGAGGCCTACGAGGTAGTGGTTATCTCAGCACCGGAGGAGGGTCCAGGGGTCAGCCGGGAGGATGGGGGGGAGGCCCAGGCAACTTCTAAGGCCTCTGGAGCCCAGGGAGTAGCTGAGCATCTCCTGCCAGTGCGCTGTTTCTCATCCCCAGCTGGTTATGTTTATGGGACCCAGCACAGCATCTCTTACATCTCTCCCCTCGCTCAAGATGTTGCTGTGCTCTGCTAACCTTAAAGAAAAGCTGCTTTTTCATGTAAAAATCTTCTCTTCTCAGCAATCAGGTCTTTTTGAAACTTAAATTCCCACTGGGGAATGGACAGAAAAGAAGGCAAAGGCTGTTGTCTGAGTTTCCGCAGAGGCAGTTCTCAGGTGGAGGCGGCGCTCCCTCCCTCCCTCTCTGCCTCCCTGGCTCTCCTGCAGAGAGGATGGGCGGGAGGGAGAAAGCAGCCAGGCGGACCCCACACTTAGTGTGAATCCCAGCCTCCCTCTCACCAGCCGGGGGACCCAGGCTGGTTTCTTTCCTCTCTGAGCCTCAGTTCCCTCCTCTATAAAATGGGATGGTGAGAGCCCCCGTCATTTGTGGGTCACTGTGAGGATGGAGGAGATAAGGCTTGCAGGAGGACAGGCTGAGTTCCGGGCACATCCAATATGCCATCATTATTGTTACTATTCTCCTTGGTGTCGGATACCCCAGACTTTCCAAGCTGGACTTGGGCACTGGTCTCCAGATGACAGTCGGGGTCTGATTGCTGCTTCAGAGTCACCTGCGGGGCTTTCTGTAATGCACATCCTTGAGCCCCATCCCAGAAGAATCCGATTCCTTGCTCTGGGATGGGTCCAGGGCACCTGCATTTTAACAAGACCCCAGGGAGAGTCTGAGACTCAGCTAAGGTTGGCCACCTCGGCTGAGGCCCAGGTGTCTGTCAGCCTCACTCTCAGCAGGTGCAGGCTAGGTCCCTGCCCTACCTGTGCCTGAGGATCAGCTCTGGGCAGGCCTTCCCTGCCCCAGCCCTCCTCTGAGGTCCAGGCTGAGCTTGAAGGAGTTGCTGGCCACAGCCCGTGCAGCCCGGCTGGCCCGCGGACCTGGGCCTCTCTCCTCAGCCCCCAGCCTTTGGTGATGCGGAGAGGAGGAGCTCTGGAGTCAGGCTGACCCAGGTTTGGATCCTGCCCCATCATTTACCAGCCTGTGAGGCAGTTGCCACCCGTGGTTAGTGCACCGGCTCTGACGGCAGATGGCTCTGCCATTGACAAGCTCTATGAACTTGGGCAAGTTGCTTAACCTCTCTGTGCTGGTGTTTCTCATCTGTAAAATGGAGATCACGATGGTCCCTCCCTCACTCCTTTGGTGGTTGTGAGGACGACGTTAACACATGCAAATCACACTTGAAAGAGAGCATGGCCCGATGTAAGCACCCAGTGAGACTCAGACATGGTCGTAATCAGCCGTGTACCCTCAGGTACATCACCTGAGCACCACAAACCTCAGTTTCCTCATCTGCACAATGGCAAGGACACTCCTACCTGTGGAGACTGGTGCAGGATGGACGAGATGAGGTCCGCAGAGTACCTGAGCCCCTGGCCCTGCCCATCCAGCCATGTGGTGGGTCGTGAGTTTCATCTCCACCACTCCTTCTATGCTGAGGACTCCACATACCCCTGTCACTCACATCCAGTTGTCTCCACCCTATGCCTGGTGATAATAACAGTCTCCCTGGTAGGATAGTAGAGGCCCACACCAGCAAACGCTCGCAAAATGCCTAGTGCGCTGCGGGCACCTGCGAAGCACTCAGAGATGGGAGCTTCTTATCATCAGCTGGGTGAGCCTCCACCCTCAGGAAGGTGCAGGGACCCAGAGGAAACCCAGCTGCTGGGACCAGCCCTGCTCCAACCGGGAGTGCAGTTGGGGGCAAGTTCCTTCCCCCCACTGAGCCTCAGTTTCCCCACTTTAAGATGGCACTTGAGCTGGGATGGAAGGCTCATCCAGCTCTGACTCTCTGAACACAGCACTTAGCTGATCACCCCCAGGCTGTCCCTTTCTTGACCTGTCTGTCCCCTATCTCCCCCTCTCTGCTTTAGCCCAGACCGAGGAGGCCATCTGGGTCCCCCGGTCCACACTGGGAGTGAGCCTCTCACATCTCCAAGAGCATTCACGCAGGTTCCCAGGACAGCCAGGTAAATCCTCATCACCGCGGAAACCCTCGCCCCTCTCCAGGGAGTTATGTCAGCCTGGATTCCTTCATTGCTTCGACTAGCCATGGGTAGGGGCTTCTAGAATGCCTCAGTGGAGCTGAAGAGATGGGAAAATCATGCTCTATGGGGTCTAGTTGAGAGTAAAGGGGAAGGAAATCCACTATGCTATGCTCAATAGCATAGATTCTGTGTGTTATGAGTAAGTCTATTTCACAGATGAGGAAAAGAGGCTCAGAGAGGTTGACTCATTTGCCTGAGATCACACAGCCAGTAAGTGATAGAGGCAGGATGCAAACCCACCTACAGTTTCTCTTCCTTGAAAGCTGTTCTGGGTTTTGGCTATGGAAGGCCCCCAACCTGCTCTTTGGAGATTGGGGTCCTTGATTTTCCTCCCTCCGTGGGATGGGTCACTGAGTGAGCAGGACTCCCCACAGCCAGACAGCAGAGGCCACCCTGACATGCCCATCTTCTCCCGAAACTCTGGGGCTGCTGAGTTGGGACAGTTCCTCCAGACACTCATTCCAGCCCGAGACTGGGCCCCATGCAGGATAGCACTCCCGGAAGCAAGCTGGTCGGTCTCTCCAGGACCAGTCCTGTGGGGAGGCCGTGCTGACGGGCTCCACCACTGCCTGACCTTCTCTGAGCCTCAGCCCCTCTGATACCTGCTGCCTTGCTGGGTTATTGTGAGGATTAAGATAAATGTAAAATAAACGTCAATTACTCCCTCTCTGTCTAACATCTTTCAATGATCTATAATTGCTTTCCTTCATGGCCCTCGTCACATGTGGGTCATTATATATTTTTTGTGTAACTCCCTGTTTGTTGTCTGTTTTCCCTGCAGGACACAGTAAGCCCCCTTGCTGGCAATATGAGAGAGTGAGGAAATGAAGGAATGAGTGATGGAGTGTCTCATGAGGGCTCTTCCTAACCATATAACCCTCTCAAGGCCACTGCACCCATCCCAGGCTCTCACCTCTGCACTCCACCTGCCTCCTGCCTGCCCTCAAGAGAGGAACTGGAGTCCTAGAAAGGCTGGAGACAGGCTTGAGATGGCCAGCCCTGTCCTCGGGCACCTGAACCACCTCCAGTGGGTCTCCCCACCCTGGCCTTCTCTGCTTCTGCCTGTGAACACAGACACGTGTCCTGCACTCTGAGATGCAGTCCGTGCCACCCAGCAGAGCAGAGCGGTGGCTCTGCTGTTTTTAAGGAATAAACCTGGGTTGACCCCCATTGATTTCTTTCAGTCTTTGAGTCTTGTCCCCAGGCATGGGCTCCTCATCATTGCCCACAATGAGCAGACTGAGGAGAGAGTCTTAGAGCTTGGCTGCCCAGGTCAGGTGCAGCTGGAAAGTAAACAGTTGAGCTTTGGGGGATTTTTCTCACCCTACCATCTAATTGTGGAGGCTTCGACAGCACTAGAGATTCTGTATGAGCTAAGCCTTGGGCCATGCAGCCTGCATGGGAAACCTCTTCCTGTGCCATCTTTTCCTGCTGCTCTAACCTGGGCTGCGGCCTCCAGGAGGCTCTCAGGGTGGACAGAGTAACAGCAGCCGGTCCCCATCAGCATTGCATGGCCCTGACCCTGGGAGGTTAGAGCAGGAAGGCACAGCTCCCACGCTGATTGGTCAACAGTCCCACTGACACCTGCTCCGTGCCAGGCCTGTCCTGGGCTCTGGGGCTGCTTGGACGTCGCCCCTGCCCTTGGGGAGCTCAGGGTGGGGGCTGGTGGATGAGTCGCAAACCGAGGCCCAGAGAGGGGGTGTGCCTCCACAGTCAGGCAGCGGGCTGGGTTAGAATAGAGCCCGGGACCCCTGATACCCGGGCTGCCTGACCAGAACCTGCCATCCAGGTGCCAGGCCAGGGCGAGGGGTCAGGGGATGTTCTCTGAGGAAAGATCTTGACTCATAGGAACTGTACATGGAGACGGAATCAAGGGGAAAGGGCCTTGGCCAACCCCACCCGGCCCAGGTCCCGGCACCTGTGGCCGCTCCTTCTCCATCCCCCTGTCCGAGTCAGTCCTCCAGAAACGCCCTGTTGTTTCTAGAAAGTGACAACAAACAGGCCAAAGGTGGGGGTCTGCGGCTCGGCTGACCGAGAGCTGCAGAGGTGGGTCCGGCCAGCCCCGTTTCACTGGCATCCTCTCCTCTCCGCCCGCCTCCCTGGACCACCTTCATCCCGGTCCCACATCCCATCCACTGAGCCAGAGGAAAAGCGCGGGGCCTTCTGGGAGCTCCCTCGGAGGGGAGGGGAGGAGCCTCTTTCCCAGAAACGCGGGAAACACCTCGAGTTTCATTGGCCTGAGCTGGTCACGTGCCCTTCCCTGAATCAGTCACATGCCAGCAGGAAGGGGGAAGTGACTGCTTAAGCCAATCAGGCCCCACCCTGGAGCCGGGGGCGGGTCATTCAGACCACGTGACTGAGAGGGGACTCGGCGGTTCCCCAGAGGAGAGTCTGCTGGGCTGGGTGGGAGGAGGTGGGATGGAAGCTGGGGGCAGCGAACTACCGAGACGGACGCGGCTGCCTGAGATGGTTAATCATGACGTCCGATCAATGAGAAGTCCTCCCTGCGCTCCGCCCCGCCTCCCAGGTCAGCCTAGTGCCCAGGCCCGCTGAGCGGCACGTGGTTCCCGGTCCCCACCCCACCGGCTCATGACTCCACTTGTTAGCCCTGGCTGTGCCCTCCCTGGGGCTTCTCTGTTCTTCCCCCCGGGATTCTCTGTTCCTTCCCCTGCCTCATTCATCCTTTGGATCGAAGCTCAAGCTTCACCTTTGGCTGTTATGAAATGAGGCACCTCTGCCAGGAGCTCCATAGTGCCTCGCTCCTACCGCCATCCTTGCAGCACCATCATGGTCAGGGCTGCTGTTGTCCTCCCGCCCCACCACCATACACACCGAGCTTGCCAGTTCCTTGAAGGTAAGGACCTGGAGAAGTCTTAATTAATCTTGACAAATAAAAATGGCAAGTAATAGGATATATTGGAGTATATGAGGAAGCCATTTTGTGTAAACCTAATTCAGCCTGACCTTGTCTTTCCAAAAGGGCTTGACCGAGGCCATTGACCATGCATTGTATATCTGCTTTAGAGATTCCCCATGGCAAGAACAAGATAAAGGTGCAACTTCTCTTCCCCCCCAACATTGGCATTTCTTTAAGGATTAAGCATCTTTCCTTGGGCTAGGAACTGATTGCTTGTGGGCACCTGTCTGTGACCACCCAGCTCAAGACAATAGACTTGCCTCCTGCTGCACCCTCGGAGAGAGCAGACCACTACCTGCTGTGCCCATCAAGTGTGGTGCCGGCAGGGCAGTCTTGTGACTATCGTGGGAGGGACATTTCAATCATATGTGAAACACCCTCTTTGAGGGTATATAACCACCCTGTGTACCCCCACTTCTTTGGAGTGCTGTGTTCCTTTGTGGAAAGACTCTCCCGGGTTATAATCCTCAGATTTAAGCTCAGAATAAACTCACCCAAATTTTCATTTATAGATTGGTTATGGATTATTTTTGTCGACAATCTCTCTATTCCCAACCTCTAGGTCCTGCCTAGTTTAGAGTGACAAATAAAAATGGCCAGTAATAGGATATATTGGAATATATGAGGAAGCCATTTGGTGTAAACCTAATTCGGCCTGACCTTGTCTTTCCAAAAGGGCCTGACTGAGGCCGTTGAGCATGCATTGTATATCTGCTTTAGAGATTCCCTATGTCAAGAGCAAAAGGCCCTTGAGATAAAGGTGCAACTTCTCTCCCCCTCCCAACGTTGGTATCTCCTGAAAGATTAAGCATCTTTCTGTAGGCTGGGAACCGATTGCAGTGCTCATCTGTGACCCCCCAGCCTGAGGCAACACACCTGCCACCCCGTGGCGTTCACTGAGACAGCAGACCTATCTGCCGTTTCCATCAATTGCTGTGCTGACAGAGCAGCCTCGTGACTATTGTAAAAGGGACATTTCAATCATATGCGAAACATACTCTTTGAGGGTATATAACCACCCTGTGTACCCCCACTTCTTTGGAGTGCTCTGTTCCTTTGTGGAAAGACTCTCCCAGGTTATAATCCTAAGATTTAAGCTCAGAATAAACTCACCCAAATTTTCATTCATAGATTGGTTATGGATTACTTTCGTCGACAAGAGCAGGAAGTCAATAAATATTTGTTGAATTAATGACAGTAAGTCTGTGTTGAAGACGTGACCTCTGTGAAGTTGTTTGTGTTTTAACAAAGGACAAAGCCTCAAGCCATAGCTATGGATGAGGCTCCAATGTAGAATTTCAGGCCCCAGTAAACTGGGAACAGAAGCTTCCTCTATTGTTTAGTGCCTGGGGGAGGAAGTGGTGTCTGGGAAGGTGGAATTTTCCATTAGTGGCTCTCCAATGCAAAAACAATCTCATGGTCTCTGAAAAATACAAATGTGTCATGGAAACAAATGTGTTTCCCCTTGACTTTCTGGTGGGAAGAAACTTCTCTCTAGTCGGTCAGGGTTCCCGGAGCTGGTTCTGGTTGACAGAATGTTCCTTCCTAGCCCCCCCACCCCACCCGGAGGCAACGCCTTGGCTGACCTTCCCACCATCCCAGCTCTTGGACTCTGCAGCTGCTGAGCCCCACCTGTCTGCGCAGCTCTGCTTGGCAGGGGATGTCCTAAGCTGGCTGGGAGTTTGAAGGAGCCTCGTTCCGCAGCTCAGGCATTTCCACGTGAAGCCCGCTGGCCTGGCTCCTTCTCCCCAGCTGCCCTTGGCAGGTCTTGATCACTGGGTCCCTCTCTGGTCCCCAGTGGAGCCCCCTTGTGCCTCAGCTCTGTGCACTGACAGCCTCTCTGCCCTCAAGCCTGCCCCCTCCAGCACACCCTCCACTCTGCCCCAGAGTGGTCCTCTGCAGCACAAAGCTGACTGCGTGCTTCCCTGCAGGACGCCCTTCCCAGGCACCACGGTGTCCTTGGGTCCAGGTCCCATGTCCTTGGCCCTGCACCAGCCACACAGAGGCACGGACATCAGCTGGCTACACACCAGGCAGACGCCGCCCTGCTCATGCTCCTGCCCTTCCTCTGCCTGGATGCCCTTCCCTCCCTGTCAGCCTGGCGAGCTCTCACTCACTCCTCAAGACCCAGCCCCAATGTCCCCTTCTCTGTGAAGCCCTCCCCTCTGACTCTATTTCCGTCTCTGCACGCGGCCCCTCATTGATGATCCCCTGGTCTGTCTGCCCCGCTAAACTGCAAGCATCTCTAGGTCAGAAGCCACGTCTGAATCTCGTGTCCCGGCATCTGGCAGCAGAAGTGCCCATGTGTGTCTGTGGGGTGGGGGGTGAATGCACTCACTACCGTCAGGACAGTAACAGGGACGTCCCTTGTTTCTGGAGCGTGCTCGCTGTGCCAGGCACGGCCCAGGGCAATTTGCCTGCATGCATCCGCCGTAGCTCCACAATGCCTTCTGAGTTTGGCCCGATTACTGGGTCCATTTTACAGGGGAGACACCTGAGGCTCAGAGAGGTCAAGGGTCCAGTTCAAGGTCACACTGTGAGGGAGTGACAAGGCTAGAAGTTGAACCCGGAGATGTCTGGCTCCAACTTCTTCATTTACTCTGTGCCAGGCGCTGTCCTGTGGTCTGGGGATAGAGCAGGAAACAGAGCAGGCCGAGTCCCTGTCCTCCTGGAGCTCCCATTGTATGGGGAGGGGAGGGACAGGCAGTAAACAGATACAGATGTAGATAATGGCAGGGCTGATACGGGCTGTGCGGAACAACAAAGCAGAGTCCGGGCAGAGTGATGGGCTGGGATGGGTGATACTTTAGGGGTGACTGAGCAGACACCTGAGTGAAGTGAAGGGACAGCCCGGTGACAGCAGAGGGAAGCATGTTCTTGGCAGAGGGAACAGCAAGTGCAAAGTCCCTGGGGCTGGAATGGACTTAGCTTGTTTGGGGAACAGCAGGAGGTCATTGTGGCTGAGATTGGTGAGTAAGGGATGGGGACAAGGTCAGGAGATGGCCTTGGGGCGGATAGGGAAGAGGCTGGTGGGTCATGCCCATGATTTGGATTTTCCTCTGAGTGAGCCCAGGAGCCGTGGAAGGCTGGGAACTGAGGGAGATGTGATGTGCTGAGCCTGTTCAGGGGTCCCCTCTGGCCTCTGGAGGAGCTCGGTCAGGGAGGGTGGAGCCGGGTGGAAGCTGGAGGCTGTTGGGGAGCCTGGGCGTAGTGGTTTCTGCCCATAGGCCCTGGACCTCCACCTCCTGCAGGTCTGGGGACCTGCCTGGTTCCGTTGACCAGCCTCCCAGGATTCAGTCCTTGTGCCTGTGGCCAGGCCCCTATCCCCTCCCCACCCACGAGCAGCTCTGCTCTCTCACTGCCCAGTCCTGAGCTCTTCCTTCCTGGCAGCAGGTACAGGCACCTGAAGCTGCCCCCAGTACCTGGCTTTCTGGAGCCTCTCATTTGCCCGTTGGCCTGAGAACTCCCATGTCTGGCAGCAAGGTCCATCCCCAACCTCTGCCCCAGTTTCTGCCCCAGCTGGGTGGGTGTGAACTGGCCCCCAAGCTGCCTGTGAGGGGAGGGAAGAATCAGAGGGACCTGGGTTTAAATCCTGGCTCTGCTACGAACTTGCTGTGTGATGTTAGTCAAGTGTCTAAACCTCTCTGGGCAGCAGTTTCCTTGTCTGTAACATGGGGATAGTAATACCTCGCCCAGAGGGTGTCCTGAGGATGCAACCTCACAGGTAAGGACACGTGGCAGCTCCTGGCTGCAGCAGGCCTCATGGTCATCGCAGTTTCCCGTCTCCTCACCTCCCTCCTTGGAGATGGGAAGGTGAGGCCCCACCCCTAAGGTCACATGGGAGATCAAGGGGTCCAGGTTTGTCCTTGTCTCCTGGAGCATGTTCTGGCCGCAACATACCACCCTGTGCCTCAGTTTCCTCATCCATAAAGTGGGGACGCTAACTGTGCCATCTCAAGTTGTGGTGTGGCGCCAACTGAGTTCATCCATGTGGAGCACCTAGGATGGGGCCGGCACACTAGCCATCTGAGGGCTGGGGCTCTTGTGTGGCCTGCTTCCCCAACCCCACCCCCCTCAGTCCCTGAACATCCTGGAGAATTTGGGGGCTCAAAGTGACGGACACTTTCCACCACTCGAAGCATCGAGCTCAACACCCACTTTTTGCACACGGGGAAACTGAGGCCCACGACACAGAAGGACCAGCCCAAGGCCACACATGGAGTAGGTGGCAGAAGTGGGATGGGACTTCCTGCCCACAGACTCATCTGTTGCCTACTTTGGGGCAGCTGGTGCTGGCAAAGCCCTGCCGAGAGGACAGGATGATTATAATTATTGTTTCTGTTCTCTCCATGCAGAAGTGACACGGGTCCTGCCAAGAGCCGGTGGGAGAAGAGAAGCTCGAGTGTGGGGCTCAGGCGGCTGCTCCCAGGAGGGTCCCCGGGCAGTGCCTCGCTGCCTCCCCTGATGCTCTTCCCTTTGCCGGTTTATTAAGCGTCTTCTGCCTAGGCCTGGGCTCCACACTTGGGGCAGCCTTGGTCCCTCTGAGCCCCCTGCCAGGCTGGGGAGGTTCCAGGTCCCAGCACCACAATCACCATTTACTGAGCATGAAACGATGGTGCCAGGAGTGGTGTAGCCGCTCATCTGGACCACCAGCCACAGTTCTCACAAGGGCCCCACGAGGGAGGCAGTGTGAGGACGACCCCCCTTTACAGATGATGCGACTGAGGCCCGGAGAGGTTGGGGTGCCTGACCAAGCCCGGTGAGTAGGGAGTCTCCCTGAGACTCAGGGAGGGCGGGTCAGGAGGTCACCCAAGGCCACACAGCACCTTTTCTAGCGCCAGGCCCTACCGCACCTTGTCCAGTGGGCCGAGCCCCTCCCACCCTGACCCCCTGGTCAGGGTCGCCTCTAGGGCAAACTGCAGCTGAGTTTACGAGGTCTTTGAAAATGGTGAATTGGATCCTACCCCCCTCCGACTAAAGGGCTTCTGTGGCTGTTGAGGGGAGTCTGGCCTTCAATGCTGAGTTAGTCTCATGACCTCCCAGCCAATCAGATGCCAGCATCCGGGCAGCTGCAGCCACAGCGTAACCCTGAGGCCCTGGGGAAGATGCTGATCCACACGTGATGCCCCGGCCCCCAGCATCGTCAGTCCTCACAGTGGTGCCCCACTTTATGCGGGAGCAAGCTGAGGCTCCCCGAGGTGAAGTGACATACTTCAGCCTGGAAATAGCACATCCGTGCCCAGGGCAGCCTGGCCCCAAAGCCCCCAGTTGCCCCCTCTGAGGCCTCATTTCGGGAAGGCAGCGAGACTGATGCTCGTGTCTGCAGCTGGGCCTGCTGTTCCCAGCTCCCCTGACCCGAATGGCTCAGCCAGCGAGTGTTTTATCGCTTAAATCGCATCCAATCATTATTGCCCCTTTGGCGGGACCCTGAGAAATTGTCTCAGCCACCAAGGTGGAAGGTGACAGAGGACTTGCTGGAGAAAGAGGGAAAGAAGATCGGCTCGGCAGAGGCTGCGGTGCATCGGGAGGCAGAGAGAGGCCCGGGGCCGAGGGGGCTGGGGGGGCTGGGGCAGAGAGTTTCCAGCCTGGCAGCCCCGTCACCGACTTCCTCTGGGTACAGCAGCTCTTGCCAGGCACAGCCTTTGGGCGGCTCCATTCCTGGAGCTGTCGCTGATGCTGCCTGCTGGACCTGCCCCCCCTCCCCCTGTGGCCTTGCTCTCTCCTCCCGTCTCTGCACTGCTGGTGGCTGCACCTGCAGTCTCTTCCCCTCCCGTGGCCTGGCTGCCCTGCTTGTCCTCCAGACCCCAGCTGAAACACTGTGTCCTCCGGGAAGCCCCCCGACTCCCCCATGCAGGACTGGCCACCCTGCTCTGCCCACAGCCTGTGACCCTTTCCGGGTGTTGAGTCTGTCCTGCTCAGTGCTGTATCCCCAGTGCCTAGAACAGGGCCTGGCACATAACAGATGCTTAGTAAGTGGCTGACATTTACTTATTCAACAACTATGTATTGAGTACCAGCTGCATGCCAGGCCCTCCCTGGGTGCTGGGGATCCTGAGGAGGAGCGGGAGCAGGACCCCTAGGAACTTGGTCAGTGTCATCCCTTCTGCCTCTACCCACCGGCTGTCTCGGCTTCTGTGTGCATCAATCACCCCCCCAACATCTGCTGGACCCTGTCACCCCTTCCCCTCCAGTACTGGCTATCAGAGGACTGAGAGCAGACCTAGCCATCCCCAGCTGGATGTGTGGCCCCCGTCTGCAGAGTCTCAGTGGAGACTGCCCCAGGCCCGCTCTGGGCCCATGCTGTGGGTGGTGCGGGCTGAGGGGCCCGGTTGGGCAGATCTGTCTCCAAGCCGGACCTCCAAACTGCCCCAGACATGCGCCTGCCGGCCTTTCCCTCTGCCTCCTCCGTTCTCTGCCATCTTTGCTCCCCGCCCCCCGGTCGTTCCGATGGGGATGGATGTATCCTCCTGATTCTCCCGCCCTCACTTCTCCTGGTTCTGCATCCCCCACAGTTTGGGAACCATCGCAAGGTGATGTTCTCCTTGGAGGGCAGGGGAAGGGGAGAAGCTAAGGGACAGAGGTCACATTCTCCTGGGGGCAGAGTGGAGGCGACGGCTGTGGGTACATGCGTGATCACAAGCCTGACCAGCCACAGCAGGTTCTCAGCAAGGCCAAGGTCAAGGTCCCTCGAGCCCCAGGATGCGGTGATTCCAGAGATTTTGACATGTAGAGCTTGGTGTGCCCCAAGGGGCCGGGGACGGAGAGCTGGAAGCATCTGTCGTGTTGTAGGTCAGGAGGGAGGAGCTGGGGCTGAGAGGGGTGGACATGCAGGAGGGGCCTTCCCTGCCCAGGCCACTCTGTGCCAAGGCCTGTGCTGGACGCTGAGGCTGGCGGTGGGGACAGAAGCGACTGAGACCTCACGCCACTGACCTGGATCCCCCACCCAGGCTTCTTGAACTTTTTTTTTAAAGATTGGCCCTGAGCTAACATCTGTTGCCAATCTTCTTTCTTTTTCTTCTTCTTCTTTCTTTTTCTTCTTCTTCTACCTGAAGCCCCCCAGGACATAGTTGTAGATTCTAGTTGTGGGTCCTTCTGGCTGTGGCATGTGGCACGCTGCTTTCGCATGGCCTGACAAGCCATGCCATGTCCGCGCCCAGGATCTAAACTGGCAAAACCCTGGGCTGCCGAAGCAGAGCACGCGAACTTCACCACGGGGCCGGCCCCCTACCCCAGCTTCTGACCCTGCTCTTGGCACATGCCCTTGACTTCCTGCTGAACTCTGAAGGGGTCCTAGTCTTGGAGCCAGAGGATAGGGACACATATGCTGACCTTATGACCTGGAGCAGGTGCCTTCACCCCTCTGGGTCTCTTTGTCATCACCTGGTTGTGAGGAATAAATGAGACGCTGTGGGAAGAGGATGGAGCCCCCAAACCCAGGTACAAGGCCCCTGCCACCTTCTCCAGCCACGCCTCCTTACAGGGTCCTGCTTTTCCCCAGAGCATGTCACCGAACGCTGGCACTGGGCTGGTCCCACAGGGCATGGTGGTGGCTGGGGTGAGGACATACCCACCCCTCCTTACAGGCCTTGGCTCACTGGTGACAATGTCAGGCTGTCACCGCCTGACCTTGGCTTCTTCCCCACTGACCCTGGGGCACAGCGTGTCTGTGCACAGTAGATGCTCCAGGCAGCCCTGGACATTGGAGGGACCCAGGACAGGAGCACAATCGGATGCCCACGTACCATATGAATATCTAAAAATTATAACATGTTAAATTAAATACATCCTATCCTGCTACCTTGATAAATATAATTTTATAACTACTTAGGAAGCCAGATTTTATTTTCCAGCCCCTAACGCTACAGAGGCCCTCAGCAGGATGTGTAGGTGCAGGGAGAACCTGCCATCGGCTCCTCCTCGTCTTCCCATCCCAGATGCGCCCGGCACCGTGAGGGACCTCCTGCATGCACGTGGGCACAGCCAAGCATCTGCCGCCTCTGCCAGCAGCTGCGCCTCGGGCCTGGGTGCTCACACGGGTAGCCAGTCCATGCTCAGGAGCCCAAACCAGGGAAGAGGGCCCCTGGGCTTGGACAGTGGTCTCTGGACCATTTGGTCAGGGAATTACAGGGTCCCAGGTACCTGAGCTGTGGTCTGGAATGACAGAGCTCTGACCCTGGACGGGCACAGCTCTTTGGCTCTGCGGATTTCTTGTGTCGGAGGAGCAGTGCGGAAGGAGGAGGCCAGTGCAGGGTCCTTTAACCTGCAGGGCACAGGGCAGGGCCTCTTGCCCAGGTCTGAGGATGGTATGAAATCCAGCCCCGCTCCGCCTGCCAGGCCGTCTGCCCAGTTCTGCAGTGGGCAGGACCCAAAAGGCTGGAGCAAGCCACTAGGGTGAGCAAGACACACAGACCCCATGCCAAGGCCACGGGAAAGGTCCAGGAACAGGACCAGACTGAAGGCCTGGAGCTCCAAGGATCAGGGTGACCGGCTCATCTTGGCTGCTGAGGAATTTCCCAGTTTTAGCCTTGGGAGTGCCATGTCCCACGGACACCCTCAGGCCTGGGCAATTCAGCACGGTTGGTCACCAGACCAAGGACAGAGTTGGCCAGCGAAGGGGTCTAGGCTCAAGCAGACGGGGAGCTGGGGAGGAGCATCCAGAACCGAGGCCTCCGTCAGCCTCCCACCTGTACAGGCGAGCGGGTCCGGGGGGCAGTTTCCCTGACTGCCCTATAGGGCCAGGGCAGGGCCAGCAGACCCAGCCAGACCCACCCCATCTCCTCCAATGTCACAGCCTGAAACAGAGGCTTGAGCCCCCGTGGGAGCAGGTACTTGCAGACAGATCAACAATTCACTCAGAGCAAAGCCATTCAGCCCGCTGTGCAATGACCCCGCGGTTGGTACACCCACACTTCTGCGGCAAATAAATACATTTTGGAGCGCCGTGTCTTCTCAGGAGTTCGTGACTTTTCCAGATTCATCTCTTTTAACGGATCTTCCACAAGAATGAACAGGAGATACTCTCATTTGAAAGAAAAGAAAGAGGAAGAGGTTATCAGCTAGTAGAGAGGAAATTCTGCTTTTAACATAATGCAGCTTTAAGTGCCGCTTTTTGCCCAAGAGCCGGCAATGAGCCTCTTACCGCCATTTGTTGGTAAAAGCAGAAGGAAAGTGTGCGGAGACGCAGGTGTCCCATCGTTAACCAGGTGAAAAAGAAAGATGCTTCAGGGACATTCTCAAGATAAATGGGACGGCGCTCATGAGCACAGAGAATCCATTTCTGCAGACTGAGTTCAGGCCAGACCCCCTCACCCCCCACCAAAGCTGAACAGAGAGACACGAGATGGCAGGGGAGCAGGAGAGAGACAGCCAGGAACCCCACGTGGGATTCTGGAAAGGACACCCAGAGCGAAGGACAGTTGTAGGAATAACAACCGTCCTGTGGGGCCAGGGCTTCCCCGTCTGAAAGGCCCCTCAGAGCTCCCAGCTTGGGGTGGTGCCCACATCTGCTGTGCCAGGCGCTTTATGAGGATTACCTGGCCGAGTCCTCGCCCCGGCTGACGTGGAGGAAGGTGTTGTTATTATCCCCATTTTGCAGACAAGGAAACGGAGGCTCAGGGGAGGGGAGGGGCTTGCCCAGGTTTACAAGGCCAGGAGGCAGTGGGGCAGGGCACGAGCCCCAGAGTGTGGCGTAGAGCCCGTGACCCCGGGTTGGGGTGTCCAGGCTGGGGGTGGCCGGGGAGGGAGCCCTGAATCGGGGACCCTCCATCCGCCAGGCTCTGGGCTGGGCCTGCTGCGTATTTCAGGTATATTGCTCCCCGCTGCAGTCCTGGGAGGGGGTGTCGTTGTCCCATTCCCGGCTCAGAACAGTGAGGTAATTGGCCTGGGGTCACAGAGGAGTCTGTGGGGAGCAGGGTACATTCTGCTTGCTGCATACCCAGGGCTCGTCCTCGCAGGAGAGTGGTTCTTGGGGAGCAGCACCCACCAGGCACCCTGCACCTTCTCCCTCCTGTGACCCACCCAGCCCTTGGCACCCACTGCCTCGCTCCTGGCTCCTGCGCTGCTGCCCAGCCCTCCTCCCAGCCTGGCTGTGCCCCACAGCTGCCTGCTGACCCCGCCCCCTGTCCCGCTGTGTCGCTGCCTGGTCTGAGATGGCCCTGCTGCGGGGCTGATGGGAGAGGGGCCAGCACATCCCTTCCGGGCAGCTTTGACAGGGGCCCTGACCCTTTAACAGGGGCCGCCCGGAGCCAGCACACCCAGTGGAGAGTCCAAACACAGCCTCTTAGGGCTGTGAGACTTGGCTGTGATGTCAGAGGCGGGATGCCCTGGTGGGAGGGAGGTGGCCAAGAAAGAGTCCCTCATCTGTGATGGGAGCCCCTGACCTGCTGGGTGAGCCTGGACAGGCCACTCCCTCTCTAGACCTCGGGATCTCTGACCGAAGGTTACGGGGCTGGGTTATTCACAGGAGGCTCGCTAGCCCCAATTCTCTATGACTCCCCACCTTTGGACAAGGGGTTCCATTTCACTTCCATTATCTAGGATGGCCATGACCCTTGGAGGTGAGGGAGCCCATGACTCTGCCCGAGAGAGGCCTGAGGTCCAGGCGCCCAGACATTTGCGCTACCAGCACTCCCCCCGCCCCTGCCCCCCAGGCATCGCTACATCCCGTCTGTCCCCGCTTCACTGTCTCCCTCCTGAGTGTTTCATGGAAACCACCTGTGCCCATGGGCTCCTCCACTCCTTCTCCCTGAAGCTTCAGAGCCTGTGTGACATGCTCTTCGGCTCACAGCCTCGGTTCATCCCTTGAAGCTGAGCCCGGCCTGGCCTTCCCAGCTCCAGCGCCCCTCCTGGCACTGGCTGTGACTGGGCTCTTCCTCTCCACTCCGTCCTGGGCCCTGAGAGCCCCCACACCAGCTGCACCCCCTCCAGGGGCAGGTGCCCCATGGGAAGACCTGGTTCTCACTTCAGACTGCACGGCCAAGGAGATGGACCCCAGAGTCCACCCTGGAAGGCCCAGCCCTCCACATCTTGAGTCTCGAGTCTCGAGTCTCAGCAACTATGGGGGCTTCCGCCCCTCCCCCATCCATGGGCGGGGCCCCTGCACGGGCTCCTGTGCGCCCCGCGAGCCGGAAGCCAGCTCCCTGGCAGATGTGTTCAGGCTCTGGTTGCATCTACATTGCTCCCTCCGCAGTCTGTCCTGTCTCATTGTTGGGGCTCCGGGCTCTCTCTCTGATGCCTCCTTTTGCGTTGCTGCAGATTGTTTTCAGTCCCAGTGAAGTAGGTCTCTGGCTTTGCACAGAGTCAAGCTCTCTGGCCCTGGAGGAGCTGCTTTCCACCTTCTGTCCCTCCCTCCCCGCCAGGCACCAAGTCCCCATCGTCTGAGCCACAAAGGGAGGTGGAATGGCGCCTTGAGGGTGACAGAAAGGGCTCCACTGCCCATGAAGTCCATGAACCAGCACAGCGGGCCCACTCCCCACAGGACCCGTGACATGCGCCCCTGTTCACCAGGAAGGAGCCCTGTGATCATCTGGGTACTGACATGGTGCTGACTCCTGGCCACAGAGCCCTTCCTGTGGGCCGGGCGCTGAGCTGGGCTGTTTGCAGGTGCCGTCTCCCGGTCCTCACCGTGGTCTGTGGAGTGGGTGCTATTGCTGTCCTCGGTGCTCAGAGGACGATACCGAGGCTTAGAGAAGAGAGAGGCCACCCCAGCTCATGCAGCTGGTAAGCAATGAGCATGTCACACTCCTGTGCAGTCGGTGCACCAGCCCCGTGTGTACCAGGGTCCCCACACCAGCGAGCTTTGCCCACGGCTCCAAGGACACACTCCTTGTCTCGCTGGTGACACAAACAGCTGTGTGCTGACAAAAACCCTTCTGTGCACAGGAAGCGTGTGCCCCTGTGTGTTCTAGCAGCACCCTCCCCATGAACACAGCTGGTTCCGGTCCCCAGGTGTCCGGATCCAGCCTGTGGGTTTTGTGATGGACCCACCTGCGAGTACCCCCAATAATGCCCTCCCCCCGCACCCCTGAGTCCCCTCCACGGCCAGGGAGCTGTCTGGAGAAACCACCGTTCACGAACATGTCCCCTGAGTACCTCTCGCCCCCACCATGGCCACTGTGGGGACCAGAAGACTCTTCTCCTCCCCTTGATCCCTTGTGCTAGCCCCACCGCCAGCCCGGGAAGCCAGCCTTCCGCAGCGACAGAGGGAGAAAACAGACGAGATCATTCTGACCTCATCGGCTCCAACGCGGGGCCTTGGGACGTGAATTCTGTGCTCCCAGCACTTCATCACCCTCGGTGACTGTCCTGTCTTCATTCGTTCTGGAGAATTAACTTAGCACTGTCTTTCCAATCTTGTTCTCCAGGAGGAATCAAACGACGGGGGCAAAGGGAGAACTGGCCACAGCGAGAGAGTTCAACATACTTTGGACCTCGGCTCCCTGCATCTGCAGGCCACTGCCCTGGAGAAGGCCAGGCAGGCAGGCCCCCGGCCTTGGGATTCGGACCTTTGCCTCTTCTGTTTTCTTTATTCCTGGAAGAGGCGCGGAGTTAGTGACTCTCCTCCAGTTTCGCTTACTCACCTGCAAGAGCATTTGTGGGAGGCGCAGGGCTGTTCCCATTTCACGGAGGTGGACGTGGAGGCTCCGAGAGATCGGGGACTCCCGACAGTCATGCAGCCAGTCAGGCGCGTCTGAGTCGGGGCTGCCCGCCTCCCGTGTGGGGGCCCCCTGGGGCGGGGCCGCGTCCAGCCTTTGGTGGGCGCCTGGCAGGGGCGGGCTGAGGGGATGCGGGTAGTGCCCACCTCCAGCCCCTGCGACTCAGAAGCAGCAGGGAGAACGAGCGGCTCTGAGGCCTGGGCTGGAGAGCAGATGGCGGGGGTCTCTCTCCTTCCATCGGTGCGCCTAGTTCAAGGTGAAGACGGAGGAGACCCCTGCTCAGTGCAGGGGAAGGCAGAGTGCATCTGGGTGGCCGGACCTGGGAGAATTAACTTCTCCACTCGCGGCTTTCGTGAGTCAAGTCAGGGGGTGGTGGGGGAAGGAGGGTGGGGGGGAGGGGGCGTGAGCTCCAGCATCTGATGCTCAGGGCTGCTGGCTCCTCACCTCCAGCTCCCTCTCACGGCCTCTCCCTCTCTCTCTGTGTATCAATCTCCCCCATCTTCCTTTCTGTCTTGCTCTCTGTGCCCTTTTTTCTTCTATGCCCCACCCTCCCTTTTTCTCTCCCCCTGTGTGAATTGCTTCTCTCTCCATCTCTGTCTGGATGTGCGTGTTGGGGCAGCAGGGTGGGGGTGGGGGTGGGGGGGTATTTCTCATTCTCTCTTTACCTCTGCTGCACTTTCATTTTTTATATCTTCTCCCAAAGGCTCTCCTCCTCCTGCGTGCGTGTGTTTCTGTGTCTTTCTGTCTTTTTATGTCTTTTTCTGCCTTCATCTCCCTCTAGGTGTCTCTTTTTCTTTGTTTTTCTGGTCCCCTTTCTCTGTGTGAATCTCTTTCCTTTTTCTCTCTGCACTTTTCTCTCTGTGCCGGTTGCCCCTCTCGCCTGTCATCTGTCCTTGTCCTTGCTCCCTTCCCCTGGGCTGGCCCCTCTCTCTCTCCACCCCATATTTGCTGCTGATATCAACAGAGAAACCTGGAACCTCTGATCAGAGGGCCTCCAGTTCCGAGGAAGGATAAGGCAGTTTTCGGGCAGGTAGGCAGCTCTCGGCTGATCCTCGGGGAAGGAACACCTTGCAAACCCAAAGGGACCTGAGTCACCAAATGTCATGGAAAAAACATGAGACAGAGAGCCAGAGAATCAAAGCACAAGTCCTGCCTCTTCCACTTCCTGTGTGACCTTGGGCAAGTCACTCAACGTCTCTGATCCTTGGTCCTCATTAGTCAATGGGGCTGTTGTCGAGATGAGACGAGGTGATTGCTGTGGAACTGGAAGCCCAGTGCACAGTGTTGGGGGGGGGCACCTTAAACAGAGGAGGAGCCTGGACTCCAGGGCTGCCCAGCACGGCTCAAGGCCCACAGGTGGATACTGGACACAGGAGCTGCTGGAGGTCGTGAAGGAGTCGTGGAGGTTCCCTGGAGATGGTGGGTGCAGAGACAGGCTGGGAGGCGGCAGACGGGGGCCCAGTGTGGGGAGGGCAGCAGGAGGTGGAGGCAGCGTCCCCCTCCTCGGCCAGCTTGGGGCCTCTCCCTCCCCACACCCAGGTCCTCCCAGTGCTCTCCCCAGGGAAGGCCACCCCAGGGCTCCACAGAGGTAGAGAGCCAGGAACCAGTGACCAAGCCCATTGAATCCAACCTGTCGTCAGGAGGGGAGCAGGGCTGAGGACGCCCTCCTGTCCCCGCCCAGCATGTGGGGCTGAGACAGACGGCGCCACCTCTCAACAGACATGCTCACTCACAGGTGTTGACCGGGCCCTGATGTGCGCGGGGCTGGTGATGCCGGAGGAGTGCCCAGTCCAGAGGGGAGACGGGTGCCGCAAACACCCACAGGGCACGTGGGCCACCGCACGCCGTGATGGAGGAGGATGGGGTGTGACGAGCACTCAGAATCTGAAGGGTGGAAAGGGTTGACCTGCCAAAAGCCTGGACAAGAGCCTGCAAGCAGCTGGGACAGCCAACATGGAAACTGAGTGTGAATTCACTCTGGTTGGAGACACAGGAGAATGAAGTGCTGGGACTGCTCTGGGAGCCGGGCCGAGCAGGGGGAGGGTCTTAACCTGCCAGTGTGGGGCAGGGCCAGGAAGACTTTAAGGAATCAGAGCCGACTTCCTGGAGGAGGAGGCACTCAAGCTGGATCTTGAAGTTCAGATGGGATACGGAGATGTGGAGATAAGTACACGGGCATTCTCAGCCTAGGGAACAGTCTAAGCAAAGGGCTGGTGGTAGGGAACCTCAGTGTGGGATCCTGGGGCCACATCGCCTGGAGCACTGGTCACCAGCAGGGATGTGGTGGGAACTGTGGCTGCAAGAGTGGATGGTGGCTGATGGGGCCTCGTGTGCCAGGTGAAGACCCTGCAGTCGGACCACTGAAGGCCCCAAAGCACAGGAAGGTCAGCAAAGAGCAAGATAGCCTGCCTGCCCTCCTCCCGTCCATCTCCCCAGCCCTGGGCCTGTCTGCCCTCTTCCCACCACGTCCCCAGCCCTGGGCCTGTCTCGCCAAGCCTTCAGGCTCCCCTCCTGCTGTCTGTTCCCCAGGGTCTCTTGGCCTCTGTCACTGGGTTCATCTCTCTCCATCTCTCTCTCTCTTTTTCTTATCTCTGTGCTTTTCCTCTCTCCCTCACTCTCTTTTCGTCTCTTGGCCTCTCTCACTACTTCTCAGCAGTTCTCTCTGACTCTCTCTCCACCCTGTCAGCCAGGCTCTCTCTTCCAGGCCTCCCATCATCCGTCTTTCTCTGTGCTTCTTTGCTTCCAGTCTGTTCTCTGTGTCTGTGTTTCCTTGGTGTTGATTCACCCTCTGTCTCCCTCTGAGTCTCTCTGGGCGTCTCTCTGTTTCTCTGATCTGTGTGCGTGTGAGTGTGTGTGTTTTTCTCCCTGTCTCTCACACACATGCACACACACACTCTCCCCTGCTGGCTTCGGGCCCCGTCCCGGCTCCTTGCTGCTGTCTCAGAGACCCAGCCCCGCTCTGGGCAGCAGCTCCTCAGCGAGCCGGGCTCCAGGCATCTGCTCAGGGCTGGCCCTGGGACAGGGGAAACCAGCCGGAGCCCCTGAGTGTGGGCAGGCAGCAGAGGAGAGTCAGGACCAGCAGGCGGGGCCTCCCGACCTGGAAGGGAAGGTCTGATTTTCAAAGCACAGGCTTGTGGGCGTTTAATCTTGAATGTTCTCTGGCTCATTCCACAGCCTCGCATCTCCCTCCTCTTTGCCTCCCGCCTCCAGGTTTGTCCCCGGCGTGATGCCAGCAAGTGTCTGGGCCAGACCCTGAACACTGCGGGCAGGGGCTGAGCCAGAGGAAGGGTTCAGAAGTGGGGGGCCTGGGGCCAGGGAGGGCCAGGCGTGGTCTGGAGCAGGGGGCGCTGCCCCTTCAGTGCCAGGCCTGCCCACCTCCTGCACGTACGGGCCCTCCCTGTCTGCTCCCCTAGCCCGGCACCTTCCTTGGAGAGGACCCCCAGCCTCTGATCTAAAACGCCTCACTGTGGAAATGGTCAGTGGTGGTCCTCACCTCCAGGGTCGGGAGAATGGATGAGATGGCACTGCAGAGCCCCGAGTGCTGGCCAGCCGGGACCTGACGTTGTGGGTACATAACACACAGTGCGGTGAAGGAATGAATGTGTGAATGGAGGCGTCTGTAAGGACACGCCGATGTTCTCTGGGCCATTTAGAACACCCTTCGTGCCTCCATGATAATCTCCAGTCCAGTGCAGTGCAGTATTGGCTGCTTCTCAGCGGCCCCGGCCGGGCTGTGCAGACAGAGGCCGAGGAGGCGGCAGGAGGGGAAGGAGGAGTCCAATCAGCTTTGTCCAGGGCTGCAGGGCGCTGCCGGGCGCCAGGAGGGAGGCCCAGCCCTGCTGGTGACCACAAAGGTCCCAAGAGGGCCGAGCCTTTCTTGGGTCAGGCCCAGGACACTGAGAGCTCAGTCTGGCTTCTCTCTGAGGCTCCTGGTTTGTACGCCACCACCCTCCCGGGTCTCCCAGCCCGAGGACAGAGGCTGCATCCTTGGTAGGGTGCTCCCAGCCTCTCCTCCACCCAGTCCTGCCAGCCTTCTCTCCTCCGCCCCTGGCCACACCTGCCCTTGGCCTGGCCAGTCTCTGCGTGTGCCCTCCTCTCTGGCCTTGCCCGTCTTTCAGGGCCCACCCTGATCGCCCACCTCCTCCAGGAAGCCCTCCTCCCAATTAATCTCACCCACACACGGGCCTTCACAATCAGAGAGAGTCAGGGTGGAGTGTCCCAGAGGCTGGCCCCAGGGGCAGGTGGAGCCTTTCTACACCGGGTCTCCAGCCTCCAGTGCAGGCTTTGCCCACCCAGCTGTGTGCTCTTGGCAGGTTCCCCTCCACATGGAGCTTGTTTCCTGTCAGCCAACCCAGGACGATGGTGCGCCCTCCCTGGGCCACAGGGAGGGTTCAATGAGATCCGACAATGCAATCTACCAGCACACAGTAGGACCTCAATCCAGGTTTGTCCACCCATTCCCAACCCACTCTGGATGAGGAAGAGAAGTCCAGACAGAGAGGAACTTCCCATGAGGGGAAAGATCTTTGGGGGTACAGGGATGGGGCTCACCCCACCGCTGCCCCTCAGCAGCTGTGTCACCTCTCTGAGCCTCAGTTTCGTCACCTGTAAGATGGCAGAGCTGTTCTGTGTGAATAGGACCGAGGCGCAGGTTCTTCTGGTGTGTAGAGTTAGGCATCATCATGAGTATCTATTTGCATTTGTTAAACATGTTGGATTAAAGGAGAGAGGGATTTATTTCAGAGGCAGGTGCCTGGGATAAAGAGGGAAGTGACGAGGGAGGGGTGCACCCCATTCCATGGGGAGAAGGGAGAAGGCCAGAGCATATTCAGGAGACGCCGTGTGAGGCTCAGCGCCCAAGCAGAGCTGCTGAGGGGCCCCGGTGGCATCGAGCTTCTAGAGATGGGCACTCCCCCTGGAGCAGGCCACCGACCCAGCACCTCCTGGGCTTCTGGGATCACCGCCTATCCCAGCACGGGGAGACCCCAGCCCTCAGCGGAGGCGCAGGCTCCCAGAGACACCAGCACTGGTGGGCAGAGGTGGGAGGCCCAGGAAGAGGGCGGAGAGGATGGCTGAGGGTGGATGGAGCCCTGAGCATGTGTCCCGCCCGCTGTGGGCACTTAGAGATAACCGGGGAGACCCACGCAGGAAGCGGGGTTCTGTGGTCACTGAGGCGGGTGAGGGCTGTTGTCTGACGTTAATGTGGCCCCTTATTTCTTGCTTTGAGGTGTTCTGGTTACAAGGAGATTCACCCGCCCTGTCCAGAGCAGCGGGTCCAGAGGGATGCCGTGCACTGAGAGATGCTAACGGTAATGGGTTTCCATTGCGAAATCTGCTGGGATAACTGTGGTTTTTCGTTTGTTTTTCTCCATAACAGCCTGGTAAAAAAGAAATAACAGGCCCCAGATGGACTCATTTGCCCCATGACAGCAAGCCAAGACATGATGCAGTTTTGACCTTTCCCGGAAATGTAGTCTTAGTCAACCAGTCTGGAAGCTTCTGGTCGGTATCAATGAGGTCATCCGTCGGGGGGCCCTCTCCATCCGCCGAGGAGGCCGAGGCGGCCGAGGCGAATCAAACCCTTGCCCTCCCCTCTCCTAAAGAGAAGAGGTTCTGGCCCCAAGGAATCCTTTCTTTTCTTTAGCTCATACTTCCTTGCCCATCCTCCTTCCTGTGGGAACCTTCCATTTTGTATCTCTCCTCGGAGTCTCTCTCTGCTTGCTGGACGACAAGCTGTCCGTGAATCTTTGGATGAAGCCTATTAGATCTTCAAATTTACTGGGTGCATTCTGTTTTTAACAAACCTCAACGTCAAGGGGCTCGGAGCAGCGACCTTCATCTTCCTCCCTCCCGGGTCTGCAGGTGGCTGGGGCAGGGGCTCTGCCTCAGGCTTTGGGTGAGCTCTGGGCTGCTCCTCAGGCCTCTCCTGGAAGCAGCGGCTCCACGCCCTCACGGGACGAGGCCAAAACGCAAGAAGGGCGAGCGCACAAGCCAGGCATGTCTCTTAAGGCTTCAGCTCAGAGCGGGTCACTGTCACTTCCACCCGTGTTCCCCTGGCCAGTGCGAGTCACATGGCTGCGTCCACCGTCAGTGGGACAGGGCCCTGCGCTTTCCCACTCCAGAGCTCCGTGATCATGTGGCGGAGGGAGGGAGGGACCGGGAGCAAGGCCCATGTGCCTCCTTGACACTGCAGGCCCAGGCCCCTCTTGCAGAATCTCGGAGCACCCAGGCCCCAGGCGTCTCTGGCAGGGTCCCCAAGTCCTTACCCGTAATATTGGGCAAACTGGCTCGAGCCCCATCCCATGTACTGTGGGATGTCCACGGGCCTCTCTGAGCGTCTGCTGTTCCCCAGGGCCTAAGGACTCTGATCCTTTCCCCTCCTGGTTTCCTGATTCTGCTCAACGTGGTCCATCTCCTTCCTGGGCTGTCCCCTCCACCCCACCCCGCACTGAGTTTAGGGCCCAGGCTGGGTTATTCTAAACTCTCTTTTGCCTGGCTAAGCAGAAGGCCATCTATTCTGAGTTTCTATCCTTTAGTATTACAAACTCCTACTGGAAATGTATTATTATTGTTGTTGTTGTTGTTTTGCCTCCAACAGGATAAAATTCTGCGCCCCCCCCCGCCCCTCAGGGCCGGGTAAGCCAGAGGGAACTCTACGGAGGCTCCTCTCCTGCCCGGAGCGGCCCCAGGCACTGAGGCGCTTCTCGCCAGCCTGCTGAGCGTATTAGCACATGGAAGGTGCACCTGGCCCTGGGGCATCTTTCCTGGAACATCTGTCACCCAGCTCTGACAGGGGATGGCAGGAAAGAGCCTGTAGGATTTAGGGTGCTTGAGAGGATTAAATGAAGGAAACCATGTCAAGGCCCCGGAGCACCAATAGGCATGAATTGTCAGTGTTAGATCTCCTTTTCTTTAGAGAACGCCTCATCTTAGGGTGACCCTATATCACTGTCCAAGCCAGGACATTTGAGAGTGCAAGGGGACACTGCTCTTAATGACAGGCATAGACGGGGACTGTCCCAGGCCCACTGGGAGCTGTGGTGGCCCCCTCTCCCTGGACCTTATCAGACTCTTGTTCCTCCACTCCCTCCCTCCCACCTCCACGAGGAAGAAGCGCGGCTTGCCCTACCCTCAGAGTACACGGCTGCCTCCTGGCCTGGGGGCCCTGGGGTGGGCAGGACTCGGACTCCAGGGACCATCCAGCCTTGCCTTGAGCCTTTCCCGGTAAGTCTGCACTTGGGGTTGGAAGGGGGGTGCATCTCCTGGACTCCAGCCTCCGCCCTCTGCCATGAGCTGACCCTGAAAGCTGTCTTCCTTGGCCCTTTCCCGACAGCACAAAAAGGCCCCTGGGGGAGGTCCGTGCCCCCACGAGGCCCATACACGGCCTCCTACTGCACCCACACAGCACGGCAGCTGCCTCCCCCAGGCCTCTGCGGAGAGGGGACCGACTCCCTGGATAAGGGGGGTGAGGGTGGGGGGTGTGGGACATGGGAAGAGCCGGGCAGACCTGAGTCAGATCTTGGCTCTGCCACTGTGACTTAGGGGTGGGTCACGCCACTTTCCCGAGCCTCAGTTCCTCATCCGCAGAGTGAGTATAATGACACCTTTCTCCCAGGATCGTCGTGAGAAGCTATTGGGTCCCTTGAAATCACTGAGTCTCATTTCTATCCCCACAAGGTCAATCCCACCAGTCTCTAAGTCCACACGCACATGCACGCACACACACGCACCCCAGGCAGGCATGCATGTACCCCTAGAATGCATTCTCCCCTCCCCTCCGGTTCTCGAATCCTCCCCGTCCTTCAGGGGCCCAACTCAGTTTCCCCAAGACCCTCTAGAGCATGGGCTCTTCTGGAGCATCCCATTCCTGGAGTGGGAGACCCCTCCCCATGCTGCCTTGGATGGGCCTCCACGCCCCAGGCATCCACTTGTCCCTCCACTGGCTGTTGACAGGTCTGCTGCCCCCTCCAGCTGTGACCCCTTCATGGAGAGACCACATCTGGCCCTTCCACAGGGCCTGGCTAGGGCTGGGAAGAAGGAGGTCCATGGGATGAATTGAAAGGGATGGGCGAGGGGACAATGGCGGGAGGGACCGGCTCCTCCAGCTCGTCTCTCCTCCATCCACGCCCACAGTCTGTCTCACACACTTGGCTCTCATTGCCAAGTGTCTCACCCCCCACAGGGGTTGTCTGTTGCTCTTTCTGCCCACTTTGCCCCCCTAGTTCTGGAAACAGCCACTTGTTTGGGGCAACGCCCACCCCTCCCCCGACACCCCATACTCCAGTGATGGGATCCTAGTGGGAACTGCCAGGCATCCTCCAGAGGGAGCCAATCAGAGTCCTTCCCTGGGAATTTTTGCATCAGGACCCAGGGCAGACAGCTCCTCCCTCTCCAGGAATGAAGCCGGGAAGAGGGACCCCGAGGCATCATCAGTGGCCGTGAGCTCAACCTTGGAAGCAGCTGTCTGGGCACAGAGGATGCAACTGGCTCCCAAAGAAGGAAACAGAGAGGGAGAGAGAGAGAGAAGGGAGCTTGAAGGACTCTATTCCTGGTCCCCGCTGAGTTCCTGAGACTCAGCAAAGCTCCAGGACTGGTGACATGACACTGTACATTTCACAGCTTGCTTAAGCCATGCTTCCGTCACTTGCAATCAGAAAGTCCTGGCTGACCCACTGTGTCTACACAACTCGAGTCACCATAAGCTCTCTCAGGATAGAGACGGGCCTGCTCGGCGTGGAAGGGCGACTGGGCCGTCTGTAGTCAGAAGACCCGGATTCCAGTCCCGACTCTGCCCATGCCCGACCGTGTGTCCTGGGGCGTGTGGTCACCAAGCAGTCCAGGGCGGAAGGAAACCCAGAGAATGTCGGATTGAGCCAGTGCACTGGCGGCTTCTCAGGTGAGACTGCAAAAGGGCAAGAAGTTCTTGGTAAAACTCAGTTTTCCCAACTGTAAAATGAGGCCGTGATTTCTAAGGGCATCTCAGATGAAATCTATATCATCTATATCTACGTCTATAAAATTGATCCAATTGTGGCAAACATATAATAAGCTCCCACAAGGTGCTCGTGCTGCACTAGGCCCAGGGATCCACTGGGAATGAGGCTTGATGGCTGCCCGCAGGAGCTTTGGTGTAGGAGAAACATCTGCTTTACCTTGACCTTGAACCCTCCTTTGATGAGCAGAGACCAATCTAGAAGGGCCTTTTGGTAGTGGATCCTGGGCCATAAGAGAAAGAGGCTCCCACAGCACCTGGAGG
The DNA here is from genome assembly GCF_041296265.1 of Equus caballus. NCBI lineage: Eukaryota > Metazoa > Chordata > Mammalia > Perissodactyla > Equidae > Equus > Equus caballus. Next base: position 26,012,586 of record NC_091685.1, read on the forward strand.
CCTCGCCTCACCTGCGCTGGTTCAAACCACTTCCCGGCTGGAGTCCTGGGGAGAAGTGGAGACAAGTCTACCTGCTGCTCCAGCTGGGAGTCTAATCATGCCTCGCCCGCTGCTCAGGCTCATCCGAGCCCTTGGCTTCCTGGAGACCACCCACCACATATGCCCCCACCAGGCAGTCCTGGTGGCAGCTGCTCCCCCAGAGGTGACAGAGAGAGAAATGACTTCTCCCCGTCTCCTGGTTGGATCCAGCCAGTGGGCGCAGTGGCATCTGAGTCCTGCCAAGCCTGATAATGGAACTGTCGCCGTCAGACTGGCCCTGGGAGGTGAGTGGTGAGAGTTCCAGGAACCTGGAGATTGTCTGCCACGTGGGTCACCTCGCACTGGATTGGCTCAGGGAGTGATTTCAGACTGCAAATTGCATTGCGAGCTCCTCTTCCCCGACCCTCAGCAGGGCCTGTCACAGTGCTTCTCTCAGACTCCAGCTCCTAAAGCTCCCCCAAGACTGTCATCATCAGAGACAGCCCGCTCTGGGCTTGAATCCCTGGGCAGAAACTGACAGGTGTGGGGCTGCTGGCAGGTTACTTCATGGAAGTGTGGGAACATGGGAGTTGTAATTGTTTCAGTTGGGTCCATTTCTTTCAGGACAGACATTCATACGGGCTTAATCCAGAAAAGGGAATTTATAGGCTTATGTAACTGAGAAGTTCAAGGACACCCGGTTGCTGAGTGACAGAGCCAGGATTCCGGGGCAGAATTGCCAGGTGCTAAAATCACACTGTTCCAGGTCCCCTCACACCTGGCTCAACCTTCCATGTCCCCTCACACCCAGAATGAAATCTAAGGGCCCTCCTGAGGCCTCCAAGGCCTGATCCAGTCCCCCATCCTCTCTGACTCCTCCCCTGCCCTCCCCCCATCTCTGCTCCTGCCCCCCGACCTTCTAGCTGTCATGGCACTGCTCATCAGGCCATGCTGAGGCGGTGTCCCACATGCCACAACTATAAGGACCCACAACTAAAAACACACAACTATGTACTGGGGGGCTTTGAGGAGAAAAAGGGAAAATGAAATCTTAAAAAAATAATAATAAAAATAAATAAATAAATAAAAGGGAACTCTGGTAAATTCTTCTATAACATAATGTATCTTCCAATATTTATTAAAAAAATAAAAAAATAAGTTGCCATTGTCTTGGTTGTTGGAATGCTGGGTGATTTTCGATTGCACCCTGGTCATTTTGATATTATGTTAAGAGAGTCTGGGCCTTATTTCAATTGTGTATTTTACCAGACAGTCGCCTGTCAGGGTTAGTGGTACTGTTGTGAGCTGTGGCCCCAGCGGTGGTTTAATTGTCAGAGCCTTTGTGGTGTTATTTTGGTCTGCGTGGTTTATGGGGTGCCTCCATGGTTCCTACTGGTCTCTCCTGGGGCTCACTGAGGGGGTGCAAGGGGTTTCTCCAGGCTGGGCTGCCAGGTGTCTCTTGGTGGGGGGCATGTGGTGGGAGCCCATGACTGGTGCTACCTTTCCACCTGGTACCTCTGGGCTGGAGAGGAGAGTCTCAGGCCCACAGAGACAGAGGCTTGACATCAGATTAGGACTCCTTGGGATGTTGGAAGTCTCTGAAATGCTCTGATGTGGGAGAGGCTGCCACACTCATGCTCCACAGTCAGTGCTGGTCCACTTGTCTTCACTCTCCCGACAACACTCACTCCTGAACAGCTCGATGGGCTCAGCTCTTCTGATCCTTAAATCAGGTCCCCCAACTGGACTACAGGGCACTCTTTCTGCACTACACACCTGACCCCTGTGTTGCTTCTGCTGAAGAACAGTGCAGCGGCTGACAGCCTGGGTCCCGGAACCTGAGTGCCCAGGTTCACATCCCAGGTCCACCCCTTAATTCTTGTGTGGCCTTTGGTAATTTACCTAATCTCTTTCTGCCTCACTTTCCACATCTGCTAGTGGTGAGGACAGCGACCCCTGCCTCTCAGGCTTCTTGTTGATTGAGTTCGTGTGGGACCATGCCTGGTGCAGAGTAGGTGTTCCACAAATATCAGGGAGAAACGATGCCCTGCTGGCCTCAGGACCATGCCAGACTCTGTGGCTTGGCTTTCAAGATTCTTCACCATCTGGCCCCTGCAGACTCTCCAGCCTCATTCCTGTCACTTCTTGAATTACACTTGACCCTGCGGCTGCCCTCTGGTTCCTGAAACACCTGGCCTCACAGTCACCTCTGACTTGACCAGTTTCTCTTGCCTCCCCTTGAAGATTCAGCTCGGGAGCCAGCTTCCCAGGAAGCTCTCTCAGCTCCCCGCTCCTCTCCAATGAGTAACATGCCCCCACCCTGTGCCCCCAGAGCTGTTTTTCATATCCCTGTCATGGTGGTAACATTAGCTTGTTCAGCATCATTTACTGAACACCTACTATGTCCCAGGCACTGTGTTGGGCCAGAGTTACGGTGGTGAAGATGTGTGTCCTGATTCTTGCTTTTGGGGAGTGGGTGTTCCAGAAACGGAGACCTGTGTTGGCTGCTTTGTCAGCAGTGTCCTAAGCTCTCAGCCCTTGTGATAACAATGCTGGGGCTTTCGGGGGCCTGAAGCATCTGCTGCCCTGATTCTGAACCAACCAGAGGATCCAGGGCGTGGCGGATGGAGAAGGAGCCTCCCCTTTATCACTGATAAAGCTGTTGCTGGAGGATGGGGCTCATACCTGTGGGCATGTGGACCCCTACTGCGCACCCCAGGGTTAGGCAGGGGTGATCCCACCATCAAAGGCAGCACTGGACCCCCACAGGCTTCCCCAAGTTCAGGGTGTTGGGGCCTGTTGCTATAAACTTCTGGCAGCGGGAGAGCAGGGCAGACGGCGAGCTCCTCGTGGGCAGCCAGGCTCCCAGAGAGAAAGCAAGAAGCGCAGTGCCGGCCGAACTGGTCCTGCTCCTCCCCAAGCTCACCCAGCTCTGTGGGAGGGGGAGGCCAGGGTGTCTGGGGGACACCCCTCACCGGGGAGACTAGGAGGAGGAGAAAGCCCCCCCCCAACTCTAAATAATAGTGTGATCGCTCGTCGAGCATTGCTCTGTGCTAGGCAAGGTTGGCACCATCTCACAGAAGAGGGAACAGGAGCCTTAGAAACATCAGCTCACTCTTCCAAACGCCTGGGAAGTGTACCTGGGTACAACCCACAGCCCTTGCTCTTTGCCGCCCCCTGCAGTGACCACAGCAGACTCTGGACCCTGCTGGCCTCGCCCCTGGCCTCCTGGGACGGCTCACTGGGTACTGACCAGCTCTGACATCAGAAAGTGCTTCTTCCCATTGAATTCCGACCCCCTTCCTGGAACATTCTGCCCACTGGCCGTTGTTTTGCCCTCTGGAACCACAGTGAGTTTAATCTGCTGAGTAACTGCAAAATAAATTTAATAAACTCCATTAAAGTGTGTCATCTCGTGGACAGGGCGCAGAATTTCTGTGCTTCAGACTCTCTCATAATTACTGGAACCATGGAAATTGCAGGGATCAGAGACTCACCTGGAGACGGGGACCGACTGTGTCACCAAGAAACGCAAATGAGCCGAAACTCCTGCACAACAAGGCAGGCCGGGATTTGTGTTAAATTAGGGGATGAGTCCAGACCATTAAGTCCATGGGGATGGACAGCGACCTTCTAGGGCTCGCTAGGAAACGGGGGAGGCGGGGGAGTGGGAGGGGTTGAGTGGGTGATCGGGCGGCAGCCCACCTTTAACGAATTGATCTCTTAGGTCTGAAAGGAGCACTGGAGATCTGGGCTAACCCCGTTTTCCGGATGGGCCAACCTTCCTCTACCACAACGCCCCACCCCCACCCCCAGGGAGGCGGGGATTTGCCCCAGAGCACGCAGCTGGTCCATGGGAGACCTCAGACTAGAACGCGGGCCTCTGACACTCTCCCAGGGACCTTCCCACCACGCCAACAAATCCTGGTTCCCTTCAGCTTTGGTGATAACAGTGGCCCCGGATGGTCATCAGGTGATCAAGAAACATCCATGTTGGTGAGGAAGAGCCGCTCTTCAGTCTAATGCTGTCCTTGAGCATCCGCTGTGTGTCATGTGCTGGGTCAGGGGCGCTCCTGTGTCATCCCAGCCTTATGGGATGCCAGTTACCTCCACTTTATAGATGGGAAAACTGAGGCTCAGAGTGATGAAAATGCTTGCCCAAGGCTGCCCTGCTAGGCATTTGCAGAGCTGGAATCCCAGCTCGGGACTCTGACTCCACAGCCGATATCTGGTACTGCTGAGAGTTTCTAGTCCTGGTCAGACAAACGGGTTCATCCCAGGAGCCACTGCTCATTGGTTGGTTGTACCCACTTGATATGCTGCCTTGAAAAGGAGTTTTGGACTAAGTTTGGGATCGGGAAGAAAGAGTGCTGTGATGGATTGGTGATGTCTGCCAGGGGAGCACAGAGGTAGAGAGTGAATGCCCTGCATCTGCCATTTGTGCTGAAGCCTCGCACGTGCCAGAGCCCACTGGGTCACATGTCAGGATCTGTCCCTGAGGTGGGACAGGGCGAGTGCTGCCGGCTCTTGCCTATGATGCCATGTGGTCTGGTTCTACTCTCAGGCTCTGGGTCCTCCAGTTCTCTGCTCTGCTCTAAGGGGACAGACACACCTTGCCACTCCCCTGGGCTGGCCTTGGGATTGAAAAAGATCACGGATGAGGATGCACTTGACGTCTGGTGGAAATGATGGAGGGGAGTCATTTAAACACAATTCCCATCTCTCAAAACAAATGGGAGACAGCACCTAATGAAAAATAGGGAGGGATGGGTCTGTTTTTACTGTTATTTGGACCAGAATTCAGCTACAACTCTATCCATAAACTCTGACGCATTCCCGCCAGGCAGGGTGAAATCTAAACCAAAACAAATGAGGACCCTGAGGACCCACGCAAACTTCCTCAAGCGGGTTTCCTTAAAGTTCAATACCCCTGGCGTGAGTGGTTTATCCAAGAACCCTTGGCTTGAAGTTCTGAGACCCAGAAGGACCCCCAGGGGAGTGGCAGATGCCCCAGGGAGACCCCCCAGAGCCGTAGCACCTGGAGGGCAAGGGAGCTGGGGCACGTGTACCCCAACTCCTCACCCATCATGGCTGAGGTGCTCCCAGGGTCATTCATGCCGGGACACCCCCAGCCAGGCCTCGATGGAGAGGTGCCAGTAGTCAAAGTAGGGTCATCAGGATGCCCTGTGACGGCGAGTGCCAAGGGGACACAGCGAGGCACCAGTGGCATCTGCATAAAACGTGACTGATGGAGGGGGAGGCGGACTCTGGCTCCTTCTCAGTCCACACCCACCTCCCCCACCACCTTCCTAGCCACCCCAACCCCACAAGGGAGGGGACGTTGCCAATCAGCTTCAATGTCAGAGGCTGAGATGCTGAGGGCTCCCGGGCACTGGTCAGGGTCACGCACCCCTCCCCCACAACCTTCTCCACTGCCTGTGACGCGCTGCCAGTGGAGCAGGGGCACCGTCGGGGCAGGAGGAGGGGCCCTCAAGTCCAGATGCAGAGCAGAGGGCCACATGCTGAGAGGACCTGGCCTCTCGGGCGGACCCTGCAAAACACTGTGATACTGTCAACGAGATACCACCACGACGGCCGTGTCGTGGAAGACTTGGTGGTCTCTGAGGCTGCGACACCTTCCAGCGGGCCGCTAACAACCCACAGTGCCACAAACCCCATCACGTGGGAACAGCACCCGGAGCCCATGCCCCTGGTGGGGTGGGTGCTGCCCCTCCGCGAGCTCCTGGCTGCCAGCTGGACGGGCCGGGCATCCTCGAGGGCAGACCCCCGCAGCCCCGCCCCGGGCACAGACACGACGTTGGCGCTCGGAAGTGACTTCTCCTTCCCGGGAGCTCGCGGTGGAGCCCGCGGTCACGGCCGAGGGGCTGGGGGTGGCTCAGGGCCAGAGAACGGGAGGTGATGGGGGACAGCGCCCCGCAGCCCTCTGCCTGCTTTGCTTCCAGCATGGCCATGGGAGGCTGTGGGCCAAGATCCAGACCTCTCTGTCCCTCAGTTTCCTCATCGACAACATGGGGCGAGTAACAATACCCCATGTGGCTGTTGTGAGGGTTCAATGAGGTGCTGCAGGTGAAGTCTGTGTGCCTGGCACAAAGTCAGCTTTCAAGGGTTCCAGAACTTTCCATCAGACCCCAGTCTCCCGATATTGGAAAGTGAGGCGGCAAATGGTCTCTCTCTGAACCACAAACAGAACCCCGGGCCCTGAAGTGAGGTCCCAGCACTGTCATGGGAGAAAGAGTCATGGGGTCTGGCCTGGACTCACGGCCTCCCCCATACTGGGGACTCGGGTCCTGTGGCTGGGTCGAGGTCTGGCGTGGACAGAGAGGGCTGTGGACCGAGGGCTGTGGACTGGGCAGGGAGTCACTGCCTGGGTCAGCTGAGTGCCTTCTGGGTTTCCTCCCGCCTGAGGCTGGGGGCTCGCAGCCAGCCCCTCCGTCCCTCCTGGGGAGCCAGGGTGAGAGAGTCGGCAGGGCCTCCCCACCCGGGACCCCCAGAGGCTGCTCCCGTCTGTGCCCTCAGGCCCTGGGGTTGGGGTCCAGGGGGAGGGACCGGGGATGGGGCTGGAGCCAAGGGCAGAGACTGGACAAGTCATTCCCGCCCTGAGCCTCACCTGACGCCTGTGGAAGGGCTGTTCAGGCCACAGCGCTGCTGTGAGGATGGCCTGGGGCAGCGAGGGACAGAGGTCAGGGGGCCTGGCACAGGGGCGGGGCTGGGGGAGGGGGAAGAGGAGGGAACTAATACGGACAGTGGTTCAAGGGCATCAGAGCACAGCAGACTCACCCAGGGAAGGGGGTAAATGCAGATTCCTGGCCCAATCCCATCCCCAGAGGTTCTGGTTCCTGGGGCTGGGGGCTGGGAGGGTCCCAGGGATCCACATGTTAACAAGCCCCTCCCCCACTCAGGAGGCTGCTGACTACACTTTGGGGGCCCTGAGGTGTCATCTCTGGCCTGGGGCTGGAATTGGAGGACACTGAGGTGACGGGTGAAGGTGTGGAGGGGACGCAGGCTCACGGAGTGGGGAGAGGGGCCTTTACTGGAAGGCGGGTGGGATGGCATGGTGTTCAGGCTCGGGGGCGTGTGGCCCTGCCTCTGGGCCATGTCTGCCATGCAGAATTCACACGGATGGCAGGTGCATGTTCGCACAGCTGTGGTCCTGTGTGATTCGTCCCTCGAGGCTGGAGGGGGTGGTCACTGGCTGCTTCGACCAATAAGGAGGTGGTGGGAGTCGTGCTGTGTGGGCCTCCGGGCCGGGCCTTAGACAGCTGGCAGCTTCCCTCCCGTCTCTAGGGACGCTCCCTCTGCGCGAGGCCAGTGTAAGATGTTGCACTGTCTGCTGTGAGGAAGCCCGAGAAGCCACGGCGGGGGGACTCTTAGGTGACCGATGACCCGGCTGTGGCGGCTGAACCTGCTGGGTGACGTGTGTGTGGGGGAAGAAGGCGTCCTGGACCTCACGGCCCCACAAGTGTGATGGGGGAGGAACCAGGAGCCGGCTGACAGCCAGTCAACAGCCCTGCAGGCCACCCTGCTGAGGCCGTCACCGTGGAGCGGACACAGGCTGTCCTCCTGACCCAGAAAATCGTGGGCAAAATCCAACAGCGGCTATTTAAAGCCACCGAGTTTTAGAGTGATTTGTTTCCCACCAGAACGCGGTGTGAGCCTCGGCTCCCGCTGTGAGATGGGGGACAATATGGCTCGGCAGGTCAGAGTCAGCCTCCAGCGGGTCCAGGGACACTACCAGCTTCCAGCTCAGCTCTGCCACTCATAGCCTCTTGGCCTGGATTGTGGGACTTAGGTCACCTGCAAAATGGAAGTTAATAATAGTGCCCACCTCATGGGGCTGAGTGAGAACTGAGGGGTCAGTCCAGCTGCCGTGGTCAGAACACGTTGGCCGCAGCTCTGACTGAGAGGTGCCAGCTGTGATTGTCGCCCCGTTCTCACCCACAGGACTGTAGTGGGGACTGAGGGAGAGCTGTGCGAGCCGGGCACCCAGGGGGCACTCGGGTATGTGTGCTGTCGTTATTAAGGATGTGCTCATTGACTGAGCACCTGCTGCAGGCCAGGACTGTTCCAGGAGCTTGGGGCAGGTCAGGAACAAAACAGACCAAGATCTGTGTGGGATGGGTGGCGAGGGGTAGGAGGAAAGGAGTGGGTGGGATTGTAAACTGGTCAAGCCCCCATGCAGTTGTGTGACTTTGCAGACCATGAGAAAAGCAGGGCAGGGGGTGAGAGCTACTGAGCTGAACTGTCCCGAGGCCCAGGGAGAAGGTCGCTTTCCCAGCGGACGTGCCCTGTGCCCTGAGCAAGCCAGACCTGATGTCCAGCTCTGTCTGCCCCAGCACCCTCTGAGACCCTCCAGGAGGGGGAGTGAGCACCCATTGAGCCCTCCCCAGGTGGTGTCCTTGAAAATAAACTGTATTCCTCGTGACCGACATGAAAAACCTATTGCTAGGAAAGTGCTGTTCAAACAGAATCACCTTAACCGTTTATCATCAGAGCAGACGTTGCACGGTAACATCTGGCGAAGATATCAATTATCATAATGAATTAGACCTTCCCCGGTTCCTGACATGACAGTCTGTCAGCAGGAGCCACCTGCCTCGTCTGCAAGGATGGGGGACAGGGGAGGGATTGACCCAAACCTGGGTGTCCCCTACCTGTGGGTGCTCAGGGCTCCGTCCAGGGGAGGCAGCCCCAACTCCACACACCCCTCATGGACGGTTTCTGAGACCTCAGAGCAGGAGGTGAATGGGAAGCCCTCTGCGTCCAGACTGATAATCGAGTGTAAGAGCAGCAGTGACCATGACATCATAGCTCTCGTTTATTGAGCCCCTACTGTGTGCCGGCCCCGCGATCAGATTTTTTGCACATGAGCTCATAAACCCTATTGACAAAGGTGACTGCATGATTTGTCCCAACTGAGACACTTGGGAGAGCGAAGGAGACACTGTAAGAATGACATCCCCTCCACGCCAGGTCTCAGCCCAGGTATCGCCTCCCCGGAGCTCCTCCTGACTGAGCCCTTCTCTGAAGACTCGGCCCCACCTCCAGGCACACATGCCTCCCCACACTGTCCAGTGTCCCTGTCCTGTCAACGGGTCTCTTCTCCTGTCGGAATCGTCTTCACACCCTCGTCTCCACCTGGCCTGTCATTGGCGGTCATTGGTGTGTCTGTCACCCCTCCCATCACCGCGTGGGGCCACGAGGGAGGGGCTGGGTCTCTCTGTCCACTGCTGCCCCCGGGCCTGGAGCAGCGCCGGCCACAGCAGCTGCTCCTCAGCGGTGGGTGGATGGGAGGGGGTGGATGGGCCGGTGAGGGACAAATCAACGAAAAGCTGTGAAACGGTGGACCCGGGACGTGAGTTCACGTCTCCTCTCCACGGGCTTTGCAGGGGCGACACTCTCCTGGGGGAAACTTCTGTAATTTCAGTCACTTCACAATGTGGAGGGGAAGAGGGGACAGCTGGGGCCTGGGGACAGTTCGGTCTGAGTGTGTCCCCTGATGTGTCAGAGACGGTCTGCAGAGAGCTTGAGTGGCTTCCGCTGGGTGACACTGGCCCACCACATTGATGATCTCATGCTGACTGGGTCTGAGGGGTGGGAAGTGGCAAGCACTTTAGGTGCCCTAGTCAGACACATCCAAACAGGAGCATGGGCAGTAAGCCCCACAGTCGTTCGGGCCCACCCCCTCAGTGATGAGGTTGCCAGTTTGGAGAAGGCCCTGCAGCAGATTCAGACTGTGGTACAGGCTGCCTGCCCCTCGGGACTGTGACCCAGCTGGTCTAAGGGTGCTCCAAGTGTCCACGGCCAATGGGGCGTGTGGAACTCTGGGCAGCACTGGTGGAGGAAGCCAGCGCAGACGTCTGGATTTTGGAGCAAGTCTGTGCCATCTTCTGCATTCCCATAATTGCCTCCTCCTGAGAGACGGCTCCTGGTTTGCTAAGGGCCTTGGTAGAGACGAAACATCTAACCATGGGACGTCAGGGGACCACACAGCCTGTGCTTCCCATCGTGACCCTGGTGTTGTGTGGCCATAATCTCTCATAAGGAAGAGGCGTTTGAGAGATGTGCTCAGGCGGGTCTGGAAGGTGCAAGCGAGTTGCCTGGGCAGGCGGCCCTGGCTCTTCCAGAGCCAGCTCCCGCAGCGTCCCTTCCTCCCCGTCATCCACGCCTGTGGCCTCCTGGGGTGTCCCCATGACCAGGTGACTGAAGAAGAAAGGGTTTGAGCCTGGTTTACAGATGCGTCTGCACAGTACGCTGGTACCCCGTGAAAGTAGACAGCTGTCCCGCTATAGCCCCACACAGGCGTGACCCTGGAGGACAGTGGTGGGCGGAGAGGCTCCTGGGGGGCAGAGTTTTGAGAAGCACATTTGGTAGCCCACCAAGTCTACGGAGAGAGAAAGCCGTGGAGTCACATGCCCTGCCGGTCGTGTGGCAGAGGGTCAGGGACATGGAAGGAACAGGACTGCAGACGGGAGAGGAGAAAGTCTGGGCAGAGGTTTGTGGCTGGACCTCTCAGATGGTCACAGCTGGTGAAGACATTTGTGTCCCATGTGAACACTCGCCAGAGAGAATCTACTTTGCATGAGATCCCAAAGAATCAGGGGACAAAAATGACAGTTTCCATGCATCCTCTTTCCCCGTGGCCACCCCAGCACTTGCCCAATGGGCACATGAACAAAGTGGCCCTGGTGGCAGAGTTGGAGGCTCACCGTGGCTCATCAGCCTGGGCCGCCCCTCATCAAGGCCGACCTGGCTCAGGCCGCTGATAGGAGCCTAATCCGCAACAGCGAGACCGACACCGAGGCCCCGACATGGCACCATCTCCAGGTCACCTGGTGGCAGGTTGATTACACTGGACCTCTTCATCATGGAGGGGGCAGACATTCATTCTCACTGGAATAGACATGTGTTCTGGATATGGATTTGCCTTCCCTGCCCATAATTCCCCTTCCGGCATCATCATTGGTGAACTCGCAGCATGCCTATGCACCATCATGGCGTTCCTCGCAGCACTGCTTCTCATCAAGGAACTCATGTCGCAGGAAGGGAAGTGCAGCCATTGGCTCGCGTCCACGGAATTAGCTGGTCTGACCACATCCCTGAAGCGGCTGGCACAACTGAAGGGTGAAATGGCTACTGAGGACTCAGTCGTGAAGCCAACTGGGAGCCCACACCCTGAAAACACGGGGTTCTCTCTTACAGGGTGCAGAATGTGTTTTGAATCTGAGACCGTTATCTGGTGCTGTCTCCCCCAGAGCCAGGACACCCGGGTTCAGGAGACAAGGGGTGTAAGTGGGGTGTCTCCTGTCGCTATTACACCTAATGCCCCACTCAGAGAGCTTTTGCATCACGTCCTGGCAGCTCTGTACTCTGCTGGCTCAGAGGGCTTAGTTCCTAAGGGAATAAGGCTTCCGCAGGGGACATAACAATGGTTGCTCTGAACTGGAAGACAAGACTGCTACTTGGCCGTTTTGACTTAGGCTGTTGAACCAACAGTAAGAAAAGGGTTAATCTCCTGTCTGGAATGATTGATCTTGATTCCCAAAGCGAAACTGGGTGGCTGCTACACAATGAGGGGAAAGGGAAGAACGCTGCGTAAGGGGGTTCTGCAAGGCGCCCCTCAGAACTTCCATGCCGCACAGTAAAGGTTAATGGAAAACTGCAGCGACCCCTCCCCCACATAAGGGACCCAGACTCTTCAGTAATAAAGGTTTGGGTCACTCCGCTGGGTGAAGAACCCTGACCATCTGAGCATTTGGCTGAGCCAGGGAGGGTGGGTGGGTATGGAATGAGTGATGGGAGAAGGAAGGTGTAGATAGGTATCGATGGGGCCTCATGATCAGTTGGAAAAATGAGGACCCTCGTAGCTTTGCACGTTTTCAGTTTGCTTACTGCATGCCCGTGTGTACTTGTGCCCACCAGCCACTGTCTTCTTCTCTTTTTCTCCTTTTTATTTTATACGCAAGGGGCTTGCAAGTTAACTTGGCAATTTGGTCTTTGGTAACAGCACAGTCAGTGATCCCTGACTGAGTTGGAGGAGTGAGTCATAGCTGGAAGTGGATGCGGTGAGTCTCGGGACCAGGGGGTCCCCGCATTTTGGAGAAAGAGCTCGTTCGTGTGTAGGACACATGGCTGCCTCTCGTTAGGTGGAGAGATGGAGAATTCTTCTGCTGGCGTCTGCGAACTCAAAGACGTGTCCACGCGTGCGTGTGGAAGATGAGCAGCCGAAGGTGTGGACCACGCTGCTTACAGAGTCATGCCTCTTGGCTCCGATTCACCCTTTGTTGCCTGAATAGTGGAAATGGGCGCTGCTCTTAATATTTTCCCTTTTTCAACTGGCGTGATGCTAGGCTTAGTCAGTAGGGGGCAGTGGAGAGACATGACAAGAGAGAGTGTCTTCCTTCCAAAATGCTCCCCACGCAGCAGGCTGTTGCAACAGCACTGGCTCCCCCAGCGCTGGGTCCTCTAGTACCCACGGCTGTCTCAGCAACAGGAGCCCCGGTGACACATGTGGCTCCTCCAGCGCTCACTTGCTGCAGCACAAGCTTCCCTGCCACCCCGCTCCTGCAGGGCAGGCAGCTTCCCCAGGACCCTGATCCCTGTTGGGCACAGTGGTCGGCAGCACCCAGCGGCCTGCAGTTTCTCCCAGCAACCCCCTCAGGTGTTTTCGCAGGAGACTGCATCCAGGAAGTCATCTCTCTATGAACAGCTTTCCCTGGCACCCTTAGGAGTGGATTTCCGGCACATTCTGGAGGACAGATTCCAGCAAGTTCCACCTGCGCAGCGTCACAGTGACTTCCCTGCCACTCAGTAAGCCACACTGTGCCCCTGCATCAGGGTAGACCTCTGCGCTGGGCCTCTTCCTTGGGTGCCTCCTCTCAGCCCCAGAGGTGGTGGCTGCCGCTTACACTCGCTTTTTTGGGTTCTGAGTGTTCTCTTCACTTCCTACAAGCTAAGCCCTCATTGCTCCGATCCACCACTGCAGCTAAAAGTCTTTGTGTCAAACTTTCCCTGTTCACACTCCTGAGTGGTCTCTGTCTCCTGGTGGGACCCTCACGGGTGCGCCTGTGCTGGTGGACAGGCAGGGGGCCCTGCAGGGTGGTGGGCAGGGCGGGAAGCGCTCAGGAACCCTGGGAGCCGGAGCCGGAGCTGGGAAGGAGAAAGAAGGATGTGGCAAGACTCGGAGGAAGGGACACAGGTCCCAGCTCTGCCACCCAACAGCTGCGTGACCTTGGGCCTGTCGCCTCCCCTCCCTGGCCTCTTGCTTGTGTGTAAACAGCAGCCGGCTCCAGGGCTGCATTGAAGACACGGGAGGCACCCGGGGCTCCGGAGGGGATGGGCTCGCTGTGACTGTCCCCGAGGGCACAGGCCTCCTGAGAGGGTCCCCTGCCCGCTCTCCCGTCCGCCGGCAGCCGCTCTCCCTCTGCAGGGCTTACTTACAGGGCTCGGCCGACCAGGCAGGCCCCACGGAATTAACTCCTGAGTCAGCCAGTCACTCGGCAGCGCAGCTGTGGGCACGTGGCCATGGGAGGCAGTGCCAACGGGAGCCAGGAGTGGGGTCTGCCCACGGCCGGGGGTCAGGACGGGAGGGGGCATAAATCCTCTGGGAGACTCGGTTTCCCTAGGAGTCCTCCTTTAGCCTCGCTCGTAATTCTTTACCGAGCGCCTGTGACGCGCTGGGCCCTGTGCTGGGGGCTGGGGTGGCACGGGGTGGGACCACCTGGAGGCCAGAGACCACAGGAGGGCAGACGTGGATAAAACAGTTGCCCAGGATGTGTGATGCCCACCGGGAAAGCACTGCGGGGGACTGGAGGGGCTGCAGTGGGAGTGACCTCGGACGAGCCCCCTCTCTCTGCCTCAGTTTCCTTGTCTGGAAAGTGGGGCGAGTCATGTGTCCACCCCAAGGTGGGTTGTGAGAGTGAGATGAAGTGTCCCCTGTGAAGCACTCAGCACGCGTCTGGCACACAGTAGGTGCTCAGCGCTGGCAATTGTTAGGATTCTTAAAGTTTCTCTGTCAGAAGCCCACACGTCAGCGGGAACTCATCATCACCAACCTGCCGTGTGGCCTTGGACGAGCTGCTGTCCTCAGTTTGTCCATCTGAACACAGAGCAGGAAGGGGGCTCCCTGCTCAGACACGAGGTTCGAGTCACTGGCAGGCCCCAGGGCTCCTCCCCAGCCCGGGGCTCGCGGAGGAGGACGAGGTCACAGCAGCCATTGAGTAAGAGGCCGCTGGTCTGAGCAGGAGGGGGGCCTGGGGACCATGCCCGGTGTCCTCTGCAAACTCATCTGTCGCAGGGGTGAAACCCACTCAGGAGCCACCTCCCCCTCTCCATCCCTCCCCCTCCCTGTCTCTCTCTGTCCCTCCAGCCACTGTCCTCCTGCAGCCTCTTCTCAGCCCGCTGCCCAGGCCCCCTCCCACCCTGGACACACAGGACGCGGCCTCTGCCTGCCCTCAGCGGGGAATTCTAGATGAAAGTCTCGGGGTCATCTGGGTGACCCCCCCCCCCCGCCATTTCACAGAGGAGGAAACCTAGGGCCAGGGTCTGGCTCCACTCACCATGGTGTCCTGGCTCCTTGCATGAAGCAGGACACACAGTAGGTGCTTAACAAAGATCTGTAGAATGGGTGGTGAACTAATGAATCCCTGAGGGGAGACCTGAACTGCTGCTGAGGGACCAGCTGGGCCTGAATTGGGTCTCTCAGCTGCCAGCCCTCAGCCGTCACTAGTACTCTAATGTGGGCACAGCACCCGACAGTTTGCAAACCATGTGTCGTTATCATCCTTTGTTTTATCGTGACTCTCAGAACAAGCATCTTTGAGCCCATTTTCCAGAAGAGGAAAGGAAGGCTCTGAGAGGGGAAGGGATGGACCCCCTCAGCAGGGCCAAGGTGGGCGGGAAAGGAGCCTCTGAGAGGTTCGCCCTGGAGCCTGGGGCGGCCTCCAGGCCAGCCGCTGGCCTTGACCCACCTGCCAGGCAGGGAGGGGGAGGGACATTCCTGCAGGAGCCCCTGCTCTTTCCAGGCTGCTGCACACAGCTGACTGACCCCTGCAGGGGCCCCGCTGATCCCCAGCTCAGCTTTTCCTCCCCACTGCACGTGCCTGCACTCGGCTGGGCACATGTGTGCACGTGTGTGTGTGTGCATGTGTGTAGAGATGCAGCAGCAGCAGCATCTGGCCCGTGAGCTGCCGCACTGGAGGGCAGCAGTTCTGGGAGGTGTGGCGGCATTTAGCGGGGTCTCTGTGGACCCACTTGCAGGGGGCAGAGACGCACTCCTTGGAACAGGGCTGAGTCCTTCAGGCCTCCTGTCGGGGTGGAGGGAGACTGAGGAAATGGGAAGAGCAGGAAGTTGGAGGGAGGAGAACAAGAAGAGGAGGAGAAACCCACACACAGTCACGGGGTGAGCTGCAGGGGACTCTGACTGGCTGCCTCCTCCAGGAAGCCTCCCCGGACCCCTCCTTGGGCTGGGCTCTTGGAGCCCTGGCTCTGCCCCTCCCTTTGGACATGTCCGCACCACCTGGAGCTCAGCTGGGTGTGTCTCCTCTGCCGGGACCGGGGCACTGTGACATGTCCTCCTCCTTCATAGTGGACTGGCCTTTGAGTGAGCACCAACGAAGTGGTCATCTGTTCAGAGTGGGAGGCGGAGGCTCAGAGAGTCAGAGTGACCTGCCCAGGTCACATGGTGCCAAGAGCAGAATCAGGATTCACCCTAGTCTGGGCTGACCCTGAGGCCTGGGCTCTGACCTGCCCATGGAACATCCATCGAACTGAACCACCAATTTAATCACCTTCAAAATGCAAGGGCAAGGGGCTGTGCAGAGACAGGAGGGCTTCTTAGAACCCCAGCATACAACCCTATCTTCAATGCCAGGCGAACTCCTACTCATCCCTTAGAGCCCAGCCAGCTGAGGCCATGTCCACTTCATCCCTCCAGCTCCAGTGCTCAGCTCAGCCTGGCACACAGCGGGCACAAGTGTCCTTCACTCACTCTTTTGCTCAGTCATTCATTCAAACGTCTGCACCGAGCGCATGCCACATTCCAGGCCTCGTTCTGGGGCTGCAGCACCGAGCCAGTCAGAGGAAGTCCCTCCCTGGAGGATTCTGTTAAACAAACCCACAGATTAGTGTGTAATTATCACTCATGTTAAGTGCTCTAAAGGAGAGGAAATGGATTTGTGAGAGCATCTTAGGAGGGAGAAACTAATTTAGATCGGGCGATGGCGATCAGAGAAGTCTCTCTGAGGAGAGGAGGTTTGCACAGAAAAACCTGAAGGATGAGGAGGGGTCAACCCAGCCAGGAAGTGGGGGGCTCAGAGGACCAGTGGGAACCGGGTCACCCTGGTCCTCCAGCCTGTGAAGGGGGGGGACCTGTCTGAGAGCAGAGGGGAGCACTGAAGTGTTCTGAGCCAGGAAGTGACGTGCAATATTGCATTTTGAGATGATGACTCTGCCGATGGACAGGGAATGGATGGGGACAGGTGTGGAAGCGGGGAGACCAGGGGGGAGGCCGTGGGACCCACACAGGTGGGGGGGGCTTGGCCGTGGTTGGGGTCTGGGAGCTGGAGGAGACGGGGAGACCCTCTCACATGTAGCTGCTGGCTGGATGGATATGAACGGCCACGGCCGAGGGGGCGATGGTGATGGTTGTGGCCAAGGGGACAGCAAGCTGCCCCGCCCCATCCCTCCAGGACCCCTGTCAGCCCAGGTTCTGGGATCACAGGAGCCCGCACCCTCAGGCCCGCAGGAGCCCTCACCCCATGTGTGGCCTGGAAAATACCAAACCTCAGAAGCTCTCCACATCACGTCCTCTCAGTCACGGAGCGCCCACCCTGGTGGGGCTGGAGACAGGTCAGGAAGGAGCAGTCTGGGGGACAAGGGGCCAGTGTCCCCTGACTGTGCCCTGATGCGGTGGGTGACTTTGGGCAATGCTGTTCTCCCAGACTCCCCCAGGAGAAGGGCCGCAAGAGGGCAAAGGGGGGTGGGTCGGGAGACCCCCCAGAGAGGCCCCTAGAGCCTCTGCCCTCCCGGCAGGGCCCCCGTGAGCACAGAAGGGTCAATGCCTGCGTGCGCTGCCTGCCTATCCTCCCCCAACCCGAGGTTAATTCAGTTTGGTAAAGCAGTATTTACGCTGGAAATTTAATCGTCATTTCTGATGGTAAAGGAATTGAAAAATAAATTGAAAGTGTCAGACGACGCATTAGGGTGGGTGATGGAGTGGAAGTGGGGGCCGCCCACCTGGCCTCCCCATGGGGCGATTTAAAAGCCCAAGAAATTAGCTGAGTTTCTGTTTCCACAACTGCAGGATGAAGAGCCAGGGGTGATGGGTGGGAGGGGTGGGACAGGGGGACAGGGAGACGAGAGAGGAGAGAGTCCAGCCTGGAGGCCAAGGCGACACTAGGTGTCACCAGCCCAGCCTCCAGTCACAGATGAGATGGATCCGCAGAGGGTCAGGAGCCCGAACATGATGTCAGGATGCTGGGGGCACAGTTAGGCTGGGGTCCAGGCCCCCTCCTCCCACCCCCGGGCCAGGGAGGATACTGACGGGGTCTGCGTCCCTGGGGGGGATCTGCTTCAGGCCTATGCACCTGGGAGGGCTGCCTCTCTATCTGCAATGTGCCCCCGTGCCTGAGGCCCAGAGTTCAGGGAGCGGGGAGCCCGCCTATGAGAGGGGCTGCCTCACAGATCGTCCTGTGGGGATAGTGTGAGCTCATCCCTCTGTGAGTCCGCAGGGACCGGGGGCCCCTCAGCAGCCCCTGTCTCTCCCAGAGGGCTCCTGACCCCCGCAAGGACTGGGACGCCCGGCAGACTGGAGGTTTCCACAGGCAGGATTGTCTCTCCCAGCAGACTGGCGTCTCCTTAGGCCAGGCCCCTGACTCCCCCTGAGACTAGGGACTCCGTAGGGCAGGTCTGTGGACAAGCCTCCCCTTGGACATCGCTCTCCATTCCTTCCACTATGTTGGCTGGAACCCGGGACAGTCAGAGTCTGTGGACGTCCCAGTGATCAGGTCCACTGTGTCCAGGCCTGGGAGAGTTCTAGGGGAGGCCAGGATGTCCACGGGGCAGTTGGTGCCAGAGGGACCAGGACCCAAGGGGTCCTCCAGCCGGAGGTATCTGCCCCGACCCTGTTTAAACCCCGCCTCCCCCAACAACCTGGAATAGGGAGAGCCCAGCACTGGAGGCAGGAGGTCTGGGTTCTGGCCAGCTCATTCATTCATTTGTTTACCAACTGTCTCTTGAGCACCAACTACATGCCTGGCGCTGGGGTGTAGCAGGGTACAAACAGACCAGGTCCCCGCCCCACGCAGCTTGCGTCCTTGTGGGCAGACTGATAATAAACACACCAGTGAATGAACAAGTGAGACAGTTCTCAGAAGTGTTAATGGCCCTGAAGGTGCCTGGGGTGGGGCTCCTTCCACCAGGGAGGGAAGGCTGTCAGACGTTAGGCTGAGGTCTGTGGATGAGAAGGTGTCCCCAGCATGGGACGGTGAATACGAAGACCTTGGCACCATGCAGGAGTGATCCGGAGGCGGGGGTGGCTGAGGGGTGGTCCATGGGGGGTGGGACACACGAGGCTGTAGAAGAGCCAGAGACAGCCAAGAGCCAAGGAGCTGCAGGTGGAGGTGAGAGCAATTAGCATTGAGGCTGGAAGGAAGCTCAGATGCGATTCTAGAATTTAGGGTGTGGGGCTAAGGGAGCGAAGGGTGGGGCTCTGAGCCCTGGGCCCAGGAGGAGGGTTGCTGTGGAGGGAGGCGGGGTCGGTGGGCGGTGCCCAGGCCCAGGGAGAGCCAGCTCACCATGGGCAGGGAGTGACAGGCCAGTGGCATCACTGTGCTCGTCCTGAGGCAGCTCACGTACACTGTGTCTGGTTTCCAGCTGTAGAAATGCCAGCTCTCCCTGGCAGGTTTACTTTTCATCAGAACTCCATCATTCATCACGAACTAGGACCGTTTGCTCTTGCTCCAGGCCCCGATCTGTGTCTGCTAACGTCTGCCCCTGCGCACCCCTCACGTCAGAGAGCGCTCATCACCACCCTTCCTGCTTGACAGATGAGGAAACTGGGAAGGTAAGCAACCAGCTCCAGGTCATGCTGAGGGCAGGATCTGAACGCAGACCGTTGGGCTCAGTGCCCTGTGCTTAACCACCGCATTGCACTGTCTCCGTGAAGAGCCGGCTGACCCCCGGGGCGGGGGGGGGGCCCTTGTCCTCATTTGGCAGGTAAGGAGACTGAAGCTAAGAGGAGGGGAGTGTCCTGCCCAAGGTCACACTGGCAAGTCCCGAGGTGGAATCTGCACCCTGTGTGGGGAGGGGGTGACTGCCTTTCTCACACTTTCTATCACCCCAACCCTTTAGAGGGGCACTTCAGGGATCACCCCAGGACCCCAAGTGAGCCGCCAGTGGAGGGACCCTGGGGAAAGAGTGGGGCTCTGTTCCCCTATAGACTCAGGCTCATGTCCACACCCTGCCACTCAGTGGCTTGTGGCCCTGGGCCACTCACTGAACTGCTCAGAGCCTCAGTTTCCTCCTCTGTAAAACAAGGCAGCAGCAGCTTGTTGGGGGGTGGGAGCTGAGGCTGGCATAGGGTTTAGCACATGCTCAGGAACAGCTGTGCCTTTCCGTCTTCCTTTCAGGGGACAGCTCTGGCAGGCTGGGCTCTGGCACTGGGAGCTGATAGTCTCCTCTGTTGGGTCCTAAGCTCCCACTGGGGGATGCTGGGAGCAGGAGAAGATGCTGGCTGGTCTTGGCCAGCTGTGGGCAGGGCACATGCCTCCTTGCTCAGCCCACAAGGGCCCTCAGGACCACCCCACGGCCTCCTCCATCACTGCCCACCCATCGCACAAGAGGACAGATGCATGGCCAGCTAAGGGCTGATTCAGGGGCCTGGGGTCCCAGTAGCCTCATGGACGCTCCCAGTGAATTCTAATCCCATGTGGTTGGTCCTCCGATGGCACCACTAGGGTAGGATTGGGACCGTCTGTCCAGGCTGCGGCCCACAAACTGCCCCTGGAGGATGGGCAGGCCTCTGCAAAGGGCAGTGGCCTCCCAGCTAAGCCAATACCAGAGGCCTAAAGCCTGGGCCCTGCCACCTGGACCTCAGGACACAAGTCCTCATCACCCACGGCCATGCCCTGTCACCTGTGCGGTCACCACACTGTTCCCTACCCTGCCACCCTGGGGTGGAAGGATACTAATAACTAACCCTCCCTGAGTGCTCCCTGGGCCATGCTGAGCGCACAGTCAATGCACTTAATTCTCACAACTAGCAGTCCTCCGAGGGAGGGACAGTCACTGTGCCCAGTGGAGCTGAGGACAAAGAGGATGGGAGAGGGAAATGAACAACCAGGAAGTGAGAGACCTGCCGGTCTCCAGGGCCTCACCAGTACCCCCAGAGACACACCCACACCTGCACCTGTCACTCACTCCCCAGCACCCTTATGCCATCATCTGTCATCCAGCCCCACCTCCCACGCCCTGCTCCTGATGCTGCCTGCCCCCCGCCACCCCTTCTCCCCAATCATCGCACATGCATACAAGTACATACGTGCACATACACACCCTCACACACAGACACACTCATGCACCCTCATGTACACACATGTGTGCCCCTCACCCCCAGGTGCATGTCTGCATCCACATCCACTCCACAGCCTCCTTTCTGCAAGAACACCCCTCTTAGTGACTTGTTTCCAGTTGTGCTGGGAAATTCACCTTCAGATTCAGAGCCGAGAGGAGAGGTGGGTAAGGAGGAGCCAAATCTCGTTTTAATTATCTGTGGCAGGACCCAATTTTTCGGGTGATAATTATAATAATTAAAAATTCTGTTATCAGCTCTGGTTGGGGAGGCACTGCCAGTGCAGCCGGCCTCGGGACGGTGAGCAGGCGGACTGTTCTGATAACGAGAGCCAGCTCCCAAGCTCCCTGCGGCAGCCTGTCCCAGGGGGATTCTGCTGGATGCTCTGGAGTTGGAGGGAAGGACAGTGAGCTCAGGAAGGCAAGCCGAGGGCTACTCCTCCAGGGGGATGCCTGAGCAGGTGACCCTCACCTGTATAGCCGGTGAGCCCTGGGTGGGCCCGAGGAGACAGGGGACCCAGGAGGTCCCAGCTCCCACCACCAGCTGATGCCACCGTAGGACCTGCACGTCCCTGCACCAGGAGGCCACCCCACTGGGCTGTGGTCTGGAAATCCACATGGTGGCTCCCATCACAGGGATGTGTCACGTGTCTCCTCTGGGGCCAGCCTGGCCAGGGCTCTGCTGATGACCCACCCTATGACTTTGGGTGTGTCACCCACCCCCTCTGTGTTGCCTCAGCTCTTGGCCACTTACAAACGCTTTCCCAGCCAGATCCTGGGTGTGGCCACCTGACGACCACCACCATGGAAGCTCTGAGAGAGCAGCCTGGTCTCCACTGCCCACCTCCGTGTCCTCAGTGTCCAGACCCTGGCCTGGTGCACAGGAGGCTCCCAAGAAATACTAACATCTGTTTAAGGATACAAGGATGGTACTTAAAAGGACAAATCCATGAGGTGGGCATCCTATCCCCATGTGACAGAGGAGGAGACGGAGGCTCAGAGAGGTCAGGTGACTTGCCCAAAGTCCCAGGGCTGGTGGGGGGTAGGGATGAGGAAGGGAGGGTAGGTGGAAGGGCTGGGGAGCAGCATGGGTCCTGGGCAGAGAACCCAGAGCTGTGTCAATTAGACATAAATCAGATGTGCTCCGGGCTCAGCCGTTCTGAGGAGACTCCAGCCCCACGTGTGAGGCCCAGTGACGACTGTGGCCCAGGGGAGAAGGGGGAGGGAGGATGGAGGAGGCTCCTTTGCACAAAGACCCTGCCTGCTCCAATCAGCCACACCCTCAGAGATGGGGACACCAGGGCCTGGCCAATCATGAGGAGGCTGGGGGCAGAGGGAGGTGGAGCAGAGCCAGGCCCCACCCAGGTCAGTGGCCAGGCCCCACCCCCTGTGCTCTTGATGACTTTTCCCACTGATAGCTTTTCCCTCCTTGACCTCCTTCAGTCGTCCCAACAGCCCTGCATCCAGGACAGGAATCATCATCCCCACTGTGAGATGAGGCCACTGAGGCCCAGAGAGGCCATGTGACTTGCCCAAG
Organism: Equus caballus; assembly: GCF_041296265.1. Classification (NCBI taxonomy): domain Eukaryota; kingdom Metazoa; phylum Chordata; class Mammalia; order Perissodactyla; family Equidae; genus Equus; species Equus caballus. The sequence continues at coordinate 26,034,727 of NC_091685.1, forward strand.
GCCACACAGCCAGTGGGCAGCAGAACCAGAACTGACCTAGGCCCTGACTCCCAGCTCAGGGTGCTGAGTCCTGCCCCTCTGGCTTCCTCCCGGCTTCCCTGGCCCAGGGCTTTGCTAGCACCCCCACCCCAGGCCTCTCCTCTGTGACCACTGGCCCCCTCTTCCCACCAGACACCCCCACCCAGGACTTAGCTCAGAGCTGTTGCCGAGTCCCAGGCCCCTTCCCCTGCCTCTTCCCTGAGCCCAGACCCTTTGCTCCAGCTGCCCCCAGACACGGGGTCAGGGACCCACAGAATGTCGGGGCTGGCAGGGGCCCCGGGAAGCGTCTGGTCCATCCCACCTGGGGGCGGGGGTGGAGCAAAGGTCCCTCAGCACCACACTGTGCCCCTCCCTCTGTCCCAGAAGCCCACGGGCCCGACTTAGGGCTCTGCTCCTCTCCCTGCATCCCTCCACTTCCTGCCTCACTGCCCCCCCAGCAGACCCTGCAGATCCAGGTCTGAGGTCTGGGTGACGAACTTCCTGGGGAGGAGGGCCGACTGCACCTGCAGTGACTGAGGCCGGACAGACTCTGCCAATGCGTTTGCTCCTCGGAGCGGGAGGCGTGTCTCGGGCCCTCCCTCTCCAAGGCTGGGATTGACTGAGGGACCCGCCTGGAGGCTTTGGTGCTGGTGGGGACAGAGCTGGAGGAGCCGTGGGGAGCCCCACACAGTGAAGAACAAGCCTAGACAGTGTGGTTGGAAGGAAGAAGATGGACTTAGGGGTCACCTGGGGCTGGCTTTGAATCCCTGCCCCACCAGGGCCAAGCTCTGTGACTTTGGGCAGGTCACTTAACCTCTCTGGGCCTTGATTTGATTTCCTCACCTGCCAAATGGGCATAGTCACACAATGGGATTGGTGACAACATCTGCCCTTGGAGAAGGGAGGCATACAAATGCCTGGCCCCTGGTAGGCACTCAGGAAAGGTGCATTCTCCCCTCCAGCCCACTGAGGGCCCCCTTCCCTGCCCACATCACCTCCTCCAGGTCTGCCCCCCAGCTTTCCCCCAACTGCCCCCTGCACCTGTCTCTGTCCTCAGGGAGAACAGACGCTGCCAGTCGCGCAGGTCCTTCCTCCCCGCGGCTCAGGGAAGAAAGGGCGAGGCCCCTTGTGGGGCAGGAGTGGAGGGGAACCGGCCCGCTGAGTGCCAGGACGCCAGGCACAGATGGTCGCACACCCAGGGACTGTTGCCGTGGGGCCGCTTCCCTGCTAATGAGTTAACAGCTCTCTCCTCTGGAAAAGGCTGTTGGCGGAGAAAGGGGCCTCTGGGGCCTCAAGTTCTGCTGGGATGCAAGAAGTCAGCAGAATTCTTACTGCATCTAATTTCTAATAAAGCCAAGAGGGACCGGGGTGGGGGGGTGCTGGCCTAGTGAGCTCAGATGACCCGGGTCTGACGGGGCTGCAGGGGGGCTGGGGTCGGACCCCTGGAGGGAGCGGGTGGGAGGCAGCTCCACTTCCTCTGACGGGGCCTCCAGGCTACCTGGGCCCCTCGGGGTGGGACCCAGAACAAGCCCTTCCATCCTCAAAGTTCCTGTTGCAGCCGACAGGAGAGGAGGGGCCTCTGGAGTCAGACCCACCAGAACCCATGGGACCACCAGAGGCCGGGGCAGCCCCTCTGTCTCCTGAGGCTCCATCTTCTCGCCTGTGAAGCGGGAGTGCTGCCCCCTCCCTCCCTTGGCTGTTGTGAGGGTTTGTGAGGGGAGTGAAGCCCTTGCCTGGTGCTGACACATAGTGGGTCCTCCACAGAACATGGCTGGGATTACACTGACACAGGCAGAATAATGACCCCCACAGATGTCCTTGTCCTAATCCTGGAGCCTGTGGATACGTGGATACGTCACTTTGTGTTACGTGGCAAAGGGGAATTAAGGTTGCTAATTAGCTGATATTAAAATAGGGGGATTATCTTATCTGGGTGGGTCCACTGTAAGCACAGGGGTCCTTGAAGGGGAAGAAGGAGGCAGAAGAGGAGGTCAGAGGGCGCCCCGTGAGGAGGGCTGGACCTGCTCTCGTTGGCTTTGAGGATCGGGGGAGGGACTCCACGCTGAGGACCGCAGGCGGCCCCGGAAGCTGGAAAAGGCAGGGGGACCGTTCTCCCACGGAGGCTCCAGAAGGGAAGGCAGTCCTGCGGACGTTTTAATTTCAGCCCAGCGGGATCCGCTTGGGACATCTGCCCTCCAGAACCGGAAGATAAACATATGTATTGTTGAAGCCACTAAGTTTGTGGTAATTTGTACAGGAAACTGATCCGTTCATGGTAGAGGAGGGTAGAGCTGGGTCACGTGTGGACTGGGCAGCCCGGCTACTAGATTCAGTCCCTGCCCGGCCCTTCCCAGGGCTGTGCATCGAGGAAGCCACCTAACCTTTCTGTGCCTCCGTTTTCTCATCTGTAAAATGGGATAACAATGGTGCTTCCCTCTTAGGGTCCTTGTGAGGATTAAATGAGATCATATGTGTAAAGTTCCAGAAAAGAGCTGGGCACACAGAAAGCCCAGAAAGTCAGAATATTTGGAACCAAAGGATAGGTTTTATTTTAACATTAATGCAAGTATCGGGATCATTGTGTGCTATGAGCGGTCCTTTTAAATGGAGAGGGGTCGTAGAGAGCAGTGGGGAGGCCGTGGTGCTGGGCAGACCTGAGACCAAATCCTCAAGGCCCCGCATTCCCGCTGTGTATCTTTGGACAGGGCATGTGATTCTCTGAGCCTCAGTTTCCCCGTCCATAAAGTGGGAACAATAACAGCACCTCCTCCAAGGGGTGCTGGGTGGGTTCCAGGAGACAGTCGAAGTGGATCAGTAAGCCCAGTGCCTGGCACAGTAGGTGCTCAAGAGGTGGGGGCTGCTGTCATTGCATCACCGCCTCAGCCGCCACTCAGATCCCGGTGACAGGAAATGCACAGTGGACAGAGGCTCCCAGGACTGCAGAAACGCTTCGCAGCGAGCTTCTCTGCCATTGTCAGCGAGTAGCACACACATAATCAAATGCAGCTCTGCTACGTGCCAGGCCGAGTGTTCCAGCTACAGACAGCGCTCGGTGCACAGGAGAATTCAGGGGCCCCTGCAACAAGCACCCCCAGGAGTTCTGGGCCCCCAGGTGGGGAACCCTGGCTGTGTCAGAGCCCATGGGGATTCCTGCCCTTCGAGTTATGCTGGCAGCTCAGGAAGCCCTGCCTCGCCTCTGCCCTCCTGCCCCAGCCAGAGCCAGGGCCCAGGGCAGCCTCGGACCTTCCCCAAATGGGGTCCTCCTCCCTCCACTCACCCCTCCAACCTGGACACTCGGGGTTGTGGTTCTCTTTCTTCCTACCGAATACATAATTGGGCCGAGGTGACGGTTGTAATAGAACCGGTTCATTACAGCCCTCGACACAGAGCTGTTTAATGAGCACATGCTGGTGTTCTGTGGCCCTTTTGAACCAAATGCAAATAAACACATTCCATGGTATCATTTAATTAGCTTCGGAAGGTGGAGAGGGGTGGGAAGAGGGAGATGATATTATGGGATAGAGACAGAGAAAGAGGAGACGGTGAGGGACACAGGTTGGGAGGGGACAGAGAGAGGGGGGCCAGGAAGGAGGGGCCAGGGTGAGAGAAGGACAGAGGGAGCCAGCATGGCAAGGGGAGAGGAGATTTGGGGACATTTTCTGTATTTGACTTTCCTTAACTGCATCGGATGGAGGACAGGCTTGGGCAGCCTCATTCTTCCCACTGGAAAGTGAGGACACCATGTCCTTCCCTGTGCATTGTGATGGGCGTGGGGACACCACAGTGGTCGAGACAGACTGGGTCCCACCTCTGTGGGGTTCACAGCAGAGGGCAGAAGGCAGGCATTGAGCGGCTATTCACTCAAATTTGTGCAAGTGCTTGTGTATGCACATGTATGTGACTTTGCTCATGTGCAAGTGTGTGAGGTTGAGGATGTGAGCGTGTTTATGTGAGTGCATGTATGTGTGAATGGGTGTGTTAGCATATGTGTTTATGTGAGGGTGTGTGTGCACGGTGTGCATTTACCATGTTTGAGAAGATGTGCATGAGTATATGAGAATATTTATGTGAGTGCATGTGTGTGCAAGTGTACACATGTGAATGCACGAATGAGTACTTGTGAAAGAGCCTATGAGTGTTTATTTGAGTGCATGTGTGCTAGTGAATGTGTGTGTGACTGCGTGCATTTCTATGAGTGCGCACAAATGTGTATTTGAATGTGTGAGTAAATGTGTGCATGCAACAGTGACAGTGTGGGTGTGTAAGTGAATGCATGTGACTGTGTGCAGGTGAGAATGTTTCTATGTGTGTGTGTTGTTGCGAGGGAATGCACTTATGGGCTTGTGTTAGTCTGTGCATTTATATAAGTGTACGTGTCCTGCGTTTTAGCCATGAGAATAGTAATAGCTAAAAAGCAAAGGAAAAGGATTAGCGGGTCCTGACATCTCAGGGATCAGGGGGGTCTTCTCTGAAGAAGTGCCACTTGTGTTGAGACCAAGAACAAGTCAAACAGAATGTGTGGTGGGCTTCTGTCCATTTGTTCACCTACCTTGCATCCATCCGTCTTCTTCCGGTGAGTTCACTCCTAATTTCCTTTGAAAACAACTCTCTGAGAATTCTTAGTCCGCCCAGGGGGGTCACCCATCCCTTGACTCCTGCCACCCAGCCCTGGCCATTTAGTTAACTTCATCCGCTGGCTACAACACTTGTTTCAGGAGTGGGCAGATGACTCAGTCCAGGCCAATGAGAATCATATCAGAGACTTTGCTGAAATGATCAGGAAAGAGGGGTGTATAGCCAGGGTGACACCAACAGTATCCGTTTCCTGCCTACAGGAAAGAGTGTGACTGTGAATGACCAATAAAGAAGAGATGAGAAGACTGTGTTTTGAAATGATACCATTTGAATTCCTGGATCCAGCCACGCCTGAAGCTATCAACTTCTGGATTTTTTAGGTGAGCGAACCAACTAATCCCTTTGTTTATTTCTTTTGTTTAAACAGGTTTCAGTTGGGTTTTGTTACTTCAGTTGTAAGACTCAATGATATTGCACATTTCTGGCAAAGGGCACAGAATGTGAGAAGGCTCTGAGAGATTGTGTTCAAGTCAAGAAGCTGAAACAATGCTGGCATGGCCGAGGCATCGTGAAAGGTGGTGAGTGCCTGGTATCAGGACTGAGAAGGGCCAAACACCTGAGCATAAGTTGGGCAAGTGTGTGTGTGGAGGGGTGGACAGTGTAAGGGCCCCAAATCTTGAC